>NC_042525.1:28420-648420 GCF_900963305.1 Echeneis naucrates
TTTGGCCTCCGCACTTGGTCAAATTTTCCTTACGCTCGTATCCCATTCGTTCGCAATGGGAACGTCTAATCGTCTGTAACTCCGGAACCGAACGTCCTAGACGCCCGGGGGTGGCGTCCGCCAGACATAATTCGGGGGCGCTGAACGCGCTGGTCCTGGTCCCGTGTCTCTACGACCTTCCGTTCCCGAGATATGACCTTGTCGTAACGGGAAGTGACGTATCTCCCGAACGGAAGCTCCTACGGACTCGGGGGTGGTACCGTTGGAAAGGGCGTACCCGAATTAGTGGGGATAGAGCTTGGTTTCGTGTCTCTATCACCTTCCTATCAAAAGTTATTCAAGAATGTCTAATCCTCAAATGTCTAATCGTGGTAATCATCCCTATTCCTATCCTATCAAAAGTTATTCAAGAATGTCTAATCCTCAAATGTCTAATCGTGGTAATCATCCCTATTCCTATTCCTAACCCTAACCCTAATCATCCCTATTCCTAACCCTAACCCTAACCCTAACCCTAACCCGCGCCATAACCCTAACCCTAACCTTAACTCGCGCCATAACCCTAACCCTAACCCTAATTTGGCTCTAGTTACTAACCCTAACTAGTTATAACCCCAACACTTTTTCCAAAACGACACTTCAAAATAGGTACCAAATGACTCCAAATGCTCCGAAACGTGCTCCTAACCACTTTCTACCTGGTGGATTTTGGCCTCCGCACTTGGTCAAATTTTCCTTACGCTCGTATCCCATTCGTTCGCAATGGGAACGTCTAATCGTCTGTAACTCCGGAACCGAACGTCCTAGACGCCCGGGGGTGGCGTCCGCCAGACATAATTCGGGGGCGCTGAACGCGCTGGTCCTGGTCCCGTGTCTCTACGACCTTCCGTTCCCGAGATATGACCTTGTCGTAACGGGAAGTGACGTATCTCCCGAACGGAAGCTCCTACGGACTCGGGGGTGGTACCGTTGGAAAGGGCGTACCCGAATTAGTGGGGATAGAGCTTGGTTTCGTGTCTCTATCACCTTCCTATCAAAAGTTATTCAAGAATGTCTAATCCTCAAATGTCTAATCGTGGTAATCATCCCTATTCCTAACCCTAACCCTAACCCTAACCCTAACCCTAACCCTAACCCTAACCCATGTCTAATCCTCAAATGTCTAATCGTGGTAATCATCCCTATTCCTATTCCTAACCCTAACCCTAATCATCCCTATTCCTAACCCTAACCCTAACCCTAACCCTAACCCGCGCCATAACCCTAACCCTAACCTTAACTCGCGCCATAACCCTAACCCTAACCCTAATTTGGCTCTAGTTACTAACCCTAACTAGTTATAACCCCAACACTTTTTCCAAAACGACACTTCAAAATAGGTACCAAATGACTCCAAATGCTCCGAAACGTGCTCCTAACCACTTTCTACCTGGTGGATTTTGGCCTCCGCACTTGGTCAAATTTTCCTTACGCTCGTATCCCATTCGTTCGCAATGGGAACGTCTAATCGTCTGTAACTCCGGAACCGAACGTCCTAGACGCCCGGGGGTGGCGTCCGCCAGACATAATTCGGGGGCGCTGAACGCGCTGGTCCTGGTCCCGTGTCTCTACGACCTTCCGTTCCCGAGATATGACCTTGTCGTAACGGGAAGTGACGTATCTCCCGAACGGAAGCTCCTACGGACTCGGGGGTGGTACCGTTGGAAAGGGCGTACCCGAATTAGTGGGGATAGAGCTTGGTTTCGTGTCTCTATCACCTTCCTATCAAAAGTTATTCAAGAATGTCTAATCCTCAAATGTCTAATCGTGGTAATCATCCCTATTCCTAACCCTAACCCTAACCCTAACCCTAACCCTAACCCTAACCCTAACCCTCTAATCCTCAAATGTCTAATCGTGGTAATCATCCCTATTCCTATTCCTAACCCTAACCCTAATCATCCCTATTCCTAACCCTAACCCTAACCCTAACCCTAACCCGCGCCATAACCCTAACCCTAACCTTAACTCGCGCCATAACCCTAACCCTAACCCTAATTTGGCTCTAGTTACTAACCCTAACTAGTTATAACCCCAACACTTTTTCCAAAACGACACTTCAAAATAGGTACCAAATGACTCCAAATGCTCCGAAACGTGCTCCTAACCACTTTCTACCTGGTGGATTTTGGCCTCCGCACTTGGTCAAATTTTCCTTACGCTCGTATCCCATTCGTTCGCAATGGGAACGTCTAATCGTCTGTAACTCCGGAACCGAACGTCCTAGACGCCCGGGGGTGGCGTCCGCCAGACATAATTCGGGGGCGCTGAACGCGCTGGTCCTGGTCCCGTGTCTCTACGACCTTCCGTTCCCGAGATATGACCTTGTCGTAACGGGAAGTGACGTATCTCCCGAACGGAAGCTCCTACGGACTCGGGGGTGGTACCGTTGGAAAGGGCGTACCCGAATTAGTGGGGATAGAGCTTGGTTTCGTGTCTCTATCACCTTCCTATCAAAAGTTATTCAAGAATGTCTAATCCTCAAATGTCTAATCGTGGTAATCATCCCTATTCCTAACCCTAACCCTAACCCTAACCCTAACCCTAACCCTAACCCATGTCTAATCCTCAAATGTCTAATCGTGGTAATCATCCCTATTCCTATTCCTAACCCTAACCCTAATCATCCCTATTCCTAACCCTAACCCTAACCCTAACCCTAACCCGCGCCATAACCCTAACCCTAACCTTAACTCGCGCCATAACCCTAACCCTAACCCTAATTTGGCTCTAGTTACTAACCCTAACTAGTTATAACCCCAACACTTTTTCCAAAACGACACTTCAAAATAGGTACCAAATGACTCCAAATGCTCCGAAACGTGCTCCTAACCACTTTCTACCTGGTGGATTTTGGCCTCCGCACTTGGTCAAATTTTCCTTACGCTCGTATCCCATTCGTTCGCAATGGGAACGTCTAATCGTCTGTAACTCCGGAACCGAACGTCCTAGACGCCCGGGGGTGGCGTCCGCCAGACATAATTCGGGGGCGCTGAACGCGCTGGTCCTGGTCCCGTGTCTCTACGACCTTCCGTTCCCGAGATATGACCTTGTCGTAACGGGAAGTGACGTATCTCCCGAACGGAAGCTCCTACGGACTCGGGGGTGGTACCGTTGGAAAGGGCGTACCCGAATTAGTGGGGATAGAGCTTGGTTTCGTGTCTCTATCACCTTCCTATCAAAAGTTATTCAAGAATGTCTAATCCTCAAATGTCTAATCGTGGTAATCATCCCTATTCCTATCCTATCAAAAGTTATTCAAGAATGTCTAATCCTCAAATGTCTAATCGTGGTAATCATCCCTATTCCTATTCCTAACCCTAACCCTAATCATCCCTATTCCTAACCCTAACCCTAACCCTAACCCTAACCCGCGCCATAACCCTAACCCTAACCTTAACTCGCGCCATAACCCTAACCCTAACCCTAATCTGGCTCTAGTTACTAACCCTAACTAGTTATAACCCCAACACTTTTTCCAAAACGACACTTCAAAATAGGTACCAAATGACTCCAAATGCTCCGAAACGTGCTCCTAACCACTTTCTACCTGGTGGATTTTGGCCTCCGCACTTGGTCAAATTTTCCTTACGCTCGTATCCCATTCGTTCCCAATGGGAACGTCTAATCGTCTGTAACTCCGGAACCGAACGTCCTAGACGCTCGGGGGTGGCGTCCGCCAGACATAATTCGGGGGCGCTGAACGCGCTGGTCCTGGTCCCGTGTCTCTACGACCTTCCGTTCCCGAGATATGACCTTGTCGTAACGGGAAGTGACGTATCTCCCGAACGGAAGCTCCTACGGACTCGGGGGTGGTACCGTTGGAAAGGGCGTACCCGAATTAGTGGGGATAGAGCTTGGTTTCGTGTCTCTATCACCTTCCTATCAAAAGTTATTCAAGAATGTCTAATCCTCAAATGTCTAATCGTGGTAATCATCCCTATTCCTAACCCTAACCCTAACCCTAACCCTAACCCTAACCCTAACCCTAACCCTAACCCATGTCTAATCCTCAAATGTCTAATCGTGGTAATCATCCCTATTCCTATTCCTAACCCTAACCCTAATCATCCCTATTCCTAACCCTAACCCTAACCCTAACCCTAACCCGCGCCATAACCCTAACCCTAACCTTAACTCGCGCCATAACCCTAACCCTAACCCTAATTTGGCTCTAGTTACTAACCCTAACTAGTTATAACCCCAACACTTTTTCCAAAACGACACTTCAAAATAGGTACCAAATGACTCCAAATGCTCCGAAACGTGCTCCTAACCACTTTCTACCTGGTGGATTTTGGCCTCCGCACTTGGTCAAATTTTCCTTACGCTCGTATCCCATTCGTTCGCAATGGGAACGTCTAATCGTCTGTAACTCCGGAACCGAACGTCCTAGACGCTCGGGGGTGGCGTCCGCCAGACATAATTCGGGGGCGCTGAACGCGCTGGTCCTGGTCCCGTGTCTCTACGACCTTCCGTTCCCGAGATATGACCTTGTCGTAACGGGAAGTGACGTATCTCCCGAACGGAAGCTCCTACGGACTCGGGGGTGGTACCGTTGGAAAGGGCGTACCCGAATTAGTGGGGATAGAGCTTGGTTTCGTGTCTCTATCACCTTCCTATCAAAAGTTATTCAAGAATGTCTAATCCTCAAATGTCTAATCGTGGTAATCATCCCTATTCCTAACCCTAACCCTAACCCCTAACCCTAACCCTAACCCTAACCCTAACCCTAACCCTACCCTAACCCTAACCCTAACCCTAACCCTAACCCTAACCCTAACCCTAAACCCTAACCCTAACCCCCTAACCCTAACCCTAACCCTACCTACCCTAACCTAACCCTACCCTAACCCTAACCCTAACCCTAACCCTACCCTAAAACCCTAACCCTAACCCTAACCCTAACCCTAAACCCTAACCCTAACCCTAACCCTAACCCTAACCCTACCCTAACCCTAACCCTAACCAACCCTAACCCTAACCCTAACCCTAACCCTAACCCTAACCCTAACCCTAACCCTAACCCTAACCCTAACCCTAACCCTAACCCTAACCCTAACCCTAACCCTAACCCTAACCCTAACCCTAACCCTAACCCTAACCCTAACCCTAACCCTAACCCTAACCCTAACCCTAACCCTAACCCTAACCCTAACCCTAACCCTAACCTAACCCTACCCTAACCCTAACCCTAACCCTAACCCTAACCCTAACCCTAACCCTAACCCTAACCCTAACCCTAACCCTAACCCTAACCCTAACCCTAACCCCTAACCCTAACCCTAACCCTAACCCTAACCCTAACCCTAACCCTAACCCTAACCCTAACCCTAACCCTAACCCTAACCCTAACCCTAACCCTAACCCTAACCCTAACCCCTAACCCTAACCCTAACCCTACCCTAACAACCCTAACCCTAACCCTAACCCTAACCCTAACCCTAACCCTAACCCTAACCCTAACCCTAACCCTAACCCTAACCCTAACCCTAACCCCTAACCCTAACCCTAACCCTAACCCTAACCCTAACCCTAACCCTAACCCTAACCCTAACCCTAACCCTAACCCTAACCCTAACCCTAACCCTAACCCTAACCCTAACCCTAACCCTAACCCTAACCCTAACCCTAACCCTAACCCTAACCCTAACCCTAACCCTAACCCTAACCCTAACCCTAACCCTAACCCTAACCCTAACCCTAACCCTAACCCTAACCTAACCCTAACCCCTAACCCTAACCCTAACCCTAACCCTAACCCTAACCCTAACCCCTAACCCTAACCCTAACCCTAACCCTAACCCTAACCCTAACCCCTAACCCTAACCCTAACCCTAACCCTAACCCTAACCCTAACCCTAACCCTAACCCTAACCCTAACCCCTAACCCTAACCCTAACCCTAACCCTAACCCTAACCCTAACCCTAACCCTAACCCTAACCCTAACCCTTAGCCTGAAGAAGATCCAATCTGATCGAAACGTCGCGAGCAGGTGCATGATGAAAAGGCCTAATGGGGAATAAGTTAAATTAAAATTTATATTATTTTATTCATTTAAGTTACTATTTTATTTAATTTAAAAACAAATAAAAAATAGTAAACTAAAACAAACTAAATGCTTGGTGAGGTGATCAGGGGGCCCCCCGGTAATGGCGAGTGCACCCTTGGCCGCCTCCTCACGGGGGCGACCGTCTCAGTTCCACAACCTAACCAGCCAGAGCCTAACGGACCAGGGCCCCCTGATTTCCAAACCAAGCTAATCCCAACACCAATTGAATATTCCAAAGTATCCCAAACTCAAATTAATAAACCAATTATGGACTAAAATTAAAAACCCAATCTGGACCCTAAACTTAACCTAATTGACCCAAGACCTAAAGTAAAACCCAATTTGGACCTAAAAATAAAACTAATTAGACACAACCCTAACCCTAACCCTAACCCTAGTGACTTCTGACACTTACCTGAAACCTAAACCTAACCCTAACCCTAACCCTAACCCTAGAGTTTGCAACCCTAACCCTAACCCTAATTTGGAGACCCGCTAGTTAGTAAAACCAAATAGGAATATTATGCTCCGGGAAGAGGAAATACCCCGTCGAAGCTCAGAAATAAAGAAAAAGTCAAGTATGAAGAAAAAGCCAAATATAAAGAACAAATAAGAAATAAAAGGAACTAACTAGTGCCGAGGCTAAGAAGAAGGAAGGGTAGGAGTTAAAAGCAAAAGGCAAGGAGGTTGGAGAAGGAAAAGGAAAGGAAGGATGGAAGTAGTCAAGAGGAATTGGAGGGAAGGAAGGATAGGAGAAGGACAAAAGGAGGTAACTTGGTGAACATATACTCACCCGGGGACTTACCTAAAAAAAGTTAAGACAAACAAACAAAAAAACAAATACTTACCTGTGGATTAAAAATAAAATCATAAATACTTACCTGAAAAAACAGAAATACTTACCTGAAAAAGCAGAAATACTTACCTGAAAAAGCAGAAATACTTACCTGAAAAATTAAAAATAAATACCTGTGGAGATAAAAAAAATACAAATACTTACCTTAAAATATAAATAAACACAAGAGGCATGAAAAGGGTTTAAAAATAATTTAATAACAACAAATATACAATGGAAATACATTCAACTTAACTAAAAATACATGAAAACCAAAGACGATAAAGAAAAAACAAAAAGAACTAACTAAAAACTAAAGAACAACATTGACGAAAACTAAAGAAAAGCCAAGTAGGCGGTCCTAAAGAAACTATAAATACCAGAGAGGAGCAGCTTCTCCCTCATTTTGTTTTCGTTTTTTGGGGGGTACACATGCACCTTAGCCTGAAGAAGATCCAATCTGATCGAAACGTCGCGAGCAGGTGCATGATGAAAAGGCCTAATGGGGAATAAGTTAAATTAAAATTTATATTATTTTATTCATTTAAGTTACTATTTTATTTAATTTAAAAACAAATAAAAAATAGTAAACTAAAACAAACTAAATGCTTGGTGAGGTGATCAGGGGGCCCCCCGGTAATGGCGAGTGCACCCTTGGCCGCCTCCTCACGGGGGCGACCGTCTCAGTTCCACAACCTAACCCTAACCCTAACCCTAACCCTAACCCTAACCCTAACCCTAACCCTAACCCTAATTAGGACGTCCCAAATACCAGCCAGTGTCGAGGCTAACTAGAGGTAGGATAGGAGAAGTAGCAAGAGGAGAGGGGGGAGAAAAGGAAAGGAAGAAGGAAGGAAGGATATTAAGGAAGAGTAAGTGGGATGGAAAGGAAGGAATAGGATGGAGAGGAAGAAGGAATTATAACCGCAGATTAATAATTGGACACGAAAACAAAATAATCAAAAAATATCTTTATTGAAAAATTAATACAAGGAAAAAATTAAAAATCATACTTACCTGATAATACTTACCTGGGGATCAACCTGTGAAAAAAGGAGAAAAAGTTAAAAAATATAAATATATAACTCTATTAAAAATTATCATCAACAACAAAAAAACATCATTAAAAATACTCATTTATAAAGGAATGTAACTTGGTAAATTTGATACTTACCTGGGGACTTACCTGTGGAAAAAGAATAATAAAAAATTAAAAAATATACTTACCTGGATTAAAATTACATATAAATTTTATTAAAAAACACTAAATTACTCTAAAGGGTCTAAATAAAAACATTAAAATTAATTCATGATTGAGATTAAGTTAAAAAACACAAAGAACACTAAACAAAATCTTATTTGAGAATCCTTAAAACAAAAACTTACCTTAAAGAATCAGAGTGGGCGGATCCCTCGGAGAGTATATAAAGCCGAGCCAGGCTTCGACTCTCATTTCTTTTCTGTTTGTTCTTGGGGTAACATCTATGTGCACTCAGCCTGAAGAAGACCTACTTCGGTCGAAACGTCGCGACAGTGCACACCAAGGCCTATTATTTTAATTTCTTTATTTTGGGGTTTTATTTTATTTTATTTTATTATGTTTTATTATTTAGTTAATTTAATTTCTAAAAACAAATAATAAAAACACAAGTTTGGATGGGAACTAGGGGGCGGCCTGCTGATGGCCTGTGCATCGGCCATCCCCTCACGGGGATGGCCAAAACACCCTAACACCTAACCCTAACCCTAACCCTAACCCTAACCCTAACCCTAACCCTATCTACCCAAATTTCTATATCCTATACTAACCCTAACCCTAACCTAACCCTAACCCTAACCCTCAACCCTGCAACCCTAGACCTAACCTTGACCCTAGTGTCCCTGACTGGTCCAAATTATTTTGCTCCGGGAAGTGGTTTACCCCGCGAAGCTAAGTTTTTGTCTTGCCCCGGGAGGTTGTGGGCCCCGTGAGGCTAATTAGGACGTCCCAAATACCAGCCAGTGTCGAGGCTAACTAGAGGTAGGATAGGAGAAGTAGCAAGAGGAGAGGGGGGAGAAAAGGAAAGGAAGAAGGAAGGAAGGATATTAAGGAAGAGTAAGTGGGATGGAAAGGAAGGAATAGGATGGAGAGGAAGAAGGAATTATAACCGCAGATTAATAATTGGACACGAAAACAAAATAATCAAAAAATATCTTTATTGAAAAATTAATACAAGGAAAAAATTAAAAATCATACTTACCTGATAATACTTACCTGGGGATCAACCTGTGAAAAAAGGAGAAAAAGTTAAAAAATATAAATATATAACTCTATTAAAAATTATCATCAACAACAAAAAAACATCATTAAAAATACTCATTTATAAAGGAATGTAACTTGGTAAATTTGATACTTACCTGGGGACTTACCTGTGGAAAAAGAATAATAAAAAATTAAAAAATATACTTACCTGGATTAAAATTACATATAAATTTCATTAAAAAACACCAAATTACTCTAAAGGGTCTAAATAAAAACATTAAAATTAATTCATGATTGAGATTAAGTTAAAAAACACAAAGAACACTAAACAAAATCTTATTTGAGAATCCTTAAAACAAAAACTTACCTTAAAGAATCAGAGTGGGCGGATCCCTCGGAGAGTATATAAAGCCGAGCCAGGCTTCGACTCTCATTTCTTTTCTGTTTGTTCTTGGGGTAACATCTATGTGCACTCAGCCTGAAGAAGACCTACTTCGGTCGAAACGTCGCGACAGTGCACACCAAGGCCTATTATTTTAATTTCTTTATTTTGGGGTTTTATTTTATTATGTTTTATTATTTAGTTAATTTAATTTCTAAAAACAAATAATAAAAACACAAGTTTGGATGGGAACTAGGGGGCGGCCTGCTGATGGCCTGTGCATCGGCCATCCCCTCACGGGGATGGCCAAAACACCCTAACACCTAACTAGCCCGCGCCTCCTGGCTGTCCCCTGGGACCCATCCCAAACCCCTAAATTCTAACCCTAATTTGGACAACCCTAAAAAACTACTCTAACCCTAATTTGGACAACCTAAATTTACCCCCTATAAAACTAATTTGATTAAAATCCAATCATGAAAAATATAAAAACAGAATAAATAATCTAAAATTTGACATTAAATAAATCCAATTGGCCTATGACCCTAACCTTAAAAAATTAATGGTATAATTACCCTACATTTGATCTAACCCTAACCCTAACCCTAACCCTATCTACCCAAATTTCTATATCCTATACTAACCCTAACCCTAACCTAACCCTAACCCTAACCCTCAACCCTGCAACCCTAGACCTAACCTTGACCCTAGTGTCCCTGACTGGTCCAAATTGTTTTGCTCCGGGAAGTGGTTTACCCCGCGAAGCTAAGTTTTTGTCTTGCCCCGGGAGGTTGTGGGCCCCGTGAGGCTAATTAGGACGTCCCAAATACCAGCCAGTGTCGAGGCTAACTAGAGGTAGGATAGGAGAAGTAGCAAGAGGAGAGGGGGGAGAAAAGGAAAGGAAGAAGGAAGGAAGGATATTAAGGAAGAGTAAGTGGGATGGAAAGGAAGGAATAGGATGGAGAGGAAGAAGGAATTATAACCGCAGATTAATAATTGGACACGAAAACAAAATAATCAAAAAATATCTTTATTGAAAAATTAATACAAGGAAAAAATTAAAAATCATACTTACCTGATAATACTTACCTGGGGATCAACCTGTGAAAAAAGGAGAAAAAGTTAAAAAATATAAATATATAACTCTATTAAAAATTATCATCAACAACAAAAAAACATCATTAAAAATACTCATTTATAAAGGAATGTAACTTGGTAAATTTGATACTTACCTGGGGACTTACCTGTGGAAAAAGAATAATAAAAAATTAAAAAATATACTTACCTGGATTAAAATTACATATAAATTTTATTAAAAAACACCAAATTACTCTAAAGGGTCTAAATAAAAACATTAAAATTAATTCATGATTGAGATTAAGTTAAAAAACACAAAGAACACTAAACAAAATCTTATTTGAGAATCCTTAAAACAAAAACTTACCTTAAAGAATCAGAGTGGGCGGATCCCTCGGAGAGTATATAAAGCCGAGCCAGGCTTCGACTCTCATTTCTTTTCTGTTTGTTCTTGGGGTAACATCTATGTGCACTCAGCCTGAAGAAGACCTACTTCGGTCGAAACGTCGCGACAGTGCACACCAAGGCCTATTATTTTAATTTCTTTATTTTGGGGTTTTATTTTATTATGTTTTATTATTTAGTTAATTTAATTTCTAAAAACAAATAATAAAAACACAAGTTTGGATGGGAACTAGGGGGCGGCCTGCTGATGGCCTGTGCATCGGCCATCCCCTCACGGGGATGGCCAAAACACCCTAACACCTAACTAGCCCGCGCCTCCTGGCTGTCCCCTGGGACCCATCCCAAACCCCTAAATTCTAACCCTAATTTGGACAACCCTAAAAAACTACTCTAACCCTAATTTGGACAACCTAAATTTACCCCCTATAAAACTAATTTGATTAAAATCCAATCATGAAAAATATAAAAACAGAATAAATAATCTAAAATTTGACATTAAATAAATCCAATTGGCCTATGACCCTAACCTTAAAAAATTAATGGTATAATTACCCTACATTTGATCTAACCCTAACCCTAACCCTAACCCTATCTACCCAAATTTCTATATCCTATACTAACCCTAACCCTAACCTAACCCTAACCCTAACCCTCAACCCTGCAACCCTAGACCTAACCTTGACCCTAGTGTCCCTGACTGGTCCAAATTATTTTGCTCCGGGAAGTGGTTTACCCCGCGAAGCTAAGTTTTTGTCTTGCCCCGGGAGGTTGTGGGCCCCGTGAGGCTAATTAGGACGTCCCAAATACCAGCCAGTGTCGAGGCTAACTAGAGGTAGGATAGGAGAAGTAGCAAGAGGAGAGGGGGGAGAAAAGGAAAGGAAGAAGGAAGGAAGGATATTAAGGAAGAGTAAGTGGGATGGAAAGGAAGGAATAGGATGGAGAGGAAGAAGGAATTATAACCGCAGATTAATAATTGGACACGAAAACAAAATAATCAAAAAATATCTTTATTGAAAAATTAATACAAGGAAAAAATTAAAAATCATACTTACCTGATAATACTTACCTGGGGATCAACCTGTGAAAAAAGGAGAAAAAGTTTAAAAATATAAATATATAACTCTATTAAAAATTATCATCAACAACAAAAAAACATCATTAAAAATACTCATTTATAAAGGAATGTAACTTGGTAAATTTGATACTTACCTGGGGACTTACCTGTGGAAAAAGAATAATAAAAAATTAAAAAATATACTTACCTGGATTAAAATTACATATAAATTTATTAAAAAACACTAAATTACTCTAAAGGGTCTAAATAAAAACATTAAAATTAATTCATGATTGAGATTAAGTTAAAAAACACAAAGAATACTAAACAAAATCTTATTTGAGAATCCTTAAAACAAAAACTTACCTTAAAGAATCAGAGTGGGCGGATCCCTCGGAGAGTATATAAAGCCGAGCCAGGCTTCGACTCTCATTTCTTTTCTGTTTGTTCTTGGGGTAACATCTATGTGCACTCAGCCTGAAGAAGACCTACTTCGGTCGAAACGTCGCGACAGTGCACACCAAGGCCTATTATTTTAATTTCTTTATTTTGGGGTTTTATTTTATTATGTTTTATTATTTAGTTAATTTAATTTCTAAAAACAAATAATAAAAACACAAGTTTGGATGGGAACTAGGGGGCGGCCTGCTGATGGCCTGTGCATCGGCCATCCCCTCACGGGGATGGCCAAAACACCCTAACACCTAACTAGCCCGCGCCTCCTGGCTGTCCCCTGGGACCCATCCCAAACCCCTAAATTCTAACCCTAATTTGGACAACCCTAAAAAACTACTCTAACCCTAATTTGGACAACCTAAATTTACCCCCTATAAAACTAATTTGATTAAAATCCAATCATGAAAAATATAAAAACAGAATAAATAATCTAAAATTTGACATTAAATAAATCCAATTGGCCTATGACCCTAACCTTAAAAAATTAATGGTATAATTACCCTACATTTGATCTAACCCTAACCCTAACCCTAACCCTATCTACCCAAATTTCTATATCCTATACTAACCCTAACCCTAACCTAACCCTAACCCTAACCCTCAACCCTGCAACCCTAGACCTAACCTTGACCCTAGTGTCCCTGACTGGTCCAAATTATTTTGCTCCGGGAAGTGGTTTACCCCGCGAAGCTAAGTTTTTGTCTTGCCCCGGGAGGTTGTGGGCCCCGTGAGGCTAATTAGGACGTCCCAAATACCAGCCAGTGTCGAGGCTAACTAGAGGTAGGATAGGAGAAGTAGCAAGAGGAGAGGGGGGAGAAAAGGAAAGGAAGAAGGAAGGAAGGATATTAAGGAAGAGTAAGTGGGATGGAAAGGAAGGAATAGGATGGAGAGGAAGAAGGAATTATAACCGCAGATTAATAATTGGACACGAAAACAAAATAATCAAAAAATATCTTTATTGAAAAATTAATACAAGGAAAAAATTAAAAATCATACTTACCTGATAATACTTACCTGGGGATCAACCTGTGAAAAAAGGAGAAAAAGTTAAAAAATATAAATATATAACTCTATTAAAAATTATCATCAACAACAAAAAAACATCATTAAAAATACTCATTTATAAAGGAATGTAACTTGGTAAATTTGATACTTACCTGGGGACTTACCTGTGGAAAAAGAATAATAAAAAATTAAAAAATATACTTACCTGGATTAAAATTACATATAAATTTCATTAAAAAACACCAAATTACTCTAAAGGGTCTAAATAAAAACATTAAAATTAATTCATGATTGAGATTAAGTTAAAAAACACAAAGAACACTAAACAAAATCTTATTTGAGAATCCTTAAAACAAAAACTTACCTTAAAGAATCAGAGTGGGCGGATCCCTCGGAGAGTATATAAAGCCGAGCCAGGCTTCGACTCTCATTTCTTTTCTGTTTGTTCTTGGGGTAACATCTATGTGCACTCAGCCTGAAGAAGACCTACTTCGGTCGAAACGTCGCGACAGTGCACACCAAGGCCTATTATTTTAATTTCTTTATTTTGGGGTTTTATTTTATTATGTTTTATTATTTAGTTAATTTAATTTCTAAAAACAAATAATAAAAACACAAGTTTGGATGGGAACTAGGGGGCGGCCTGCTGATGGCCTGTGCATCGGCCATCCCCTCACGGGGATGGCCAAAACACCCTAACACCTAACTAGCCCGCGCCTCCTGGCTGTCCCCTGGGACCCATCCCAAACCCCTAAATTCTAACCCTAATTTGGACAACCCTAAAAAACTACTCTAACCCTAATTTGGACAACCTAAATTTACCCCCTATAAAACTAATTTGATTAAAATCCAATCATGAAAAATATAAAAACAGAATAAATAATCTAAAATTTGACATTAAATAAATCCAATTGGCCTATGACCCTAACCTTAAAAAATTAATGGTATAATTACCCTACATTTGATCTAACCCTAACCCTAACCCTAACCCTATCTACCCAAATTTCTATATCCTATACTAACCCTAACCCTAACCTAACCCTAACCCTAACCCTCAACCCTGCAACCCTAGACCTAACCTTGACCCTAGTGTCCCTGACTGGTCCAAATTATTTTGCTCCGGGAAGTGGTTTACCCCGCGAAGCTAAGTTTTTGTCTTGCCCCGGGAGGTTGTGGGCCCCGTGAGGCTAATTAGGACGTCCCAAATACCAGCCAGTGTCGAGGCTAACTAGAGGTAGGATAGGAGAAGTAGCAAGAGGAGAGGGGGGAGAAAAGGAAAGGAAGAAGGAAGGAAGGATATTAAGGAAGAGTAAGTGGGATGGAAAGGAAGGAATAGGATGGAGAGGAAGAAGGAATTATAACCGCAGATTAATAATTGGACACGAAAACAAAATAATCAAAAAATATCTTTATTGAAAAATTAATACAACAAAAAATTAAAAATCATACTTACCTGATAATACTTACCTGGGGATCAACCTGTGAAAAAAGGAGAAAAAGTTAAAAAATATAAATATATAACTCTATTAAAAATTATCATCAACAACAAAAAAACATCATTAAAAATACTCATTTATAAAGGAATGTAACTTGGTAAATTTGATACTTACCTGGGGACTTACCTGTGGAAAAAGAATAATAAAAAATTAAAAAATATACTTACCTGGATTAAAATTATTAAAAAACACTAAATTACTCTAAAGGGTCTAAATAAAAACATTAAAATTAATTCATGATTGAGATTAAGTTAAAAAACACAAAGAATACTAAACAAAATCTTATTTGAGAATCCTTAAAACAAAAACTTACCTTAAAGAATCAGAGTGGGCGGATCCCTCGGAGAGTATATAAAGCCGAGCCAGGCTTCGACTCTCATTTCTTTTCTGTTTGTTCTTGGGGTAACATCTATGTGCACTCAGCCTGAAGAAGACCTACTTCGGTCGAAACGTCGCGACAGTGCACACCAAGGCCTATTATTTTAATTTCTTTATTTTGGGGTTTTATTTTATTATGTTTTATTATTTAGTTAATTTAATTTCTAAAAACAAATAATAAAAACACAAGTTTGGATGGGAACTAGGGGGCGGCCTGCTGATGGCCTGTGCATCGGCCATCCCCTCACGGGGATGGCCAAAACACCCTAACACCTAACCCCTAACCCTAACCCTAACCCTAACCCTAACCCTAACCCACTAACCCTAACCCTAACCCTAACCCTAACCCTAACCCAACCCCCCCCCCCCCCCCCCCCCCTTTTTTTTCTTTTTCCTTACCTAGCCCTAGCCAATCCCCAACCCCATTTCCCTTCCCTAAACCTAACCCTTACTCTTATCCTTTACCTAACCCTAACCATTCCCACCCCCTAACCTCAACCCTGACCCTAACCCCTTATCCCTATTCCCAATCTTTCCTAACCCTAACCCTTTCCATTTCCCTTACCCTAACCTTAACCCCTTTCTCCTTACCTAATCCTAACCCTAACCCCATCTCCTAACCCTAACCCCTCCCATTTCTCTTCCCTAACCCTAACCCCTCCCCTTTCTCTTCCCTAAACCTAACCCCTACCATAACCCTTTTACCTAACCTTAACCATTCCCACCCCCTAACCCTAACCTTAACCCTTTATTCCTATTCCCTATCTTTCCAAACCCTTACCCTTTCCATTTCCCTTATCCTAACCTTAACCCCTTTCTCCTTACTTAATCCTAACCCTAACCCCTCCCATTTCCCTTCACTAAACCTAACCCTTACCCTTATCTTTTACCTAACCCTAACCATTCCCACCCCCTAACCCTAACCTTAACCCTTTATCCCTATTCCCTATCTTTCCCAACCCTAACCCTTTCCATTTCCCTTACCCTAACCTTAACCCCTTTCTCCTTACCTAATCCTAACCCTAACCCCTAACCCTAACCCCTAACCCTAAACCTAACCCTTACCCTTATCTTTTACCTAACCCTAACCTTCCCCACCCCCTAACCCTAACCCTAACCTTAACCCTTTATCCCTATTTCCTATCTTTCCTAACCCTAACCCTTTCCATTTCCCTTACCCTAACCTTAACCCCATTCTCCTTACCTTATCCTAACCCTAAACCCATTTCCCTTCCCTAAACCTAACCCTTACCCTTATTTTTTACCTAACCCTAACCCTACACCCCCGAACCCTAATCCTAACCTTAACCTTTTATCCCTATTCCCTATCTTTCCTAACCCTAACCCTAACCCTTCCCTTCCCTAAACCTAACCCTCCCTTACCTAACCCTAACCAAATAAATATATAATTTAATAACTTATCTATATATAAAAAAATATTTTGCAAATAATTTAATATAAATACTATAATCTAAAATAAATATAATATAAATAAATATAAAAAAAAAAAAAAAAAAAAAAATATTATTTATACAATTATTATATATATATAAGGGATTCTAAATAATTAAATTAATGAAAAACAACAAGGGGAGGAGTTAAAATTAAAAAATCTTAAGTAAAAACTAAAAATCTTTAAAAATAAACTTAACCGATAAAGACGAAAACACATAAATACAAGCAGAATAGGAACTTATTCACTTTCACTTAAGCGATCGCAGGAGGAACATCTCCACAGCCCAAACCACAATTCTTTTTTCCTTTTTTTGTGTGCCATAGGCCTGAGGAAGACCCATAAAGGGTCGAAACGTTGCCGGAGGCACACACTCACATACATAAACACATTCATACAAATAAATACATTCATATATATACACAAACACACACATTATTCATTAAAAAAAATCAAAAAATATAATAAATAAAATTTTTTTTCATTTTTCATTTTTTATTTACATTTGATCATTTTTTTATACATTTTTTCCTTTCCTAAATTTTTGGAAAGAGTTTTTAGTTGTTTAAAAAGTTAAAAAATTACAAAATCTAAAAAGATATAAAAAAAACACAAAAAAACATAAAAAACATTAAAAAAGATAAAAAAGACAAAAAATTACTTTAAAAAATGGGCGACGCCCAATTAAAATGGACGGAGGTCCGCTATGGGAGGCATAAGCCCCGCCCCCCTGGCGGTCCATCTCTTCTGGGGCAAGGGATACAGGGAATGTGGGGGATGGACCGAGCAATTCCGGTTCCTCCGAGGAGGATACCGGTTCCAAATCCCATACCTAACCCTAACCCTAACCCTAACCCTAACCCCTAACCCTAACCCTAACCCTAACCCTAACCCTAACCAACCCTAACCCTAACCCTAACCCTAACCCTAACCCGGCTAGACTTTTGAAGGGAACACATCAGCCAGCCATTCATTTAAGACAGTTTTTTGTGTGCTTTTTTTATTTTTTTAGTTTTTTAGACCTGAGGAAGACCTATTAAGGTCGAAACGTCGTCCTTTTTTGTTTTTTTAAGCACACCTTCTTTAGTTCATTAAAATATTTTTTATTTTTTATTTTAATAAATAAATAAATAATATAATAAATAAATAAATAAATAAATATATAAATAAATAAATACATAAATACATAAGTTAAAAAATCACTTAAAAAGAAAGGTACCCTCGATTAATGGGTCCTTTCTTGGAGGAAGGTTGGACACTGGTCCAACGGGGCAAACGAGGCCGCCAGTGGACCCGTGAGCCAGCCTGGGACCGGAATAGGGGGTGGTCCAACAGAGAAGGGTGGATGGAGTGTGCACTCCCCGCCTCCAAATGGAGACGGGTGCAATTCCCCTACCCTAACCCTAACCCTAACCCTAACCCCTAACCCTAACCCTAACCCTAACCCTAACCCTAACCCCTAACCCTAACCCTAACCCTAACCCTAACCCTATCGGCTAGACTTTTGAAGGGAACACATCAGCCAGCCATTCATTTAAGACAGTTTTTTGTGTGCTTTTTTTATTTTTTTTTTTTTTTTTTTTTTTTTATTTTTTTAGTTTTTTAGACCTGAGGAAGACCTATTAAGGTCGAAACGTCGTCCTTTTTTGTTTTTTTAAGCACACCTTCTTTAGTTCATTAAAATATTTTTTATTTTTTATTTTAATAAATAAATAAATAATATAATAAATAAATAAATAAATAAATATATAAATAAATAAATACATAAATACATAAGTTAAAAAATCACTTAAAAAGAAAGGTACCCTCGATTAATGGGTCCTTTCTTGGAGGAAGGTTGGACACTGGTCCAACGGGGCAAACGAGGCCGCCAGTGGACCCGTGAGCCAGCCTGGGACCGGAATAGGGGGTGGTCCAACAGAGAAGGGTGGATGGAGTGTGCACTCCCCGCCTCCAAATGGAGACGGGTGCAATTCCCCTACCCTAACCCTAACCCTAACCCTAACCCTAACCCTAACCCTTACCCTTATCTTTTACCTAACCCTAACCATTCCCACCCCCTAACCCTAACCCTAACCTTAACCCTTTATCCCTATTCCCTATCTTTCCTAACCCTAACCCCTCCCATTTCCCTTCCCTAAACCTAACCCTTACCCTTATCTTTTACCTAACCCTAACCATTCCCACCCCCTAACCCTAACCCTAACCTTAACCCTTTATCCCTATTCCCTATCTTTCCTAACCCTAACCCTTTCCATTTCCCTTACCTTAACCTTAACCCCTTTCTCCTTACCTAACCCTAACCCTAACCCCTCCCATTTCCCTTCCCTAAACCTAACCCTTACCCTTATCTCTTACCTAACCCTAACCATTCCCACCCCCTAACCCTAACCCTAACCTTAACCCTTTATCCCTATTCCCCATCTTTCCTAACCCTAACCCTTTCCATTTCCCTTACCCTAACCTTAACCCCTTTCTCCTTACCTAATCCTAACCCTACACTCCCTAACCCCTCCCTTCCCTAAACCTAACCCTCCCTCTACCTAACCCTAACCAAATAAATATATAAGTTAATAATTTATCTATATAAAAAAACATTTGGTAAATAATTTAATATAAATACTATAATCTAAAATAAAAATAATATAAATAGTTTAAAAATATCATTTATACAAATTATTTTATATATATAAGGGGTTCTAAATAATTAAATTAATGAAAAACAACAAAGGGAGGAGTTAAAGTTAAAAAATCTTAAGTAAAAACTAAAAATCTTTAAAAATAAACTTAACCGATAAATACGAAAACACATAAATACAAGCGCAACAGGAGTTTATTCATTTTCACTTAGGCGATCGAAAGAGCAACATCTCCTAACCCACAGCAGCCACATTCATTTTCTTTTCTGTGTGCCTATAGGCCTGAAGAAGACCCGTATAGGGTTGAAACGTTGCCAAGGCACACACATACATTTATTTACACATACATACAAATAAATACATTCATATATACACGCACACACACACTTATTAAAAAATTAAAAAATATAATAAATAAATAATTTTTTTTTCATTTTTTTATTTACATTAGATCATTTTTTTATATATACAATTTTTCCTTTCCTAAATTTTTGGAAAGTGTTTTTAGTTGTTTAAAAAGTTTAAAAAGATTAAAAAACATAAAAAAAACATAAAAAACATTCAAAAAGATAAAAAACACAAACAATTACTTTAAAATGGGCGACGCCCAACTAAAATGGACAGAGGTCCGCTATGGGAGGCACAAGCCCCGCCCCCTTGGCGGTCCATCTTTTCTGGGGCAAGGGAGACAGGGAATGTGGGGGATGGACCGTGCGCTTCCGGTTCCTCCTAGGAGGATACCGGTTCCAAATCCCCTACCTAACCCTAACCCTAACCCCCTAACCCTAACCCTAACCACCTAACCCTAACCCTAACCTTTGTTTCTAACCCTAACCCTAACCTGTGTTCCTAACCCTAACCCTAATCTTACTCTAACCCTAACCCTAACCTCTGTTTCTAACCCTAACCTGTGTCTCTAACCTTAATTTAATTAAAAAATTGTTCTAAAATAAGTTATTAAAGGGTTAAAATAAATAGATAAATAATTAAATAAATAAATATATAAATATAGGTTCAAATAAATAATTAAATTCTATTTGGTATAAAAGGGGTTAAAAATTAATAAATATATAAAGCAGAGTTAATGGGGATTTCATTTAATTGATGATTATAGGGTTAAAAACAAGATCTAGTTAAAAAAGCGAACAGAATTAAAAAAGCGAATGAAACTAAAAACAGATTCGGTTAAAACAAAAACTTTCTAAAAACAGACGCTATAAAAGGGAGAACTCACCCACAGAGCTCATTTTCACTTGGGCTGTGGATGAGTTCATATAATTCTCTCCAGCCATACGTAGCAAGCCATTCTTTTGTTTTTTTTTGTGTGCCTGACCTGAAGAAGGTCCAAACGGACCGAAATGTCGTTTGGCACACATTTTTTTGTTAAAAATTCGGAAATAAATAAATAAATAAATAAATAAATTAGTTAATAAATAAATAAATAGACAAATACAACAAAAAAAATTTTTTATTTTTTTATTTTTTTTCTAAAAAAATAACTTATTTTATTTAAGAAAACTACTTTTTAGGCCTTTTCCTTTCCCCACCTTTTGGGAAAGCGTCCTTAGTTGTTTATATATATTTTTTTATTTTTTTATTTTTTTATTACACAATAAACAAATAACAAAGACCAAGAGTATAAAAAACAAAAAAAATAATAAAAAGTACAAAACACAAAATAAACAAAAAAAGTACAAAACACAAAGACAAACAAAACAAACACATAATGGACGGTTGGACGGTGGTGCAGCGCGGCAGGAGGCGCCAGCGCACCCGCCAACCCAACTGGGACCAGGGGTACGGGAGGTCCTATGGGGGGAAGGACCGTGCACCCTTCTTCCCCTACTGGGGAAGAGTTTCAGCTCCCCAACCTAACCCTAACCCTAACCCACCCTAACCCTAACCCTAACCCGGTTCCTCCGAGGAGGATACCGGTTCCAAATCCCATACCTAACCCTAACCCTAACCCTAGGTGTTATCTAACCCTAACCCTAATTGGACTCTAACCCTAACCCTAGGTAGTATCTAACCCTAATTGGACTCTAACCCTAACCCTAACCCTAATTGGATTCTAACCCTAACCCTAACCCTAATTGGACTTCTAAAAATAAAATAATTAATTATAATGATAAATCCCCAAAATTTGAACTAACCCTAATTGACCTGTCTAGCTCCACCCAGATTCCGGACTCGAAGCCTAACTAAATTTGGACCTGACACTAACCCTAACCCTAATAGCACGCGAACCTGACTCATCAACCCAATTTGGATGCCCGCTGCCTAGTCATTCATTGCTCCTGGGATGAGGACTGCCCCAGTGAAGCCCAAATAGAGAAAGTAAAAATTGCCCACGGAGAAGCATACCCCGAATGAGGCCAAGTCGGACTATGGTAGTGCCGAGGCTAAGGAAAGAGGAGATGGCAGGATAGTGAAGCGAAAAGCGAGGGGGGACGAGGAAGAGAAGAATAAGGAAAGGAAGAAAGAAAAGAAAATGTAGTGGGATGGAAAGGAAGAAGCAGGAAGGAGAAAAAAGAGGGGAAATATGATTATAAGATGAATAATAAATATGATTAAAAATTGATTACAAATTGGATATATATTAAAAATTAAAAACAGTAACTTGGTGATCTATACTCACCCGGGGACTCACCTAAAAGAAAAACAGAAAAAACAGAAAATTAATACAAATATACTTACCTGGAAACCTGTGAAAGAAAAAATTAAAAAGAAAAAATTATACTCACCTTAATTAAATTACCTGGATACTTACCTGAAAATTTACCTGAAAAAGAAGAAAAAACAAGTTAAAAACAGTTATAATTGGAATAAAAATACAAGTAAAACTAAGTATAAATATAAAAAGGACAAAAAAATTGGGTTAAAAAACTATGTATAAAAAATTATTGATATAAATATGAAAATTGATATTAAAATAAGGCCTAAAAATAATTAAATTACAAACAGTATCATCTATAATTGATTTGCATTAAAATTCTATTAAAAAACCTATTAAAACCATTGGAAAACTTGAAAAAAAGAGAAAAAACTAAAACCGCAAATTGGAAACCTAAAACATTCGGTTAAAAACAAAACTTAAGAAACAGCCAAAGTGGGAGGAGTCAGGGAGTGTATATAAGGAGAAGCAGCTCCAGCTCCTTCATTTCTTTTTTGTTTTCGGGGGGAGCACACACCTTAGCCTGAAGAAGACCTAAATCAGGTCGAAACGTCGCGGCGGTGTGTGTGGGGAATGGCCTTTTTTATGGGAATTATTTCTTTTTTGATTCTTTTATTCGTTTTTTATTATAATTTAATTTAAGTTAAAATAAAATAAAAAAACAAAAAAACAAAACACGACTCAGTAAGGGGGACCAGGGGGTCCCTGGGAAGTGCGCGTGCACTAAGGGACCATCCCCCAGGGGATGGCGCCCTTCTCTTTCCCAAAACCTAACCCTAACCCTAAGGACCGTGCACCTTTCTTCCCCTCCTGGGGAAGAGCTTCAGTTCCCCAACCTAACCCTAACCCTAACCCTAAGCCCCGCCCCCTTAGCGGTCCATCTTTTCTGGGGCAAGGGAGACAGGGAATGTGGGGGATGGACCGTGCGCTTCCGGTTCCTCCTAGGAGGATACCGTTTCCAAATCCCCTACCTAACCCTAACCCCTAACCCCTAACCCTAACCCTAACCCTGAGGCGACCTGTTGATGGCCAGTGCATGGGCCATCCCCTCACGGGGATGGCCTAAACACCTTCACACCTAACCCTAACCCTAACCCGCTATGGGAGGCATAAGCCCCGCCCCCCCGGCGGTCCATCTCTTCTGGGGCAAGGGATACAGGGAATGTGGGGGATGGACCGAGCAATTCCGGTTCCTCCGAGGAGGATACCGGTTCCAAATCCCATACCTAACCTCAACCCTTCCCCCTAACCTTAACCTTTCCCCTCTTACTATACACCAAACCTCCCCTTTTCCTAACCCTAACCCCTTCCCTTTCTTTAACTTAAAACCCTCCCTAATCCTAACCTTAACCCCTCCCTTTCTCTTTTTCCCCTTTTTTCTTCCCCCCCCCCCCAATAACCTTCAGTTTCCTCTTTTTTTCATATTAGGGAAGGTCGACTGATCATACCAACCCGCTAAACCTGTCTGGACGCACCCTTCTACCTTTTTCTCAATACTGAACCACTAAATAAAATACCATAACTTTCAACAGATTTAGAGAGCGAAGAGTTTTACTCCACAGACTTGGGACAACCGAGCCGGGAGGCCTCCCCCTCCCGACACGATCTTCCCAGGTCAGTGCCTGTACTTTTTCCATCGCACGGATCCTACTATATTTCAGCCCTGAATTAGCTTACAGCTTAAAACTTTGCTCTGCCCCTAGTAGCCCAGGGTTCGATTCCCCATCAGGACGTAAATACTCTTCAAAAAAATTCTTTTTATTTTTATAAAGGAGATTTACTTAAATTTATTTTTCTTTATTACAAATATATTTGTTTATAAATTCTTAGCATGTTTACTATTTATTTTATGCACTTATTTGCATGTTTTCTTAATATTTTAATAAAACTCTTTTACAGCACTTATGATGTTTTGCATGGTTTTGCATCCAATTTGCATCCAATTTTACAGCACTTATTATATCTTGCATGACCCCTTGTTTTTAGCACTTCATTTAATTATTTTATCATAGCATTTACATTACAGCACTTATTTATTAGCAATTTCATTTATATTAACCTTTTTATATTTTTATCTATTATATTATTATTTTTTTATTTTATATCTCCTAATTTAAATTTAAATTTAAAATAGATTATTATTCTTAGTAAATCTAGATTTGGATCCGAGCGATGAAGACTGGGATGCTACCTACTCACCTTTAACCTTTGCAGGACTTCATCCCAGTGAACTTGTTAAAAATCTCTTCTACAGGTTCCTCTCTTCATACGGGTGCTCTGCCTAGGGTCCGAACCCTGCTCCCCCAAGTGGAAGGCAGCGCTCCTCCCTACTTCACCATCCTCCCGCATTTCAGTAGGCCAGTGCATCCTAATTTAACACAAACCATAACCCTAACCCAACCCCAACCCTAACCCTAACCCCCTAACCCTAACCCTAACCCTTAGCACTTCATTTAATTATTTTATCATTTCTATAGCACTTACATTACAGCACTTATGTATTAGCAATTTCATTTATATTAACCTTTTTATATTTTTATTTTTATTATTTCCTTTATTCTATATCTCCTAATCTTATTAAATCTAGAATTGGATCCGAGCGATGAAGACTGGGATGCTACCTACTCACCTTTAACCTCTTGAAGGACTTCATCCCAGTGAACTTGTTAAAAAAATCTCTTCTACAGGTTCCTCTCTCCATACGGGTGCTCTGCCTGGGGTCCGAACCCTGCTCCCCCGAGTGGAAGGCAGCGCTCCTCCCTACTTCACCATCCTCCCGCATTTCAGTAGGCCAGTGCACCCTAATTTAATACAACCCATAACCCTAACCCTAACCACCCCCATTTCCCTTACCCTAAACCTAACCCCCTAACCCTAATCCCCCCCCCCCCTTTTTATTTTCTTAACTAACACCTCCAGCACCTGCACCTGCTCCAACGGCTGCTCCACCTGGTCCTTCTTCTCATTCTCCGTTGGCTTCTCCACGGCTCCCTCCCTCCAACTCATCTGCTCAGGTTTCTAAACGCCGACCCACCAGACACATTTACACCAATAAAAAAATGAGGGACTGGGTCCTCACAATCAGACAGCCCGTCCTGATCATGGGAGATTACAATCTGGCCCGTTGTCCCCCATTCAAACACCACAATCTGCAAATTGACAGTTACCCAGGGGCCAACTTCAGACACGCAGGGGCCATCATTTCCAAAGCCATCTGCTCCCAGGCCCCCCACACAATTGTTTTGGCCTTTGGCTTGAATCACAGGGCCCAAAAGACCTCATCCTTTGCCATTAAACAGCTCCAAATGGCCCTGAGAGCTACAAAGAGGCACTTCCCTCAAACACAGACAATAGTGCCTCTTATTAACTTTTCACAGGAGCTCCCACAGACACACAAGAGGAACCTGGAGCGAATTAATAAATATATTTCACAATATTGCCATTTCATTCCCCAGCTCCCAACCTCAAAGTTCAGCACTGAAAAGGACAAAGTGCACTGGTCCAGAGAAACGGCAGAGGCCATGCTTCACCACTGGGTGGAGCACTTGGACCTGAAATAAATGTCTCCTGTGACCTATTGTATATATTTTCTTGACTTCTGTGTTTTATGATATGTTACTTTGGGATGACCTTGTGATAACCCCAATTTATCTACTATTTGGCCCCAAATTAATACCTTTCTAGGAATACAGAACACCATTTGTAGTCTGTACTCATCTCTCTCTTAAGATACAATTCGGCCTGAATCAGACCCCAAGACAGAGAACAATGGGGACCCTAATTTGTAGATTGGGACAATTATATCCACAAGGCCTTATAGGGGATAAGAGTGATGCTTCACAGGGCTGGATGGAGTGTACACAGTTCATGCCACCACCCCTTAGTGGCATGTCCTCTTTGGGTTAGGGTTAGGGTTAACACTGAAAACACTGAATTAAAAATATCTTTATTGGAAAAAGGAACGTAACTTGGTAAATTTTTACTTACCTGTAAAATAATATTGCAAAAAAAGTTAAACCATACTTATCTGGAGTTACTTTCTTGTGGACTTACCTGTGACAGAAAAGATAAAAAAATGTAATTAAATGAATTAAAAATTGAATATAAACTTCATTAAAAACTACTTTTTTTTTTTATTATTACTAACCCTAACCCTAAAATGGGTCTAAATAATAAACATCTAAAATGAATTCATGATTGAGTTTAAGCAAAAAAACTGTTAAAAACACAATTGGAACCTTTAAAACAAAGTTTTACTAAAAGAATCTTAAAACATTTAATAATGGCCAAGCTCCATCATATCTCAGAGAGCTCATAGTTCCTTATTGTCCTAGCAGGCCACTCCACTCTCTAGATGGAGGTTTACTTGTGGTTCCTCGAGTCTAAGAGTAAATTTGGAGCCAGATCTTTCAGTTATGAGGCTCCTCTTCTGTGGAACCAACTTCCAGTATCGGCCCGGGGGGCGGACTCTTGAGCAATTTTCAAGACCAGGCTTGTTTGACAGAGCTTATAGTTAAAAAGATAAAGTCCATCTACTCTTTCGCTATGCTGCTATAGGCCTAGGCTACTGGGGAAGCACTGACCACATCTCTCTCTCTCCCCCTTGCATGTGCTGATAAGAACCATGCTTCTGAAAAATCTCTAAGCATGTGTACTGCATTTACTAACCATGTTTTCCCAAAGTCTCTGTCTCTCCCAGCTCCTCTCCTCATCCTGCAGATGGTGACTCATCGCCATCCCATGTTCCTGCAACGCCTGCTGCTCCATATCTTCATGAATTCCGTACTACAGCTCATCTCCATAAACTTCATGTAGCAACATGTTCCTGCCTACACCCCCCCCAAAGTCCCCCCATGCTCTCTCTCTCTCCCACTCTCAACCTGACAGAGGTTTCTGCCTCTTAAAGGACGTTTTTCCTTGCCACTGTTGCCAAGTGCTTGCTCATCAGGGGATCTATTGGATCTTTTTAAATAATTTTGTGAAATTTGGTCTAGACCTGCTCTACATGTTAAGTGCCTTGATGTAACTTCATTATGATTTGACGCTATACAAATAAATCCGATTTGATTCGACTTCATTCCCACATTAATAGAAAAATCAGGAAACAGTCTAGATTCAGCCTTCAAAATTACCATCGAATATTAAAACTGGGTGCTTTCTAAGGTGATGAAGGAGATAGCACACTGCAACAATTCACTCCATCAACATGGGCCCCTCCCAAGGAAGAAAAACCTCCCAAAACAGTTGAGCTACTTAGGAAAGATCTTAATTATTTTAATATTCACTTAAAAATCCATCATGAGGGTTAAGGTTACCAAATTTAACTCAGGAAGAGAATTAGGCACTCAAAGAGTTGATTACTATAAAATGTTATGACCAAACCAGCCAATAAAGCTAGTAAAATTGTAGTTATGTATTGGGAGAAGTATTTTTGGGAGGGATACAGAAAATTATGCTGTGCATTGTTTAGTTTGGACCCCACAGCACAGACTGACACTAATAGAAAGTGTCAGGAAGTTTTAATGTTCCCAGAAAACAGGCTGGGGAGGCAGGGAGCTGGCCGCTGTGGCATACTTTCCCAGGAGATGAAACAGAAGTTGAACATGTAGACAGCGTGCTGAAGAGCCAAAAATCATTGAAGGGGCTTGGCACAGGGAACAGGCTCATCCAGCAGTGCAGTAGAGTGAAGAGCAGGCTTATATAGGCAGGTGATGAGGTAAAAGGAAACAGGTGTGTCTTGTTGCTGCCACAGGAGCAGCCAGCCACGCCCCCTGCCACATGCTCTTCCAAAGGGAGAACAGAAAGGAGAGAGAAAGAGCAAACCCACTATCAGAACCATCACAAATTAAATAACACATAACTCTTTATCTGGACACCATCCCATTAGTCAACCAAATCATCAATAAATTCAAAAGAGAAGAAATGTTAAAACAAAAAAAAAAAACAAAAAAACTCAAACACTTTACTCTGTGATTCAGAGCCCAGACCTAGACATTTACATGTTGCCAAAGCTACACAAGGACCCTGCTAAGTGGAGCAAGCCTTTTGAGATACCCCTGATCACAAAAACCTTCTGGGATAAAACAGACAAATTAAAACACACATTATGTGTCAAGCATCATTCCTTTCATCTCCACCAAAATTTGGGATCGCCATTGAGGGTGGTCTGTGAAACAAGAACAACTTCGAACACTCCAAAGTAAATTAGAAAATAAAGAAATATGATATGTAAACACATGAAGGTGGACCTCATCCTGGTCTTAAAAAAAAACTAGGAACATGGGTACAGACAGCTGCAACTGATACACACTAGCCAGTGCGTCGCCTTTGACCCCCCATTCAACTGTCCAGTCGTCAGATGAGGTAGGAATACTCATTGGGATAACTAATGACCAACCACTAACCCCAGACAAACCGTTATGTTAGTTGTCACCTGTGCTTCTGTTTGCATCATGATAATGATCATGTTGATTTACAGCGTTAAACTTCATCCTTATGCTTAATTTTTTTCTTAGTGGGTAACAGGCTTCATCAGTCAACAGAAGCCACCTGCAGATACCTGATTATGTGACAGAAGAGGCGACAGGATTTCCTTCGTCTAGAAGCTTTATTGATAATTGTTTACATCTCACAATGCATTCCACAAACACTATCATCACAAGTGAAATATGAAGTTTATCATTCACTGTTATACTTGCATAACAAACAAATGCTTGAAGGTTTCAGCTCCACAGACAAGATGCTTTTTTCCTTAAATCCCATTTTTTTTCTTTGAATATTATTCCCATGTGATGAATGTAAACAAGTTCCTTCCACAGTTCCATTAATGTGACAACTGCAATGACATGGAAATAACTTTAATGGAAGTAATGTGTCCTGTTTGTCTGGCAAAGGTTTTCTAGATATAATTCTAGCTAGAGTTACTCAGAAGCAATGAAGTTTTTAAATGGTAATAACCCCCCCCACCCCCCCCTCATCAGGAGTCAAAGACGTTCACAAACCCATCATTCATCACATTGAGGCAAAACCACGCAGCGGGTCACTGAGGACACAAACTCGAGGGACAACAGTAAAATCACTAAACACTTCTAAATTGACGGGGAAAAAAAAGAAAGGGAAAAAAAAAAAAAAGTCACTGTCTGCTGCTCTCGCTCCTTCAACGCCGAAACAAAATACTCGGCTCTACTGCAGTTTCAGGATAATCTAAATCATGAAAATGCCCCGGGGGAGAGAGGGGGTGTTTAGCTTCAACTCCCACCAAAAAAGGCTGAACTGGAACAAATTATTTATTATTTTGACAAATAAGAGTTGGAGGGCTCCTCTCCAGCCTTCCTTCACATGTACACCCCCACCCCTTCGTCTCAGGACTTCCTGAATGCAGACTGAACCTGGACTTCACTCAGCTTTACGTTTCATTCCAGGAACCTTCGCCTGAATCCTGTAGACAAACCAGAGAAGAAAGCAGGCTTAGACGGGACAAAGAACTGGGTTTGGTTTGGTTTAACTGGGTCTGATGTTTGATACTTCACCCTCCGGGCCTCAAATAACTGTGGACTTACTTCCCAACAACTTCTTTGACCTGGTTGTTGACCAGAGACAGGTAGTGGTCGATCTGAGCCTAAAAACAAACAGAATCAAGATCAGTTGGTGGATGACATCATCTACAGCTCCAGATGTGCATTAATGTTGTCATGTGACCTGGACCCAGGGGTTGCGTTAACTGAGTATTCTCCGTAATTGACAGATTTTTTTAAAGATTTGACAGACAAATTTGAGGGCCATTTGCCATTTTAACATTTTGCAATTACTTCAGAACAATATCAAAACAGCCATGAGAAGCCGTCTGTCCGAGGCAAAGGTACAGAATTTAATGACAATCACCTCTGCAGCAACCTCACTTGACGCATTTGGTTACACACAAGTGGGCACCCTGTTTCACTCCATGCGCAACAGAAGCAAGGTGTGAATGAGACTGATTTCAGGCCGCAGCAGGTGAACTGAGTTGTCCCGATGTCACTGCGGGGGAATGTGGTGTTGACATGATGAATGTTTTCTTTCAAGCCTTTATAAGTGCATCATTTAGATTGTTCTAATTGAATTTGCATTAAAAACGAATGAAAGAAAATTAAATGCTATTGACTATGTCTTTATTATCAGTAAAAAATGAAAATTAAAATGACAGGTAAAAATAGATTATATCAGATTTTTTTTAACCTGTCCCTTAAAAATGGCAGACAATGAAAAAGTCTAGTGCAACCTCTGCCTGGACCATATCTGTCGTCTGAGATCAGGTGATCCTGAGCTGCTCTCTAATCATCCAGATGTAAGAATCAAACACACCTAAAAGGTCAGTCAACATGTCCTCCCCCTGACAGGTTGATGCTCAACAGCCCTTGAGCAGCTCTCATATCATTAAAGGCAAAGGTGGGTTATGGGTAAAAACTGACCTGGTGTTTCTCATAGACGATAGGGCAGCTGAATGCTCCAATCAGGCCTGAGAAATAAGAGGAGTTGGACATTAATGGCTCAGGGGTCAGAGGTCAAATCATTAGTCTTTTAAATTATGAACTCAAAGTGTTATGTCATCAGTTCAATATGTAGAGACATTGGACAGTCGAGGTCTGAAGCTGAGAACCTGCTGCATCTCTTCAGAGTCACTGACAAACAGGTTCAGGACTCCGTGGTTAAGACTGTTAAGACTCACCTAGAATCAGCAGAGTGAGTCCGTTAAACAAGGCACCAACATAGGTCAGGATCCACATCAACACGGCAAACTGGAGACAAGAATAGGAAACCTGAGTCCTTCCTGGCCAACCTCATAAAAGTACAGCTGTAAATAGTTATGAATTCTTTTACCAAGTCAGAAAATGGTAGAACATGCATCTAAGCTTACCATGGCAAGGGCACCGTTTTTTCTGATGAATAGTTATTTAATTTGGTTTCATATTAATGATATAATTCTTCTGATGATATATTCATATTAGGGTTAAGATTCTCCTCTTTTCCTCTTCCTGTCTCACGTCACTAAAATGCTCCATGTTGGACAATTGGCTGCCATTTTCACTCCTCTTAAATTTAGTGGATCAAAGTTTAAGTTATAATTGTTCACTGATAGAACATCTGGATGAACTGTTTCCAGATGTGGAAAGGGTCAGCTTTAATGACTGATGTCAGTGCAGCAGTTTCACACTGTAGAACCTGAGATCAGTCCCGGTTCTGTACGGTCCACATCAGCATGATCCCCAACGTCAGGAAACAGCCGACATGGTGTCATCAGACCTGACAGCTATTCTGAACATGGTTCCACTTGGACATCTCTGCTTCTTTGCGTGTACGTGTGTGTGTGTTGAGGGTGTCATGTGCTCTTTCTGCTAACTGAGGAGAACATTGCTTGTTTTCCACACTCGTTTGTTAAGTATTGAGAAATACATAATTGGATGTTACTAAATCAGGGACAAAGACAGACAGAAATCAGCCCATCTGCTGTTTTCCCACCACAGTTTTCACCTTGATAGAGTCCACCAGGTCCTCGACCAGAAACAGGCGCCTCAGTTCACCTATGGTCTTGTTGATTTTGGCCAGAGCCATGTCGCTGTACTTGTGGACCATATCGTCAGAGAGTGCCACCTCCTGGTCAAGGTACTGCCTGAAAGGGACAGGCTGATGATTAACTTTACTCACATTGAGATTTTCTTTTCAAAAGTTTAAAAATGTGTAGCACCAAGTCAAATACATAATGATGATACATCACTATTTAATTTAATATTCACACCAAATATGTTCATTCAGTTTCAGCTCTCTGTGGGATCAGGTTACTTTCACTCAAGTTTGACAAAGCAAATGTGTTAAAAAGCAAGAGTTAATGGAGATAATTCATCTTTATCAAGATGGTTTTTAGGAGGCAATCAGGGAGGGCACACACACACACACACACACACACACACACACACACACACACACACACACACACATTGGTAAAAAGCAAAGAACCAAAGTAAATGGTTAGTCCAAAGCAGCTGTTAAACACTAAACAAGATATTTATTTTTATGGTCTATATTGGTCTACCAGCTTTTCATTGCTGAATGTGTGAATAATTGAAGATGTTTGTGGAGATTAAGATTAATATCCATGACCACTGACAAGTAGGGGTGGGACTCACTTGAATGGGTGACCCTCATCTGACTTCTGGATGGCCTGGAGGATGCCTTTGTATATCCTGAAGCAGATGGTGACAGAGAGCAGAGCCAGGCCGACATAGGAGCAGACGCTCACAATGCTGCACACGGTCAGCGATAGGAGCAGCAGCAGAGCGGCGCCGAACACCACACCTGTGGTTTTCACATCACGCCAGTAGAGGAGATCCACTACTACAGGAGGAGGCAGACAAAGATGAAGGTAGTTTGTGAATGTGAAACAGCTGAGCTCATAACCTGGATCACTGGGCAGATGCTAATATTTCACCGGAAAATTCCAGGCAGGTCAATGGACAATATTAGAAGTAAAGATCTTACGTCACCATTGCTGCACCATAAGGTTGGTTCTGTTCCCAAGAATCAGACAGTTCAAGGTTTCCCCACACGTCTAATAGTTAAAAAAAAAATTCAGGCAAGAACAAGCTAACCCTAACCCTGCAGTACAGCTCATCTGTGACCTCTGACCCCTGATCTGGTCTGTTGGAAACTCAGGGTTATTTAGCATTGACATTCTCCTGTTACTAGTCATCAACACAAAGGCAGCAAAGAGTCACTGAGTCTGTGTGCCAATAAAATGGATTTAGTCTTGTTTCATTTATCATATGATTCAACATTGCTATTTTCAATGTTCTCATTTCGTTGCATGTTTGAGAAATCTATTGAGTATCTTTGAAAGTTTCTGGACATTTCTTAGCTGTAAGGATTGAATCAATCAGGCCCACTGTGACTCTAAAATCCAACCGGCAGCTGAAGGTGCTGATCGATGTGTTTCATGATGGGTTCCCTCACCCCGTTTCTCCAGCCTCACATTAAACACCAGAACGATCTTATAACCGAACTCATCCGGCCCATTATGGCCCATTAAAACCAGCACCCCCGGACCGCAGGTGGGCTGAGGTCCGAGGGTAGACACACACACCCCTGCCGGCGGCCTGAACTGCTGCAGAAGAACCGCTGACACCGGCTGCCCCCCCGTCTTAGTTTGACAGGCAGCCACCGGGGGGGTCGGGGGGTCGGTCCTAATGCGGCCGCCTGGCTACATATGGTAGCAGGCATGCTAGCACTGCCGGAGATCGGCTAAAAATAGACCAGGCTTCACATCTAGCCGAACCGGCCACCGAACTATTTCTGCCCGTTTAAACTGCTGTGCCCTCCCGATACGATTTAAAATCAGCAGCTTCCTCCAGAACCCGCGTCCCCTCAGCGGGCACAAAACGTCAAACCGTCCGGCCTGACCTCCGCAGGCAGCCAGATCCGCTCCGACCCTCCCCGGGCCGACCGCAGCCCCGCTACGGGGGAGGACAACTCCAAACACGGACACAAACGAGACATAGCCGCGGGAAACCACAAAGAGAAGACAGCCTGCCGGTAAACAAAAGATTAGCACCACACTAACCCCGTTTGGCGTCCATCTTGAACCTCCGCAGAGAGCAGCAGCACGGCGGCTCCGCCTGGCTGACGGAGGGGAGGGGGGGAGAGAGGAAGAGAGAGAGAGAGAGGGAGAGGGAGGGAGGGAGAGGAAGAGAGAGAGAGAGAGGGAGAGAGGGGGGGGGGGAGGGAGAGAGAGAGAGAGAGAGAAGAGAGAGAGAGAGGGGGGGGGGGAGAGAGAGAGGAAGAGAGAGAGAGAGAGAGGGAGGGGGGAGGGGAGAGGGGGGAGGGGAGAGGGGGGGGGGGGGGGGGAGGGAGAGAGAGAGAAGAGAGAGGGAGAGAGAGAGAGAGAGAGGAAGAGAGAGAGAGAGAGAGAGAGGGAGGGAGGGAGAGAGAGAGACGAGGAAGAGAGAGGAGAGGAGGAAGAGAGAGCGAGAGGGAGAGGAAGAGGAGGAGAGCGAGAGAGAGAGGCGAGGAGAGAGAGAGAGAGGGAGGGAGAGAGAGGAGAGAGAGGAAGAGAGAGAGAGAGAGGGAGGGAGGAGAGAGAGAGAGAGAAGAGAGAGAGCGAGGAGGAAGAGAGAGAGAGAGAGGAAGAGAGAGAGAGAGAGAGAGAGAGAGAGAGGGAGGGGGGAGAGAGGGGGAGGGAGAGGGGGAGGGAGAGGGAGAGGGCGGGGGGGGGGGCACAGAGTGTGCGGCTCGGCCTCAGGCCCAGATGGACAACTTTCAGCTTCAGAGTTAAAGAGGAAACTTTCTGAGCTTCGACAAGTTTAACAAAAAACTTGTTTGCGTCCTTAAAATGAGCTGATGTCACACATCAGGAAGGAAGTGTCACCTGCAGGTCACAGGTCAAACACCTGCGGAAGAGAGCTGAAGACGCACCTGAGGTCATCAGACTAATCAAACACAGTCAAGCGTGGCATTGGCGGAGCTGACGCAGTCGTGGTTTCACCTGACACGTGGCTGCAGGTTAAAGTCCACTGACAACACACAAACTCAGAATTTTATTTTAATACAGAAATCAACCAGAAAAGGACAAATTTCTGCAATGATCAAAATATTTTTCTAGACAAATGTCAAAACAATCACATACCGACTGTGACTGACTCATAATTATTATTTTTTAATTGGTAAAAATCAAAAGCATGTGAAGAATGATTGAATTTGCAAAACATAAATGATGAACTTCAAACAATTATAAATCTTAACAGAAGAGGAAACGCTGCTGCAGGTCAGGGTTTGTTTTCAATTCTCTTCATTTCTTTTGGTAAATCAACATGTTTTCAGAATGAGTTCACCAAGTTTGCCTCCACTGCAGAACAACCTGTCAGGTCGTCAGTTCAAGAGTAACAGAGGACCACTGCTTTCTAACTGTCACCAATCAGAACATTTCCTGAAGTCCAGCTGTAACACGCCACACATACCTGGCCTCATAACAATCACAGGCTTGTCATTAATATCAATACGGACACACAAGGAGGAGGAGCAAGAGTCGTCATTCTGCGGGAAAATGCAAAAGGTGAAAAAGCTGCTCCTTGTTCCTGAATACTGCTAAAACTAGCGTACAACTTAAAGCAAACACACAGAAACATCTGCACACAAGACCAGAGCCCTGAGCTCCTTAGACACAGTGACTGCCTCCACTGATCCTCCCACCTCATTAGCTTAGAGCCATGGAGGATTACGGTGCTCCAGAGAAACAAGGGTGGAGGGTTTTCCTGCTCCACCAGAGAAATAAAGGTCAAGGTTTACCCCAGTCTCTCCATGCAGGTGCAGCAGACTCATTCTCCTTTTTGTCCTCACAGTTGTTCTCCATGTTGCCCAATTAGACTTTCATTCCAGGCTGTATAAATGCAGACGTGAGGGTAAACTGTGTGTTGGGCTGCAGAAGGAAGAGGCAGCAGAGGAGGAGGGATGGGAGGGGAGAACTTGAGCAAGCTTTCCTCTGGGGGTGGCCCAACTGCAGTAAATGAAGAGCGTCCTGCAGACGAGCTGTCAGCTGACTGTCTGCTGCCAGAGCTCTGACGCAGCAACTATAAACGTTCTTCCCCTCCCTCTGCTCAGGCCTCCAGCTACCCTCCTCCTCCTCCCCAGCACCAACCAATGACCCCCACCACCACGACATACACACAGTTCCTTTTCTTTACACCCTCTTCACCCACTTTCCCTTCGTCATTCCTCCACCTTCCCCCACTCTCTCCAGGCTGCTGACAAAGCAGAGACGCAGCAAAATGATCTGCCACTGAGCGAAACCCCAGTAAAGACAGTTAATACAGGCCTGTAGACAAATCGCCTCCTCTTTAACTGAATCAAGGTTAATACTGTCCCATGTACCCAGATATAATCACTGTTGTGTTCAGAGCTACACATCAACATGTCTTGACACCAATGTAGGGTGTTAAATTTCACCTTCATTGTCTGGCTCAGGGCTGATCATCTTCATCATCTGAACAGTTAAAAAAAAAAAAAAAAAAAAAAAAAAAGATGCTGAGTGAAAATCCAGAGGAACTGAACCCAGAGACCAATAATAAATAATCATTAATGTGATTAAAGTCTGATCAGACAAAGTGGACCATGAATGACACAAAGGTCAACCATAGTTTCAACAGGAAAAAACTGAAGTGGCTTTAACTCTTCAGTAACAATGACTTTAGCCACCTAGAACCACAAATTGAATGTAGTAATGGTTATGGTTAATAAATGTACATTGTGGCTTGATTTAAAACAACAGCATTATGCCTTAAGACACAAAACCAAGAACTGGTCTCTTTTAAAAAGTACTGAGACAGGAGTATCAGTGGTAATCACAGACATCTTCCACCAGAGGGTGCCATTTAATGTAATTTCCTCACAAGTAAAGAAACTTGTTGATGACAACATCCCAACAGGTTATCCATTATGGATTGGATTAAGTTTTACTGATTTACCAACAAATGACAGTAAGAGTAAATAAGTTGTCAGCCTCTACCTTAATGCCACTGAGTGTAATAACACAGAAGTGATCCCCATTCTGAGGTCAGAGTGAACAATTTGGGTGGGAATCTTATACTATTTCACGATTCGATTCAATTCTGATTATTGGGGCTAGGATTCGATTCAAAACATTTTGATTCATAATTATTTATGTGTGTGCACAAAGGATCCTCATGATCTACTCTAGTCTGACAGAATGACAAACGGAGACATGAAAGTGTCTTTTTCAGTTTTAAACATAACCCTAACATTATCCATGCTTAGATGGAATTGTTGCATAAAAGCATTGTCACGTATGTCTAGTTGGTGTTAATTGGTGACTTGATGTAAATGTATGTGGTGGCCAAAGCAGCCCGGTTGCATAGTGGTTAACGCTGTTGCCCCGCAATAAGAAGGGCGCAGTTCGATTCCCGGTTGGGTAATTGGTTAATTGGTAACGAGTGATGGACAGGGCTACAGACCACACTAGAGACGGGATGCCCAGAGACTAGATCGGACCAGACTAGAGAGACTATTTAGTTTTAAATTGATTTTGGGACATTTATCGACATAAATTGATTCTGAATCGTAGTAAATGAGAATCGCAATTCTTATATGAATTGATTTTTTGGCAGGCCTCTAGTGAACAAACCATCTTGACAGAGGTCTGAGATCAGAGAACCCTCTGAGCCTACCAGGGTGGTACTGACGGAGGAGGTAGAGGCTTTAATTCACCAGTCATCTATGTTCTCTGCACGCACTCATGCACAAGACAGCTAAGTTACAAAGAGTCTGTGCATGCAATTATATGAACTGATTAACATCTTAAATAAAACTCACAATCCATTTCTATTAAGATAAATTATTTTTCTATCATTCACAGCTGAATGTGCAAAATATCATTATTGCTTATTGAACAGCAGCAGTCTCTACCCAGAGAAGAAGAAAAGAGCATTTTAATAGATGATTCATAATTTCAGTCAAAGTGCCTAAGTTAGTTTCACTTATGTTACATTCACTCATTTATATCTGGGTCAACTGTGAAGCTGAGGGACCTGATCCTCCTTTAATAGGGCTAATAACCTTTTTAAAACCATTCCAGTCATCTTCAGTCCTGTTTGTGTGTTACAGGGGTCTGGAGCCAATAGCAGCTGGGTGAGGTTTATCCTGGACAGGTTGTAAGTCCATTAGAGGGCCGACACACACATTGGACATGCAACCATTAATGCTCACACTCACACCTGGGGCAATTTAGAGACACCAATTAACCTGCAGGTCTTTGGACTGCGGGAAGAAGATGGAGAACCCAGAGGGAAGGATTAGATATAGATCAACTCATCAACTTCGCACAGAAAGGCCCAGACCTGGAGCTCGAACCACAAACTTGCTGGGAGGCAATGGTACTAAACACCTCACTCCAACATACAGAAACTTAAGTTGGGCAGCAAGGTTAATTCAGTTCTTGATCAGGTCAAATGACTCTTGATATCACAGTGAACCAATAACGAAGACCTTCAATAACCTCCTCTTCGATCTCCAGCCAATTTTACGGAACAATAAAAAAAAGTGTGTGTGTGTACGGACAAGTGGATGAAGATGGATGGATATAAATTAACATCATGACAAATAAAATTATGGTAGCATGAATGAGTTATTCTAATGGCACAATTTCCACAAAGCAGGAAAAGCAAAGGTTGAACAACAATGGCATAAACACATACAGAAATCAGAGCAATATTTTGCTGCATGCAAAGGATTCACTGTCAAACCGAAAAGGTGGCACTCACAACAATGAGGAATAAACACCAACTGGTGCTTGGGTGGGTGAAGAACTGAACTAAGGAGGGAAAATGACAAGGGCAACCAACATGGAGATGAAAAATGAGGAAGGGGGTGGGGGTGGTTTCCATGGCAGAACTGATTGATTTTACCTGCTCTTATGTTCAGGTCGGGCACCTTAAACATTTTGCTGCCCTCCATGCTCTTCTTTGCGACTGCCTCTTCTTGGTTGCCAACAGTGGAGGAAGTGAGTGGTGCAGTGGACATTGGCTGCTGGATGTCAAACTTCTCAACTTTGGCCTTCCCCTGCTCAGGGGATGGCTGGTTAAGGAGGCAGTAGGAGCTCTGACTTGGAGCATCTTCTTCAATCTCAGGGGGTGGGGCCACTTTTTTTGGAGAAGGAACAGAAACTAAAGGCATGTCTTTCTGACCAAAGCTCAGGTCGTCATCCATGGGGATTTCTGGGGCCTTGGAGGAGGCAAATTTAGAAGTATCCAGAGCTTCAAGGAACTCATCAATAACGCCTCTTGGAGGACGCTCAATGAACTCAAACTCCTCAGAGGACACTTCATGCTCAGAGACCTCTTCAGCCACCTCTGGCTCGTCCACCTCCATATTCACGTCCTTCTTTTCTGTTTCCACCTGGAAGCTTGCAGGGTTTTTTGCCATGGCTTCTAAGACTGGAGACAAAGAATCTTCTGTGGGTGACTCCGAATCAGAATCCTCAGCAGGGGTCTTTTTGTTCTGGAAGCCCAGTGGTTCAAACTTTTCCATCGTCGCACTGGGAGAATCCTGGCTGAGGAACCAATCTTTCTGCTCAATCTTGATGGGTTCCTCTTCTTTGAGGTTAACTGGGGCAGTTTCCTCTGCCTCTTTGACAAGATCAAATGCTCCAAAGCTTTTGTCATCTTCAACTTTTGCTTTATCTGCGGCTCTCTCTTCCATCTCCTCTGCCATCTCCTTCAACAGGGACACTTTTGCATCAAAAGCAAATGGGTTGTTGGCAGACAGATTGATTGGAGGGTTTGGTGACTCCATCATTCTCCGTTCTAGGATGGGACTCTGTTCCTCTGGACTTCCCTCAGAGGAGCCAGAGTCAATTTTTTCAGGGTTAAGTGGGGAAGACTTCAGGATGTCTGGAAGTGACGGCGGCATGGAGGAATCCTGCTCCTCACCTTCATCATCTTTAACACCAGAGGATAAGTGAGTGACTGACTGCACAAGTGAATCAGCAGCCATCTTGCCCATCTCAAACCTACTTCTTTCATCTATTAAAGATGGTGGGTTATCCTGGTATTCTCCAGTCTGTCTGTACTGAACCAGATCTGGAGTGGGACTCTCTGACATTTCTGAGGGTCTGCTGTCAGACTTTGATTCTCCAAAGTGGGAGTAGCCACTATCAGCCAGTGGGGAATAACCTTCAAATGGATTACTATTTTTCTTCGCCTCATACATTAAGTTGCCATCTTCATCAGACTGGTTCCCCTGCATGTCTGGCTCATACTTGGAAGCGCTAAAGGCTGTGTCTTTGGAGAGGCTTTCCATTGAGACTTTAGAGTCCTCTTTAGATGGTAGGAATGATGAGTCCCAGTGCTCTGTTGGGTTAGAGGAGGTAAGGTGAGACCCAGGGACCATCATTTGGGGGTTTACTGTGGACGGGCCAATGGAGGACCTGTCTGAGCTACTCAGCTTCTCCTCAGGTGAAAAGGAAACTCCGCTGTCTTCACATATATTGTGAGGCCCTGGGTCTTTCCCTAAACTCAGGTAAGGGCCAGCTAATGGATCTGGAAGGTCTTCCTTATCCTTACTACGACTCAGCTCAGAGTCACCCTGTTCACTCTCCCAAGACATGTCCTTGGAATGAGAAGTGGGAGGTTCAGTGGAGAAGGAGCCCAAGGGTGCAGCAGATCCGGAAGTAGGGGGCTGGTTGGGACTCTCGGTCAGAGAGAGCTCCTCCAGAGAGTCAGGGGAGTGAAGAGGGGAGAGAGGGGAGATGGGAGCAGGGGAATCACCCCTCTGTCCCAGTGCTTGAGAGGGAGAGGGGAGAATGCAACACAGAACATATCAAAGACATACTCCATTCCTTACAGCGCCCACCACACCTGGGTTGAGGTTTAGATGCTCATACACACGTTATGTCTATCTGTCTGATAAAACAGCACAAACCAACTAAAATTATGAGATACACTTCTTTTGATTCTCAAAGAAAGGGTCACAGTTCATCCTAACCTTGTCCGTTACAGCTAAAGTAATGAAGTTTGCATTTTCATTAACAGACAATATTAAACTATTTAGGCCAGACAGGTGCTGCTGAAAGGTTGGACTCATCACATACAGTCTGAGCAATGCTGTTTTTAGAAAAAAACAGCAGGTGTGTTTTAGCAAAACCCAAAGACCTGAAGTCTAGTTGCTGTAATACTACTTCACAGGGTCAAACCTCCAGAAACATGAGCTCCAATTTACTATCAGGTGATTCAGTGAACAGGAAACTGACCACTGAGGGGTGACACCACGTCTGGCGGTGCCAGAACACAACAAGCCATGTCTGATCGTAAGCTCATTCTGCTGTGAATTTCAACAGTTACAGGTGTGAAGCTGGAAGTCAGTGTGGAGATAATCAATCTGTTTGATTAACCACAATGTCTGAACAGGTGAATTATTTGGTCAAACCCAGTCATACAGGTTTTGGTTGTGGCGGTCCGCCACATTGTGGAATTTAATTGAACACGTCACACTCTGACCATCAGCCTACATCCAAATTTATGTCCATTAACTGCAGAGAGCTCTGGATGTCTGAATGGAGGAGACGAGTAAATCAGCTGAAATTAGAAATGATGTGTTGAAGCTGAGTTTCCACTGCTCTAGTGTAAAAGGATAACAAGGTGATACGGTCACAACCTGTCAGCATTTGTCTGGTGTTCAGCGAACCAAGCAGCTAGCCTGACATGAAGGGGTGTTGGTTTTGTGTCATGGTGGGGGGGTGGGTGGGGGTCTTGTCTTTGGGGGAAGACATGCTGAGTGTATCAGATGGTGATGATTCACCTCACAATATGTCTGAACTTCATTGGGAAGAATCAGTGCCTCACGACTGAGGCGAATCTTCATCATCAAACAAACTACTGTACGACAGCACAACAGTCACATACGAGTTTAGACAAACTCAGCACAATCAGCGCTGAGAGTAACACACTAATGTTACAAGTGACACGACTGCAGCTAAGGACATGCACAAATGGGTTAAGGTAGGAGTGGAGGGAAAAGAGGAGGAACTGCAGGAGGACATATGAGGAAGAACAGAAAACTTGCCTGTAGGGAACTGCATCAGAGAAGTCTGAGATTTAGAAGAATTTACATCTGTGGAAGAAAAGGGGGGAGAGAGAGAGAACTCAGTAAGTTTATAAGACCAGCGGAAGAGGACAAGGAGCAGAGGAAGAGCAAGAAATCCTCCTCAAATGTCCCTGAAGACCTGATATTGAGATACAGTTAGTTTTCTTTTTTCTTTAATTCTCAGTACTCTGTCATTTTATGAAGTGCCGTTCCGAGATTCCCAACAAACAGACAGAGCAACGAAGCCACCATGATACCTTTATGTTAGCATGACCAAAGCCACGCTTGACTTCAACCAAACAGGTGTGTGTTTACCTGTCACCTTGTTGGGCCAGTTGTTCTTCTCTAAACAACTGTTTGAACGGCTGTGTAAACATCAGCTGTCATCCCTTCCTGTCCATTTTCTTTCTTCCTGCTACCAACCGACCAATGAAACTCGAGCACAGACTCTGCTCCTTAACTAAGGCTTTTTCGAACCCCAATCCTGACTACAAGGTGACACAAAGGGGCAAAGTCTGAGGACAGGTCAGCATAAGAGAGACACAAACAGAACAACAGCAAGGGATGATGCATAAAAGTTGCAACTGGAGGTAATACAGAAAATTCTGCCCAAAAAACACACAACCACTGTCAGAGAGACACATGAATAATGTAGAGTGAGTTAATGTTAGAGGACTGTCCAACAACAACACACAATTACACACAGACTATCAAATGCAAATACACTGTTCATAAACTGAAGGAAACAGTGAACAGTCTTCATTAAAAAACCATATCAGTGAAATGTCATTGATCTGTTTATTCAGGAAGTAAAAAAAACTGACTTAGTGAATTAGTTTTAGCTGTTTTGGTGTCACAGAAAGTGAGTGAAGACGCAGTAGAAGACGACATTACAAAGGAAATGGTTTTACAGTTGTTGGCCTCAGGAAAGTGGAGAGCAGCTGGCTGAGTCGTCTTTCCCTACAATTGTGCTTATGTCCTTGTCACAACTGACAGCGTAATACAGCACCTGCAGCCAAATCAGGTCGGCCAGACCTTCTAGCTCCTCCAGGAAGGAAGATACAAATGTCCATATTGAGGAGACGTATGATGCTGCTGTGGTTTCAATTTTTCAGAGTAATCTTCAATGTGACTGCAGCTTCAGCGAATGATGAGGACTTTAGTTTCCATCGACTGTTACGTCAATTTGTTCAAAAAGTTATACAACCAACCAAGCAAAAATTTTAACTTCAGTTAATTGTTTATCAAGATCCAGGAGATATTCAACTTCCCTTCATCTTATTGAGCAGTCTATTTACAAATAACAACTAACCCAACACTAACAATTAAAATATATACAAATGCACAAATAATAAACCTAAAATCAATGACTTCACTGATCTTATCAGACAGCTGCTGCTGGTGGAACATATACATCAAAAAGATCAATTGCAGTTATCAATTTATCACCTCCACAATACAAACCAGTCACCAGGCTGAGTCTGACCAACCTGGCATGGCCTAATCCACCAGGTCGAGCTAGATCATGCCGAGGAATTGACTTGATTCCTACTGGGAACCAAACATTCAAACCCAGGAGGTTTAGTTGCACGTGCTTCTTTGAACAACAAGTAAAAGGAATGCCTCAACCTAACACTGATGAATGACTTAAGGCCAATGCCTTACCAGCTGCCATCTTGTAAAATAAAAAAAATTGGTTCACTTCCTGTCACAGCCTCTCAGCTTCCCATTACTTTTTAATCAATTATCTGACATAAACTACAGGTTTAGCATGACCTCTTCTCTTTCACTAAAAGTTCTGGGTTAGGGTTAGACCATATGTTTCTGCAGTGATGTCACTCTTGAATGAAGATACACTTCCTGAGTCCAGGGACAGAAAGAGCTGCCACTGCTGAGGTTTCAAGATTAACATCAGCAGGAAACTGAAGCGTAACCACCGCTCTGACCTCTACAGTGGAAGTGATAATGTTTTGGGTAGAGGGAGCTGATTCAAGCTTGTAACCACACAGAACAGGATACAGAGACAACAACAACACAGACAGACACATCTTAGAGCCTCTGTGACTGTGTGTCTCCATCTAATCCACCTGACCACATCAAACATGCAGTGACAGATATAGGTGACCCAAAAATAAAATGGAAGCCGGTGGTGGTTAAACCACCCGTCAGTCCTGGGGGAACGAGACCTCATCTCAAAGGCTTGGCAACGTGTATTTGTGTGATGCAACGCAACTTTTGTTAGATTTAGATATTTAATTTTAGTAATCTAAAAATCATGAGCAAAATTGTGGCTGGATGTATGTATGGAATGATAGTAAATTCATTGTGATCGTTTCCATTTTCCCTAAACTTAATTTTAGGGACACTTTCTGCTGTACAAGATTTTATACAAATTTCAATCCAAGAAGACCAGAGAATAATTTAACACATACTGTACTAACCTATAACAGCTTCTTGTATTTCCAATTTCATACTTGTAATCCACTATGGCTATTATGGCCACATAATCTAGACAATACAGCAAAAATAGGCACAGTATCTGAATTTTTTCAGTGAGAATTTAACCAATCAAGATCTGCTGTATCCCTCAACTAATTTTCCTCAGATTAATGAAGTAATGGCAATCATTGTCAAACCAAAACCTGATCAGAGCAGCTACTTTCACCACATTTCATTCAATTCAGGTTTTAACCATTCATAACCTAAAGAATCTTTTGTCTACTATCATCACCCTTTATGGTTTCTGAACACATTAGCCTTTTGTTCTGACTGGTGACTGTGCTGGTCTAAACTGGAGCTCATGATTTATCCATCCCCGTCAGGCCAAGCAGCCCCACCCAGTCTCTGCTGCCTCCTCATGTTTTTTTTTTTTGTTTTTTTTTTTTTTTTGGGGGGGGGGTGTTTATTCCTACCTCACGTCAAACAGTCAAACTCCTTCAGATCAAACGTCAATGAACGCCACATTTAAAGGCTTGAGCGGCCCAGTGTACCCCCACTGTGGGAGAATTTTTTTTATTTTTATTTATTTATTTTGAGGGGGTGATATATATGAAGCCGGAATAACATAATACAAAAATAGAGCTCTGATTTCAGGATGAATTGTGTCGTAATGATCTGGACACGGACGGAAGCCGAGAGGGAGTGGACGGAGCGGATTCCTTTGTTGTGACTAATCTGGTTCACAGCTTGATTTCCCGGCGTCCATTATCGGACAGCTCGCTGTCTGAGGGGCCCTTAGTCTGTTTCGGTCTCCCCGTCATCAGCCCGTCCTCCGGACCCGGGTAAAGGTCTACACTGCAGCCCAATAAAGTATTACGTTGTAAGTTAGCTTAGCACTGCAGTCCCTGTCTGTGGCAGAGGAACCTCAGACTCTCGGGCGTGTCTGTTCTCTCCAGCTGGTTTGGATGGACACGAAACCGCTGGATGTCATCGAGCACAGAGAGGTTCCCCGGGGAAACTCCCGGTGCTGGATGAGATCCTCAGTCCCAGGCCTAGTTAACCAGGGTTCGTGTCCGATAATGGAAGCCTTTAGCCGGAGGATCGAGGCACGAGCAGACGGGCTGAGCAGAGACAATGGTGACATTTATAAACCGTTAGACAAACGTTAACGTTAAATACGCAGCTAAACCGTGAAATGCAGCTCGGTGTTGAGTGACCCTGAATGATAAAGAGAAATATCTGCTACGGTCAGCGGCGGACAAGACGCCGCCTCCTGTCGGTGAAAACAGGTGGGCCACTCTGTACAACGCAGCCGAACGGGCCGAGAAGCCGCCCCTAACCCGGTAAACACCGACAAAATGATCAACCGCAGTCATCTTCACAACACAAACAAGTTGGTTTTCCCAATCCGAGTTCACATTCAGGGGTCAGACTCTTCCCCACAGGGACTATCCGCCCGGCCGGGGCAGCATCACCGCTAACCGGGCCAACAACCGGAACCGACCCGGCCCTGCCCGAACAGACCGACCGACACGTTAACATCACCGAACGGGTGATTTCAGACGTCATTCGGCGTGTAGCTGTGTGGTTTCTCTGGTTTTATTTATCTGCATGTCGACACCCAGACAGTCTGGATGCTAACGCAGACAGAAGCCCAGAAACCGTGATCACCAGAAAAAAGCATTAAAATCTGATTCCGATTTATTTAGTTCGAGTCAGAAAGTCATAATTATTCATAAAATTTGAGTTCGGGGGAAAATATCGTCCCTGCTCAGACTATCCGCTGTTTTCCGTCCAGATACTCACACGTTGCAGGAGTCGGTGAGTCCTCCTTCACCGCAGGTCGCTGCGCTGCCTCTGCGGGGGCTGGAGCTGTTTTCCGGAGTCCAGCCGCTGGGAGGGCGTCTCTCTGCGGGGCAGTTTCTGGCTCCGGGGTGATGTTTGTACGTTCCGGTTCGGCCTTGGGAGAGACAACCTGGGACTCACCAGAGAATATGAGGGTCTCGGGGACAAAAGAAGACACGGTTGAGTCCGGAATCTGCTTCGCCACCCCGGGCCCCGTTTCCTTTACTTCTGGCTCCGGTTCTGGTTCCGGTATCCTTACCGGCTCCGATATGGGCGCCAAGGGAGTTTCTGTGACCTCGTGTGGCGCACTATCTTCGGCTATGTGTCTCTCCAGAGCGTCCTGTGCTCCACCGACCAGGTCTACGATATCGTCCACGCTGAACAGGTTTTGTTTGGGCTGGTCCGGCTCCGGGTCCATCTCGGCCTGGTAGTGATGAATCCCCTCGCTAAACAGAGGTGTGGTGGAAGAGACCTGCCGCTCATCGCTGTCTGCCATTTTCTTTTACTTCACCAAGTGAGTCCTCAGGTGGAAAGTTTCACGCTTGCTGATCTGTTTGCTTTCGTGGCGCCTTGAACAAACTTCTACAGTTTAGATCCGTGAAAATCCGATAACTCCTCCGGGAAGTTCTATTTTCATGCCGAACAGTTCAGACAAATGCGCCACACAACAAGTTCCCAGACTTGGACCCGGTTCGGAAAAGGAGAACTCCAGTGGCCAATTACATGCTACGAAACTTCTGACTGACGTGGGCTGTGGCCAATCAGAGCGGTTAGAGTGGCGTGTAGTCCCGCCCCGCCTGCTCCAGCGGGGCAGTCGTTTCGTCATTTTAACTCGGCTTCCTTCAGGTTGTCACGTGACTGAAGCAACCTGCTTCACCTGCCTCGCGGCCCCCGGAATCTTTAACCTTCACCGGAAGATTAAAAAAAAAAAAACTTCTTTCTCACACTCTGCTAATTATTCTTCTACGCAGTAGATTTTAAATACGGCACTTCTTACATCGTGGTAGTGTAACGTGAGAAACATGAAGGACGTGAACAACGCTTTCCCCCCCTCCCTTTCAAAAAGAGACAGAAACATGTTTAAACATGTAGAATAAGCTCTCATCTACCACTAAACCAGTATAATTACTGTGTGTGTATTGGGCATTTTAGAAGAAACTGGAGGGTTTTTTGTTCAGTGCCACCTTGAGGTTGACTTTTCTGTCAGATGGATGACAAAACATATCCAGGAAGGATGGAGGATAACTTTTCCTGTGAAATAGCTCTCTAGTTGCTGGCTCAATCATTGGATGCAGTAGGATGGATCGACTAGGATTCTGCTTGTTGCACGGAGATCCATTCAGATCAGGAATCTGAACCAAGGGTCTCAGGTTGCTCTATATTTAACATAAGGATAAATGCTTCTGTAAGGCTGTATGGTCTATATGCTTTCTTCGGAGACACATGATAGCGTGTGTGTGGTGTCTACAATATCTATTAAAGTCACACCTGCTCCTTTCTGACTCAGGGTTGATTGATTATATATATGCCTTTTACTTTACCATCGATTATTTGATTGGTACTGACATTTATCAGCCGCTTTTTATCATGTATTGGCGGCTCCTCTTATTAGTTCAAAATATCATTGATTTATTGATTGGTTCATAGAGCTGATTTATTTGTCCACGTTTAGCCTTCATCGGTAAGTCCAACCTGAAGATGATGAGTGCAGTTATGATGCAGTTACCCTGTCTGTCCTCTTGTGTGTGGTTGACATAACCAATTATTGAATAATTATAAAATAACTGAAATCAATCAACTCTTAATTTTTTCTCTGAATCTGAAGTTTTAGACAGGAATGAATCAGATTGTAGTTGATAGAAAGTGAAAGAGGCTGTGTCATGATGGGCCAGTATCACACACACACTGCAGGAGGTCGATATGCTGTGATGAAGCCAGGCGGTCATGATTCAGCACTGAATCTTTTCCCCTCTATAATCTCAGTCTTTAGTGGTTCTGGTCTCTAGTCCCTGCTGGACTCAGCCTGTCCCTGTTGAGTTCATAGTCAACAAAAGCTTTGTCTCCTGATGTTATGGGTAAACACTAGGCTTTGTTTATAGAATAGTGGGAGTGTGTTTGTTCACGAACACAACGGCTGCTCTGTCTGACCTGATGAGTTTATGTTTATCATGTTTATGACACTTATGAGGACTTCAGGTTAGACACTAAGAGTCCTAACGGTTCAGTCTCAGCTAATGCTTCATGCTTTTTACCGAAACTGTTTCACTGTCACGAGTCAGAGGGCAGAGGTCAGAGAGGGGTGTGTCTGATACTGATGAAAACACAATTTTAATTTATTTTGAAGAAAAAAAGACAATAAGTTTTTTCAATCTGTGGTTTGTCTTTAGACACAAATCAAGTCTAGTCAATCATGGTAAAGACGGGACCCTCAGTGGGTCCAGATGTTTGACTCAGGTTAATAACAACTGTCCTGATCATTCCACTGTAATTATTCTAGTTTTCACCAGAAGATGTGCTCCATGAGCTGGACTCCCTCCGAGTCTGGGGACAAGATTCCTGTCTCACCCTGGTCCAGCAGGATGGACAGGATTGCCTTGCTCTGGTCGGCCCGTTTCATCTCAGAGCACATTGATGCCACGTTGATGCAGACCTCAACTGAAGCATTCGCATCTTCCAAAATAGTGTACTGTAAACCCCCTGGGAGGAGGAGAGGCACACGGGTCAGTTGAGGTCACTTGTGACCGGATTCAGGACTCAAACTGATATCCTGAGGTCAGGGAGACAGAGAAACATTCATTTAAATAAAAACATTTATTTCTAATAAAAAGGAAGAGATATAAGATGGAGCTCTAACAGCAGGGGAATATGATTCCATGTTTCACCATCTGACCAGCGTCTCCAGTGTCACTGTCAAACTGAGGTGGTCTCAGCTCTGCCTCCCCCTTAGACAGCCCTCCTAAAGACAGACCTGAGTTTATTAATGACCATCTGTGGACCCACCTGGTCCTCGACTGATGAATCTGTCCAGCAGCTGCAGTGCTAAATCCTTCTGCTGATGGTTGCCCAGTAGAGTGAAACAGGCTCCACCCACTGACAAGCAGGCCGCCTGGCTCTGCCCCTGAGGCTGCGTCAAGACCTGGAGAAGGGAGTGTCTGGGTGAGTGACACAGAACCCACATACAGTCATCTGATAGAGAGAAGAGAGAGAGAGAGTTATATATAGTCAACAGACGCTGAACCCACAAGGATGGACCACACAGACACTCGCTCATACACACACCAGCTGTGAGATTGCTGCAGTTCTTCATGAATTCAGTAGCGCTGTGAATAAGACCTCTACTACACGCTCAATGCTGTCTTCTTGTCCAGCTTGCAGGCCTCGTAGATGTTGGTGGCCAATGCCAGACACAGGTTGGCCATGGTGGGTTGCTGTGTGCATGCTCAGTGTGGATGTCTCCCACGCGCCCCATCCAGGTGAGTCTGAGGGGACACAGATTTAAAGCAGCAGCAGAGACTTCACAGCTCAAACTGTCATCCTTCTTTACTTGTTCTGGGTGACGGCGCACGTCAACCATCTGCAAGGCGTCACACTTCAGGGAGAAAGAAACATAGAGCAGAGAGAGAAGGGCCAGTCGTGCCACACTGGCCGGGATAGTTATCAGCAGTGCCCAAAATAACAGCAAGGGAGGGGAGTCCGACCCTGTGAAGTCCCGCACATCTGGGGGAAGATGAGAAACGTGTACAACCTTCAAGACCTATGTATGAACTATGTGTACACGTCACTTTCCACGTGGGTTTCTACATGTATAAAATCCCACGGACGGTGAGAATGTGCATACTGGTACAATTTGTACTATATACACATTCTTTTACATTTTGCAACAAGTGAGTTGTTAGCAAACCTTTTTTGGTAAGAACGAATGTCATTCTTTCTTGAGTAACTGTCACTGTACATTATATTTATTATAATGATAGTGATCGCTATATAAATAAACTCACACATGATCCTCTTTAATAAAGATTGTTATTTTGTGTGATTAGTGAATGAAAATAACCTGCACTGTCAGGTTTGACCAACTAACAGGTTGCTAAAATCCCACTATATAAAGATTGTAGTGTAGTGTAATGGCTGTGCCAAATCCAACAATGGCTGCTTTAGCATTGTTGCAAGCTGTTGTACCATGGAGGCAAGAATGGGTTTTCAGACATCACACTGATTTTCTGGCCCGCCAGAGTTCAGGCTTCCAAATAACCAGCATTTTCTTTTTCCCAATTTGATCAACCATTCTTTCTTGTTCACAGTCAATAAAATTATGCTTCTTCTTCAGCTGCCTCGTAACTCTTCAAAACTAAAGTAAATGCCAGCCCTTCATATGCAAACCAGACAATTTTGGGCATGCTTGGAAGGCTCTTGCATGTGCATAAAATTTCAGGATGGTTGAGACATATGAGAGAAAAACATGTGAGAACAGGCATACATGGGGTTTGATAAATCTGACAAAAAGACTGAGTACATACGTTTCCTATTTTGTGTGTACACAGATTTACAAAATATACATACAGTTTTATTAATTTGGCTCTGAAATAAAGGTTTTACATCTGATTTCTGAACTGGGTTAAATCATCAGCTCCTGAAGTGACTGATAGTAATAAAAGTTCAATTTGTGTAAAATTGTGAAGGGTCAGTCAGAACAAATAGATAGATAGATGGATAGATAGATAGGGTGGTTTGAGCACATGCCATGTTGAGGGTCAGTCAGTAAGTTTAGGTTGTTTTGGGGTAGAGTTAGTTAGTATATATGTTCCCCAGCAGCTGCTTAATTTGCTGTGACGTTAAAATGATGTCTGTGAATATGTTCAGTAAATATAAAGAGAGTGTTCAAATCAAATCAAATCAAATCAGATTTATTTGTATAGCGCCAAATCATAACAAAGTTACATCAAGGCACTTTACATATAGAGCAGGTCTAGACCAAACTCTTTATAAATTTATTTAAAGAGACCCAACAGATCCCCCGATGAGCAAGCACTTGGCAACAGTGGCAAGGAAAAACTTCCTTTAAGAGGCAGAAACCTCGAGCAGAACCAGGCTCAGGGGGGGCGGCCATCTGCCTCGACCGGTTGGGTTGAGAGGGAGAGAGAGAGAGAGAGAGAGAGAGAGAGAGAGAGAGAGAGAGAGAGAGACAGGCAGGCAGGCATTGGAGGGGGGGGTGTAGGCAGGAACATGTTGTTGCATGAAGTTCATGGAGTTGAGCTGTAATACAGAATTCATGCTATATGGGACCAGCAGGTGTTGCAGGAACATGGGATGGAGATGAGTCACCACCTGCAGGATGAGGACAGGGAGATAGAGGAGAGGAACTGGGAGAGACAGAGACTTTGGCAGAACATGGTTAGTAAATGCAGTATAAATGCTTAGAACTGGGTGAAACTGTTTTTTTTTTTTTTTTTTAAGAAAGATGGTTTTTATCAGCGCATGCAAGGAGGGAGTTAGAGAGAAAGAGGGAGAGAGGGTGACAGGGAGAGAGAGAGAGAGAGAGAGAGAAGCTCAGTCCTTCCCCCAGCAGCCTAGGCCTATAGCAGCATACCTAAAGAGTAGAGGACTTTTTAACTGTACGCTCTGTCATACAGGAAAGTTTTAAGCCTGGTCTTGAAAGTTACTAAAGAGTCCGCCCCCCGGACCGATGCTGGGAGTTGGTTCCATAGAAGAGGAGCCTGATAACTGAACGATCTGCCTCCAGATTTACTCTTGGAGACTCTAGGAACCACAATTAAACCTCCATCTAGAGAGCGGAGTGGCCTGCTAGGACAGTAAGGAACTATGAGCTCTCTGAGATACGATGGAGCTTGGCCATTAAGAGCTTTATACGTTAAAAGAAGGATTTTGAATTCTACTCTATATTTTACTGGCAGCCAATGAAGAGCAGCTAACACGGGAGAGATATGATCTCTTTTCCTAGTTCCTGTTAATATTCGTGCAGCAGCGTTCTGAATTAACTGAAGGCCTTTTAGAGATTTGTTTGGACATCCAGATAGTAATGAATTACAGTAGTCCAGCCTAGAAGTTACAAATGCATGGACTAGTTTTTCTGCATCATCCTGAGAAAGGATATTTCTGATTTTCCTAATGTTTCTCAGGTGGAAGAAAGCTGCCCGACTAACTTGTTTTATGTGAGGGACAAAGGACATGTCCTGGTCAAAATTACTCCAAGGTTTCTTACAGTGGAGCTGGAGGCCAAAGTAATGCCGTCCAAACTGATGAGATGATTAGATAGTATTTTTCTGAGGTGCTTAGGACCGAGTACAATAACTTCTGTTTTGTCAGAGTTGAGAAGTAAAAAATTTCCAGTCATCCAGACTTTTATGTCTTCAAGACATGCCTGCAGTCTGACTATCTGACTGACTTCATTTGGCTTCATTGATAGGTACAGCTGAGTATCGTCTGCGTAGCAGTGGAAGTTGATGCTGTGTTTCCTGATAATGTTGCCTAGAGGAAGCAGATAAAGCGTAAAGAGGATTGGTCCAAGTACCGAACCCTGCGGGACTCCATGACTGACTACAGTACATGAGGAGGAGCTGTTGTTTACATGAACAAACTGATGTCTATCTGATAAGTAGGATTTGAACCACTTTAGTGCAGTTCCTTTAATTCCAATTTCATGTTCCAGTCTCTGTAGTAAAATATTATGATCTATGGTGTTGAATGCAGCACTAAGATCTAGAAGGAGAAGTATGGAGGCTGATCCATTGTCTGAGGCCATTAGAATGTCATTGGAGACTTTAACTAGCGCTGTTTCTGTGCTATGATGGGCTCTAAATCCTGACTGAAACTCTTCAAACAAACTGTTCCCATCCAGATGCTCGTGTAGTTGTTTTGCTACAGCTTTCTCAATGATTTTAGAAATAAATGGAAGGTTTGATATGGGTCTATAGTTTGCCAAAACATCTGGATCAAGATTAGGCTTTTTAAGCTGGGGTTTGATGACCGCAGTCTTAAGTGCCTGAGGTACATAACCCAGAAATAAAGTCAGATTAACCAAATCTAGAATGAACGGCTCAATTACATAAAAGATCTATTTAAAGAGGCTAGTTGGTACTGGGTCTAATAGACAGGTTGACGGTCTGGATGATGAAACTATAGAAGGTAGCTCTGAGAGATTTAGAGGTGAGAATGATTCCAGATGTAAAAGAGGCGCTGCAGCTGATTCAGCAGTTGCCGTCTTCAGAAGGGGATTTTTATCTAACGTAGGCAAGAGCTGATAAATTCTTTCTCTGATCGTGAGAATTTTGTCTGAAAAAAAACTAATAAAATCATTACTGCTTAGAGCTAAGGGGATCACTGGTTCAACTGAGCTATGGCTCTCTGTCAGCCTGGCTACAGTGCTGAAGAGAAACCTGGGGTTGTATTGATTATACATGTACAGATGTGTATGTTTGTCACCTCTGAACATCTGTGCGATGTGGAGGCTCCTCCGGACTCCTCCAGGAAAGCTGGCAGCAATGAGGGCAGCATCCTCATATTGCCTCAAGTTAAAGACCCCAACAAACCTGATAAGAGGAAAGACAGACAGAGATGCCCTGCCACCATAACTCATGTGATCACACACACCTATCCAGGTAATCCATCAGGAATTCTGACTCATCCACATCACTTGGGTCCTCTTCCTCAAACAACTCTGTGTTAAAGCTGTGAATGTCATTGTCTGTCACTGAAGAACAGGAAGTTCAATCAAAGAAATGAGGCAACAGGGACGATCAACTTGTATTCAGGCCTGATTCAGACCAGAACATCAGATCTTCAAAGATGATCAGTAACACTGTGACTGTTAGAGTCATAAGACCCTAATCACATCAAACTGTCCAGTCCTGAAATCAGACTGACTGCAGGTCTGTCCGAAGTTCTGGAACCCAGGACTACCAACCAAGGAACGTACCCCTCCCTCCAGCTCGACAGACTGTGAAATATGAGCCTTAGACGTTTCAACCTGCAGACAGGAAACTGAATGTAAACATTTTTTCCCAACTTGCAGTCAACAGTTGTCCACTCAGTGACAATCCATGACTAATCAGAAGCCAGTCACATTTAGACTCATAACACGCAATAGCTCATACTGCATTGACAATAACACAGACACACCTACACACGCACACATCACCAGCATGTCCATAAGGAAACCTGCTGAACTGCTGTTTCGATTCATTCATTCATCTTCAACCACTTATCTGTTTCCAGGTTGCAGGGGCTGCTGGAGTCAATCCCAGCTCTGTTGCTTTGATAACAAATAATAATCACTTAAGGATGATGAGTTTCTGTCTTGTATTATTGACACACAAATGATCTCTACGTTTACCCAACACCATGTTTTAGAACTGTCAAAGCCAATTATCACTTTCTCATGACTTCACTCTCAGGTCTTCATCCAGAAATGCCCAGTAGATATTTCTGATATCAGCCTTGGACCACAACTGCTCTTACAGGACTTTCGGTTGGGGGTTCTCAGTGCTCAGCCATTCTCTGAGGCATTTGGCATTCTGCAGTTTGGTGTCTAGCTCGGCTTTGACCTCCAGAGAGACACAGAGACTCTTCCTGTCCAGTAAAGTAGCTCTCTTGGCCTTCAGATGCTGCAGATGTGTATCCAGAGCCTTGGACTCGTCAGACTCATCAACTGTCAAACCTGAGAGAAGTGGACTGTGGTGTTTCTGTGACTTTCCATCAGCAGGTTCAAATAGTGTGTGTGTACCAGTGATCCATGTGCTCTGTTCGTTAGCTGATTTCTGTTTCTTGATCACCTTTTGAAATTTTGATGTCTCCCTCTGAAGGTCAGAGATTCCGAAGAAAAAAAGAAAATGGGCAGTTACAGACTAACATGATACCCCATCTGTTCTGTGAGTGTCAGTCCAGTGATGAGGAGTCATCTCTTAGAAAGACTCAACATAATGAATAAAATAATTTGTTTTGAGTTAGGGTTAAAATGCAACACCCAGATCAAAGAAATGCTTAGTGTTGCAAACATGAAACATGAAACAAACATTTATTGATGTATCATATTTCACTTGTTGTGGCTGATTATGGTCATTTAGTGACTCTTTCAGTTTGGGGGCTCTGTCGGTTGATATATGCCCACAATAAGTAAAATTAAACCCTTTAAATTTAACCTTGAATAAATCGTGTGATTTAATCTTGTGAAGCCTTTAAAGCAGCTGGTTGTGCGCTCAGTGGACTCACCTGGTCAAACACGGAGCGGGAGATGAGTCTCCGTTCATCATTTCCGGCTTCGGGACTCCTAAGGTGAAGCTTCTCGAGTTCAATAAATCAAAAAAAAAAAAAAAAAAAAGAAAAATACTGAAAAAGAGTTCATCGCGGGCAAAAGCCAAACTCTCGGATGTAGACCATCTTGTTTCTTTCCTTGCAGGGGAACCGTTTAAGCTTTGTTCCTAATTCATTGTTATTGGCTCTGATCAGCTTCTTCAGAAAAGTCGCGACGCCTTCGTTGTGCAGCCAGATGTCAACAGCCAGGTTGCTATGGTTACTTGTTTTGACCATGACAATAACATGGTGCCGAATCCAGCTTTAACTAACTTTTTTTTTTATTAACATTTGGATGGATAGTGCTGATGAAAACTAAAACAAAACAAAAACAAAAAAACTCGAGTTGTGTTTTTGATCAGGCGCTGTCAGCGTTACCTAACCCCTGCAGACACTAGCAGAAAACCCCGTTGCTCGATCGGAAAGCCCTTTTCTCATGATCCGCCATTAGGAGTGAACCGGTGGTGAGAGCCGCTCTGTACTTTAACAGAAAATTCTCATTAAATATCAAATTTTCAGATCCTGGTTCAGGACAGATAGTGAGATTAACACCTGTTTTGTGTCTTTGTGTAGGTGGGTTAAACGCCAGGATGCAGATTTTCGTCAAAACCCTCACGGGGAAGACTATAACCCTCGAGGTGGGTGATCCGGGCTGGACGGTTTCCTCGGCGGTCGTTTATGCTCACTCCGACCGAAAACCCCAAATGTAACTTCTGTTTCAACCAGAAACTAGCCGGGGTGACGCTTATATGTGACGAAAGTCCAGCCGCCTGTCCGATATTTCGTCATTAATGCTAATTTGCTAAGCTAGCAGCGGAGAGCACCGTAAACACGTGTGGGCCGGCAGCGCTAAAACTTTGCTAGCTGCTTCGTTTTGATCCGGGCGGCTGAACTGCAGATCTGGCTTGGGATTCTGTCCGGGGTCCAGAACATCGGACGGGTTGGCACCTTTGAATCCTGCACTCATCTGTTGTTGTTTTTTTTGCAGGTTGAACCTTCAGATACGATTGAAAATGTCAAGGCCAAAATCCAGGACAAGGAGGGTGAGTCAGTTGTATTCACACACAATGTTCACTGTCGGCCTACATTAGGCAGTTGATAGAAAATTTATTTCAATGTTGATGATGAATCCCTTTTCATCTTAATGTAATATGCCCATAACGCATGGTGATTATGAAAAGTGAAGAAGGTTCTTCGGTCTACAGCTCATTTCAGACCCGATGATCGATGGACACTGTAGATCAGATGCCCTGCACAGCTGCAGGCATCAGTTGTGTCGCTGATAAACATGTTCAGTGTCCTGATAGTGTAAGAAGAAATTTGGATCCAAGAAACTTAAAGACCAATTTTTATAAATGGGTGACTGGATTTAACAAGTGACAGTCTTCTGAAACCAGTTCTCTTAAGTATCCGACCTGAAGTGGCCACTGATGGCTGGTTTAAATTCTTTACAGGAATCCCCCCTGATCAGCAGAGGTTGATCTTCGCAGGAAAGCAGCTGGAGGATGGACGCACCCTGTCCGACTATAACATTCAAAAGGTGAGCCAAGAGAACTGAAACCAGAGGAAGCACAGTGACAGATTGACTTGAGGATCATCTGATCAGTTTAATTGTTAAATCAATGATGTAGTGACCATCTTTCACAAAGCTTATACACTTTGAACAAACCATAACACAATCACGTTCAATTAATATATTGTCTTCAAGTCTGGGCACTGCGTACACGTGAATTTTAAATATTAAGGAAAGTTAAGCCATCACAGGTTTAAGATGCATGTTGTAATCTGGGCTTCATGGTATTTATTTTGCTCAGGAGTCCACCTTGCACCTGGTGCTGAGGCTGCGTGGTGGTGCCAAGAAAAGGAAGAAGAAGTCCTACACCACCCCCAAGAAGAACAAACACAAGAGGAAGAAGGTCAAGCTTGCTGTGCTCAAATACTACAAGGTATAAACACTTCCTGTCACATGGCAGTGAGATTTCAGGGTGACGTTCATCACCGAGTTATTAACATGAAATTAGACTTGGTAAATTTATTGTTTCTACATAATTAGTTGGTTTTCATCTGACATTTTACACTTTCCTTTTTAAGTGTAAGGAGACAAGAACAAAGGGTTTTTGGTTAGGGCTTGACAAACACATTTGTAGTTGGATTCTGTAGTGAAATTTCTTCTTGTTCCAGGTGGATGAGAACGGTAAAATCCATCGGCTGAGGCGTGAGTGTCCAGCTGACGAGTGTGGCGCTGGTGTATTCATGGCAAGCCACTTTGACCGTCACTACTGCGGGAAGTGTTGCCTCACCTACTGCTTCAACAAGCCTGAAGACAAGTAGAGAACAGACTGAAGGATGTTGACAATAAAAACAAATGTTTGACAAATCCTTGTCTCTTCACTCACTTTAAAAGTGGCACTCACAAGTAATGGTGATTGATCCTTCACCAGATGTTTACTTGTATGTTAAGTTTGAACTGATCAGAATCAAATTGAAAGTGTCAACACGTTTGTTGTAGCCTCAACATTAATCTTAAGTTTCTGCTTTTAATTTGGTAACACTTGAAAGTGAGCATTAAAGAATGTAATTAAAAACACACCCATTGAATTCAGTGACAACTTTAACGAGGTTGTAATTTTGACAAGTAGGAAGATAGCCCAAACTGTTTAATTAGGTATGATTTTTTTTTTTTTTAATAAGGGCTTGTAATATAAAACTTGGTACTGAGCTCAAGGTTCCACAATGTTTAGTTATCCATTTAAAAAAAAAAAAAAAACGAAAAAACAAAACACCGAGTTCAAAGGTGAACAGGGCCACTCCCATAATGATGCCTCTCAATGGGCATAATTGATGCAGTAATCAAGCACAATAATGCTTTTAAGTTAAAAGTTACCCAAACCCTAATGTTTGTCAGTTAAGTTTTATATATTTCATTAATATTTCCACTGGTTCAAGACACATGCTTAATTTTTCTTTTAAATAAGTCAATACACAGGATGTTGCTGTTGGAACAAAAAGGAAACGCCTCAGTTACAGCGAACATATTCTGTCCACTGTGACTGAGGTGTTTGCTTTGAAATTGAAGGAAAAAAATATTGAGACTGTATTTGACCGAGAGCCTCTGTCCCATTGTCCGTGGTCAGGGTTAGGTTCGCACTGTGTATAAACATCCTCTCCTGGGTTGGAAATGAACACCAGTCTTACCTGTTAAGTTGCTGTTTCTATCAACTTTTATCAACAAAAAATCTAAATTCTTCCTTTTTTAATGTAAATTTTAAAACATAACATTTTGTAAAACAATTATAAAATACACATAAGACCATATTGTGTGAAAGAGCTTTTCTTAAAGTGAGGATTATAACAGATGAAGATCTAAATTTTGCTTCAATTTCATTACTCATCTAGTCACATTTTTCCTTCTATTACAGTGGCCCAATAAAGTGGATACTCCTGTAGTATATAAATATTACTATTCTTCATGAATTTCAGTCAGTTTAAAAAGGGTTGTAAGAAAACTGAATTTGGACCGAATGATAAGCAGGAAAAAAATATAAACTGAAGGAAGCACACTAACAACCAGAGGAGTCGTTGACTGAAGGTGAGAAGAGACTGAGTTTGTGTACTAAAATAAGGTTATTTACTGAGAAATCGTTACATTGGACAGACTGAATACAGAGTTTTCATTTTCCTTGGTAAACTCATAAGGCACCAAACCGGATGCTATACAAAACAACAAACAAACATTTAAGATTTACATATTACAGATTATTCTATAGTGGAGTTTCTTGAATATTTATTACACAGAAAAACACTAAAGTTACTGTTTTTAAATAGCTACTGTGTGAACAGTAAGCATCATGGACAGACACACAGCCAACGTGCACATGATCCCATTGCTGTCAGCAGGAAAACCGACGCTTTTAATGGAACAGTTCAATGTTTCTGCAAAATCTTCTATTTCATTCAGTATAACAAATAATATGGTTAGCTTAGGCTGGCACAAAGAATGGAATTGGGTGGAAACTGTTAGCCTCACATCACCTAAAGAGAGTAATTTTTACATTTGTTTTCTAAACCATTATTATGAACTCCGCTGTCTTTGTGCCAAGCCAAGCTCAATCCCACCAACTTCCCAAATAATCTTAGTCAAAAACTATTTCATAATGAAATAAGAATATTTTCCTGAATTCACTTGATTTAAGAATGAAGACTGGGACTTGCATTTTGGAGTAAATGAAGGAAGTTACATTAAACAGTCCCCCGACGGTCGTGCACGTGTGTGCATTGTGCCTGTTCAGTGTCTTGTGGCCCACATGAGAGGGAAGAAGAGGCAGAAGTCTGGACCAATCAGGACAAAGATTGAGTAAGAGGAGCAGAAACCTCAGTGAGGAACTTCCTGTCACTGACACGAAAGAAATAAATAAAACAATCTGACCATCTCATGTAACAAGCTCCTTCCACATCGCATGACAGACAAGACAGTCAGTCAGACAGACAGAGAGAGACAGTTGGACAGACAGCCTGTCAGAGAGACAGACACAAAGACAGACAGGACGGTAGACATCTTTGCAGCAACTCCATCTTGTCCGGACTCCACTGCAGAGAAGTGTTGTGGTTTTGAATGATGCGAGGAGGCGTGGCTCCCACGGATCTACTTATTTACACATGATGTTCACATCTTATTAAAGTACCATATTTCTGTGATTATGACTCTACAGAGCAGATATTTTTAAATATGGCAGGAGAACTCAGTCCTGAAGAGAAAACAACAATTGGCATTTTTACTTTAACAGGAGGAGGAGGAGGAGGAAGGGTGGTGAGTTTTAAAGAGAACAAAGTTATTTCACAACAAGCATCAAGTGGCCCACCCCCTTTTTTCCTCCTCCTCCTCATTGTGTTTGGCTTTCACAGAAAGCGTCAAACTGGCTGCACAGATAGGAGGACGACGACGAATGCTCCATGTTTGAATCCAGCTGACGGACTGATGGAGGAGGAGGAGGAGGAAGAGGAGCAGCACAGTTCAGCCCTGAGATGGGTCCTTTTTTTATCGTTTTTTTTTTTTTTTTAATCTCCTTTCTTCCACTCCTCCTCCTCCTCCTCTTGGTGAAGGCAAGCCTGGAGAAGCCAGAGCCCTGACCTGGTCCTGTCTGGTCCAGTCCATTCCAGGTCAGGGTGAGCTCAGATGAAACTGGTGGGAATGGTGTAACAAGGATGAGGACTAACGTCAGATCTTGATGTCTTGGGACTCCACCATCTTGGCGAGTGTTTTCTTCACTCTGAGGATGGTGAGGCGGGAGGCAGGATTATGAGCCCAGCACTCTGACATCAGCTTCAGCATGGCGCGAAGGCACTGTGGAAACATAACACAGATAGAGATAAGACACGGCGTCTCCCACAGGGCTGAGCCGACAACTGGAAGGAAATGGAGCTCTCACCTCGTCACTGTTCCAGCGATTGGACACTGTGGGTCGAAGTCCTTTAACACAGACAATCTCCAGCATGTCCTCATAGGAGGGGTCAGAGGGCACCATGTCGTAGTATGGCAGCTGGTAGTCCTCCACAATCCCTGAGCAGAGATCAAGGAAGAGGTTTACCAGGGCTTCAACTTCAACTTCAGCCTCTAACTGTGTCAACTGTTACATATTAAAGATGAACTGTGTGATGTAACGACGCATTGCAATATAACAAAAAATGTATAAAAATGTGTGAGAATTCAAATAAGATGAGATGAAAAATTATTGTGATGCCTTTTACTCAGACTACTTAGACTACTACAGAGTTCATTTGCTTCATTTGCTTCAACATCAAACTTCAGTATCAGTTATTGGTTCAAGTGGAAGAAGGGAAATGGCAGAAGTTACAGGACATTTTTAACCCTAAAACAGGCATCACCAAAGGGCAGTCCGGACCAGGTGATGGTGGCATCCAGACCTGTGATCAATGCCTGATAAATAGTACAGGACATGTAATAACCCACATGGGGGGGGGGGTTTATACATGTGGAATTATAGGGTTTAGGAGCAGCTGATCAAGTTTATACAGCATGTCACTTAAATTGAGCCAAAGAGAGTGAGCAGACTGAAGAAGACGCTTGGTCGAAAGTGAGGAGAGTATGGAGGGACTTTTCATTTGATTAATAAGAACAAATTCATAGTCCTGTTTTCTAATATTTGTAAAGATTCTAATCTTTTGAATTGAAATGTATGCCAATGTTGTGTTAATAGTGTTGGGAAAGGAAGGGAGGTAGCATGATGAATGATAAACACTGTATGGTGTTGATTTTATTTGACAGACAGGGGTAAGTTCTGGGATACAATTTGGACATTATGAAGTTCATAGCTTTCCTCAGAAGAAATTTTTGTAATTTATGGACCCTGCCCTAAACTCGATATTTTTTTGTAGAGAGTCCTTTCAATTAAAATAAAACGAATCATTCAAATTATATTTGTCTGCAAAATCATTTGGCAAAAATAAAATTGTGAGAAAACTGTTCACCCAGTGTCTGACATCACATCAAATCATGACTTGAGTGTAACAAACTGCAAGACGATAAAGCTGAGTTTATGTAAAAGAGAAAGTGTGTGTGTACCTCCAGTGACACACCGTCGTGCCATCTCCCAGATAACAAGGCCGTAACTGTACATGTCAGCCATGATGTAGGCCTGGAAATGGTTTTTATTGAGACTTTCATCCAGGACCTCAGGGGCCATGTAGCGCCTCGTCCCCACCCGGGTGCTCAGAGGGACATCCACCTCATTAGTGTCACTACAGCAACAAAAGAGTACTGTCATTCAGACCATTAAATAATATTAGGAACAAGCACCATCAAACTTCTCAGACAGCAATTACCAGGTTTATCATCCTGAGGGTCAGACCTGTCATTAAAGGTGGATGTTATTCCAGTTGTTTACAGCCTCACTAATGAGTCCATAACACACGGGGGTCAAAGAACAAAGATCAACATTCAGTACGTCAAAACTTGATCAGCATACCTGTTGAACTTGACAGCAAGGCCAAGGTCAGCGATGCAGCAGGTGCCATTCTTCTTGATCAAGATGTTTTTGCTCTTTAGGTCACGGTGGGCGATTGCTGGTTTGCCCTGCGTACCATAGATCTCTGTGTGCAGGTGGCAGAGGCCGCAAGCGGCCGAGAAGGCCAATCGGAGGAGAGCCTGGGTGTCTAGCGTGGTTAGCTTCAGGTAGTCATACAGAGAGCCGTTCTCATGGTGGTCAGTGATGAGGAAGAGCTGGGTGAAGGCACCTGTGCCTTTAATGTCAGCTGCAATGAAGCCTAAGGGGGGAGGGAAGGAGTGATTGACAGGTGGGATGTAGGTGATGTAGCTGAAGCAATAGAAGAAGAATAATGTTGGCCCTACTGTTGATATCTGTTTCTAAAGCATTTCCTTTATCAACTCTGTTAGATGGCAGAAGAAGGGAGTCTGAGCATTTACTGTCTCTTTAAATCATCCAGCCAATTAACACACAATGTAAGGAACTGACTGGATTAACAATTTCAGGGGGGGAGGAGTGTCAGACATGGAGACAGATGTGAGCTGAAAGGCACTGTTCAGATATGGATCGGTCTGAATGAAAAGCATGACATACCCAAGATGTTCTCGTGTCTCATTAGCACTGTCTGGTATATCTCTGTTTCTCTGAACCAGCTCGCTTCCTCTCGGGTGAAGAAAACTTTGACGGCCACCTTCTCTCCCCTCCAGCGGCCCAGCCACACCTCACCATAACGGCCTTTACCAATCTGACGTACCATCTGGATCTGCTTGGCGATGGTTCGCTGAACCTGGAAGAGATTTAAGTTGGCAAGAGGCTTCACACTCTTCATTTTCTTAGCCAGATGTCATTTATTCAGAGACATGTAGGTCAAGAGGTCACAATTTTCTGTCTGTATCCTCTGTGTGTGTGTTCCTACCAGCAGGGGGAGGCCAGAGCCACTGCCAGAGCTCTGTGATTGGTGAATAAGATCTTTGAGGGATTCTCCAGCAGGGATGAAGACTTCCTGTTCCAAGTCTTTGTGATACCGCTGTCGCTCAGCCTGCCATTTATACCTGACACACACACAGATTTATATTCCTAACTTTAAAATAACACATTCATTGAATTGAACATGACAGCAGTAAACCTACTGAATATGAATAAACTGCCAGTTTGCATGACATCCTAGATTCAGGCCATGTGCCTCTTTACAGGCGATCTTACTTGTAATAGCAGACCACGGTGATACAGATCAGAGTGCAGCAGCACACCATCATGGAGATGAGGAAGGCCAGCCAGTGGGGGCTGCCTTCTGGAAACATCCAGGGAAGAAAAAAAGTGTGATTATGGTGGGCTGAGGGTCATCAGATAAATAACTGAATAAGGATCAAGGTTACCAGAAGGAGCCTGAGGGGGGAGGGTAGGTTGTAGGTCTCTGTTGCAGAAGTCAGTGTTGCAGCACTCAATTGTCCTCCTGGTCTGAGCTTTGGGAGAGTCCTTTAAATCAAAACATACAATAAATCAAACAACGGATGTCCTGTTTCTGGAGCAGATGTGAAAAGAAGTTGAGCCAGGAGGGTTAGAGCTTAACCATGACACTTAAGACATATTGCTTTGTGTGTGGCTGTTTGTCTGAGTTTGTGTACCTTGCACTGGAAGTGTGAGCCTTCATACTTCATACAGCCTGAGGTGAGGATGGCCTCTCCATGCTCGTCCTCCTCAATGATGGCGAAGCACTGACCATTGGTCCTGACACACACACACACACACACACACACACACACAGTCACTTTGATGAAAGAGACATTATTCCCAACTTCCTCTTTCACTCTATGTTCATGTTCACTCCTTTTTCACATCCACCAAATACAGATGCAGTCGGTCTTCCCTCTGAGGCTGTTTCAGCGTGGTTATGGTTAGATTGAGGCAGTCTTGCAGTCAGCCAAGTGACTGAGGTTGGGTTAGGGGTTAGTCTGTAGTCTCATCTCTACTCACTGGCAGGTGTTGTTCGTTGCGTCTTCAGGACAATGTCCGGAGCAGTAGCAGCTAAGGAATCGGGCTGCGTCCTCTGGTGCAATGGTTGAGTCATCATCAGGCCGTCGAGCCTCTTGTTTCACACCTGTCCCCTGCAGAACATGGTCTGGGTTCTGACCTGCAGCTGGAAGGAGATACACAAATTGACTATACACGCAAAAAAAATACATGAATGCATAAATCAATTGTCACCCACTATGTCAACAGCCGTTCAGTCAAAAGCTCTAATTGTCTGTTGCTTTATTTCTGACTATTATGAGGAAGAAGTAAATGAGGAATGGGGGTGTTCTAAGATTCTGCTCTGTCTGTCCATGTACATGTGTGCTTAATTGTATGGCAGTCAGAGCGGAGACTGAGGTCTGGCAAAGAGCATGCTGGGTAATGAGATTTGCAGAGTGCTCTTAAAGTGGCAGGGTCTCCTCGATCATCATCAGCAGCAGATCAGCTGTTAACCACCGTGGAACCCAAGAGGGCAAAGATCCCTCCCCTCTCCCTCCATGGAGACAGAGGATGGAGGCCAAGAAAGAAAGAACGAGTGAGAAGTGGGATTGTAAAGAGGGAGAACATCGTCTCCAGGTGAGAGCGCGAAGAGAAGATGAATGAAATAAAGACATTGGATCTGCTCCATTCTGTGTTTTCTTTCCAATAAATTATGTGACAATTCTAGACATCTGGGGGCTCCGTTTGGGGAGGTCTGACCACCTGGCTGTGAGTCTGAACCTCAACCTGACAACCTACAATGATTAGTCACTTTATCAATAGACTGAGAAAAATAATTAGCAGAAATGAATGCTGAATAACAAAGTCCATAGTAGTGTGTTGGGCACGGCTGCCTGCAGATTCACTCAGTATCAGTCCGGACTGAGGGTAAATGAGCTTTCCTTCACAGGATGCATCTCCTCAGGGACTCAAGGATATTTCCGGAGAACAATGGCTGTTTGGAGCATTTAGCGCCACTGACAGCTTGTACAGTGCCATACAGGAAATGGTAAATGTGCAGAGAGGAAGCAAGAGCAGCAGCAATCAGTTCAACAGCTTCCTGAAAGGAGAGTGGCGAGGATGGAGGAAATGGGACAGAGAAGAGACGAGATAGCAAAGAGGAGAGAGGAAATAGGACATAATGGAGATAGAAGGCAAGGCAGAAAATCAAAGAAAGACTGATCAGGACTCAACTGCTGGAGCTCAAATCTGGTCTTTCAGGGAGTCTCCTCGCCAACCTCCAGACCATAAATCCAGCAGCTACACACCATCACTCACCTGGTCATCCATCATCATGACAGCTCAACATCAGATAAAACCAGTCACCTGTCCCTCTTTTGTTCTGCACTTACCTCACCACCTCTACACGCAGATCATCATGGGAAAGAGCCGAAGACATTTATTCAAATCATTCAATTGGTCCATTAAATCCCACACAGCTGCTGTTCCCACCTCTTTATCACTGAAGCTTTTCATTACGCGTCTCAGCTTTTGTCACTTAATGTGATGTTCTTTGACATAAGGCACTTGTGTCTTGAGCAGAAGCTGTTTACTTATAGAAACTTTATTAAAGTTAGGGCGTGTGCGTCTGACACTTAAGTGTGACTCACTCAACTCAACTCCGCCCTGTCTTATCCTGCTGTGTGATTGGATTGTCAGAAGGTGACCTAACCTTATCACTTCATCTTCTATTTCAACCTTTTAGTGCACAACAAAGAAACCTGAGACCCTAACCCCAGATTGAAAACACAATCTTTTAACGCTGATAATGATTCCATCCCCTCCACTAAGATCAAATACACATTAAAACAGGTCATCCGGGTCATAATTCTCAGAGGGAGTTGAATATGTGGCAACATGACATAGTTGTAGAATGTTCTTTTAAGGCCAGTTGTCCCACATTCTACTATCCGAGAACGCACATGAGGTCAGCAAAATGTGACTCAATAACAGTGACATCATCTGTCTGAGTCTGAAGACTGGAATTCAACTGCATGTTGGGTTTGGTGTTAAATCAACTTGTGTCATTTGAATGGTTAGGGTTAACAACTATTAATTAATTTTGCCCTTAAGATTTAACGAGAGCTCAAGTATTTATTATTGATTGATATTGATTATTGGAACACAGTGAACAGATCCAGATCCTGCAATTCTGATCCAGAACCAGATATCGATCTGATAATTGGTCTCTGTGATAAACTGATCAGCAACTCCACTTTTGAACTACAAAAACACTACAGAGTAATGTGTCTTCACCTTTATACAATCTTTGTCAACAGCTTGGAGAGCTCATTAATCAGCAGCCTTAAGTTACATATTAATTAACACTGACAAGTTTTCCCTGAGTGTAACCAGACTCAGTTGGTTTGAATAAGACCTTACAGGACAAGGACTAGAAACTGAAATTTGAAAATACAGGACCAGGACCAGAGAATCACACTAATTTTTATAGGACCAGGGCCTGACACCATCTTACCTTCAACGTCAGGGGTCAGCAGGAGCACAGCAGCCATAAAAGCCAAACACAGCAGTAGACCTGCCATCCTGCAGCCGCGTTAGTGTGAGACCAGACCCGATCCCAGAATGTTCACGTTTTAGTCTGTGATTTTATGTTCAGCTGGTCTCCCTAGTCCTGATGAAACTCAATCCACAGGAACCAGAGTATGTCTAAGGGGCCTCGGGGAGCAGGGTGATCAACTGGAGGGCAGACAGAAGGGATGGGGTTCTGGTTCTGGTGATATCACAATATCAGGTCCTCCGGTGTCTCACTGGGTCTGACAGTCCAGAACCTAGAGGAAGAGATAGAGGTTAAAATCTAGTGAAGGCCATCACGCTGGTACCATCCTGCTCTTAACCCAGATCTCATCATTGGCCCCAACACAAATAGACCCCTGTTCCTGATCCACTGCACAACACAGGGGATTCGTCTAAACCACTGTTTAGACTAAACACTGTTGTTACACCAGTATGTCTTTTCAGCAGCACACACTTTCCTGAGTGTGTGTTTCAGTATTAAGGGACTGGGAAAATCTTCACCTTGCTCCATTTAGAGACCACAACAACAACGGCCGCAGCAGCAGATAAGACAGAACGACTCATCCAGGGCAAGACCAGGCAGGTTCAGGAAGGAGCCTTATCATAGGAAGCTCCCTCCTCTTTCCTCCTCCACCCTTCCTAAATCACCCAACACATGCACTTCCCTTTAAAAACACAACAAATACACATATATGTTTACCATTTTCCGCATCTGTGAGAACCAGTCAACAAAAACCTAACCCTCATCCTCCTAACTTGGAATAACTCAAGGTGATGTCTTCGTGTTTTAGTGTCTGACCTGCGTCATAAGACTGATGAGGACCTGATGGACTGATGATGGGCTGATATAGGGCTGACAAGTACTGATTACCACCTAAGGAGGATCGATGAGGGCCTCCTTCTATCATTTCACCCCCCCACCTCTCAGCCCCTCCCTCCATCTTGGCCCAAGTCCCGGTCCCCTCCAGGGGCCCCTCCTTGCAGGTGGGCCTCTGGGTGCAGCCTCCCTCTCAGGGCCTGGGAGACTGCAGCCTAGACTCTCTGGCTCCACAGTCATTGTCTGCTCCATTGCTCTGTGCCTCAACCTGGATTAGCATAAGAATACCCAGAATTCCCTGAGCTACTGTGAACGGAGCTGCAGGCCTCTTCCTCTGGTTTATCTTCCTCATCTTCATCAACATCCCCACATTTGTTTCAAATGTTTTTCCTCCACAGTTCAATGACACGGTCAGAACGACTGAACGAAGAACTGAATGTCTGTTCAATTAGGCCAGGCCACCAGATACTAGGTAGATACTATTAGGTCACCTGTTTCATTTACAGCTGCTGAACAAACCTCAAGCCTGTTCCCCATCAATTTACTCATCAATACAGAAATTGATTAGAAACACTTATCTGAATCCGAAACCTGTTTCACTCTGACATTTAAAGAGTGACCCTAACCCTAACCCTAAGGGTGAACATCAAAATAAGTTTAATATCATCATTGATTTCATTTACACTGGTTTAGTCCAGTGACCTCAGAGGGAATTGAACTCCCAAGCTTGGCAGGATGTGAGCACACACTCAGGCTCATGTTTTTTGTGTGTAAGGCAAAGTGTACAGCAGTGTAATGTAATTAAGGGCCAGCAGAAGATGTGCAGACTGTATGATTGCGTTACAGCAGCAGATTCAGCATCAGGGTGTACATCCCAAATGTGACGTCATGACAATCAGAATCAGCTGTTTACATCATCAGTAGCTGAAGATGAACATGACTCTCTCTCAAACTCCCTCTCTCTGACTGCGTGTGTCCTAATCAACCCTGGTCACAAATTAGTCTGTTTTTACCTCATCACCATGGAAACGTGTCCATCCATCACAGACACACTGTCGCCTCTGTCTTCCTGCTGAGTCATAAAACAAATGCAGCCAGATCATAAAATAGCATCACCATCATAAATCTCTGAGAGGAGCAAACAGTGGAGAAGGAGGAGGAAGAGTTCACCCTTTTAAACCAGTTAGCTGCCCCTGCCAGGAACATCACTCACACTCACACACAGAAACACACGTGCGCATGCACGCACATGCACAGACGTCAGTCTGATATGGTCCAGGCTGCAGTGAGAAAGCGCAGCGTGCTGGGTGGGCGGGGGTGGGGCTGCAGGGGCGGCGCTACACAGGGACATATGGGAGTGATTTTGCTGCAGACGGCTGTTAGGTCTGAAACAAAGGCAGCAGTTGACCTCGTCCAAAAAAATTTTTATGGAGAACCCAAGTTCACAGCTGAGAGACCAGGTCTCAAATCTAATTAACAATTAATAACTTCAGACCCTAAGAACATTAATCAACGATAAACTTTTCTTTAAACTTTAGATTTAAATTAAACAAAGGTGAATTTTGCAAAACAAATTTGATAGTAAAACTTATAAATTAACTAATCCGGTAAATAAGGCTGAAAATGACACTCTCACTCTCACAAGCTGTGTAATCAGGTCTTCCTGCCATGAATCAAACTAGATGACAACTCAAATGATCCCACTAAAAGCCAAAAAGGCTCCATTGGGCAGCAATGCATTCAGCTCCAGAGTTAAAGGTTAATGTGCTCAAAGAACTGGAGGAGGAGGGGTAGGTTTGGGGGGTGAATAATCAAGTTTTGATTGACACCTGTGGTACCATCAGTGGTCATCACAAGAGTGAGGTCAATCTGTGTGTGTGAGCGTGTTATCTTACCTGACTTTTGGCTCCATGGTAGAACAATGTGTGTGTCAGCGCACAGCTCCATGGGAAATGTAGAAGTAGAGGAAGCTGGTCACTTTAGACCAATGTCATTTGCACGAATCTGAGAAAGAAGAGAAGCTTTTGTAATATAAATAATCATACAGAAGGGTTAGGGTTAGTGATGACAGATAGAAACTGCTGTGCCGAACAACCTGAAGCTATGAGGACACACACTGAGAAAAAGCAGAGAAACCGGTCCCCACAGGTATGAGTCTGATACATATATAAACAGAGCAGCAGAGTCCTACATATAATGAGGGGAATATTTTCTTCTTGTTTTTGATCTAATAACAGCATCGTGTTGCCAGAAAACATCTGAAAATTTGCATAATTTTGCAGTTTTCCTGACAGGACCTCACAGAGAACAGTCCCTGCAGCCTGTGTAAGACGCCTAGGGTACACAACAGGTTGGATGGAGAAGCAGAAGTCTTGCATTGCGATCTTGATGGCAGTGGCTAAAGCTACCAGTTTTTACAAAACCAACAGTGGAAGAGAAGAAGAGGAGGATGCATGTAAAGGCTGGCAACACAGTCTAATACCATCAGTCCAGCAGCAGCAAGAACTAATTCAAATGGAATACCAGAAATGAGGTGGGGAGGCGTCTATGCTGTATTCACAGTACTCTGGGTGGAGAAGGAAAACTCAGTGATGGGTTTGTGTACTGCCTGGTCTGATATTTCCTCTGGCTCCAGTCTGCAGGGCTGTTAAGACTACAAAACCACTTACTGCAAAAGTCCATCGTGGTCTAAAAACCTCATCCCCTTAAAAGCACCAGTCAACACAGACAGACCCTGATTAACAGAGACACCTTGGGTATAACACATCTACATGTGTAATTAATCTTACAAACTGTTCTGTTTACAATGAGTAACATGGGCAGAACAATGATTTGAGACATCACTGTTGTTCCAACAACATCCAGCTGCCAGCTGTCTGGGCATCTATAACTGGATTAAGAGAAAACTGAGAGAATTTTCCAACTTGGCAGCTGAGAGCGAATATACACGGATCGACTGATCAACAGCTGAACAGTCAGAAAATCAGCTCCAAGATTAAAAGGACCTCTGCGCATCATCACTCTCTGTTTGAGGTGATCTGACAGGAGGGGTCAGGCTCGTAGGGTCAGGAGGATTACTGATTGAAGAGGGCAACTCCTCGAAGGAAAAATGAAGAACTGTACCTCAGGACATCTTCGAAGGGATCATCTCTTGACTGGTTCCAGGTTCAGGTTCAATGTTCCTAATAATTTGGAATGTTACCTACACTCAGCTTTTGCAGATAAGGAGACAAGTATCGTTAGCTAAAATGAGCTTATGATGTTTGCACACTTGAAGAGCGTCACCCTCCTTGCTGCTGTCATGTGACCACACGAAATCACACACACAACCTAATCATCTCATTTCATGAGCAAGTCAAAGAGGACAGCGCTCAACCCCACTTCCTGTTTGAATCATAGATGCTTTCTGTCCGTGAGCGCCTGAATTATTCATATGGACAGGCGGCTTGTATTTAAAGCAGAGATCAATACCATTAATGGAGAACAGGAGCCACTGGACAACTTGGAGGCTGCTTTGACCTTCAGGTAAGCAGAACAAAAACTGAGCCATGTCCAACAGGAGCTACAAAGAAAATATTGAGCAGCGGTTCAAAAACTGACAGGTCAAACTTCTACAACTACTACACATGTAGTATTTGTTCAATGAATCTACATTAACAAATCAATTCATCTGATTAACTGTTGAGTAATGTTGAAACAGGTTAAGCTAATGGAATTGTCACAGAGTAGAATCATTAAATCAGCTGAATGATTATTCAATCATCTCAATAACAATACTGATAATACTACTACCGCTCTTGCTAGTAGTTCTACTAATATTCAGTACTAGCAGCAATACTAATGACACAACCACCACGTATATTGTTTAGGCTGACAGAGAGCAAGAGACTGGAAGGCCACAATCAGCTTCCAGACCAGGTCAGGTCACATGACTCTGCAGCAGACCTTGGTATTTATTGGCTCTGATCATTGATGAAAACACGCCCTTCTCCCTCTGAAACCACACACACACACACACACACACACACACACACACACACACACACACACACACACACACACACACACACACACACACACACACACACACACACACACACACACGTCCAGGTGCTGTGAGAGCAAAGACACTGTGGCTCCACCTTCCTCTGAGTTAAACACTATCACTGATCCCAATATCTCACACAGACTCAAGAGAGTAGAGGCCACACATTCATCAGTTAGGACAGCGACTAACTGAGTGTGTAATGACATCACTCCTTTAAGTTGTTAGTCCTCAATCTCAACAGAAAGATGATGAAAAAGAGGTCAGTCAGCTTCCTCATTTCAAACATGCTAGACAGATTTCTGATCCAGGACTGGCTCAGGAATCTGCAGCAGTTCCACCTTTCCCACACATCCAGGACTACAAAAACATGGTGGTGGACATAAAATATCTGCAGGGATGGAGGGGGTGGAGGAGGTGAAGAATCATCCCTCTGTGTTCAGCTCCCATTTACTGCCTTTATTTATCAGCTGTGCTGCTGCAGAGAGGGTGGACGTATGGCGGAGGAGGAGGGGGTGGGGGAGAGAAGGGGAAGAGAGGGGTGGATTGCATGTTTTCCTCTCTGGCTCAGCCACTCTGTCTCCAGGCAGCTGGGGGAGAAGGAGGGGGGCAGACATAGGAGAGTGCTGGAGATGTGAAACCTGATCTCTTTCCCTTCTTCCCTCCTCCTTACCTCCCTCCTCCACTGCCACCTCGCCAGAGAGCCAGGAGACTCTGAGTAATCTGATCCCAGTTCCAGGACTGGAAACACACTCCAAGACAGGGAGAGGTGGAGGAGGGAAGAAAAGACGCTAAGGGGAAGAAAGGGAGAGGGGGATAGAAATAGAGCAGAGGAAAGAGAGAGATCCCAGAGCTCAGACTCCAGGACTGGAAACACTCCCTAGGGAGGGAAAACCGAGAGGAGGTAGAGGGGGGAGGGCAGGAAAGAAAATAAGTGAAAGAAAAAGAAAAATCTGATCTTTGACTAAACCATCTTCTATAATGAATTATCTGTTTTAAATCTGGAGTAAAAACAGACTATTTTATCACTGAACAGACACATAGAGCTTGAGGGGAAACTTGATTTTAACTTCTGATCCAGACTCAGGATCAGGTTCAGAATGTCCAGAAATCTCCATCCTCACCTCCTTCATGAATGCTGTTCCTCTCCAGGTTTCTCTTAGCTGCTCTGAATTTCCCTGGAATCCCAGCTGATAGGAGACCTGCTTCTGTATAATTACGGCCTGGACAACACAAAACTGACCTCATGTCTGTAAAATACTATCAACTAAAAAGTGAACTTTGACCTCAAGTGAAAGGAATGTAAAAACCAAGAGCAGTGGCTCCGCCTCCACCATCTACAAACAGAGCCGGGGTGAAGATGTGGATCTTTGACTGACAGGTCATTTAATGTATGGACTAAAAGAACAAGAACTGAACTGATGACTCATATCTTTGTCTGTTCATATCAAAGTTTATAAAGAAACAAAATACTGGACTGACACCAAAGAATTCTCAGCTGTTTGAGTGAATTTGTCAAATTATTGATAATTCTTCACAAATAAACTTCTCGATCTATGACAACATGAAACTGCAGCATCTTCTCATGTCTGAGAGCTGAATGATGTCATTTCAAATTTACGGTCTTTGGAAGGATGACGAGATGTTTGAATAGACTGATCAGCTGACAGAAAACTCTTTAGGATTCTCACTATCAGTTATTGATTAGTCAAAAACAAAGCCAGAAGACATGGGTTTAACCTCAGTCAGCAGCACTACAACAACACTGCCCACTGACTGAAAACAACAACAAAAGTAAAATACCATTGAATCTAACATAACATAGAGATACCCTAAACTGAACCAAGGTCAACCTGTGAACTTGGGGGTCATGTTAGAAACTACAGTTAGCATAGCCTACAAAAAGCTGAGCCTACCACTCCAACAATGGTAGGCAGTCAATTCAAAGATATGCTCCCAAACAAGATCCTGCACAAGTGTAGTGTCTCGTATGTCTGCATGCTGTCAGTGGCTCAGGTGCTGCGCTGGCCATGATAAGTTCAAATTTAGTTACTTAACTATTCTATTTAGTACTCACACCCATTTTATCATACATACATCTGGTGATTTCTTTGTAAAAAACTGTGAATAGTAACTCATTTCAAAGGTGATACCTGGACAACAGCCTTTGGCACATTAATTAAAATTTTTTAAATTATATAAACATAAAAACAAAAGCAGCAAATCTTCACAACTGAGGAGCTACACCAGGTGTGGGCAATTACTTTCAATCAAGCGTACTGGCACCACGCAAGCATTTCAAAAATAATAGCCGATTTCGATTATTTTACTTGTATATTTAACCCAGATGATCGTTAAAGGGTGAGCCTTTGCCTTATGAGGCTAATCTTTAGCGTCATAAGTAAAACAGTACAGTTTTAACTCGACGTCATGGGCCAGAAGTAGCGATTGTGCGGGCCACACATCTGAGCTATCCTTTAACACTAATGAGAAATATTCCATTCATAAACCAATGAGCAATTCTTAACTGCACTAGATTGTATTTTAATAGATGTTCGTCTGTTAATGAAGTATAACAATCATTAATTAAATAGGATGACAAGTTAAGTGCAGGTTCCTTCACCACCGGTCAACAGGTTGAGGTTAGTTGGTTTAGTTCAAATACCTGAGCTCAGATCAGTTGGTGGAATTTTGTTATCTTAGGTGTGCTAGTTAGTGTCAGTTGGTTGAAGTTTGTTATCTCCGGTCTGTTTAACTTAGTTAGCTGAGGTTTGTTGGTTAATTTGATTACAAACCAACACTGGGTGAACTGGGCTCATGATAAACTCCCTATACCTGCACAGAAACACAATCTGAAGTGTGAACATGAAGTTGTCTTCGGGGATCGATTGGAGGTTTGATTTCTGATTATTGATCAGAAAGCTAAACGGGTTAACTGCGCTGCTCCGCAACGACCAGCAGCAGTTAGCTATCTGAGGAATGTGGCTAACAAACACTGAACAGAAAATCTGTCCAAACTGCTGAAAATATCCCAGGAAACTGCCCCAGGAGGCCCGGGGGGCAGTGAGACTGAGATATTTAGACTAAAACCGACTAAAACCGACAAACTTCGCGCAGCAGCGAAGCTGAAACAAACTTTTCCACGACAGCAGCCAGAAGGTCGTGTCTATTCTCTGGCCCCAACGGACACACAAATCTGTTCACCGTGTTCTCGACAGGTTGGGTTGATTTGTGTTCAGGAACCAAACACACACTGCTGCCTAAGATAAACACACACAACCTGATTTAAGAATAGACAAACAGCCAGGATAGAACCTCAACGTCAATTTTCAAATCGTAAACACGAACAATTGCGTTCGGTCCAGCATTTAGACGCAGCCCGAAAGTCGTCCCCCGTAGGCAGGGAGCGAAGTTTAGGGATCGATCCGGATTTACCTGCTCCTTCCTCTGGCTTCGCTTTTTGCCGGGACCCGGTCTTTTCTCGGCGCTACTTCATCGCAGTGCTCCGGTCACATTCCTCCGGTGTGTGCCGGGATCCAGAGGCTGATTAGCGGGGTTTCGGTCGGTTGGCGGAGCTCCGCTCGGTGGTTCGGCTGATGGAGGATCAGAGATCGTCTGTCGGACAGACGGATCACTCTGCGGCTCAGAGGCGGACCACACAGCTACGTCCTGAGGACACTTCCAGCTGGCTGTTTGGTTTTCTGACAATAAAATTAGCCGCAAACTCAATGACTTCGTGTTTGGAACTACTGTCATCTATTTTTGATTTATTTTGACTTCTGTTTGTTTGGGTTTTTTTTTGTTTGTTTGTTTTTTTTTTGTTGTTTTTTTTTTACATTTATACTTAATACGCAAACACTGTTCTTTTCCTGCTCTGCCTTCATTTACAAACTGCTACAATCAAACTGCCAAACAGAAAGTGCAATTTAGTATTTTATAGTATATGAATGTCATTGGCTTTTCTGCTGTTAGTTTTCAGGTTCCACCTGCTGTTGGAAAAGGGAAGTCCGAGGTTTCTGTCACATGGATTAGGATTAAGGTTTCCTGCCACGAAGTTTAAGAATGAAGCCAACGGTATTTTCTTTGAAAGGCTGGAATAAAAAAAAAATTGTTGTGTTCTTTTCTGAATCCCGACCAACTCCAATCAAAGATACACCACATGTAGCATCATGACTGTTTGCTGCAGTATATTTTGAATGCAGGCTTTTTCCTGTTGTTTCTTCACCGGGTCTGTGCCTGGATTATTTTATCAGCTTTCAAATCCTGAGTTAAAGTTTGTTTACATGGTTTATGTCCATTTACATGACAATTTAGTAGAGTCCATGATGAAGAGGGTGCGATGATGAAGGTTATGAAGAACTTAGGCTAGTCTCTGTCCTGATGCTGCATAGCCTCAGGCCTGTAATTAGGGTGCTCTCTTTTCAGACAATGATGGTTTTCATTAAACCATTTCTAAAATAACTGAGCAAACTAGCTGTGGCTGAGTGATGCAGGTGAAAGGTCAAATTATTTTGTCAAAAAAAAAAATCTAATCTCTTATTGTGCTGATTGTGAACAGTTTAAAGCCAAAATTAAACTCATCTGTTGAAGGACCCGTTATGGGGCATAAAGTTAAACCATGAAAAATGGCGTCCCCTACAAACCCATGAAGGTCTGAGAAGAATTGGCCACATGGGGACGCTAAACTTAAAGCAAGACAGCGAATTTGAAAAAGGTCAGCCTCTCACAGCATTGGATTTATTAGAAATTTGACTCAGGGATCCAGTTCAATGAGCTCTACATAAACAAAAAGAACTTAAAAATCAGAACGGTTTTCTCAGGAATTTGGGGAGTCATAAACAAACAACTGAAAATTGTTGAAATTACTAGAAAAGTTGGGTTTCCCACCAAAACACTCAAAAACTGAGTTGGTGAATGTGGCTACAATATTTGTGTTTGATTTGTATTTGTGGTTTTTATGAACAAAAACACTCAGTATAATTTCATATCTCCTTTCAGTCAGCCAGTCAGAAGAGAGGATCTGATTCTACAATTGACTCACAGTATTGATATTAAAAAATGGGAAATACTATAATTATAAATTAAATGAATGGCAATTTTAGAACATGTGTTTTTTTCATTATTATTGATTTCTGATTTAATCTTAAATTTTTGGTGTTTCCTGTCATTTTTTTGAGGAAATGATCATAATTTATCATATTTATATAATAATTATTTGTACAAAAAATAATGCTCATTACAATAATCATAATTTATAATTACTGTTATCATTATTGGATCATGACAGTTTCATTATTTCTTTTTTAAGAGGACAATTTTAGAATCATATTTTGTTGTCACTAGTGCTTTTGCCTTACAACAAGAAGGTCCTGGGTTAGGGATTCCTGGCCTGGGGCCTTTCTGCGTGGAGTCTCCAAAGACATCATGTTTGGGTTCATTGGTGACTCTAAATCTGGGACTGGCTCCCGTGACCCGGAAACAGATAAGCATTTGAATGAATAAATTGATTTTGTTGTCACAGACGGATTGTGCATGTGTGTATGTTCTTGCTGTTGCAACAAAGTAATTTCTTTTTTTAAAGTAAATTTTTATTGTAATTTATCTCCATCAATAAAGGATCATACATTTTTTTAGGTGAAATTTATTAAATTTGCATCACAAACTTTTAAACGCTGAAAATCAAAAGTGCTGAAGCAGCTCAGTGACAGAAACTTCATCTCGAAGACAAACTAAAAGTGATGGTTTTGTTACTTTTCGAAACACTTTCACTCAGAAAAACACACAAACTGTATAAAATGTCCAAAGTACAAACTGTAAACCAGCTCAGACCATCAGACCTGGACTGAGTTGGTCTGAGAAATCAGAGAAGGGAGGCACCAAAACTGCAGGAGTACAGACCTGAGGCTCCGGCCACACTGCACTTGTTGGACTCAGGAAACCTTGTTCACCAATTTGTTGAGTGCATTTCCTCATTTGGCCACCAGGTTCTGTCTCAATTGAAATGAATAGGAAAACCCCAAGTTTCTCCTCAAACTAGGAGCTCGGGCTCAGTGAAACAAAAGGGGTTGTTTCTGGGGTTAGAGACTTACATGATGTAAATCTTCAGGATGAAATTGGCACACAAGCCTATAAAAGGTTTAAAAGATGAATTTTCCTTGAAGACCAACTGGACCTTTATTTAGAGCTTCCAAATGATCCAGTTTAAACAGTATCACGCAGATAAGGTCTGCAGTGTGAACAGAACCAGAGATCAACACTCCTGCACTTTTTTACAGTGTAATTACAAAAAAAAAAAAATCTAACATCAAAATTTAAATCTTGTGATAAATTGTCTTTGCATTAAACTTCACACAACTCTCAATAAATATGAAATAAAAGGTGAAGAGGGACTTTCAACAAAACAACTACCTGAGCAGGTTCACTGAATTAAAAAATACACTGACAGCAGGAAACAGACTGAACTATAAACGTCAGAGTCAGCGTGGAGGCCTGATCACGCTTTGATCAAGGGAGGACAAACTCATGCTGGGGGATGCCCATCAGTCCTGTATTGGTGATAAAATCCTCTCACCTCCAGGAGGTTTCTGCTGACTCTGCAGGAGGTGGATGATTCAGGATGGACTAACCCCCCCTGACTCAGCGAGAGGAGGTGGTCAACAACACAGTGCGAGCAGAAACATTTGCAGTTGAATGTGACAAAGACATCAGGAACATCAGGGAGACCAGGACCCCGACCCTCCTACAGTACCGTCTATTCAGAGGACTGACGGGCTCTGACAGCAGCGCTCTGGAGGAAAATGTTTCCAAAATAAGGACAATAAAGGACTGTAACCCTAACTCTTCACATTATGTCCATGATGAGCTAGTCAAGAAGGACCCAGAGACCCAGGTTACACCACAGAGCAATACAGGAAATTCTTCCACCTCTAACTGCTTCACCTGTTCACCTGTTCAACTCCTCCCTCAGAGAATCAATCCATCTATTGATAGATGCCTGGACATGTTTTTAAACACGTGCAATAACCTCATGTAGATATTGACTCTGAATATATTACTGACAGCATATATGTTTATATTTTGAGAATGAAGGTTATATTATTGTCAGAATAAGAAATGGTTATAGTTCCAGTTGGAGATTTCAGGATCGGGTGGCAAACTGTGAATGTACAGAGGGTCCAATATGTCACTGTACGAAACCTTTTAGTTATTTATGTATGGATTTCAAAAAAGCACTTTTAGATTTATAATAAAACTTATTGGAATTATGACAAAGTAAAAAAACATAAATGAAGAAATTAAAACTATGTATTGATTCTGTCTTTCTTTGTTTGTGTATGAATAATAAAATAATTTAATTACAAAATGTATTTAAAAAGCGATTATGAAAATAAATTGTTCATTACATTTATTCAGTTGATTGTTTCAGTCTAAACTAAATGGGTAATATTTCAACTTTAAATGATTAATTTTAGATTATTACAACTTTTTCAGATAAATATCTGTTGTTTGTTTATCTTTGCATTATTTGAGAATTAACCACAATTCGACCCTGGATAAGCTGATGAAGATGGATGGATATTTGAGAATCATTAAACACTGAAATCCAGTGATTTAATGTTGCATTCCAGACTCCATGTGGATCTCAGAGGCGTCAAGTCAGCTTCAGGGGAAGAAAACAGAATAAACCTGATGTTTCTGAGTCGTCACTTCAAATGTTGATATTAATTTATAAAGTCTCAAACCAAAGAGAGTTTAGCTTCAGGATCTTTACAGGCACTGTAAAAGACATCTGCATGTGGTTTTTTTGCAGATCCACAGGGTGTGGGTGGGGCTACACATTGATGGCATGAGCGTGCTTCTTGCACAATGGTTTGTCTTTCTTGGAGTAGAAAGGTTGACCCTCCAGGTTCACATGGCAGACCTGCAGGTAAGACAGTGAAGTCTGAGATTCATTAAACTCTCAAGACATCTCACTCTGAGATTTATACCCAAAACATGGAGAGGTGAGAAACTCATCCTGTGCTGATCATCCATGAACATCACAGCAGCTGATTGATTACTTGGATAATAAAAAATCTGTAGAAGACAATAGTTGATAATAAAAACTATGTCTAAAATACTATGTGTGCTGTTGTAACATTATTGTAATGTTGTCATTTTGGAATGTTGAAATGTCATGATTTTCTTGTAATGTTCTGTCGTTCTGTTGCTGAAATATTGTAACGTGTAACTCTTGTGCAGCTCTTTGGAATTTTGACAGGAAAGGCAGACACAGTAGGCCGCTGCCGTCAGAGTGCAGTGCTTTGCTGGTCTTACCGCACAGACGAAGCAAGTGTCGTGCCAGGTATGGCCCAAAGCCTCGATGAATTTATCACCAGCTTCAACTGGGAAGTCACAGCCGTGACACTTGGTGCTGAAGAGTGCGATGTAATCTGAGACACAGAGAAACTTTGATCAGTGATACGTCACAGATCCCTGATCCAGTCCTGGTCCCAAATGACATGAGGTCCTCCTACCTTTCTCACAGTATGGCTCTCCATCCTCCATGTGGAACAGGCTGTTTCCAAAAGGTTTGCCGCAGGCAGCACACACAAAGCAGGTGGTGTGCCAAGTCTGCCGCAGAGCGTGCATCACTTCCTGTATCACAACAGACACACAGCTCAATACACTGTCTGCAGACAGACAGACAAACAGACAGACAGGTGGAGCTCTCACCCCCATAATTTTGGTGTTGCAGCGAGCACATGTGGGGGCGAAGAATTCCTCATAGCAGTTCTCACAGTAAACGTTGTTCTGCTCCTCCACAAAACTGACATCAGCCAGAGACATGTGGCAGTAGTGACAGTTAAACTCCTCCGGGTGCCATGACCGACCCAGGGCCACAAGGAAGGGGCCCCTGAAACAACCACAGCCTCTCCTTACTCTCTGCTCATCATCTGACAAATCCTCTATACACAGCAGCTCAGTGTCATCACACAGCTCAGGTACTCATAGACACAGACACAGACACACACACACATAACCTGACTGAACACTCAGGTCAGAGGTCAAGTGTCCCCAGTTAGATAAGTTAATTTGATCCATTAGATTTGTTAGTTAAATCAGTTAATGAAACCAGTTAATTGGGTCAAAACCAGATGAGTTACCTGATGATGTTGTTGCAGGCTGCACACAAAGGGGTGCGGCTGCTGGCAGCAAACCTCTCTGCCCTCTGGGCCACGCCCCTTGCAACTGGAGGAAAGGGGGCAGGACTTGGGGTGATGGGGGCAGGGCTATGAGCTGCAGGGGAGGGGTTGGGGATGTACGATGGTGGAGGAGGGGCAGCCTGGGGCAACGGCTGTATCTTCATGGTGGTGGTAGTTGTTGTTTTACTGGGGTCAAATTTATCAGCAAAGTTGGTGTCTGTCACCCATGGAGGCCTATTGGAAGAGCTGGTCAAAGCCGGGGCAGGAGCTGAAGGCACCCGAGCTGGAGCTGGAAGTGAAGCTGGAGCTGGACCTGAAGTAGGACCTGGGGGGGAAGATGGCATTAGAAAGTTTCTAGGGATCAGGATGAAAACTTGGAATAAACCTGCAGCTCACTCTCACCAGGCTGGGAGGGGTAGATACAGGCGGTGCTGACCACCTTGGGTGGGGCTGAGCCAAGAGGAATCTGAATGGAGCTCTGCTGGGTGGGCGGAGCTTGTTGTGAGGGGGGCTGGTGGTACTGCTGCGGCATTGGCTGATACTGCTGAGGTGGCAGGGCCTGTGGAGCCTGATGCATGATGAGAGGTTGACTGTAGTGGCTGGAGAGGAGGAGACACAGTGTTGATCCTACAGGTGGTGTTTGTGTTCTGTTATGTTGCCCCCCGAACACACTCACACACAGACTGGACCATCACTGAGTGAACTGTTGTTTTGAGTTTGAGTGAAAGCAGCATGACTCACAACAAAATGATGAAATGAAATGATGATGCTGTTCATCTGGAACGAACTGAGTGACACGCTGATTTGAAACAGACCTGTGACCTCCCAAGACATGCACACTAAGATGAAGGTGAAGCACACTGAGGTCACCGTTCAACAGTCAGTCCACACACTCTGACGGTGGAGCTGAAGGTGAAGGTGCTGAACTTTTCCCACAATACATTTTGCAGCCAGGTGAAATCCTCCAAAACAAACATGCACAAAAACACAACCACAAGAGCAACACCTCACTTCCTGTCACATTGACACTTCTGTCTGTCCATCACGGGTGAGAGAGGGGTAACTGGGCAGGTGGCCTATCCCAGGGAGAACCTGAATGGCCTCGGGTTCAAACTGAGAAAGACGAGCGGGAGGAGAAGCAAGAGATGGAGCCCTTACCCAGCATCATGGCCTTTGCCCTGTGTCTGTCCAGCGATGGCATCCATGATAGCATCCTGTGAGTACATGCTGATGGGGGTGTTGTACTGGGCGTGGATGATGGTGGCCTTCCCACCGGGGCCTTTCACCTCTATGGGCTTGTGGGTAGAGAGGGCGGAGTCTTTCAACATGCTGGGGTTAAAGCCAATGCTAGGTGGAGCAAGGTGGAGGGAGGGAGGAGAACATGAGAGGAGATTCAGAAGGAGGAGATCTTGGGAATTGGTTGGGGCTGAGTGAGGTCTCAGTCGCTACATATCCTACAGATCAGTCTGTTAATAAACAGATCAATGTATTATTGAGAGAGGAGGATGTTATGAATATAACACACACACACACACACACACACACACAGTGCCATTAATAAATTGAAAATATTAAAATGCTTAAATTCTTAAAAGCAAAAACAAACAGAAATATATTTGTTAATTTGCTCAGAGGGGGTGAGGTCTCTGTATCAAATGGGTGGGTCCTCTTGCAGGTGAGTGTGGCCTCATTAAGACGATCCAGAGTTTCAGTTTGACATCAACTGACAACACCTCAGCTGTTTCCAACAAACATAATCTCTTTTTATTTGTTTCTGGACAGCATTTATCCTGAAATTTCATCTTGAAATTGACCACATCTCTCTGCATGACATGGAAATCATCTTGATCGGTTCCCTAACCAGGAAAATAAAGGGCTGATTGGAAAGATGGTGTTTAATTAGGAGACCACCAAGACTGTGATACAGTCAGTAAGAACAAACAAAAAAACGCTTCAACAAGACCAAGACCAAGACCAATGCATAGCAGACACATGCACAGCGGCTGAAACACTGACTTGGGAGCAGCAGGAGAGAAAACCTGGTTCGACGAAGAGGTGGAAAAAAAAAAGACAGTCAGTGAAGTACAACAACAAATTTCTGACAGTCCAGCAATTCATCAGCAGCAGGAGCACGAAGTTCACCAGGCTACAGAAAGGGAGAAAATGAAGGTCAGAAGTAAGAGTGGCTCAGACCAACAGGTCAGAGCTGTTGGAATTGGACTGGGGTCAGACTGGGGTAAGGTTGGGGGATTGTTCTGTGTTTTCAGAATGTTCTCTTCATGAACACTCTGCATCACCACTTTCATCATCATCAGTGTGTGTTCTAGCAGCTCTCACTCAGGTCCAGCTCATGATTTTAAAACACTGAATGTTCTCATGTGTTTCTTGTGTAGGGTCAATGGTCAGCAGAAGCCCAGTTGTCAGTGTTATATCACAGGGAGATATTGTTTCTACTAGGGCTGGTCTGTGCTCACATCAACCTATCAGAATAAAGTGGGAGGGGTCTAAGAGGTGCTGCTATAGTGCAGTTCACAGATGAGGTTTGTCTCAATACTAAATGTTCATGGTTGAATGCTAAGTACAAACCCATGGAGGCAACAGTCCTGTTCAGTCCTATTTGCTCCTGTGTGATTTTGTGTATTATTGTATTTTTTCTATATTTTTACAGCTCAGGTCTTACAGAATTGTAAAACACACCAAACAATTATTTATTGTTATTGAAACTGAGATTTAACATTAATGAGTTTATTAAGATTTTTGATATGAATGACCTTTGAGCTCATGAAGCTTGCAACGATTGCTTTAACAAGCTCATCATATTAAAGCAGCTCCACCTCATTACAACTGGGGCCTCTCAGTCTCTACGTACCCCGCAGGCCGGCCCGCCTGAACCGCTGCCATCTCCCTCAAAGTCTCCTCTGAGCACAGGCCGATGGGGGAGTTATACTGCTTCCTGTGGGCGGGACTGACCACCATAACTCTCCTCCCTGGAGAGTCGGCCTCTGCAGGCACGGAGGAAGCCGACAGGCGGCCATTGACCTGCACTGACTGAGGCTTCAGGTGGAGGAGGGGGAGTCAGGGGAGGGGATGACAGGGGAGGGGAGCAGAGAGCTATCAATACCCCATCAATATGTTTTACTGACAGTCTTATAAGAGTCAAATGTTTTATCCAGGCAACAAACTTAATCGAAAGCAACTGGATTTAGATTTGTTTCGCTCATATCCTAGGGGCTTCATGAGTTCTGAATGCATCGGTCGGTTTTTACAACATGCTGTCCATCACCAACAGAAACAAATCGACAAAAATCACACACACAGCATCTAAAATCATTAACCACCCCGCACCCAACCTCACTGAGCTCAACCTCAGAGCAGTCACACGCCTTGGACGAGCAATAACCAACGACCCCGACCACCCTCTCCATCCACACTCACACAGCTGCTGTCTGTGGGTACAGGACTCTGAGATGGCGACAGGCACACTTCAACAAGAGCTTTGTCCCGTCCGCCATCTCTGCACTCAACAACCTCCCCCAGTAACCCTGTATGGACTCAGCACTCCTGAATATGTCAGTTGTCTGTTTGGTTGTCTGATGGTGTTTGTGCTTGTGCACGTTGTGTGTATTTTGCTGTGTCTGGTGGTGTTCTTCTCATGTTGTTCGGTGTTGGTGATGTTTTTCTTGTTTCTGTATTCTATGTTTTTGTGACAGATTGTGAAAACAAGTTTCCCTTATGGGACAAGAAAGGATATCTATCTAGTCCTCACTAGTCTGACAATATGACTATGAACTGGATGAAGGAGAATATAAACAGAAAAATGTTTGTAACTACTTTTCATTTTTTTATATCTATTTTAAAATATTTCAAAAAGACAAAATAATTTAATGAAAAATCAATCAAATCAATCAAATTTTACGTTAGTGTTTCATCAGTGTTTTTTCAGTTGAAATCACACAAGGTTAATCTGCTACACCTAATAATATAGTTTTTTACATTTCTAATATTATTGTTATCATTCATATTATAAATTCCAAGTCAATATTGTCTAAAGGTCAAAGGTAACTTTAGTTCAAACTTCGGAATAAGTAATAAAAGATGTTAATGTTTAGTTTGACAGTCTCCTTCCTGCAGCCACCAGGGGGTAGCAGCATATAATGTTCAATCAATATTATTGTGTGTGTGTGTGTGTGTGTGTGTGTGTGTGTGTGTGTGTGTGTGTGTGCGTGTGTGCGTGTGTGCGTGCGTGTGTGTGTCGTGCGTGTGGGGTGGGGGGGCATAACTGTACAAATATTGCAGTCTTGGGATGTTCATGTTCTTCCTCATCATTGTCTGTCAGTGATGACACAGAGCCACGAAAAACTCCCTGCAGAGTCCAGGTTCAGGCTCAGTCCTTATCAAATGAAGAAACTAAAGACCTGAGGAGAACCACATCTGGTTTTTAAAATGTGACTGGGTTGAATTTCCTCAGAAATAAAACTACTCATGGTTTTATTTTGAAATGTCCCCAGTTTCCTGGTAGAGCCTCAAAAATCACAGCAGGAATCAGAGGTGAACAAAGAAAGGAAATAGAGATGCTGAGGAAAAATGATCAGCTTCATTGGGCTGCAGACAGAAAAATGCATTCTGGGTAAGGTTACCTGTTGTTGAGGGATCATGGGAAAAGTGACATCCATTCTTGGTGCTGGCATTGGAGCAGGGCGCTTTGACCTGTAGGCAGGATAGCAAACAGTTAATGATTTTATAACATCTGATATTTCTGAAGTAGATCTGGATTTAACCTGAATGTGGCCTAGACTCAGTACAGTCCACTTGATCCAGTATACAGAAGAAAAAGGACTGAATAACACTTGCTCATCAGGACTATTCATCATCACTATCATCATCATCATCTTCATCATCGTCATCAGTCAGAGTCAGTCAGGGAAGCAGTCAGTTCTTACTTGGACATCGTAAGCGCCAGGTTGTAGTTTGCCATCTTAATCTTGTTCTGAGCTTCCAGGTGAGTCATCCCATCGGTACTGACACCATCGATGGCAACAATGACATCACCTTGGATCAGGTTAACTTGTGCTGCTTTGCTGCCTGGAGTGATCTGTTCCAACACAGAGACAAAGACATTCAGAGTCTGTCAAAAAACAAAACACAGCTTCCTCTTAATGTTTCCCTGTGTGTTTTTTTAATGCTCCACAGGTCACTGAGTCTTTCTGTCACTTCATCAACAGCTGGATTAAAAAAAGTTATAAATTTTCCATGAATCAATCAATCAGATGCGAAAATAATTCCTCAATAAAGTGATGAACAATATGTCAGCACACTAAAGTCCTCTAATCTGAAAATCCAGCTTAGAGTGGAACATTGAGGACGCAACCTGCACCACAACCAACCAGGACCAGCGTTTCCTGTTCAGTAGGTCACCGACGTTCAGATAATCAGAGACGTTCAGGTTCAGGTCTGCTGGGATTCAAACACACCTCCTCTTAACAAGGCAGACTCTCAATCAGATAGTGAATGAAAGTCTGAAAAAAATTACTCTGCTGCGTTTCGAACATTTGACATTTGACCTCTATGGCGTTTCTCAGACACAAGTGTTCATGCCTGAGGGTTAAACCATGGACAGCTGTTCCTATAGCTGAGTCCACTGAGCCACGGCCATCACCCATAATCCCCTCTGTTCCATTTCAATTTAACAGTGTTCTTACACTTGCTTCCTGGACCCTCCCACCAATAATGACTTGTGGACAGATCAAAGGTCAGGTAGCCCTCATCATGTAAAGAGAACACCCTACATTCAAATCCCCACAGAGCTCTTCAGGAACCACCACATCTTTTCACATCTTTAAGGCACAGCAATGAAGGTTCTCTCTGATCAATTAGAAGATGGTGGTACCAAAAACAAAACCAGCTGCTTTGGATCTTCAGGTTCAAATCCATGCAGTCTGTGATCAGAAACATCACAGAATGGAGGAGGACCCACTCAGGCACAGGAGAGTCCACAGGACGTGATGTCACAACAGCGTCCCCATGTAGAGCTGAGCAGTAAATCATCACACAGACTCTGGGTCTGTAACTGTAGCTCTGTGTGACATTCAGGAGCTAAAAACAACTTCCAGCTTGTCAGCAGCTGCTGTGTGTGTGTGTGTGTGTGTGTGTGTGGGGGGGGGATCCATGGTGATGGTTTTGCTAGTTGGGGTGGGGGTGCCCATGCTGAGGGTCCTTTAATCCCAGCAGGATCAGGATCTCATGAAGAGCCAGGTCCAGTTCCTGAGCTCGTAATACTGTAAAACTTTACTACAACAGATACCACCTTAAAAACTCTGCATCAGGTGTGCAACATCGGATGAACTCACCAGATGAAATCAATATATCATAACAAATTATGAAGTGATGAAATGAAGTAATGGCCCAGCTGTGACAGAGCTCTCTCTGTTCTGGCAACCAGGAACCAGAAACTAGAGTCACCAATGAACCCAAACATTATGTTTTTGGAGGCCCCATGTCGGGAACCGAATCAGGATCTCCTTGTTGTGGGGAACATAGTTAACTGTGCCCCCGTGCCACATAGAACCAGGAACATTGGAGGAAAATTCCATAAAGAAAATAAAAGAGACAAAAGAAGTTCTCTCAGCTCAAATCCTCATGGTTGAGGTGCTCTTCCCATCAGCCCTTGCTCCCTTCAGGAAGGTGTCGCTCAGGGACCATCAGCCTTAATTAACCCGGACTCCTGGACCTGGACCCAAACTAATCCCTGAGAGACTGTGAGACAAATGAGCCATCGCTGACCTCTGAGCTCATTTCAACCTAAATATATTTAAAAGGCTGAAAGGAGGCACCAGTGGGGGTGGGTGAGGTGGGCTGGGGGTTCACAGAGGACAGTCCCTCACTGTGGACCGACTCCTGGTCTCCACGCTGACTAAAACTTTAATACAAAGAAACAACTCTGAACAAAGTAAAAGCTCCCTGCTCCAGATATTAAACAGTGAAGGTTTGCTACATAGGAGGACAAGGTGGGTGGCGGGAACAGAGCCACCTCCTCCTGACGAAAAATTTGGATCTCTGAGAGACACAGGCTGGCGACTGACAGGTAATATCATGACATTGTGACATTATGGCCCCGCCCACTGAAGGTCACTGAAATCTGATTTATCTGACTTTATCTTCTTTACAAGTCAATGACAGAAACACTTTATCAGCATCTTTAACTTCACCTGAACAAGCTGCTATACCACCTTAGATACTCAACCAATTACGTCACCTAGTACCTCATGATATCACCACCAGTGGGACCATCTAGTGAATCAAACTGGAACCAGTAGCTTCTACACTAACTATTTCCTGCAGTTGGCTTCACACCTGAGAAACGCCCACAGAGGACCATGGCTCCTCCCCCACATTATGCTGATTGGTCAGAACCAGCGCAGTTCAATTTGGAACCTGAAAGATGGATCTTCCCATTTCACTCCAAAATTCAAGTTTGAGCTGATTAAACTCCATGAAAGACTAACACAACACAACACACAGCCAATACAACAAACACAACACACGATTACACACCAGCAGGTCTGCTCTGCAGCAGGAAGTCCAGGACCACACAAACAAACTGAACTCACCCTGGAGATGGTGAGAGGCATGTTGAAGTCTTTGCCCCCCTGCAGCCTGAAGCCCCAGGGTCCAGGGCCAGGCAACGAGACACTGTAGGTGCTCATCCTTCACACAACAACAAAAGAAACGCACAAACCCACGATGAAACCAACAGTAGCTGGACACAGGATGCCCGGTGGTAAGGAGCTCTGAAAGGAGACAGTGATGTCAAACAGTAGATGAAGAAACACAACAGAAGTTAAGACGAAAACACAAACACACAAACCAGAACCAGGACCAGGACCAGGATCAGGACCAGGACTACAACCAGAATGAGAGAGGAAGACGAGACAGAGCCAGAGAAGAAAAAGCAGAGGGGGCGGAAGAGGACCTGGCTTCTCAGACCTAGAGTGGCCTAAGAATAGACACAGATAGCACTGTGGCATTGTGGGGTGGGGGGGCAGGGTGGGGGGGTTGAAAGGAAAGGAGGGGGTGGACTTATATGGCATGAAAGGGGACACCTGGTATGCAGAGCTTGCCGTGATTCACCGGGTCTAATATAGACAGATTCTTCTAGACCCTCAGCCCCTCCCCCACCCATTACATCCAGGGTCTCCTGCAGCCACAGCCAGGGGCAATGCCTGGAAACATCTCGTTATCGTTGGTGTGATAAAGAAACAGAAAGGAACATGTGGAGAGGTGATGATAACTGAAAGGTCAGTGGTTGCAGGTCCAAATCCCTCACATCACTGGCAAGAAATCAAAGGGTTTCCCTCTCAGGTGAGTTTAATTAAACTCTGTTTCAAGGACAGTGAAACATTTTCAGCGGTGGATAAATCCACACCACAGTTGCAGTGAGTATTTGGCCCATTTTAAGTTTGTTGTGGTTTTTTAGGGCAGCAAAGTGTCATGGTGGTTCTCTCTGAAGGTCCTGGTTGGGTTCCCGGCCTGGGGCCTCCAAAGACATCATGTTTGGGTTCATTAGTGACTCTAAACTGTCCGTAGGTCTGAGTGGTTGTTGGTCTCTGTCTGGAGACCTGTCCGGGGTGACCCCACCCTCACCTGGGATTGGCTGCAGAACCTCCCATGACCCAGAAAGAGATCAGAAGATGGATGGATGGATGGATGAATGAATGTGTTTTTTTATTCTGTACAGTTCAGTTTTATTCTGTACAGAAGAAGAAGAAGAAGGAGGTAGAGGAAGAGGAGATGAAGAAGGAGGAGGAGATAAAGAAGAAGAAGGAGGAGGAGGAAGAGCAGATGAAGAAGAAGAAGAAGAAAGAGGAGGAAGAGGAGATGAAGACGATGAAGAAGAAGAAGTAGGAGCTGATCAATAAAGGTCTGTAACAGGTGATTCTAGGATCAGAGCTTTAGGGAGAGCACCCAATGAGGCAGGTTACACACACAGAGACACATGAGAGAGAGTCATACATCTCATCCCTGGTTTCTAGTTAGCCAACTGGGATGCAATGATCCTTGGGGTTTAAGATTTTGCATAGCATAAAACAACAACAGCCTCTTTCTTTCAAACTGTGTACACTTGGTTGATTGACAATACAACAAAAAATAAATACATAAATATATAAACAAAAATCGCCATCTAGCTAACTGTCTCCTTCCTAATAATATTGAAAGTAGCCTTATATTTTTTGTTTGTGAGGCATATGGGGACAGGTAATAATTATAAGGTGTTGGTAATGAGAGACAATGTATGAAAGTGTGAGACACTTACTGGATCTACAACCCAACAACTGAACAACTCTCGCCGGTACCGGGGGAGCATGTGAGAGGAGGAGCTGTTCTTTTTAATTATATGGGTATATTATATTTAACCTACAAACGGTTGAATTTTTCCTGGGACGTTATTTGAGCTCGTGAAAGACGAATTAAAAGCGTAAAAAAATAACTTTTCATCACAACTTTTGGGGGTGCTAAAGCTAGTTGCCCATGACCTGTATGTCTGTCACAGTGTGGACAGAGAGAGTCCTGACTGTGTGCGTCAATTAATGAAGAGTTAACGTGGTGACCTCACAGACACTCGTCATCCACTTGATGACGTAATCCTTCCTTTCCTTTCGGGTGATCGGCAGACCCCGCCCACCTGCTGCTGCTGCTTCCTCAGGTAGTTTCCGCTCCGGGCACCGAACCGAGCGAACCCCCGGAGAACCGAACAGTGAGAGGGACGAGCTAAAGGCCGTAACCAGGTCAAAACCGGCGGAGACTACCTGCCCCGGCAGTGACGATGATGATGGGATTACCAGCTGATAACAGAGGAAGGCGCGCAGACTCAGACAGGTGGAAGTGAACACCTGCCGCCGCCTTTTCCCTGCAAATCAGCGAACCGTCACACAGATCCTGCTCCAGGGTCCCGGCCCGGTCCGACGAAGATTTGGGGGGAGGAGTGTTGGATGGATTTTCATTAGCAGGCTTTTTATTTAAAGAGGCAGAGTCCAGAGACTAGAATCCAGACACGAGGCCAACAGATTGGAACACTAAATCCACTACTACTACTACTAACACTTTTCAGAATAAAGTGTGTGCGTGCATGCAGTGATGAAGCACGGTGATACCCAAAATGAATGAAACAGATTTATTTGTTCTTTTGAAGAGCAACAATGAAGTCAACAGATTTGCATCGTGTTCATCTTCAGGCAAACTTCTTGCCCTCTCGTCTTCTCTTATCAATACTTGCGTCTGTTGTGTTGTGAAATAATAATTTAGATTCTCTTCACAGCCACATTACATTCACCAGTGATACAACATCACAACCACAGTTCACCATAAAACCCTGAGCAAAATACACCTCAAATATATGACTAAGAAAAGAGACACTCACAAACCAAAAGAGGAACACAAAGTGAACAACACAGCAAAACAGAAGTGCGTCTGCAGACTTTAGTTTAGCACAGGAACCTGTCAGCTAACTACAGCTCATAGCTCCTCTCACCTCCCCATGAGGCTCAGATAGAAGGATCAGATGGATTCTGGTCCCTGATAGGCTCAGAATCAACTGGGTCTCTCATACTTCAATGATCTCTGATCCCTGAACCAAGACCAGGACCCATTTGGATCAAGCGGTTCCTAAGACACCTGTCATTAAAGGAGTCAAATCAGGGTCAAAATACTGGACCAGGACTTCACTAATAAAAATAAGAGTCCTACCCACAAAGTAACAAATTCTGAACATCCACTGAGACAGAGGAAGGAAGGAAGAAGGACATTAACACTTAAAGGAGGCATTAAGTTGCTCTTTTAGTGATGGTGATGATAATGATGAGTTATTTCAGTGGTTTAGGTTTGGTCTTTGAGGAGGTGTCGTCTCCACGGTGACACAGATGACATCATTGTCGTATCCCTGGTGAACCCTCAAGTGTGTCTCAACTCCACATTAAGAGAACTCTGAGTGGATAAGAGCTCATGATTGGCTGCAGGTGATTGGCTACTGCAGTCAGTCCACCCAGACCCTGCCCCTGTCCCGCTGATGACTGTCTTTAGGCGAGTAGTGCGAGAACCATTTCGTCCAATGGGAAGGAAAGGGCTTGACTCAGAGGTGACAATGATGCTCGGGATTCGTCCAGTCATCCCTCTCATCAGATGTCCATCTACGAAGTCCCCACTCTGTCAGACAGAAATTATTTTATTTTGATAATTTTTCTCTCGTGAATCATGAACACAAACAGAGAAAGGAGCATCATTAACATTTAGCATCATGGAGAAAAAATACTGAGAAAAGAAGAAACTAAAAGTCTCAACTAAAAGATAAATGGCCAAATTTTAGGAGCATTTTTATTTATTTCTGTATCTATTTATTCACATATTTTAAATCTTTTAACACTTTTATGCTGAATTATTCATTTTTGCATACAGATTTCTCTTTTTAATGTATTCATTATTCCTCATTCTTTCCCTGTTGCTTTGTGTGAAGGCTGAAATCACTCTGTGCGAACAACTGTAAAATGGGGCTAAATGTTAATATTAACATAGCACGTCGGACACTGCAGTTAATGTGATTGACAGTTATGTTTTTCTATTACCAGACTCACAAGAGGAATGACGCTGCTTTCAGGGATGGAGTTGAAGGTCTGAAACAACATGAAATAAGAAGCTGAAGCGGCAGACAAGGGCGGCTAGTGTTACTTCACTGGGCTGCTACGAATTGGCCCCCGCCTACTGTGACCACCAATCATTGAACTAAGAGGCCTTTACTTAACGCTTTACCTTCTCGGCTCCCGGGTCGTGACCCTTCCCCTTGAAGCTGGTTGAGGGTTTGAAGTCTGGCAGTTCCGTGGTGTCTCTGCTGACGTCACAGGAGACCTGGCGGCTTGCAGGTCTGGAGCCCATACTGGACAGGTCGGCCTCAGTATCTGTCAAACCCTGCACAGGTAGACACACACACAGACACACTGTGATATACACACAATGCAGAGAATACCCAAGTATGTGCATCACCTCATCTGAACGTACCGATTCACTGTCTGAGGTCGAGGAGAGGCGGGACTTGCCCCCGCTCTGCCGTCTAAACTGGCTGCTGATGTCAGAGGTCTGGCTGGTCACAGTGGAACGACGGGTCGACATGAAGCTGCTGGTGGTGGAGCGGAGGTCACGAGGATGAATACAGAGCAGGGTGCCAAGACACGGGATGTACTTTGCTAACGCCACCCTGGAGAGACATTTGGAGGCAGTTTGACCCGGACGCTCCCCAGACGTAAAGAACAGGGCTCCACAGGGCTTCAGGTGTTTGTGTATAAAATCTATATTATATATTATAGTCAGTGTTACCATGGTGGCTTTTATAAACTCTTTGAAACACCTCATGTAAACTTCTCTGTGTGGCAGCAGCCAATCACAAGACCTTTGTTAAGAGCAAAAACCTCATGTGACAGGTGATGACCGATAGAACTGCAGGTGTGTTACCTGTACTTGGGGTGTGTGATGGCGTAGATGATGGGGTTGTGAATAGCTGACGCCTTTGCAATTACAGCCGGAACTGAGTTCATGTAGGGAGTCAACATGTCTGCATATCTGGAACCGAAACAAAGAGAGACTAATGAGGAACCAGGATCTACCAAACTTACAAAATCAAATGCTTACAGATCAGAGACCAGAGACCAGGGACGCAGAAACTAGAGACAAGAGAACAAAGACTCAGACAAATTGCGTCTGTTCTCAGTGTGTTGGGGGGGCTAGACATTACCCAGCAAAGGCAGTAAGTGCAACGGAGGAGTATGGCGACCAGGAGATGACATAGAGAAGGATGACAATCAGGGCAATCTTCGCCATCTTCCACTCATTCTGCAGCCGATGGAAACTTTTCACTGAGTCATGACGACCATGAGAGATGGCGCTCATCTTTCCTACAGCCCTGAACACACAGACGGAGGGGAGAACTTTGAATTTGATGTCCCCAGGCCATTTTTTTCTTCTGGTTTAATTCTTAAATTGTAAATTGAAATTAATAAATGACATAAACAAGTAAAAATGTTAGTTAGTTGATCAGCTGGAATTATAATTAATCAATCAACCAATAATTAGAAGCCATAAACACATAATGGATATCGGAGTTCCAATTGGAGCTTTTCCATGTAGAAAAGAGCTTTATGTTCTTTTCTTATTGTCCCAGATTAAATTTTTCTTGTTATTGGTCCCATTGATTATTTTGTCTCTCTTCACCCAAGTGTGCCGTCTGACTGCTGGATTCAGCCTCCTCTAAACATCTTTGAGGTGGTTTTCCTGGACAAGAGCAGACAATAGAGAGCCTGATTGAGGGTGAAGCTCTAACGGAAGGGTGCAGTTCCAGTGTCCTCCTGCTACTATGAAATAGTTGCGACAGAGTGAAGTTAAACTGTTGAAACAGTTCAGATCGGCCGGTGTCTGTATTACGTACGTTCATGTTAATAAACCTGGATCCTGCCGGTATTGTGGTTCGCTTCACTAACTGTAATGTTATTTTAAAAAAGATTATCTGAAAACAAGATGGCTGTTCCAACTACAATTGGTTCCATGACTCAGAATAGGAATAACTGAACACAATGGACTGAAATCCAACAAGATCCAACAAGCTCAGAAGACACACAAGGACACACACACACTAACTGGTTGGTTGTGCGTATGGCTCTAAAGATGAATATGTAACAGTAGATGATGATGAAGAGCGGCAGGAAGAAGACGAAGATGAAGAGCAGCATGGTGTACGCTCGCACTGACGGTGTGAAGGTCATATAGTCCCACGTACAGGAAGTCAGCAGACCCTCTGGGACGTACGCACCTACAGGGGGGGGGTTAGGGTTAGGGTTAGGGGGGTAGGTATAAATCGGATATAACATACAATTGAACTGAAATACAACATATTGCGCATGTGTGTTTGTCCTCACTCCAGCCAAAGAATGGTGGCAGGCTCCACCCCAAAGAGTAGACCCAGGCTGCTATGAGGATCAGGAAGGCCCGTTTCCGTGACAACACGCCGATGAAGGTCAGAGGTCGTGTGATGACAAAGTAGCGGTCAACAGCAATGACCATCAGTGTGATCATGGAGCAGATGCCAAACAGAGCACCACAGAAGGCATAGATCTCACAGCCTGTGTACAAAGTACACAAAGTATACAAAGTATTTTCCTCATATCTGACATCATACAGTCAGTCACATGATGTGTCAGTGTGTGTTGTGCATCTTTGAGTGTTGCGTTACCTTTCTCACCAAAGATCCATCTTTTATTCATGCTGGTGATGAAAAAAATCGGAGTTTGACTAACACACATGAGGAAATCAGTGATGGCCAAATTAATAATGAACATGTTGGCGGGAGTCCGCAGACAGCGGCTCCTGTAACACACACAGACACATCACCAAGTTCTTAGTTTAATGGACATGGAAAAATCAGTAATCAGTGGAAAATCCATCTACGACCCAGAAACACAAGGATCAATGTATGGCTCAAAATGGGAGTCAGTGCTCAGGGCTCAGGTCCTAGCCTCGGTTCATCACCTGCTGAAGGCGTAGATGACCAGGAAATTTCCCACCATGCCAGTGACACCGATGCAGAGAATGACGGAGCCAATGGTGTAGTGAGCGTGGTCAGGGACATCCACAGTAGGGAAGGGGTACGGAACTCTGGGAACCATCGCCACCTAGAGGACAAATATAGAGCTACCATGGGGATGTTGCAGCTCCCCTCAGATCAGTCTGGACCAATCTGTTAAACCTAAATGGTTACTGACCAATCACAGGTACATACTGAGGTCAGCTGGCCAAACAACTCAGGAAGTGACCAAATCCAGTTCTCTGTCTTTTGCCGCAGACTGATTGTAATGCTGTGAACATTTCACATCAGTCCATTAAATGACCTGAGAGGGTCCGGGTCTTTGTGCAGTGTGTGTTTGTGAGTCAGAGTGTTTATGCACATACATAACAGGCACTACAAAACTGGTTTAGGTCAGTGTTTGATCACCATTTGATCAATAACTTCATTCTGCAGCTGTGAATAAAAAAAAAAGAAGAGTAGGAGGAGCAAGAGGAGGCGACACCTGTCTGTCGTGCATCATCTATAACCAACAAGTACAGTAAATGAGTGTCTCTATGTGAGAGTACATTCAGAGCAACAACTGGCCTGTGAGTGTCTCATCAGACAGAGTCCTCTGAGTGCAGGCTCACATGCACGCTCCCGTGCATAGACTGATGATTCTGTTGACCTTGTTTGACTGACTTGTCATCAAACTTGATGACAGACCTTGATTCAAATAATAATAATGTTAAAATTAGTTGCTGGAAAAATATGATAATTCTATTTTTTAACACATCTGTATCACACGAGTTCTTGGTCTCAGCTGATACACCAGTCCAGGGGACAGACTCCTGGCAGATCCTGTTAAAAACAGAGCTGACCCCCATACTGAATCAATGTCACACACTTCAATGTCTGTTTGTTCTACAACAAGCAGCAAAAACACAATCAATGCCAGCTACACAACACAGTACAAAGGAGCAGAAGTGGTGAAGGCTCCATCGTCCTCCTCCTCCAATCAGCCAAACATCTTGCAGGTCTGTGTTTAGCTTTGCCAACAGAACAGGAAATAAAGGCAACCTTTCAACCACAAGCTGTGATATCAGCAGGAGATAACAGGAACATTTGGCCATTGTCTCTGCTTCCTTTCACCTGAGTGTCCTTGTGTCAATGTTTCTTCTTCTGCTGTGCAGCCTTTTGTGTTGTAATGAGGCTCAGTATAATGTCACAGGCGTAAACAGTTGGGCAGCTCCCCCATTACTCCCCATCAACCCTCTTTTAATGTCCTGTTACTCCAGTGGACAGATGTGTCAGGTGATCAATCAGTCGGCTACACTGACTGATCTAAATTAATAAATGAAAAGATGATGGAGGAGCCATAAACCAAACATCTGTTCAAAATGAGTATTTGATACTATCAATAATATCAAATCAAACAGATTTCAGATTCATATTTCAGTCCTGAATCTCATTTATTTTTATGTTATTTAAAGTTGTCACACAAAACAGTTGTTTTCATACTTGTTTACCAAAAAGCATGAACATATGAAAGTGGCAACAATCAGCTGTTTTCATAGAATAAACTGAAAAGTTACTTACCGTTGAGGAACCAGAGGCGGTACGTTGAAACTCCACGACCCAGGAATCAGTCACTGCAGAATCGTTCCCTTCCAACACTGACCACTGCAGAGACTCTGTGAAGGTCTGACTCTGACTGAGGGAAATGGTGCTCTGACTAGCAAACCAGACACTCATATTCATCCACCTCCTCTTCCTCTCACCCCCTTGACAGCAAAGGGGGGGCGGTTAGGGGGAGAGAATATTTGCATCGCATGAAGTCTAGGGACAATTAATACAGACAGGTCAAAGGTCATTGAAGCGGCAGTGATTGGTCTCCATTTTAACACAGATCCACAGAGCCACTGCAGCCCTTTTATGCCATGGTTACAGGAGTCTGTGTGCAGTGAAGGCACAGAAACAAGAAATAATAACAGCTGGTTATAAACAGAGATCAGTGGAGTTATAAGACTGTCAGAACATCTGACATAAATTGAAAGAAAAACACAAAATCATTAAGCACAACCTCAAACACATCAACATACACAGGATCAAACCCATCGTCATCAGTCATCATCATCATCATCATCACCTGCTGCAGATCCAGTTGGTGTCCTGACAGAGAATCCTTGTAGTCTGAAGTATCAGTGATGAAGGAGCATGAACATACAGACAGGTTTATAAGGGAAACTGAACATAGACACACACACACACACACACTGTAGGTCTGTGTGGCATTATGTTGATTATCTGATTTTGTGTTGTGACATAATTCACCTTCAATAGAAGTCAGCTTTGTTTGTGTGTGTGTGTGTGAGAGAAAGAGAGAGAGAGTGAGTATACATATACAATCATCAGTCTGATGGGAGCTGAGATGAATGTAGGACAGTGTTCTGGTCTTGTCTGGTCTGGACTATAATGTTGATGCTGGAGCAGCAGGTTCAGTGATCCTCTATTAAACTGGGTCATTGTGGAAATTTGAAGCTTAATCCATCACAGCACTTTTATATTCACTCAGGTGGAAGTGGGTCAACATGTCCTTTGGGTCTGACCGAGGTCAGTCACCGCGGACATCAAGACTCAGGATTTGGAATACGGGGATGAGACTAATGGAGTGCAGATGCAATCTAGAGAATACCTAAATTATGATGCTATGATAAAATTGATGTTTCATTTCCTTTCTCTTAAACTGTTGAGGGGCAAATTTGTGTTTCAGACCAGTTTAACCTCTTCTTCTGTTGGAGCAACATTTCTCATCCTCTCCTGTGGACTATGAAACTCTTGACCATCTTAATGTCTAAGTCACCAGAGCGAAAGACAAGTCTGAATTTGAAATCTCTGAACTGAAGCAACAGGCAAAGTTCAACAACTAGAACCTGAATTGCTCCAGATCAGATCTGTTTCTCCCTCAGTCAGTCAGTCATAACCATCCTCCTGGATGGCAAGGCCTCAGATCCAAGCCTAATTTCAGGGTGAACCAGGACTCAGGACATCAGATGTCTGGCTGAAGGATTCATGAACAGGAATCTGGAAACGAGTCGTTTTATTTTAATCTTTTATTTTAATTTTGTTTCCAGTGGAAGGATGGAGTCTGGGAGCGGCTCGATGTGTCCACTGGGTGGCGGCAAAGAGACCAACTGCCATTAGCCTCACCCAGAAGAAGATCCCTGTCCGTCCTCTGTTCCTGTAGCCGAAAATGTCAGATCAACTCCGGGCAGAGCTAGAGGAATTCCTGCAGACTCTCAACATCCAGACCACCTGCGTCCAGCACCCGCCGGTAAAACTGCACCCGAGCCGGACCTCAGGTCTCCGTGGGGGTCAGGTGACAGAGCCCAGAGTCCTGGACCGGGACCGGTTTCAGGGTGTAACCGTGTTCAAACACAGACCAGGCTAACCCTAATCCGGGATCGACCCGAACCCTGAAACGCTCTGCTAACCTTAAAACAGGTCGATTCGGCTGATCTGTCCAAACAGGACATCGGCTTTTGTGCCGCACTCTGATAAGTTGTGTGTTTTCTGCACAACGTGTAATTGACCGGACACACGTGGCCACTTTAGACTGCCCTTCAAAGTAAAGGGGAATTAAAGGGACTCTGAAAACAAGGCGTTGTATTTAAACTGGACGCTTTTATGATGAAAGGACCGGAAGCAGGAGTACTTTGATTGATTGATCGTTGATGAGTGACTTTCGGTTCCGGTTTAATAGCCGAGTTGTGTCTCCTGCAGAGGGCGCCAAAACAGCAGAGCTGTCAGCTGCCAGATGATTGCATCAGACTGATGTCAGTGACGTCCCCCGGCATTTCCTGTACTGTATGTCACAGAATAATCCATAACCCCTCATTACCTCCCACAGGTGTTCACAGTGGAGGAAATGATGCCTCACCTTCAGGAAGTGAGTGGAGCTGTCACCAAAAACCTTTTCCTGAAGGACAAGAAGAAGAAAGGCCTGTGGCTGGTGTCAGTTCGCCACGACCACCAGGTCAGTTCCCTCCACAGTCCAGGGTTTGGAGTCAGACTGTGGCTGTGCCATAACCTGTCCCATAAGCCTGTCTATTCTGCTGCAGGTGAACCTCAATGACCTTGCCAAGAAGCTTGGCGTAGGCAGTGGCAATCTCCGCTTTGCTGATGAAGCAGCCATGTTGGAGAAACTGAAAGTGAGAGATGAACCAAAAAGTGAGGTCCGATTCTGGTCGCTCTTCCTTAATCAATGGATGAGATTTGTAATCATTTGATTGATCCATAGGTGGGTCAAGGCTGTGCCACCGCCCTCGCTCTGCTCTTCGACAAGGACCAGAGCGTGAAGTTTGTACTGGACCGGGACCTGGTGGAAGGAGGCCATCAAATGGTCTATTTCCACCCCATGACCAACAGTGCCACCATGGGGCTCTGCCCAGATGACCTGCTGCATTTCCTCAAGGAGACGGGACATGACCCCATCCTGCAGAGCTTCGAGTAGACCGGGGGCTTGGCCCAAGGATTGGGACTAAAATGAGAAAGTTGACTCAACCAGACCACAGACATCCTGTCTGGCTATCCAGGGGATGGGAAGACCCGAAAGCTGCATTTGATGCTGGTGCAGCTCAAACCTGAACCAGGTGAACATGTGGTCTCTGGTCCCAGCAGATCTTGGAGTTAGGGTTAAGGAGAAAGGTCAAATCAACACGTTTCCTGTCAGTCCTCAAGTCATTCTACTCTAAAAGGTTGTCTCACTTTATTTAAGAACCAGACTTTTATATTTTCTCTTTTCATCATTTTCATGTGTTTAGCATGTTCATTTTAAGCCCTGGTTCATGGGGGATGACATCTGACCTTTGACTCAGATCATCTGGAACAGAATGAATGAACTTTGGACTCATTAATATTCTCACATACAGATGATTAAAACACTCATCAACTCTTCACTGTAATGAATAAAGACCTCAAACCATCATGAAACTACAGTTTGTCCAACATGGAGGTATCCAGAGGTCACTTCCCCTCAAGGACACACTTAAATTTAGCAGCATGATGAGCCCCCTTCCTGTCATTCTCTCTTTTAATCTCTCTGGTCTCTTGTCCAACGCTCTCTGTCTAGTTTTTGAGCTTCAGCTTCATCACTGTGGTGATGGAGAATATTCTGGTTGCAATGGGAGACAGGCTTGAAATAAACTGTCATTAGAAACATGCATGTGTTGTCATGATTTTTCTGCTGAGGATGAGGAGGATCCTCTCTAAACAATCATCACCTTCCTCTACAGGAACCACAAAGAACCTTGAGCCCCTGACATTCCAGTGTTTCACATGCTTTGATATCACAGCTCTGTATCCTGCCTGAAGACAGACTCCTCCCTCTCAGTGTCAGCTGATCAGACTGATGATGAAGAAAAGATTGGAGTTTGACCTCCGGGACCAGAATTCAAATTAAGTCCTTACAAACTTTGGCCCACAAAGCTTAAATATTTGTATAGATATCACAGAAGTAGAAAGTGAATACTTTGAGATCAGGGCTCTAAAGGTCTGTTAGCAATCTTAATCTCTGCAGCTCAGAAAAAAAACTAAAACTTGTTCCAGTGCTAAGTCATACCACAGCCAGATCAAGCCACATCAGAGCCAGACCCCATTGCCCCAAGGTCACCTGTGCTCCTCAGCCTCATCACTGGTCTGTAGGCTTCAGTCACCGACACTTCCCCTTTAAGAGATACAGGAAGTGGAATGGGAGGTGTTTGCCTGGTTTAGGGGTGGTCCTTGTTGAGGGAACAGGTGCGTGTGCTCACAAGGATGATGTCATTCTCTGGCTGAGTCACCTGGAAAAGGCAGCTGTCTCCATCAGCCCGGAGTTTCTAAAGAGGAAGAGGGAGGATGCTGTTTATCCAGGTAAGAAAGAAAGAAAGACAGACAGACAGACAGACGGACGGAATGACAGAGATCATGTGTTGCTGTAACTTTTCAGATCTCTTTGCTGTTCAGTTCATCTATCAGGCCAAAAGTATGTGGATGTTCTGAAGTGCAGACCTGGTTCAGGTCTGACTCTGAACCTGGTCTGATGTTAAGATAAAAGCTCTGTCTGTTTCTGATCATGTGGCTGAATGACTCAGCTCCCCAAAGACCTTTGGTGATGACAATGATGATGATGATGATGATGACAGTAATGATCTTTTATACGCTGACATAATAATGAGGCCTCTGGGTAGCAACACGAGAGGCCCCCAGCCCTGCGACAGAGGACCAGGACCAGGACAAGACGTCTGAGACACAGAGATGAGATGACACAGGTGTCATTAGTGCCCACAGTGTGTCAGCGTTGTGTTTGTGCTTCTTGAGGTGACGATGTCACCCGATGCACTGTTGTTGTGTTCGCAGAAATTAAGGCATAAACATTTCCCGCCTCAGTTGGCGAATTTTAATTATAAATATCAATGTCGGATTGTTGTCGAAGGCAGATTGTTAGTCTGCAGCTGCAGTGTGTTGTCGTGTCCGGCTGAGCTAACACTGATTCTGACACGGTCTCTGGTTCCAATTCGATCAATACATCAACAACATTCACGGTCGGACAGATCAATGTGTCTGACTGACCCAGGTCGGACTGTCAGGTCTCACCTGCAGCTCGTGATGACGTGTCGGAGGGAGGACCCCCCCCCCTCACCTGTTTATACCTGACACAGAAACCTTTAAGACCAACGTTAATTTTTAGAGCAATAAAATTCTCGCAGTAAACCCAGAATCAGATCAATGACCGATGATCTCTACGCTCAATAGTTACCATAATGCTGAAGTTACTTTATTATTACATTTTTTATTTGTTGTATTATTGTTTTCCAACAATAAGGAGGTCCTGGATGGGTTCCTGCCCTGGGGCCTCCAAAGACATCATGTTTGGGTTCATAGGTCTGAGTGGGGGTCTGTCTGTCTCTGTGATGGACTGCAGACCTGTCCAGGGTGAGCTGGGATTGGCTCCAGAACCCCCGTGACCCGGAAACGGAAAAGAAGATGAATGAATAAATGAATGTATGTTTATAAACCCAGTAATCAATTACTGCTCTCTCTCTCACACACACACACACACTCACACACACAGACACACACACAAACAAACAAACAAAAAACACGAGTGCACGCACTTGTGCCCGCGCACTCATTGCTGCAGGTGTTGGCTCCTCCCCCTCCTTCAAACACAATAACCGCCGTTCTGGATCCAGCAGCCGGTCTTTGGTCTCGGTGTCGGAGTGTTTTTGGGTTATGGTTCAGGTGAGCCGCCTCAGACCTCTATGTTTCTTTCTGCGTTGTGTTTTATGACCGCTGGCCGAAGCTAACGGTGCTGTCGGTACCGGTTCCACACCGGCTCGGTGGGACCGACACCCGGCCGGTGTCCGTGTTTGTGCACCGGGAGCCGGAGCAGAGGCGGCGGTCCTCATTGTTCAGAGGGAAGTTTACTGAATGTGACACCAGACTACGTTTAAAAACAGGCGGTTTCTGCCCTGGAGCGGGACCGGGACTGAACCCGGACCAGTGGTCCGGCCGGAGGAGGACCCGGACAGCCTGTTGTGTCTGAGGCGGGACCCTAAACTTTGATATTTGAGAACGGAGTTTGGTGGTGGGGCCGCTTCCTGTCAGCCTCGGGCCTCCAGGTCCAGAGTCGGACCGGCTAAGACCAGTTAGTCCCGGTTCAGGTTTTACGAAAAGGACAAACGACCTGTTTTAAATGAGTGGAGCGCCCTGATGACGTACCGTAACCCAGGAAGTGCTGTTCCAATGACTTTCAGATTAAAAGCGTCTGTTTCTGCTCATTCGTGTGATGAAAGCTTTTGTTGCGGTTTGTTCTTAATGTGGCTCTTTGTTTGTGTCTTTGGTTGTTTGGATGACTTGCTGGTGTGAGCTGGATCCATCGGTCGATCAACAGAAGATGAAAATCTGGTCTGAAGTCTCTGTGTCTCAGTGTCTCTGACACTGTGTGTTTTTATTGGTTGGACCAAAACAGACTGAAGATGAAACCATTAGTCCACTGGGAAGTTGACATGGTCATTGATCAGTGATTGTTAGATCGCAATGTCTAATGTGTCCGTTTTGTGTTTGTCTCATGTGACCCTGACATTGTTTGAAAATGAACTAAACAAGTGAGAGAATAATCAACAGTTCGATCCATAGTCAAAATCCCAATGGACTGACAGACACACACAGACAGTCTAATCCTGATACTTGCGGTCTGATCGGGGCTAATCCCTCCTCACTCTGCTCTGAGCTGCACTTTTCCTCTTCTTCCCTGGCTAAATTACACACAGACACACATTCATTGTTCTTAGATCATGTTTGGCTTGAATCCCTCTGATTGAAAGACTCTGATCTTAGTCCTGGACCCTCTCAGAGACTGTTGGGTGCCTCAGCTAGAACTTGTGGAGGCCTAGTTTAGTTTCAGGGTTTAGGTCCACAGTGAAGTCAATGCAGCAGTGACTGACTCCTGTTTGAGTCAGCCTTATGACGTCACTGAAGGACATCATAAGGAGGTCTGAAGGTCTAAGAGTAGATCTGTTCCAGTTCACAGGACCTCTTGGCTTCAGTCTCATGTACAGAGCCTCTGATTGGCTCAGTCTTAGTTACAGACAGAACGCCAGCTCAATTTCTGCTTTACAGTTTTTCTCAGAAGCTCCCTGTCACTGGTTGGTTCTGATGTTTAAAATAAAAAGTCAAACAGGGGGAGTAGAATCTTCCTTTGGTCTGTTGGTGACACCAGTGGAGCAGACATCCCTCACACTCCATTTTCTTCTTCTGTAGATCTGTAGTTACCAGCTGCCCTCTGCTGACCTCTGACCTTGGCCGTGGGTTGTGGCTGCATTAAGGCTTTGTGGTGATGATGAAGAGGAGGCTAAAGAGCCATCAGGGCTCAGCTGCACATGTTGGCGTGTAAAAAGAGGGTAAAGGTTGTGTCACCTGCAGTGGCTCTAGCACATGCACAGGGAGGAGGAGTCCTTGAAAGTTTTGGATTTTGGAGGACAAGAACCTTGAAAATGTTTGTTGGCATCTGGAGTAAAAAGCTGCTGGTGAACGATACTGAATCATGATCCTCAATATCCACAACCTGTCAACAAATCTGCTCACAGCTTGAATAATTTCTCTTGTTGCAGCTCATGGGCTTTCAAGACAGCAGCTGAACCTTACTGTAGTCTCCTGCTCTGTCTGTCCTGCTGGCAGCTTTCATCATATTTTTGTCTGGCTTCTCCCCTTGGCTGGAGGACATGGCTCCGTCTGCATCGATACAACAACGGACGACAGGAAGTTGATCCCTGCAGGGAGCAGGGCAGAGAGACAGAAGAGGAAAGAGAGAAGGAGGGAATATGTCCTGGAAGAGGAACTACTTTGCTTCAGGTGGGGGAGGAAGTGGGGTTGGGGGCCGCACTAGTGTGGAGGGTGGTGTCCAGGAGATGTTGAAACCTCGCACCATGACATCCATTGCTCCCAGTAAAGGGCTGAGCAACGAACCTGGACAGAACAGCTGCTTCCTGAACAGCGCCTTGCAGGTACACACACACACACACACTTGCTTATGTGCTTGTCAGTTTGAAGCCGTTGAATATTGGCCAGTTGCTGTAGCTAACACATTAGCACATAGTGAAGGCATTACTAAGTAAGTCTGACAGAATGACAAATTGAGACATTAAAGTGTCTTTTTCATATTTATTAAGTCTTAAACATTTATCCATGCTTAGATGTAATTGTTGCATGAAAGCAATATCACATATTGCTTAAGTTACAGAAATAAAAGTGTCTCTTTATAAAACAAAAATAGTGCAGTTAAACATGGATTCCTGAAGTACTTTATCCTCAATTTGCAAACCTTGCACACTGTGAAGCTCATGTCAAGCTTGATCTTCCCAGGCATTTGGCAAATGGGGGCCTATAAAATCTGCAATCAAGAAAAAATGGAATTCATTATAAACACGGAATAACACACAACTGGCATTTTAAATAAACTCTTTTTGTTTGTTTGTTTTAGTTTTTTTTTTTTTTCCCCAAAATAAAAAGGAATGTATCTGTTGGCAAAATTCTCAGAGGGGGTCACTAATAATGCCCACCCGCTACCCATGAATAAATAAATGAATGAATGACTTGAGTGTGTAGTGGGCACGGTTCAGTTCTCAGTGGGGGCACCTGAACTTGTCCAAGTTAATTGATATAAATGTACGTGGTGACTTGAGCAGCACGGTGGCACAGTGGTTAGCACTGCTGCCCCACAATAAGATGGGTGCGGTTTGATTCCTGGTGTCATCTAGGTTAATTGGTGCTTAGTAATGGACTGGGCTACAGCAAGGAGTGGCGACGCCCCCCCCCCCCCCCCCCCCTCCTGATAATTTAATCTATTTTTATCGATTTTGGGACATTTTATTTTTCATTTTAATTAATTTTTTATTTTTTTTGGCACACCCCTCGTGGTCATGTGGTGCTTACTGATGGATGATTGGTTTGAGACTCAATTAATCTGTAAACTATGTAAGATTAATACACGAGCTATCTACAATCTATATGTGAGCTGTACATAATCTTTAAATGCTATAGGTGGAAATGATTCAACTATTATGGCTTGGGTTTTGTGACAGCTGGATCTGAAATGCTCAACTTTAAACTGTGAGAAATATTTTCATGTTGATTATTAATATAAGAGCAGTAATCAATAACTGAGGCTACAGGTCAAGCTGGAGGTTTCAAAGTGTGAACCAGGACCTTTAGTCCAAGAGACACCCACAGAGTCCTGTGCTTAGGTGGACTGCCTGAATAAGCAAAACAACATATTGGACCTGGTGGGAGGGTGGGGTGGAGCAGGAAGGAGGAACACCCCCCATCTTATTACAGAGGGGGTGATTATTTTCCATCTGTCACAGTTTATTTTTAGGTCATATCAAGATCTTTAGAAATCCACACACACCTTTTTGGGGGGGCTGGTGTGTCTGATGGTTCTCTTTTTTCTTTCTCCACCCCACCAGGTCCTTTGGCACCTGGACATCTTCCGTCGTAGTTTCCGTCAGTTAACGACTCATAAGTGCATGAAAGATTCCTGCATCTTCTGTGCTCTGAAGGTGAGAGACAACACCTGAGGCTGGTCCTGCACTGACCTCTCTGTTGCCCCTCCCATCTCTGACCTCCCTCTCTGTGTTTTCTTATTCAGAGTATCTTCGCACAGTTTCAGTTCAGCTGTGAGAAGGTTTTACCATCTGACGCTCTTCGCAGTGCACTTGCCAAAACTTTCCAGGATCAACAGCGGTTTCAACTTGGTGTCATGGATGACGCTGCAGAGTGTTTCGTAAGGATACACACAGACAGATATGTAAACAGAGGGACGCATATATAGACACACAAATGCGCAGACAGATTTTATACATATGCAGATGGACACACACATTATATTTAATTGGGTCCCTGTGTTTTGTGCAGGAGAACATCCTGATGAGGATTCACTTTCACATCGCAGATGAGACCAAAGAGGATGTCTGCACTTCCAGACACTGTGTCCCCCACCAGAAGTTCGCCATGACACTGTTTGAGCAGGTGAGACACATCTCTTGCTATGGAGGCAATTCATTTAGAGGAAACAACAGAGGGGACCATTGGAGGATCGGGGACAGTCCAGAGTCTTGTTTGCTGGATTCTGACAAGTCCGGGATCCTTGAAAGGGTTCAGCCTCTCCAGGTGTTTCCAGACTTTGTGAACCTGCAGGTCTGGGAAAGGCACCAGGTCCTTAGCTCTGTGTATTTGAATTCTCAATAAGGATGTGGTATGACTGACAGATGGGGTTCTGTGTGTCGCTTCCTGATGGTCTGCCACATCAGGTGAACTTACCTGTGTCCTGAACATCTACCTGAGCAGTAGACTGGTCAGAGTTGATAACACCTGTGAGTCTACAGCCTTTAAACTACAACCACAATTCCAAAAAAGGTGTGACACTGTGTAAAATGTAAATAGAAACAGAAAGCAATGATTTTAAAATCTCATAAACCCATATTTTATTCCCAATAGAACATAAACAACAAATCAAAGGTTGAAACTGAGGCATTTTACTATTTCATGAAAAACATTTTGAATTTGATGATAGCGACAAATCCCAAAAACAGAGGCAACAAAAGGCTAGAAAAGTAACCAGCACAAATCATAAAACAACTAGAGGATCATTTGACAACTAATTAGGTTAATTGGTAACAGGTCAGTTACATGACTGGCTATAAAAGTAGCATTTCAGAGAGGCAGAGCCTCTTAGATGTAAAGATGGGCAGAGGTTCACCAATCCGTGACAAACTGTGTCTAAAAATTGTGGAACAATATGATAAAAATGTTCCTCAATGTAAAATTGCAAAGACTTTGGAGATCCCATCATCTACATAGCATAGTTTTATCAGAAGATTCAGAGAATGAGGAAGGAATCTGTGTGCAACGGACAAGGGCGAAGGTCAAAACTGGAAACTCATGATTTTCAAGCCCTGAGGGCACTGCATTAAGAACAGGCATGATTCTCAACTGAACATCACTGCATTGGCTCAGGAACACTTCCAGAAATCACTGTCTGTGAACACAGTTCGCCGTGCAATCCGCAAATGCAAGTTAATGCTGTATCATGCAAAGAAAAAGGCATATCTGAACACAAAAACGCTATCACCTTCTCTGGGCCTAATTTAAAATGGTCTCAGGCAACATGGAAAACTGCTGTGTGGTGAGATGAACAAAAAATCGGCTTCTCCTCCCTTCTTAGACATTTACAGGCAGCTGTTAAAAGAACAGGGGATGCAACACAATGGTAAATATTTTCCTGTTCCAACTTTTTTGTGATGTGTTGCTGCCAACAAATTCAAAATGAGCAAATATTTTCCATGAAATGGTAAAATGTCCCAGTTTCAACATCTGATATGTTGTTCCACTGAGAATAAAATGTTTTTTGAGATTTGCACATTAATGTGTCCTGTTTTTATTTATAGGGGGTTGTACTTCTTTAGCACACATCAGGACTGACCACTGACCTCACCTGGACTTGAACCTGATCTCAGTGGTCCTTCAAAACCATCATTTACCTAATTTACTTTACTATAAATTAACAAAGTCCTGACTGAGGTGTGTGTGTGTCTGTCTCTCTCTCTCTCTCTCTCTCTCTCTCTCTCTCTCTCTCTCTCTCTCTCTCTCTCTCTCTCTCTCTCTCTCTCAGTGTGTGTGCAGCAGCTGTGGAGCCTCCTCAGACCCTCTGCCTTTCATTCAGATGGTCCATTACATCTCGACCACCTCCCTGTGGTAAGTTTGTGTGTCCATGTCTGTCTAATTCTTCTGTGTTTCTCTGTGTGAGAAGAAGAAGAAAAAAAACAAAAATGGACACATGTTGATCTCTGACATCTATTGTCCTCTTACTCCTCCTCCTCCTCCTCTTAGTAATCAGGCAGTGAAGATGTTGGAGTCCAGGGAGAAAGCAACTCCAGCCATGTTTGGTGAGCTGCTTCGGAACGCCAGCATGGGAGACCTTCGCAGCTGTCCTGTACGCCACAATGATCACATGTTTGTGGCTAACTGCTTTGTGAAACTGCAGGACTGACTGCTGGGCCTCTTCCTGTTGCTCTTCTCCTCAGAGTCAGTGTGGTCAGCAGCTCAGGATGGCCCGTGTCCTCCTCAACAGTCCAGAGATCATCACTATTGGTCTGGTTTGGGACTCTGATCACTCAGAACTGGCTGAGGATGTAATTCACACCTTGGGAACCTGCCTCCGTCTGGGAGATGTAAGAACAAGGAGGAGGAGTTGGAAGTAGCAGTAGCAGCAGTTGTGGCAGTATTAGTAGTACTCTCTTGACCACACTGGTAAATGGTGGTGTCATTGGCACTGACATGGTTTTGCTGCAGCTTCTTCCTCCTTCTTCTTTTGTGGTTTTCCTCTGCAGCTGTTTTACAGGGTGACAGAGGAAAAGGCCCGTCAGTCTGAGCTCTACTTGGTTGGCATGGTGTGTTACTATGGGAGACATTACTCCACCTTCTTCTTCCAAACTAAGATCCGTCGATGGATGTACTTTGATGACGCTGATGTGAAGGAGGTATGATGTTGATAAAACGAACACTGATCTCTACAGGAAGGAAATCACACACCTCTGGGCTCCTTATTACTACTATGATGATGTCATGTTAGGCGGAGCTAGGCTTGATATCAGCCACAGTTGCTGTGCTGTAGTGATCTCTCTTCCTGCTTGACCTTAAACACCTTTCCTATCTCTTTCATTATTTTCTTTCTCTTCTATCGGTGCTGTTTCAAAACTTCAGTGGAATGAGCTCTCTCTCTCTCTCTCTCTCTCTCTCTCTCTCTCTCTCTCTCTCTCTCTCTCTCTCTCTCTCTCTCTCTCTCTCTCTCTCTCTCTCTCTCTCTCTCTGCTGGTTGTGAAAACAAGGATATCCCCCTATTGTTTATTAGAGCCGCTGGACAGAACAGAGGGTGTGGTCAGGACACACACACACACCATAGGCGATACATTTGCTCAATTTGCAGACTCTCATTCTATCTCTTTCTTTGTCTTGTACACACAAACACACACAATCACACTCTTGCTCTCTCAGTGGCACATGGTTAGTGCTCAGTGGTTGTAGTTCGACGACATCCTGTTCAAGCTGGAGCAAAAATGGAGGAAGGAGTGAAATAACGATTGAAGGATTTTTGTTGTGCAAAAATATAAACGCACCGACAACAAGATGCCGATACTTTGCAATCTTCCAGCACCATCTTCGTGGTGAGCGGATGTTCTTAACAGTGTCTGCTGATTCACAACTTTGACAATTTGATGGGTTTACAATTGAATGTTTGCTGTTTGATGTCATTTCACATCACATTGCTGTTTCTCAACTTATTGAGCTGGAGTTTGGTGGTGAATCTAGAGGTTCAACAACAGTTTGAACTGAGGAGTTCAAGTTTCTAAGCTTAATCCTGCTGTATCATCAGAACCTTCAGTTCATCTTCTTATGATCCATCAGCGAGTTGATTTATCAGTTCATTTTCTGTTGATTAATCTCGGACCTGTCTGAGGGCAATCTTAGCCTAAAGTTTTCTTGAGTCTTGAGTCTGAGTTTGTCTCTCTGCAGATTGGTCCAAAGTGGAAAGACGTGGTTTGTCGTTGCATCAAGGGCCATTACCAGCCTCTGCTTTTGCTGTATGCTGATCCCCGGGGTACACCTGTGTCTCTACAGGATCTACCCCCACGCCTCGACCTCCCCCTCCTAAACAAGACCGGTTACGACAGCGAAGACTCGGGTAACTACAACACAGCTAGGAGTCGTAGTAGTAGCACAACAGCAAACACTCAGGTAACTAAATGAACCCAGCAGCAATATTTGTAGTAATACTTGTCCTAGTAGTAAGGAGTACAAAACAGAGGTGAATAGAGAAAATGGGGAAATCATGGTGGTAGTTGTAGTACTTGTAGTGTTAGTGGTTCAGTTTTGTGGGACACAACACATATTTGTGCCCCCCGCCCCAAATCCAGGCCGTGAGCCATCAATATCGAGCGACACCCGCACTGATTCGTCAACAGAAAGCTACTCATGCCGACGGCCCACCCCCTCTCGCTATGAGTCGCTGGCCAGTCACTCCTCATCTGACCCCCAGGGAACCATCATCCACCTCGAGCACCCAGAGACAGGCCTGCATGCCTCACTCTGCAGCGTGGAGACCATAGGTTGGTGTTTCCTTCAGAATGGAGGAGTTATGGATCTGTCTGATTACTGTTGTGGGATCAAAAACATAATCCACTACCTTATTTGTAATGATTGGCTAATTTCTTATAATTAATCAAGTGATTGATCTATAACATGAGTCAGAAGCAGCAATGTTTGCAGCAATGTGACCAAGAACCCACAGAGTTTGTCCTGTTGACAGACACACTGCCTCTCTCTCTTTTATGATCAATCAATGACTTATAGTGAGTGTGAGTGGGAGTGGGAGTGGTTGTTGGTCTCTGTCTGTCTCTGTGATGGGCTGGAGAGGGTCTGTCCAGGGTGACCCCGCCCCTCGCCCAGATTGAGCTGGGGTTGGCTCCAGACCCCCATGACCCAGAAACAGTTAAGATGTAGAAGATGCGTGAGTGAATGAATGAATGACACATAGTGTAGGTTGATTTGAATGTTTCAACTCTACATTCTGTGTCATTTCAAGAAAACAGGAGATTTTATTTTGAAAACTTGGTGTTTACTCCTGCAGAGCTGTTAAGGTCCAGTCACACCCTTGTGTGGTGTTTCTTCCTCTTCATCATCACCTTGTGCTTTCAACATTTGTTGCCATGTTTTTTGTTGCTAAGGCCACATGACGGGCAGTGAGCCGCACCAGTGTCAGAGGAAGGGAGACAGGGCCAATGATAGGAGGTGGAGCTCTGTCCACACCCGGAGATCAGAGGCCAAAAACGAAGCCTTGTCGACTGGGTACCACAGTGAGGGTAGGATGGGCACCAACCAGAGGGCAGATACAGAATGGAGTTTTAAAGCATTTCAAACACTGGATTCTGAAAACTTGATATTTATTTACGTGCTTATGAATTTTACTGTACAGTCATGCACATGACAACAATAAACTCAACACAACACAACAAAACTGTATTTCTTATTGTAGAGATGAAATTTTTACCTTGTTCTGATCTCGACTTCAGTGTCAGAAGGTGTAATAAAACAGGAATCGGATTATACTCTGTGAACAAGTTTAGTAAACAGCAAAAAACATTAATTGGATGAAATAGGGAGAGACACTAAGAGAGACAGACTGTTCTCCATCTGTTTTATTCTGTTCACCATGACTTCAACATCATTTCCTCTGTCACTTCAATTTAATGTCCCTCTATTTTTCATTCACCTTTATTTTACTCAACTTTTCCTACTTCTCACTTCTAATCCACTTTCTTCTCTCTCTGATGTGCATTCTTTTCCTTTGTAAATCTATTTCCCCTTCCAGGAGAGACATTGAAGGAGCAGAAGTTTCCTCGTCACCTCCTCAAACTATCATCATCCTCCTCATCTTCTGCTAGTCGCCTCCGAGACTTCAAAGAGACCATGAGCCACATCCTCCACAGCCGCCCCCTGTCCTCCTCCTCCTCCTGTACACCAGTTTCCATCCTCAACTCTGACATTACTTCCTCCTCTGACAGCCACGACCCTGGCCTCATTCCCGCTGCCTCCTCCAACAAACCCCAGGACTGGGAGGCCGACAGCACCAGCAGTGAGTCCAAGTCCAGCTTGTCTGGAGGAACAGGGTCTGGGAGGTTCCGGCCGGCGTGGAAACCCCGGAGGGAGGCACTCAACATTGACAGCATCTTTACCCGTGAGAGGCGGCGGCAGGCGGGTTACAGCCCGCTCGGAGCCTCCCTGCCTGATTATGATGGATCTCTAGCCTCGGACAGGGTCGATGCCTCCCTCCTGGCCCCACAGGAAGTGATTACCATCAGACGAGGTTCCTCCAGGACTCTCCCTGCCACCTCCAACAACCAAAGAGAAGGAGGTGTGGGAGAGGCAAAGTTGCCTCCTCCTCCTCCTCCTCCTCCTCCTCCCCCTCCCAGGCTGATCCAGAGGATTGAGAGCGGATATGAGAGTAGTGAGAGGAACAGCAGCAGCCCAGTCAGCCTGGACCTGAACCAGGGAGACAGGTAACAATTGGGTTAGGGTTAGGATCCAAAGTCACTTTCTGTGCCACAGGCCAGTTATAAACTGGATGCTGTTGTCCAGATCATGAAGGTGTCACCTCTTCTCAGGGAGGCTGCTGGAAGGAAGCCTCTGATCTGCTCCTCTTCCTTGGGACCGTCATGGAGGAACATCAGGTCAAAGAGCAGCGGTGCCCTGTTGCAGGAGTTTGGCTCCTTCAGCAGGGGGAGTCTCGGTACAGAGTGTGTGTCTGTGCAAGTGTGTATACCATGAGTGTGTGAAGAGAACTGGATATGGTGCAACAAGTTTCCCTGTGTGCAGAGAGAATCTGCAGCTGATTATTAACCTTTTATATGAAGGTTATTTACATTATATTAATGTTATAGAAACCTTTTTTGTGTCATACTGACATCACTGTAACCCCTGATTACTGTGTGTGTCTGTCTGTCTGTGTGTTTATGTAGCACTCCCTGAAGGCCGCAGTGAACTGGATGAGCTACAGGAAGAGGTGCTGAGACGAGCAAATGAGGAGGAACAGCAACGACAACAAGAGAAGGAGAGAGAGGCAGCGCTCGGCTTCAACCCGAGACCCAGCAAATACCTGGACCTAGACCAGCTGCAGATACAGGGTGGGCGCACACAAACAAACACAAATTGACAGATGCACACTGTCTGATGGTTTTGATCTGAAAGGGGACATGTGGACCCATATGCTACATGTTCACTTGCAGGTAAAAGTGATGGCCTTGAGTGCTGTGTGTTGGAGGCAGAGCTTCTTCTGGATCAGTCAGTTCGTTTGGATCAGGCAGGCGAAGTCGCCTCAGCACTGTCAGCTGTCAATGAAGCAGTCTGTAAGCTCCGCCCACCATGAAACGGACCAGTTAAAGCCATTTAGGAACTTTTAAGAAATTTTGAATTTTTATAGACACTTAGAGACATTACAGACGTCTACAGACATTTAAAAATTTTACGGGTGGTGAGGGATGTAGGAGTTGTTTTGGGACATTGGAGACATTTAGAGACAAAAAGAGTGATTCACTTGACATCCTGTCAGGTCATGTGACTACTCTGACTAGTCAGACTCCTTCTAATGATGTCATCACCTTTATGCAGCAAAGACACTGCATTTATTCAGATTTTATCAGTCATAATTATCAAAAGACGGGCACAAAAAGATGCTCTACCATGTACCAAGTTTCTTTATTTTGAAGATTTTTCATGAATCATCTTCATTATTTCTTTGTTGCACCATTTTTTTTTTCCCCCTCATTTTTCTTTCTGTTTTGTATTTTCTGTTCAAATGTAATTTGGCTGTAGCCAAACTGCGGCCAGTGGTAGCTGGAGGCGGAGCTAGTAGTCACAATCGGCTGCAGCGCTGCATGAAGAGAGCCCGCAGTCTGCAGCTCCGCCTGCAGCAGCAGCAGCAGGAGGAGGAGGAGGAGGAGGAGCAGGAGGAGGAGCAGGGGCAGCAGATGCAGGAACAGCCCAGGTACCAGCTGTAGCCTGCTCAGCCAATCAGATGTTAGGCAGCTTTCAGAACCCCACCCATCACCACTGCCTAATTGATGATCAAAAGGCTTGTTAACATTCCAAGTCAACCAATCACAAAGCTTGTGTTTCCACATGGAGTCATGTGACTGCATGTTTGGGGAGAAGCCTTAACATTTTATTGTGTGTGTCCATGACTATGACACATTCTCACGCACACACATTTCTTCCTAACCCATCTCCCCCCCCCCCTCACTCTATCTGCAGTGAAAAGCCTCTCGCGCTCCAAATACTTCTAACAAACACAGGGGGTGACCAGTCAGCTGCCGGCCAGGATAAGCAGGCCACACCTCTCTCTACCTGCCATGTTAAACCCCTTCTCCCCAGAACAGACCCCGATTTCAGCTGTCGGGAGGACAGCAGGACTGGGGACCCCTGCTGCCCCATGGGCACGACCCAGTCCAACTCTGGGCGCTGCCCTGGTCTTAGCATAGACACGCCTTTGGATAGCTTGGCTCCACCCTCTACACCTGAGGAAGCGAATCAGTCTATCCCCCTGACCAGAGTGACTTCTGTCTTCGTCCCAGTACGTGCCCCACCCCCATCTCAGCTGTACTCCCATAACCCATCTACCGTTGGTTCCAGCAACAGGTGTCATCTGATGTTGGTGGAGGAGCAGTGTTACATGAAATGGCCATTGATTACATCCCCTGTGCCAAGCGCCGCCTCCAGACTTTTCCCACCTCAGCGAACCTGCTCCACCAGAAACTGGTCCTGCTCTGACCTGAACCCACCTGACACTGTTGATTCTCCTGATCCACTGACCTGTTCTCCCCCATCCTCACTGTGCAGCAGCCCTCCATCTCCCACTAGCCAGCCAGGCCCAATGTTGGCCCCACCCCTCCACCAGGATGGCGGCATGCTGCCCGTGGAGCGTTGGGCCCAAAATGTGAACAGATACTATGGTTCCCAGAGTGCTTCAGGAGGAGGTGGGGGAGGGGGGGCAGGGCCAAGTGAGGAGCTGTCAGAGTTGGACTCACTGTACCAGGCCAGTCTCCTGGCTTCCAGTATGCAACGGGGCAGCCACGGAGTCAGTCTTCGTCCGATGGGCAATAAACCAGGTAGGACTACAGACCAAAGATCTGTTGGAGGTCAGAGGTCATCAGTGCACAGAGTCACAGCACTGATTGACTCCTTTTTGTGTGTGTGTAGGAATGAGAAGAAAACTGGCAGGATCTGCACGGTCAAAAACGCCGACAGCAGAGATTGAGAAAAATGTTTTCAGAACGCCACCTCAGCACAAGGTACGTGTGTGTTGTTATTTTGTTATCAGGTTGTGTTTTCAATCTGTGTTGTTGTGCTATCATGTTTGTGTTTTCTCTTGTTGTATTGTAAGTTATGTGTTGCTGCTGCATTGTAATCTTCGTGTTGTAATGTTGTCATGTTTTTTGTGTTGTCACCTTGTAGTCTTATATTGTGCCACACTGTACCTTTGTGTTGTTGTCAAATTGTTTGTGTTGTTTTGTTGTGTGTAAATTTGTCAGTTTCTTCACCTTTTGTCATGAAGTCATTTGACAATTTGTGTCTGTGCTAAAAGACCACAAGTCTGATCTCTGACCTCCGACCCCTGCAGGTTTCGTCAGGTGATGAGAGCTACAGTGCTGAAAACCTGCGACGCCTCTCCCGCAGCCTGAGTGGGACCGTCATTGGGTCCCAACCCCAAAACCTGAGCCTCTCCCACACCCGTGTAAGCAACGCACACAAAACTGAACTTTGGGTAATGTTGGTGTCATCACTGTGGGGAGTGTTGTCATTCTTCATGTTTCCATTAAGTGAACTCATTGTCTCTTTCCCCACCCTAACCCAGAAGGACCCCTACCTGTCCAAACACCCCCAACCCAAGTGTCGCTTCTCCTCCCTCGGACGTCACCCCAGTACCTCCTCTCTGCACCTCCCCTCTTCCTCCTCCCACCCTCTCCACCACGGCCCCCCAGCTCCTGCACCTCCTCCAAAGCACCCCCCTCCCTCACAGGCAGCACTGCACTACAGCTCCAGCCTCACCTCCAGGGAACACACAGGTAAACCCCCTCCCCAGTCACTTCAATTCACGTCCTGATTGTTCATTAAGGGGTTAGACTTCATGTGTGTCATTGGTCATGTTCTGTGCCCCCCCTCTAGGATCAGAAGGTGTCCAGCAGCACTTGCTGGTTTCATCTGACAGGCATCAGAGTACCTCAGATCAAGGCGTCCACAGTGTCATGTTAAGATATGGGACTCTGCCCCAAGCTCCTCGACGAGCCCCCCAACCCGGTTCCTCCCTCCCCAGACCCAGAACTGGTTCCAGTCCTGCCCCCCTGGCTGGTCTTCAGAGTCTGTATACCACACTCTCCCTTCCTCGCCATTCAACCAACATGACAAATGGTCACTACTGGCAACCATTGCTGCCCAGTAAGGTCAGCGCCCCCCCTTCCCTCAGGGTGCCGGGGGAAGGACCCTCTCACCCTCTCCGCCTTGACATCCCCCCAGAGACGGACTGGCACCATGATACAGACTACAGGACCGTCCAAGCCAGCTCCACCTGGAACCTCCGCACCACTGCCCCTCCCTGGAACCGCAAGCCCTTCCCGTTGTGCTCCCACTGTCAGAGGCTTCCTGTTGAAGGGCTACGCCCCCTCTGCTTATCCTGCAGCGCCAACATGGCTCATCTCCCACCAACCGGCTGAACACAGAGGAGGCAAACAGCCCCACCCATGCCTCCACTTCCTGTCTCATTCTCACAATCATGAGCTGAGCATCTCTCACTCACACACAGGTCAAAGTAAAAGTCTGAAGTTGCTGCAATGTTTGTTCACCAGCTGGAATGAGTGACTCCTCCTTCAGGGGGCAGAGCTTCTTCCTTCGCTGTCTAATTGAAGGAAACTGGAAAATCGGCTGCTGAGCCAGCATCATAGCTGGACAAATCCAGGAAGTTAGGAACAGGAAATGGATAACAATAACAATTATTGTAAAACTACTGGACTCAACCTATTTATTTTTCTAAGTCTAAGAGTAGAAGAACTCACTCTGCTACAGACCTGCTGACCTATAGACCTGTTCTAGTTTTGTAAAGCCTGTTAGTCGCCCACCTGTGTTGGGGCTGAGTTGAAGAATTTCAGATGAATAACTGATGCTTTTATTTTTGTGGAGTTGCAGCTAATATATTTTCTGACCTATAGTAACCTCTGTCTGTCTTTGGTTCTGTTGACTTCCCTGGATCTACTCGGACTACATCAGACCAGGTCAGCCTCTGGTCAGCCCACCTGATACTCTGGTTAATAGACAGTGAGTCCAAAAGAAACTTAAGACCAGAATACAAACTCTGGTTGGTCGATTCATCTGTTCAGACCTGGCTGGTTAATGATATAACTCAGTGTTGCAGATTAGTTCCTTTGTTTAATGTATTTTGATGCTTATTTTTCTAAAATTTAGTCTTTTAGATGAAGTTTGATGAGGAAATGATCATGTTGGTGTCGAAGCTGCTAAGCTGCTGCATTCAGCTCCCTGTCTGGTGATGACAGAATTTAGCAAATGGTGAAAATGAACAGGAAGATCAGGTTTCATCATCTGTTTGAACGTTGACATCATCTCAAGTGGTGGTGCAATAGCTGAGCAGACATCAGTCAGGTCTTTCAACTGATTTGCTGACTCTTCATCCTGATGATCAACATCTCAGCAGCCTTTAATCTTTCCATCATGCTTTGCTGATGGAAAGATCGTTTGTTTTTGGGGTTTGTTTTTATAAAGTTGTCAGCACTCCTGCTGCATTGTTTCCCTGTTCACGTCCTGCCTCGGCTGCTGACATTCACAATCCTTGTGTAGGACTATGATCCAGGCAACAGAATGCTGTGGAGTCTACATTCTTCTATTTCAGTTTTTCTCGGGGACACTGAGAAAGTTTTTACACCGGGGGTGGTGACATCTGTTTGTAGGACATAAAACCACTGTTAGCTTCACCTGATGTGGCTAATTGCTAACAGGCTAATAAATTACTAAGTGATCCAGCTGACTGTTATAATCAACTATTTCTCTAATAAAGTGTTTTGCTTTTTTTTGTCTTCATGTAGCCACATCAATGTCTCGACTTGCTTGTCACAAAACACATTTAAAGGGTGATGGCATCACACAGAAGCTGATGGGTTAAAGCTTTTTATTCAGTGACAGCTGATGACACGTTCAGGTGGTTTCAGCTCAGCTGATCCTCCATATAAATATAAACTGCTCTGTGTTTTTACATCAGTTCCATACAAATGGTGCATTGGTCAGTGACAGACATCTGACTTTATGAAGCAGGGAAAGTGAAAATCAAACAAATGTACGTTTTATAGATGAAGTTTTGTTTTGTCCTCAAACTGATCTGTAGTCGAAAATTCAGGACTTCCTTTGAAAGTAACAACCGGCAATCAAGAGGAAGGTAGAGATTATGTTAGCTTAGAAATCAGAAGAAAAACTTTAATTAGAGAGAAAGAGGACCCCCCCCAGACTGTTTCCCACTGCTTCCTGTCTTTATGCTAAGCTAGGCTAACAATGTACTGATTATAGCTCTGCACTAAACACACATGAACTAAAATAGTGGGAAGAGGGGGACCAAAAGACAGAGCAGGTCCCTGATCACCTTGTTGGATGTGAAGATGTTCAGGTTTTTCTGGATTGACAGTCTGGTCCACAGCACCCTCAGGTGGTCCGATGGAGCAGTAGCCCAATGAACACGTTGTCCTCTGACTCCGTATATATGCCTCCCCTCAGTTCCAGGCTCACCACCTCTCCCTCCTTCAGCAGCAGCAGACTCACACCTGTGGCTGGCCCCGCCTCCTTCACCTTTTGTTGGTGTAGTGACATCAGAACTTCCCCTGACCTCCTCCTTAGGACCAAATGGGAGGGGCCTGGCCTCAGGTCCAAGGTGACAATAAGCAAGTAGATGCCATCCAGTGGGGTTGTGAAGGTTCCGGTCTCAGAGTAAAACTGTGTCTGATTCAGAGACTGGAAAACAATGATGCTGCTTGAGATGCTCAGTGGTGGTCGGGCCACAAACAGCACAGAGTTGTCTGATTGACTGGACGGGACAGAAACACCTGAGGAGACAAGCAGGTTCAGGAGGTGGCCATTCACAATCAAAAACCAAATGGACTCAAGTTGATCTTGGATCTGATCAACAACTGATGATCAGTGGAGCTTAGTGAATCGACCTCACCTGATGTCACCCTCTTGTTGTGATGGTTTGCTCCTCTTCCTGATCCCCCCACTCCTCTTAATCTCTTCTCCCTCTTGCCACCTTTGATTGCCAACAGCTGCCACAGTTTGTCAAGCTCCAACGTGGCATTGGAGTTTGCCAGTACATCAGCATTACTAAAGATGTTCTTGAACATCCTTAGGTGCTGCTCCAGCCCCCTCTTCAGCCATGTGACCTCCGCCTGCAGCTTGGCATCCACCCCACCTTCAGACAGAGCCTTGTGGGAACAGGGTTTCTCCTCCAGGTGGAGAAGCCTCAACTGCAACTGCTCTACCAGCTTCTCCAGGTTCCACAGGTTGCTGCCATCTCCTCTGTGCGCTGGATGCTTTCTGTCAGGAGAGAGGAGAAGCTGTCGCTCCCTGAATGGTTCGCCACCCCTGCTCCTCCTCACGCCAGCAGAACGCCATTCATCAGGGGGGAGGTGGGGGGCTGAGGGCTGGTCAGCAGACAGCATCGCTTCATCGTCTCCTTGTAACAGAAGGTAAAAATGCTGCATTAAGATTGGCCCAAGTCTTTGACCTCAGTCTTCTGATTGCACTGTGGGAGCTGGAGGAGGATGAAGAGGCTCATCATGGTTTCCACAGAGACACACTCTCCCATATTCTCCCACAATGCATTGCACATAAACACTTTGGACAGTAAACATTCATGATAAGAAGTTACGGTTACATTGACTTGAGCAGGTGTGTGATGTAACTTCCTGTTGGTATAAAACAAGATAATGTGATGTTCAGGATTAGGGTCTGTCTGCAAGTCCTGGTCCAGGATCTGAGTCAGACAAACAGGAACCAAAACTGAAGCTCCGCCTCCTCCGAGGTTGTACCTGGTCTGTTGCCAAGCAGCGAGGTGATGCTGAGGTTGTGTCCTATCACATTCTCCTTCAGGTTCCTCAGCTGCTCCTTTAGGGCCAGAATGGAGTCTGTCTTCTGGTCTTCATTCAGCCGGTCCAGGAAATCCAACACCTCGTCCCCCAGCAGTAGCTCCAGCACAATGCTGTGTCGGATCACATCGTCCAGCAGAGATTGGAAGGAGCTCGACAAGTGCTGCATCCACTGCTGCAGTTCGACATCCCGCTCTGTTGATCGGGATACCTCAGCCTTCAGTGAAGCACTCAGCTGGATTAGGCTGCGCTCTAGAGTCCTGATCTTGGTCTGCTGAGACACCACAGACTCCCCCAGCTACAGGACCAAAAACACACTACTGTCTGAGTTATGCCACACGCGACTTGTGTGCCTCTCTGTGTGTCTGTGTGTGTACCTGCTGGAGGCCACGCCGAATTGCCTCCACCACCGGCTCCCAGTCGTTGGCGGTGCCCCATTGATCTGCCTCTTCATTGTTCTCATCCAGAGCTAACCTATTGTTATTGGCCAGTGCCGTCACATTGGCCACACCCCTCTCCAGCCGAGATATGGCGGCACTCAGGCCAGTGCAGTCACAGGCAACAGCTGAGTGGTTGTAGAGGTTAGCATAGAGGTAGTTCACATCCACCTCCATGTCCATCAACAGCTTGTGGTGCTGAGTCTGGTTGGTGGCCAGCTCCTCCACCCGCCGCAGTACCACCATCTTGGCATCCTCGACCTCCAGCCCTGTCTCCATGAACAGGATCTGACTGTGGCGAGATGCCTGCTTGATTTGGCTCTCCAGATCCTTTAAGTCTCGCCTCACTTGCTCGTTGCTGCCCAAGGTCACCTCCATGTCCTCTGCCAGTCCGTCCACCTGCCACAGAGGTCACAGGTCATCCTGAGCTGAGGAGGGGGTCATAATGACACCAGTCAAATAGCCCCCTGTGTGACTGCTGATCAATCAGTGATCAGCATCGCTGTACAAGGGGAGGGGCTCTGTTCTTCTGACCTGAATACGACAGACCTAGACCTCCGGACTCCTTAAGCTTTTACATTTAAGTCAATTTACATTTCCTCAGTTATTTGTGTTCATTGTCTCAGTGGTTAAACACTAAGCAGCTGCTCTTCAGACTACAGTGTGCTAACTGTTGTGCATTAGCTGTGTAGCTATTATAGCAAAACTGACAAATTTCTCCTTTAAATCCATGACCTTTGACTCCTGACAGCAGCCCAAAAAAAGGATCAATAATAATATAGATTTTTCCTTCTTTAGTGGCATCAGTCTCTAATGAGCCTGTTCCTTCTCCTCAGAGGTTAAACCTGAGCCTTTACTGACCCGCAGTAAAAACAGTATGCGTGTCCAGCTCTGATTGTGGTCATCAGAGGCTGCACAGAGGATGATGGGTAATGGCCCACCTTCACCGTGTTGTTGATCACCATGTTGTCCAAACGTTCGATGGCTTCCCACAGTGCTGAGGAGTCCGGGAGCAGCGAGCCAGGAGGCAGAGTCTCGGTCTGACCCAGGTTCAGGTCTGACAGGGTGGAGTTCACCGCCCGAAGGCTGAGCTAAGGTCAGAGGGCAACAGAGGTCAAAGGTCTTGGGGGGTTTACTCAATCAGCTAGTTAATTTCACAGCTGTGCTAAAGAAGCTAACAACAACAACAACAACAACAGACAACTGACGACTTTCAGAATAAAAGATAGTTCTCTCTCTGTCTGTCTCTGTCTCTTGTCCACTGACCTGCAGCATCTTCTGGTTACGTTTCAGCTTCATGTCAACATCGGTCTTAAAGCTGGTCAAGTTATAGTGCAGCATTGCATGCTGGGAGTGTAGCCTGCTCTCTACATCTCTTTGCTGACTGTCCATTTGTCTCTGGATGTCCCTGATCTCCTGAGACACCTGGTCCAGTCGGGCTCCGAGTTGCTCCTCCAGTGTCTCATGCAGCTCGGGTCCATCCAGGGGCTCCATCTGCTGCTCTGGGCCCTGCTGGCTGGCTTTCAGCTGAGCCACATCCTGAACCAGGTCCCTGACTTGGCGGCTCAGCTGCTCCAGGGATTGGTTAAAGCTCTGCAGCACCGACGTGACTAGTGCCATCACAGCAGCATTGGGTTCTGGGTAATGAAAGACAGCAGCATCCACCTCATTATAAATAAATGATGAAATTAGAAATCACATCCAAAAACATCAGCGACCAGGCCTCAGATTCCAGAAGAACCTGGTGTCCTGCTTTATCATCATAGAAAGACTCTGAATCACATGAATAGATTGAGGATCTGCAACAAAGCAGGGTTGTCACAGCAGAAACTGATGCATGTTGACTCTTTAGATCAGCACAGTTCCCTATTTGGGGACAAAGGTCTAATCGTACCTGGACCTTGAGGTTCTGTCCTCTCTGGTTCAAACTGTCCAATCACTGGTGAGCTCCCAGAATCCAGCTGAAGATCAGGGACTGTCAGAGACGCACAAGTTTACAGAAAGGAAGCATCATCATCATCTTTGGAACCGGTTACCCCCTCTAACGGCCCCTGGTGTGTGATTGACTCACCTGCGTCCTCACAGATGGTTCCACCAAGACCTGGACAGCAACATTTCTGAGGCTGGGAGGAAACTTTGTACCTGAGACACACACACACACGCACACATTAAGCCATCTTGAGTGTGTTGATGTTGGATTATTTGTCTTGTCACTTCCTGTCTTCTGATATGTTCATGTTTTACAATCTACTGTATCTGAACAGAGTTTGTCTCAGAGCTGAGAAGAACCAGATCCAGAGCCATAAACCAGAAACCTCTGGCCAACGTCAACTGTGTCAGTGAGGAAACTACAAAATCTGTGTGTTAAGTTCAGTTCCAGTTTCAGAGACTCTGATTTTTACATGGAAACATTTCATGAGTCCATTGTTTCTGCAAATGAAATGACTCATTTCCTTTGCTGCCCCTTCCTGTGATGTCATTTCCTGGGGACACACAGGACACACAACTGACACAGTTCAGCTTCACAGCTTCAAATGAAAATCATTTATGAGGGACAGGGTTGATGTGTGACCTTCGACCTTTGTCCATAACACAGCAGCCAGTCACTGTCTGTCTCTGAAGTTCAGTAACCTTAGACCAGGACTGAGTGTTGCCTACCCCCCCCCACTGCTCCACCCACCCATGACTCCCCCACAGTTTGAGTTTATCTTGTAGTTTCACGACATCATGACACCATGAACAGAATTTTCAGATCTGTTCCCCCCATTTAATTCAGGCATCTTCCTCCAGCTTCTCCTCATCAACATACACACCTGTTGACCTCTGACCTCTGGGAGGGTGAATTATTGTAAATGGAGAGACTCAACCAAAAAACCAAAAACCAAAAACCAAGAAACCAAAAACACACACACACACACACACACAGAGGCTGCTGTACGCACCCCAAGCAATTCACACACACATTTGCTTGTACAACTTCTTTGTGGGGACCAAAACAATGAATTTCCTGTCCCTGGACCTGATCCTGATCTCATCCGCAAAACAACTACAGTCGTAACTTTCGTTATGTCACACAGCTCAGTCTGCTGGTTCCCAACCGCTGGGTCAGGCCCCTCCAAAGGGCCATCTGATTAATCTGAGGGTCAGATGAAGAAGAAACCCATTCTGGATTCACTTTCTGGACTTTTTGTGAACTAATGATCAGTAGTAATTTAAATTGACAGACAGAGAAAAATGTTTCCTGAGGGCTGAGCTGATGTCTACAGACGTCATTCATTTTAAAAAAGAAGAAAATGTATGTTTAAATTTATATTTAATCTGTCAATCAACTCATTGATTGGTAGATTGATTGATTAGTGGCAGCAGATCAAAGCTCAGAGAAGTGAATCTGAGTTAGGGTTTTATCTGGACTCACCCTATCCGGTCTCCCAGCGGGGGGGGCTCTGTTGCTCTCAGATGAGCCCCCCCTGGCTCCCCTCCTGCTGCAGCTCTTCCTCCCAGCTCCTCATGCTCCACCTCAGGGTCTCGAGCTCTGACCTCACAGTGAGCGCCCACCAGTAAACCCAAAACCAAAACTAGTTCTCCCACTGCTGTCATATCTGCACCAGGTCACAACACTGAGTGGAGGCTCACACGACCACCAGCTGCTTTTAAACAGCTGGAGGAGAGAGAGGAGGTGGGGGAGGGGGATACACCTCCCATTTCCTGTCTGTTGCAGTTTCCTTCTTCTTCGTCTTCTTCTTCTCTGGATCAACTGAGAAAACAACAGATGAAACTTGAATTGAAAAGAAACTTAATTTTTACTGACATGAAGTGAATCAGACTCAAAACACACTGACAGAGTAACAGAACAAACCTTCATTCCCTCTAAAGACCATCAGGTGGCATTGCCGCTGGTTGTTAGATGTCAGATAGCATTGTGGTCAATTAGGTTGCAGTGTTTAAACAATGCTCAGAAGATACTAAGGGGCTCAAGTGTGCCAAGAAAATATCCCCCACACCATCCTGGACGACTGATACGACGCAAGATGGATCCATGCTCTCACGTTGTTTACACCAAACTCTGACCCTACCATCTAAACATTGCAGCTGAACTCGAGACTTGTCCGACCAAGCAACATTTTTCCATTTTTCTTCTATTGTGCTATTTTGGTGAGCCTGTGCAAATTGTAGCCTCACTTTCCTGTTCTTAGCTGACAGGAGTGGCACCCAGTGTGGTCTCCTGCTGCTGTAGCCCATCTTCTTCAAGGTTTGATGTGTTGTGCATTCAGAGATGGTATTCTGCATTTCTTGGTTGTAAAGAGTAGTTACTTGAGTAACTGTTGCCTTTCTATCTTCTAGAACCAGACCATTCTCCTCTGAGATCTCACATCAACAAGGCATTTTTGTCCACACAACTGCCACTCACTGGATATATTCACTCTGTAAACCCTAGAGATGGTTGTGTGTGAAAATCTCAGTAGATCAGCAGTTTCTGAAATACTCAGACCAGCCTGTCACGCACCAACAAACATGCCACGTTCAAAGTCACTTAAATCCCATTTCTTCCACATTCTGATTGCTTGGTGAACTTCAGCAAGTTGTCTTAACCACATCTACATGCCTAAATGTATTGAGTTGTGGCCATGTGATTGATTGATTAGCTATTTGTCTTAACAAGCAATTAAACAGGTGTACCTAATAAAGTGGCTGGTGAGTGTATTTTGCTGCACAATTGGTGCTAATTATGTTCTCTTTGTTGCCTTTTCGTGTGTTGGTGACTTAAATTAAAAGGAGTGAAAAACTTTGATCCACTGTGTTGGTATGTGCTGCATTAGCAGGAAGTGTTGTCTCCAGTCGTCTCTGTGGACAGATCTGTCTCTTCGAAGCAGCCTGTCTGTGTTGATCCAATTTACTCTCTCTTTCTTCACCCACTTCCTGTAGATTTGATGAAACAGGATATCTAGTGACCTACAACAGAAATGACCTCCTTTCGTTTGTGTGAGCGTTCCTGCCCTGTCTTTGTGGGGACTATTGAGAGAGTGAGGCCAGTCTTGTCCGGGAATGCCATATGCCAACACAATCTCCTTCACCTGCTGAACATACAACTTAAAACTATTTCTTTTATTTTTAGCAAAAAAAAAACAGAAGCAATAATTGAAGTTCCTCTAAATGTGTTTTAAATATTACGATCATTTAGCGTAGTAACAATCTTAGAATCTGTCATTTATGTTGTTAGCTTGTAACTTGGTGTGTATGTTGGGTAGGTGGCACCCATTTCCTTGTATTGCTTCAGGGGTGGGAGGTGGCAAAAGGCTGAAATGTCAGCCAGGCAAAGCGAAAGTTATGATAAACTATCATTTATCGACACCAACAGGTTGTATTGGTGTCACAAGTTACTGACATAGAAATTGTATTTTATCTGTAAAACAGAAACAAAATGAGGCTATACTTTCAACCCCGTCTGAACTTGCAGTACCCACTGCTGGCCACTTCTAAGAAAACACAGCAACATTCAGCTTGTTTTCAATGATCTTTATTAAGTAAACTCTACACGTCGATATTGCTTTAACTCTTTATTTATTCTTTTCACTCTAAATTAAACTTTTCAACCAGCTACACTTTTCTGAGAATACAAAAATATCACAGTACGTTTCTACTGAGTCTTCACCTGTGAGGCAACAGCCAATCAGAGAGGAGGAGGAGAACCACAGCAGCTGCCTGGACAGAGATGGAGCACCACGGTCTGAAGGAGGGGGATGGAGGGGGCCACCTAACCACCTTCTCTCCTCAAAGGAGAGCTCATGGACCCGTGTTGGACTGTGGACCAGGTCTTTGCTGCTCCTCTTCACAACAGGTACTTGGTTAGGGTCAGAGTTAACCCGAGTCATTAACAAGGAGGAGAGGGTTGACGATGATGAGGAGCAGAATTGTGTCTCAGGTTCGAGGGGCGGAATCTTAATGACGTGGCCCTGAGCGGTCGCTCTCTGACCTCCTCACATTCTGGAGCTGTAGTCGTTGTGGTGACGTACATATCACAGGTCCCACCTGAAAACCTTCAGTAGAAAAAACTGATTATATCTAAAAAACAAAAACAGTGATTTGACACTGCGGAACCTGGACCAGGTCACAACAAAGACCTGGACCGGGTGGTTTGACTTAGAGCAGGACTTAAGCTTTAAGTGACTGCTTGGTGGTCCAGGTCCAAGCCTCCAGAGCCTCTGATTAGGACATTTTCTACCTCAAGTATCAAAAAGATTGAACAGAAAACAGAGGAATCTTCGCACACAGTCATCATCATCTTCATCCTCCTCATCAGAAACCAGGTCACTCTGGAATGATGCAAAAACCAAAAAACACCAGGAATGAGCTGGGCTGGGGGGCACCTTGCATCCCCTTCAGAGTGGGGGAGACAGAGGAGACGATTTGATGCCAAAACAAAGTAGAGCAGTTTAAATCCACAGTGAATGAACAAAACAGAGATAAACAGGGAGGTCAAACATCCTGAAAAAGGAGTCTCTCGGGTCCAGGATCCAGGATGCGGGGGTTGATTGTCCTGCCTGTGTTAGTAAGTCCGCATCAGGCTCTGATAGAACCAGGCCAGACTGTTTTCTGGACAGTGGCAGGAGAGATGCTGGAGGCTGAGTAGGAGTTACAGGAGATCCAGGTCCAGACCAATCCCCAGGCCCAGGCCCAGGCCCAGGTGTATACAGAGACCTAGACCCGGTTCAGCATGCTGCTCAGGGGGAAAAGGTGGCCATCTCAAGGGAGATGCGCTGCCACAGCTCCTTGGTCTGTTTCCCTCTCTTCAGATTCTGCAGGACGTCATTAAACTGCATCATCCCCACCGGCGTCAGACAGAACGCCCCCCGGGCACCACGGATGATGTTGACAAAGTCATCGTAGTCAGCAGGCGTCAGATGGATGAGCCGGTGGTGGATGTACTGGGGGGGTGGTGGTGGTGGTAAAATTACTATGTGTTGGTGTATTTGAACATCTGTGACCCCTGTGCCATATGACCCCCCAAGTGTCCTACCTGAAGGTATGCCTGCTGGCAGCGCTGGACCAGCTGATGGAAGGCAGGTGTACGTAGGTGGGCGTGGATGTGGGCGGGGTTTAACCTCTGCAGAGCCTCCATGATAATTTCCTGCAGGACGAACGGACTGAGGACACCTTTAGCTGCTCCGACACAAAACTGGTACACGTAGTTCACACCTGATAACACAACACAGTCAGTGTTGAGACACACAGCCGTACACAGACAGACAGACAGACAGACAGACACACAGACACACACACACACACACACACACACACACACTCACCCAGCCTGGCAGCCAATCCTAACAGCCACTTGACATCCTCGGTGTAGGGGGGGCTCCTGGAGAAGTTGTTGGGATGGTCATTGTGTGCTCTCCTCCCCAGCATCTCTAACGCCAACATGCCTTCACACAGAGACACATGTTAACCTGCTGAATGCCACCCACAGGCCTATAAGAGCTTAGGCCACGCCTCCTCACCAACTCTGTAGGCAGAGTGAAGGTGGTGTAGGCCCTGCTGGCTGATTGGCTGGCTGTGCTGCTCGTCCTCTGCTGGAAAAGGAGCGCTAACCAGAGAGGCAGGTTGGGAGGAAAGTGGGGGCAGGGATGCCCCCTGGATGGCCTGGATGGTGGGGCCCGCATGGACGCTGCCAACTGTCAATCAAGAAGGTTACACATTTTGGCAGTCACCATGGTAATGTACCAGCCTCTGATGAGGTTTATGCTTGGGAATGAGACCATCAGGGGTCCTGACCTGCTACAGTGGTGCTGAGGGGGAGGCCAGTCTCTGTGTGGTACGGGTGGACGGCGATCTGAGTCATGGACGGGACGGGGACGCCAGGGAACGTCACAGCTGTGGCTGCCATTGGAGGCTGGGGGCCAGCCGCCACGGAGAACGGGTACTGGGCCCCGATGAAGGCAGGGTGCATCCCCTGAGGAGCAAACACACATATGAACACACACACAAGTCACACACACAGTCACACACACAGTCACACACACAGTCACACACACAGTCTGACCTGGGGGTAGGCGGCTCCAGGGAAAACTGTGGGCCGGGGTACATGTTGCATGGGGTGTCCCAGGTACTGGGGGGTGCAGACCGTGGGGAGGTGGGCCTGGATGGTGGTGTAGGGGTGGAGACCCTGGCCATGGGGGTGTGCCATGGCTGGCCCAGGAATGGTGTGGGACTGGTAGATGGTTGAGCCCACCGAGATGACAGGCACCACAGCCGCCGCAGAGACCGAGGCCGTCACTGTCGCCACCCCCTGAGACTCCATGTTGGTGCCACCGTCAAGGACACTGCAGTTGGACTCTGGGGGCCTCCTGCCTGAGCCTCCATTTGCGCCACAGCGGCCAGAGGTTTCCCGCTGTTGGGTTGAGCCCCCCCCCACTGACTGCTCATACAGCCAGTACCATTGGTGAGCAACCTCAAACAGAACCTCGGGGTACACCCCCCCGCCCTTTGCCGCTTCCTCCACTGCCATGCAGGCCTTCTCCAGCATCACATTGTCCTTGACCGGAAAGGAACAGGGAGGGGGAGAAAGAGGGGTCACTATAGTTCTAAGTCGATCAGATGGACCAAACTTTTAGAAAACGTTGAGGACCTGGACTGGACTGAGACCAGCAGTACCTGCTCTTTACACTGGACCAGAGCTCTCTGGATTTCATTTGGATTCAGAGCATGGGCGTGAGGCAAGCAGCTCAGGGCCAGCTCCGCTGCTGCCCGAACCATGTTGGGGTCCCTGGCCCGCGATGCTCGATCTGCCAGTGATGCCACTTCAGGGGGAGTGAGGTGACCGTCCCAACACTCCACCAAGATGTTGAGAGCGGCACTGCCGATCTCCATGGCCTGGCCTGAGGGAGGAGAAGATACCTAGTTAGAGAATCTCCATATCTCTGATCACTCTCCCAGACAACCTGCTCCTCACCAGTAATCCAGGACACGTGGGAGGAGTAAGTCCTTGACAACCAGTTGGGGGAGACAAAGTTATGGAGGCCGAGTGCATACAGGCCAATCTCAAAGGCACAAAGGTGCAGATTTCTGTGGGGGCCCTGGTGGCCACCGCTGGCCGAGGGTTGGGTGAAAATGGAGGTGGAGGAGTTGCCTCCAGCTTTGATTAGCACTGTCTTGGCCAGTTCAAAGTAAAAATGAGCTGCTGCTTCTGATGGCTGGTTGGGGACATGGGGGGCATGGCACTCTGGGCGTCGCCCTTTGTACCTGAAAATGTGGAGAAGAAGACATCATCAAAGTTGTTAAGAATAAAGCAGTTTATCACCTGACACCAACAGCTTCAAACACTCATCTGCACCTGAGCACATCTGTTTACACATCAACATGATGACGTTGCAATGAGCCCCCCACTCATTCGACCTTTAACCTGAGTAGGTGACAGGTGAGCTTACACATCTGAGCTTTGCGTTCATCGCTGAATGGAGCTAATACATAACCATGCCTTCTGAAGTCATGTGACCTGGTCTAGATGCCAGTGTTTTGACGAGCAGTACAGGAAGTGAGCTGCTGAGGACGATGTGCATTTACCTGCTGGTGTCAGTGCTCTTAGCTCTAGCCCCGCCTCCTGCCCTGCGAGAGCCACTGGAGGAGGAGGAGCCCAGTGAATCAGAAGATGAACTGCTAATGCTGTCACTGTCCTGGCCCCGCCCCCAAGATGCTGCTGCCCAGCTGCCACGGAGCGGCCGACGGCTGAGTGTGGGGGAACTGTCTGAAGTTGTCTCTGGTGCGCTGCTGTCGATGCTCGCCATCCCTGCCCGGACACCATGAAACCATATTCGTGTCAATAACTGGGCTGCTGAGGTAGGGTCAGAGGTCAGACGTAGACAGACCCGGACCACAGAGTGGGACTAAGATCTGACCTAAGTGAAGACGAGTGAAAATGTGTACCAGTGTGTTTCTTCTTCTGGCGGACGGGCGAGCCCCAGCAGCGCTGGCTGTATCCACAGCGACCCCCCAGTGCCAGGCGGCTGGGAACTGTGGGCTCCAGTTTGTAAGGAGCTGTTTCATTGTGCTGGTCACTGGATGATGGTGGCACCTCCGACACTAGAAGACAGGTAAAAGACACCATCAGGAGGTGGATGTGTCACGTAATCAAATTGTTACCATATAGACACCCAACAGCATAAGAAGACATGACACTAAAGTGGGGGGCTCACCATGATCCCTGGCCTCAGCAGGACTCTCGCCTGCTGTACTGGTCTGGACTGGGTTAATTTCAGCCTGGGGGGCCACCACATCTGTAGTGAGTGTCACAACAGAGGAAGAGGAGGAGGCTGCCACGGGAGCCACAGAGGAAGATGGGGTTGGGTGTTTGGAGACCCCCCCAGTGGCTCCACTCACCCCACTGTTGCCTGGTGCTGTGTGTTTGGATGGGCTGCGCTGGCTTCCAGCGGCTGGCTTGCTGGAGTAGAATGAGCTCAAAGTTTGAGGCTTATGAGTCTGACTCTCTCTGTCCAACAATTTATCCAGGATCTGTTTTTTTTGGGGGGGGGGAAGAAACTACTTTTAACAATGAACATTAACAGTTGTGACGAATCTGACAAATCTTAAATTTAGTCTTTCTCAGTGGTGTTAACTGTGTGGCATTTTAATGGCTGTTTTCTGATTCTGTTTCCTGTTGAATGACCAAAAACATCAACTGCCATTACCTTCTTCAGCTTGCTCTGATCATCCTTGTAGGTTATCATAAGCGCCAGGGCAAGGTCGCCCTTCACCCGCCTGGTGCCTTCACACAGTAGAGGATGCTCTGCTTCACTGACCGTGGTCTTCATACCTGCAGAGGACGGAGCCATGAAGATGGAAGTGAAGGTGTTGGGAGGTGGGATGAGCCACAGATGATGGTCAAAAACAGGAGAAAAACACACAAACAGAAAAAGATGATAATGCAAAGAAATAAAGAAAACTGATATTTATACCAAGAGCAGCAACGGCGGCCTCGAAGCCAAGCTCCTCATCACCAGGCATCTCATTGTTGCGGTTGCGGCTTGGTGGACGGGAACCTGTTGGTGACACGACTGCACAAACAGTATGGAGGAAAGTGAAAAAGATGTTAATGTTTAAAATTCCCCTTTAAAATTTATCTTGGAATTGAATGTAGCTAATTTAATTAACTTGAATCCATAACCCACCCACCAAGACCTCAGGTCCTCACCTGGGGTGCAAAGCACATCGAAGATGAAGCTGGCCAACATCAGAGGCAGCACAGGCCTGTAGTCACAGAAACTGCCATCTCTGAGCTGCTCAGCTCGTTCTCTGATGGCCGACATTTCCACCAGGCTGAGAGGGATCTTCTTCAGCAGAGCCACCACCTCTGACTCCTGGTAGGCCAATTTCACCTGGACAGACACACACTGTCAGTGGCACACTTTGCATAATGTGTTCACAGCACATATTTATACAGAGGACACGGCATTAACTCCATTGAGACAGCAACAGGTTATGTGTCTCTATGTCTGTGGCTCAGACCTCCAAGGCTTTGGTGGAAGCTGGTGGTCTCTGCAGCTCCAGAGAAAACATTCCGGTGCTGAATGCCAGGTTGTGGAGTTCCAGCCTCTCACTGAGGACTGTGAGAAGGAAGGCAGCTTTGGACAGAGTGTTTGTAGCCACCTGAGTTTGACGGCTGGTCGACACCTTGCTCTTCTTCCCCTGAGATTACAGCAGGGAAGCACTGACAATTAGCATGTGACAAATTTAAGAGGACCTGGACTTTCTGAGTCTTGGAGCACTGCACTTGCCCTAGTCCTACCTTAGTCTGAGGCTGTTCCACCTTCAGGTCTGGTGGGTTGGCTAACAGGTCTCTCGCCAGGTCCACAGCTAACCGGCATGCCTCGTTACTGTAGCCGTGGGCGTGGAGGGCCTCGGCGCAGGCAAACAGGACCTGACAGGACAGGACAGAGAGCAGGGACTGGTCTGCATCAGGTATGTCACATGGCAGATCTTTTGATCTGCAGGTCCATATGTTTCTAAATGTGACTGCGGCCTCATGACTCTAAGGTCACTGGCCTGATTCAATACCAAAGACCAGCACAGTAGGTCTGAGTAAGACAAGTGGCAGGTAGTCTCAGAGACTATCCTCACCTCCATGCGTCCCTCCTGGTCCAGCGGTTTGATCCCTGAAAAGATATCTGGCTCCTCCTCCTGGTGACTATCAGTCAGCTGTCTGTCTGCTCCCTCCTCAGAGGCGGCACTCAGGTAATACGCCTGATAGTCGTCCTCACCTGCAGCGTCTCCCCCCACTGCTCCACCTGGTGCCTCTGCTCTATGATTGGCTGCTCCAGTTAGGGCTGAAGCCCCGCCCCCTGGCAGTGCTCCGATTGGTGGCATCTCTCTGCAGCCATGCAGCACCTTGGCAGATGTCTCAACGCTGCCTGATTGTGCCATTGTGCTGGAGGTGGATGGCTGGTTACATCCGACTGAGTCTCCCTCTTCTTCTCTGTGTTGGATGGACTCCTCCTCCAACTCCATCCCCTTTTCTGATGCGAGGGGCACATCCATGACAACCAGCATCGTCTCCTTGGCAGGGAAGCAAGGTGGTGCGGGCTCTGCAGCAGCAGGAAGCACTGCAGACGTGTGGCCAACGCGTTTTGTTTCAAACATCTTGCTCCCCCCACTGCTGCTGCTATACTTCCGTGAGTCTCTGAGCAGTGGGCTGGGTGAAGGCAGCATTTCTGCTGGGGGGGGCAGAAACTCGAAAGTGTTGCTAGCCTCTGCTCCCAAAGCCAAACTGCAGCCATCATCCAGACTGAGCTCAGCCAGGTCAGGCTCCAAGGAACTGTCCTCGCTGCTGGTCCTACGCTTGGCGCTGGCATGTTTACCAACAGCCAAACCCCCACCAGCCCCAGGGCCTCCTGCAGAAGGTCCTTTCCCACTTCCCTGTGTCAGCTTCAGCTTTCCTCCAGACGAGGCGCCTGTCCCTTTGTACATGCACTTCCCTCCTCCATCTTCCAGAGCAAGAGACATGCTGCCCCCCAGACGGACCAGCACACCCCCGCCTCCACTCACTGACAGCCCCTTCCTCTTCGTCATGATGGTCTCTTTGGGTCGCACCGCTACCTCTTGCTGACACAACTGACCACTACCCCTTCCTTTATAATCACCTTCAGCTCTCCCTCCTCCCCCTGGTTCTGGGGGTTCTCCACCCCCCCCTGCAGCAGCTTTGACTCCTCTCTGATGCTGCACAGCCCTGGACCAGCAAAACGTGGCGCTCTTCTTATCGGCGCTGCAGTAGGTAATACCTTCCAGGGGGTAGGCTGCTTCCCAGTTGAAGTAGCAGGACTCCACAGCCGGTTTGAAGCCCTGGAACAGTTTGTCCAAGGACTTTCGATGTTGCCCCCGTTTCACAATCTCGATGACCTTCAGGTGCCACTGCTTCAGCTGGATGGCCAACTCCAGACGCCTGGAAGAGAGATGCAGCCGAAGTGTTAGTATTGTTAGCAGTGTCTGGCTTGGCGTCCCCAACTCTTAAGTATCCTGGCCTAACCTGCAGGGGCTCATGGTGGGATCCAGCACTGCCAGCCTCCAGAGCACCACCATCTCATCACACATGCTGGCACAGGCGTGGGCTGCCACCTCTGATTGGCCATTACTGCGCCCAGTGTGGCCACTGGCACTGCTGTGGGACGCTGAGGTCCGGACACTGTACCACCAGCTGATGATCTGCACAACCATGCAACCACGCACACACGCACACACAGCTGAGAGCTGGTTCACTTTGGGTTTACTGGCACACACACCTAGACGCAGCGTGTCATTTGGGACCTACCTGTTCATAGGTGAGGCACTGTTCAGTTAGGATCTCCAGCAGCGGCGCTGCATTACTGTCTCGTCTCTTGAACATCTCCCTGACAATTGACAGAAGGTTCCAGATGCCCTCTGGCTCTCTGCCCCTCAGAGGTCGTAACAGACATGCCCACTCAGCAGCAGCTGGTGGTTCCGTGGACGACAGATACATGGAGTTTACATCACTGTGAATAAAATTGCAAGTTCAGAGCAACTGTGAAATCAGACAGGAGGAAACAGCTTTAGACTAAGCAGACAGCATTTTAAACAAACAAAAATACTTCTTGACTACACTGGAAGCAATGTTGCTGGCTCCATGTGTGTCTGTGTGTATGCAGCTGTGCAGCAACAGGTACCTGAAAACCACAGGGGAGGGGCCACAGAACTTGTGCAGAGTCTTTTTAATGTTGTCACTGAGAGTTGACTCATCCAGGTACCAGGTGCTCTGGTCAGATGCTGAAGGACCTGCTGTTGGGTCTACGCACGCACGCACGCACGCGCACACACACACGCACACGCACGCACACACACACACACACAGACACACTTCTGCTTCTAATCTTGACGTGCTTCATTATTTGTTCTGGTTGTGTGTGTGCTGGTGTCAGTACCTGGAGCACCGCACACTGTGTTGATGGCAGTGGACTGGGAAGACAGAAGCTCGTCCAGCAGTCGCTGGGCTGTGGGTAAGATCTGGAACACAGATCTGAATTATTGATACATGAAGACACATGAAGAACCAAAACCAGGACCTGGACTCTACCTGCTGAGGCAGCTCACTGATCAGGTACTGGGCAAACTTCTGGAGCTGGTCCCTCTGCAGCCTAGACAGGGACTCAGAGACCGGAGCCCTCAGACACACTGCTGAAGCCTGCAGACACACAGACATGTGCACGCATGAGCACGAGCGCATGCACACACACACACACACACACACCTGAAACCTGCCTCATCTGATTATTGGTTTATCTATCAGTGGAAAAGAGGCTTCAGACAAAAACTCACATTGTGGATCCTAAAGAGGCAAAGTGCCACCACGTGGGCACACCACTTGGCCCCCGCACCACAGGTGCAGCTACAGGAAGTGATGCGGCAGCGGTCGAACATGACTGCCACATTGTAGGCTCCTTTAGACTGACCGGCCTGACTGGAAACCACAGTGGCGCTGAGGTGGAAGCCTGACAAACAGACATACAATCAGAAGACAACACACACGGATGTACACTTAGACTACACCTCCACAGTGGACACCCACCGATCTGCAGGGGGTCTTTGACAGCTCGGATCCTGTAAAGCTGCTCCCCACGCTGGAACTCATCTGGACTCCCATTGGCCAGGCAGGAGTACAACCTGGGAGGGGGCATCAATAGCAGATGGAGACTGTTAGACAACTGATGTTAGTTAGCCTTCTTTTTCATAATCATCATTGTCATCATTCAGATCTGCCAACCGGATCAGTCCAGCATCAGATGTGAACCACAAGCTCTGCTAGGGGACTGTCATCATCATCATCATCATCAGCAACCTCACCTGATGTCCTCCTCGTTCTCAGGGAAGCTCCAGTAGGCGATTCGAAGCTGCAGCTGCTCAGGAACAGGAGGGTAAACCTTCTCCACCACCTCAAACGGGATGTGGAATGCCACCTGCTTCGCTGAGAGCTCCACCAGGGGGATCACCTGACCATCTGAGGAAGACCACAGGAGGAAGATCAGCTCAGCGTACAGCCCTGTGTCTGTGTCTTAGCAGGTCAATTGATCAATTAGTTCATCATTAAAAATTTATTGGTGACACTTTTGACCATATGAGTGTCCACACATAAAATGTCAGACCAGATGGGCATCTGTGACTGGCTGCAGTAAGTTAATGACTGTTAGCTGTCCGCAATCAGAAAGGAGGGACTATAATAGACTCAGTTGACTCCTGTGGGAAGTGGGCAGGGCCTATTACACCTGATCCTGACATGAAGCCTATTTAAGGTGGCCCAATATTCTACAGAATATTGGCCCTATCAAACACTTTGATAGTTTTGGCCTGGATTAGAAGTGAAGCTGACAAGTTTAAAGTGTAAAGTTTCCATAGCCACTGAGCTCAGGGAGGCAGGAGCCGCTGATGTTGTCATTGGGTTTTTAAAGACCCACTCCCCCCACCTCTTCTACCAGTTTCCAAAGCTTCAGTTTTGTAACAAAGAGCCTGAGCGAAGAGAGAACAGAACTGATTCCTAACCTTTGTTTTAAACCAAATGAATGAGCTCTTATTCTGAAAGGTCACTGAAGGCCAGAAAAATGGAGGAGCACACACACACATCTATACTATATATTTTGACCTTTGACCCCGATGTGACTTATGTTCAGGGGGTTGTGTGTCTGCTCCTGTCCCACCTTTAATTTTCACCGTGGGGGAGTTCGGTCCGGCAGACTGTTTCCTCCAGCCTCTCCAGTTCTGACACAGACTCTCGGCCTCGGAGATGAAGGAGCACAAGGAGTCCTCCTCGAACCGGTCCGAGTCTTCGAAGGAGAACCTCTCCCCGTCCTCCCACTCGGCGAACATCAGTTCCATTACATCCACTTTTAACGGCCTCGGAGTCCGGCGGCTTTGGTGAGAGGCCCCGGCCTTTCTTCAGCCTGGAACCCCGGAGGAAACCCGGGAGACTGAAGACTTGGGGAGGGAGGCCCCGAGCAACCAAAACACGGCCGAGGGGCCCACCGAGGCCCCCACCGGACAGGTTTTTACCACAAAGGTTCGATTCCCGAGTGTCCCAACCAGCTGATATGGGTTTTATACAGATTGGTGTGTTTTCAATTCAGACCAGGATCGACTGAACGGCTCAGTCCAGGCCGAGCTGCCCCCCCCTCCCCAACAACCTGTAAATCTGAACGGAAGGTCCTCCTCCCTTTGACCGGACAGCCGACACCGAGCCGAGCTCCAGAGATCGACCCGGTCACAGTCGAACAGAGTGGGCTGCAGAAGGTCGGTCAGCTCACAGATCAGATCTTTAAGTCATTAAGTAGTTTTCCTTCATACCGACAGTTTTCAGCCAGTCAGTGGGACTGATCCGGATCCTGGATGGTTTAACGTTCAGACAGGACGGAGCTTCAGAGCCGACAAACGGCCCTTTGTTCAGTTTTCCTGTGCTGCTTTTCTGTTCTTCTCCCGGGAAGCTAATGCAAATAACATTTAGCCCCCGTTAGCTCCGAGGCTAACTGCTAATAACGGCCCACTGAGATACGGCGGACGGCTGTCATCCACTGGGGACCCTGCACAGAGGTCCGGCCTGGGTATCAGCCCGAAGTCTGGTCCAAGGTGTCCGGACTCCCCTCGGTCTGGTCCAGTTCTACCGACATGAACTGTGTGAACTAGCGGTACGAAGCCTACCCTGTCGGCTAACTTCAGCTAGCTTAGATAGCTGTTTGTTTACATTTCGCGCCCCCCCCCGGACCGACAAGTTAATCACCCTCCGCGGTTCCCCGGAGTCAGGCCTTTTCTTTCATGTTTCCTTCATGTTCGACATTAATCCCCGCTCGGTGTTTTCCTTTCTTTGTACCGGAGGGTCCGGGTTAGAGTCCGGTGTCTGACGTTAAGCTGTTTTCCTCCCCAGCTCCGGTCCTTGACGCCCCCCTCCCCCACGGCCACGGGCTTCCTCTACTTGTCTCTGTCTCCAGCTGACACCGGGTCCCCAGATGATCTCCGGTCTCCCTGGATCCCTGGTTCCGTCGGTCTGCCGGTGGAAGATGGCTCACCTCTCTCAGCTCCTCCTCCGTCAGCTGATCACAGCTTCCGGCTGCCGGCTCAGCTCGGCCGCGGCCCGGGTTCCACTCCGCGGCCAGGTGAGGTGGGGCCGAGCCGGGACACCTGAGCCCAGCGGCCCGGTGGAATAATTACTGAAGGAGTCTCCGGACTCACATTCTGAAGCGCTCAGGAACTGTCAAAGTTTAGGTAACAAAAACGCCTTTTAACAATCAAACGGTGTTTACCAAATTTAATTTGAATAAAAACGAATAACTACGAATAAATTAGATGATAAACTTTGATTTCTGTTCAGACTGGGATGAAATATCAAATTATTTATTTCGGTTCAGATTCAACAAAACATTTGATGAATTCTACCAGTCGAACATCAACGTTTACATTTCTGAATGTTGGATACGTAATTCATCCAACACTGGACAACACACACGGACACACACAGATACACGTTTACACTAAGCAGCTGAAGCACAACACTGGAGGGACTCAACGAGGATCAGATCCAGAACACAGACCCTAACTGAACTGAGATTTTATTAAAGCAATAACATATAAAAACAAATGGCTTCAACTTAGTTCAGAGCCAACAAGCTGCTGCATGATGAGACTTTGTGGTCCAGTCCTGTGGACCATGTCATCTGTCTGGTCTGTGAAGGTGAAGGTTCTGGAAATACAAGTTAGCGGGGATGATTTTCAATGACAACAACAAAACAGAAGCGAACCAAGACACATGAAATGCTCACACACTCACTGTGGCCCTGACCACAGACTCCTGACTCCAGACTCTGTGGACACCTGACTAAGGGCCCCTGGATCAAGGTTCTTGCTGCTTGTGATCAATTCTTAAATGGATCACTAAATCACTTTTTGACAGAAATACATTTTGTAAGAGTGACATCATTAGTGGTTAGTCATGAGGTGACCATGTAACATAATCTCGCAATTGCGCAATTTTGGTCGCAAATACCTTACAAAGCCCTGAACATGCATTTCTATGTGGCCTCCCAGTAGAGTCTGTGGTGAGAGGAGGGAGAGACTGGACATGGGCCTCCTCCTCTGACCAGGTGTCCTGGACCAGGCTCAGGGGCCTCCTCCCTGAACTATCAGGCCTTGTAGGGTTTGTTGATGACTTTGTTGATCCATTGCAGGAACCTGCTAACACGAGTGTACACCCCAGGGAAGGAGGGGTTCCCACAGCCATGTCCCCATGAGATGACTCCAGTCAGCACCCAGCGCCCCCCCTCCCCCTGGCAGACCAATGGACCCCCACTGTCACCCTGGCAACTGTCCACCCGGTGGCGCTCTGACAGGCTGCCGGCACACAGCATGCGGCTGGTGAAACGCTTGCCATAACGCTTCTTACACTTCCAGGCCGGGAGGAGGGGGACCCAGGCCTGCAGCAGAGTCCGGGGATACTCAGAGTCTGAGGGGGATGAGAGAGACAGGCAGGTCAGGCCGGTTCAGATCAGATGAACCAGATCAGTCTGGTCTTTTTACCTGTGACGCCCCAACCGGTGATGATGCAAGCAGCAGGCTTCCTCTCCCTCTGGTTCCCCGGCTCTGGAAGACACACTGTGCCGGTGTGAGGGTTGAACGCCACACACTCACCCTCTGTGCCCTTGAGCCTCAGGAGGGCAATATCGTATTCCCAGCCCTGACTCTGATACTTTCTGTGGACAACAATGCGCTCAGGGGACAAGGTGCGTTCAAAGTCATCCTGCTCCTCGGTGTGGTAGTCACCCAGGCGCAGCATGTAGCGAGTGGGGTCTCTGCCGAACCTAGAGGAGCAGAATCACAACCTGGGCTAAAACCTTCAACAGGTGAAGGACTCAATTTAACAGACTCATTTTAGAGTTCCCACCATCAGGGGGAGCTGCTTCCTACCTCTTGAAGCAGTGGGCAGCTGTCACCACCCAGCAGGAGCTGATAAGGGATGCTCCACACAGAGGGTGGTTTCCTCTGGCCTGGGACCTGAGCCACAGGGACACCTGCCAGGGCCACTCCCCCCTGAGATCACATTACACATGACACTGACAGGACCACAGGTGGAAACCCAACGGTCCCGAGGTTTTCCTCATGGTTTTCATTGGGTGTTAAATGTATTAAAGCAAGAGTGGTAGTGTGAGGTCACTGACCTCAGTGATTTATCTCCTCCGATGATTCTTCGTCGACGGCCCTGGTTATTGATTCTCAGGCCACAGGTCGTTTTTGCAGCCTCGTCTTTCAAGGGGTCAACAGTGTAATCACAAATGACACTGGCATCCTCGCTGTGGCGACAGTCATGTTGATTCGCAAATGCACACTGGCCCAAGGATGTCTCTGAGCCAAAGCATCGAACGTTATCCAGATGGATAGGCCCCAGGCCTTCACCGAAGTATGCCATGGACCGAGCTTTAGCTGTCCCGCTGAGATTTGACGCACAGACAGGAAATACGGGACACAGACATATCAACAGAGACATTAGGTACCATACTCCTGGTTCTCCTTTGAGGTGAACCTTAGCCCTGATGTCAGATGTGATGTCACACTGACCTGAATCCCAGCTGTTTGCAAACGACGGCAGCGTTGATATCGTTCCAGCCATCATCACATATGCTCCCCCATCGGCCGTTGATGAAAACCTCCACCCTGCCTTCAGCCCTGGTCTCACCTGACACTAGACGCAGAAGGGGGCCTGCAACACAGTCACTGATCAGTGCCAGGGGGTCACAAGGACATAGTCTGCAGCCCGAAGGTGTGACTCACCAGCAGGGGGCCGCAGGCCTGGCATCCCTGCCCCCCTCCTCTCACACCGCACCCCCACATCCTCGCTGTGGGAGCAGTCATGTTGACCCCACCCAGAGTGGGAACAGTCCAGTAACCTGACCTCTGACCCCTGACACTGCACCTCGTCCAGCAGAATCGGGCCCTGCCCCTCCTCAAATGACCCATCCGGGGCCACCTCCGCCCGGCCCCTGAAAGAGACGGAGACAGCCTCTGACAATGCAACACAACACACCAGGGATCTGTGGTACTTCTTCATCACCATAATTATCGTTATCAGTTCCACACTGACCTGAAACCCAATTGTCGACACACCACTTGTGCGTTGAGCTCGGTCCAGTTGTCGTCACACACAGAGCCCCAGGCCCCCTGATGGTAAATCTCCACACGGCCCTCACTCCAACTGTTGGCCCCGACCAGGCGCACTGCTCCATCTACACGCAGACACACACTGATAGTTTGTGTGTGTCTGAACTGTGTGGTTCTGTGTATCTGATCTCTGTGGGGTTTTTTTTCTGACCTGTGTATGGGTTACAGGACACCCCAGCATCTTCTCTGTGGTCACAGTTGTGCATCTCCCAGCTGTTGTGTGAACATTCCTCCAGAGAGAGTTCGTTTCCTGAACACTGGACCTGGTCCAGCAGGATGGGACCAGAACCCTGACCATAGTGGGCCAAGTTCCAGGCCTTGGCCACACCCCTGAAGGTCAGTTACACACCTTGATGTTGGTGATGGTCACAAATTGTTGTGCCTTTACACAGCACACACAACATGTGAAAATTACCCAACATGCATCCATGTCAATGTGAGGTCTCACCCCAGGCCCAGCTGTCGACACACCACATCAGCATCAGTGTCATCCCATTGGTTGTCGCAGACAGTCCCCCACCTGCCTCTGTAGTACACCTCCACCCGGCCCTCAAAATCCTCCAGACCGTCCACCAGCCTTAGAGGGACACCTGACAAAAAAAGGGGCGACTGGTTTCAGACCTGCTCTATGACGATGAAGATCAATAATCAAGTCAGTTCATTGACCAGTAATGAACCATGGTGGCTCTAACCCACCTCAGTCAACGGTGATGTGTTCTGGTTCTGGTCTGTGACACATGTTCTGTGCCTGTTTCTCACCTTCCGGTTTAGCACAGACCATGCCTGCTTCGTTGCCATGGGAACAGTCACCGCTGACAAACTTCCGGCTCCGGCACTCGAGGAGTGATTTCTCATTTCCCCGGCAACTCAGACGCTCATAGTGGAAGACAGATCCTGGACTGAAGTAGGAATGCTGCAGGGCTGTCCCGATTTCACTGCACATGTGGCACAGAGCAAGGTCACCACTAAGCTTTAAGGCTGAGGTGGAGAAGTGGGTGGAGCTCCAGGCCATCATCATGAGATGACCAGGTCATAATGCAATGATACATGATACAAAAGCTGTCTCTAATAAAATGATATCATTACAGTTACAGCACTTCCTTTTCTGAACCTCAGCCTTCTGTGGTAGCTAATCCCTGTCAGCTCTGGTGTATTTTTGTGTGTCTGTGTGTGTCTCACCCCAGTCCAAGTTGTCTACATATGACAGTGGCGTCCCGGTCTGTCCAGTGTGTGTCACAAACCGCCCCCCACTTGTGGTTCAGATAAATTTCGACACGTCCACTGTTTCCTGAGGCCCCTCCCACCAGCCTGACTGCACCTGCAAAGAACACAGGAAGAAAAGCTGTTCTCATGGTGACAGTTAGCAGGCCCAGCTCACTCAAAGCTGCCCGCCTGGCTCACCCTGGTGGCAGTCACAGTAGGCCCAACTGACAGCACCGGACTGCTCCCTGAAGAAGCACCAGGGTGTGTCGTCCTGGTCTGGACTCCGGCAGTGGTTGTGGTCCCCAAGGCCTCGGCCCGGATGCTGCCTCAGGTAGTCTGGGAAGTCGGTCCACTTCAGACAGGGGGAGCCCGAGTCTGTGTGGGACACGGAACCATTATAGTGTCCCTGGTCCTCGAGGTCTGGACAAGGGGGAGGGGCTGAAGAGACACAGTCATGTAACGTGAACAACTGAACAATCAGCTTCAACCTCATAACCTTTCATAAAAGACCATCCTCACATCACAACACTGTGTGTGATCCTACACTGTGGTGACACACTGAACACAACAACACACTGTGTGGATAGACTCACCTGCTCTCTGCTGAGCATCCAAGGCCCCGCCCCCACACACCTGAGGAGCAAAAACACTTTTATTATCAAACCTACAAGAGGAGCTCACAGGGAGGACAGGTGACAGGTCAGAGTGAAAGAGGGGAGCGGGGAGGTATACGCCCCGATGGACGCATCAGTAAGTCTAGACTTGCTGACCTGGAAAAGACCAAATAATGAAGAGTGTGAAGAACTCTTAACCAGAGACTAAGACAAAGACCAGGGTCCAGGTCCAAGTCCTGACCAGGTCACAGCTTCTGTCTGGTTCTGGTCCAGTTTGATATGTCACTGAGGTTAATACAGTTTTTGAGGTTTTAGGATGCGATTACGTCATCAGCAGCTTGTTGACTTAGAGCGCAGATCATAACTTGTAAAAGCTGAGGATCTGGGGCCTTGGGGGGGGGGGGGGGGGGGCAGCCAGACCAGCACATCCTGCAGGAGGGGCAAGATTATTGCCCCTCCTCCAACATGTGTGCCCAACCATCCGGTAATAATTAGTGTGCAGAATTAACTACATAAACATAAAAAAATGCAATAATAATAAAATAAAAACTGATGACGTCACAGTGAAACCCACCGTCACAAGCTGAACAGCGGGAACATGCGAGACCGGGTCCAGGTCCAGATCCTCATCCAGAGATGGACGTGCGGACTCTGCGCAGCTGGACAGACTAGGTTCCGAAAAAAATCAACTAAATCCTCAAATTGCGACAGAGACCTGAACCGGGTTCAGTCACAGCCCTCTTACCTCGGCTGGGACGAAGATGACCAGCACCGGAATCAAGACTGGGATTAGGCACCGGGGCACGACTTTAGTCCCGTCCATCCTGCCGGGACCATGTCCTCCACACTCCGGCTGCCCCTCCCCGTCCGACCGAAGGAACTGACGGGAGACGCTCAAACACCGGCTCCGTGGTCTGGACCCGGCCCAAGTCCGCTCCAGAGCTAAAAATGATGCGCTGCTGAACAGACTGACCAAAAACTCTCTGACGCCTACCTGGAGTGTGCACACACACACACACACACACACACACACACAGCTGCTTCTTCAGGGCGTGGCCACTTGCGTCATTAGGGATGACTCCTCCCACCACCCTGATCGATGACAGTGTTCAGAGGTTAAGAGCAGCAGAGAAGTGAAAAGTCCTGAGGTCCTTGAAGGCCCAGACTGGTTTCAGGACCCGGTCTGGGACTTCATCACTGACTAGAAACCTGATGGACTGGTCCTTGTGAACATTGATGTAGACCATGTGCTGGGTAGCTCAGCTCAGTAATGGGGTTAGTGTCGGCAGGCCGACTTGTTTACAGACCTGAGTTGTATTTAGGTCCTGAGTCGGGATTTATCCTCAGCAGGACCAGGGTCATGTTTCACATGTGACCAGTTTAGACCCCGTAGTCTGAAGTGGGCTCTGGTCTAAGGTGGGAAGGAGGAGGACTGATATTGTGATGGTGTTTCCTCTGTGCTCCAGACATTTGGGAGGAAGTGATAAGGAGGGCGCGGCTAGGCCTGTAATGGCAGCTGATAACCAGGGACACCGCTCCACATTATGACAATGGTGGGGGGGGCAAACACAACATAAAGTACATCCTGTTCTTCAGACACAACAAGAAGCACCATTAACACAGTTGGATATTCTGAAGCAGCTGAGGAAAGAATGACTCATTCAGACATTTGTTCATGTGGGATGTACTGAGTGAAGGAGCCTTCACTTCTCATTGTCTAATTTTATTTAAATTGTCACAAACAAACAAACAAACATCAACAAACATCAGAACAGCATTTTTTCATCAATTTAATTACTTTCCAGGGCCTTTGAGGCTCTTTCCTCCATGCATTGCATTCTGGGATACATTGGATGATGTGAGTCCAGATCCACCAAAGAGCTGCAACTCTGTCTGTGATTGGCTGATGTTTAACCAGCGCCTGGCAACAGTGATAAGTCACTGCAGTGCTCAGTCATAATGGAAGACAAGCCGTGAAACCCAAGAAGAATAATTCCATCAGGTCTCCACTCTGCTAAATTAAGTCCAGACGAGATGGGGTCAGACCAGGAGACGAGCAGGAAATCACATCAACCAGAGGAGACAAAGTTGCCAAGGACACCAGCTCATGACTGTAAATTGACGAAGGTCCTGACTGAGATGTGTGTGTGGTCCAGCCTCAATCCAGCCTAAGCCTAGATCTCAGAGCACAGGTTGGGGTATCTCTTCAGGAGGGTGGTGGCCTGTTTTGGGGGCAGACGTCCTGCCTGAGAGCTGATCTCATCTGATTTATTCTTCAGTGCAGCCTGGGGAAGAAGAAGGTGATTGGTTAGAATGGCTGACAGTGATTTGTATTCTTGAAGATGTAGGAAAGTAAAAACTGCTGACACTGGATGTTGGAGACAAAACGAAGCGGATCTGCAGGCTGAAGGAAAACTAACTTTGCTTCATCAACAGGAAACAGCAGAAGACTTTGCAGCACAGATGTGCTGAGAGAGAAAGAATAGATTTTGTTGTGTCTCCTGCCAGAAAGCAGCTGGACTGTGTTGGTTCCTCTAATCACTCACTGAACTCACAGCTGAGTTTATTTTATCTGATCAAAACATTCTGCATACCCTGGGTGGGGGAGGGAGTATAACATAACAATGATGTTGTAGTTCACATTTGAGACAGATTTGAGTGTGACGGACATGGACTCACCTGAGCCTTTTCCACGCAGGAGTAGAAGCTGTTCATCTCAGTGGAGCACAGACTGTCCACAAAGTTGTTCTGCTTCCAGCACGCCATGAGGACAGACATCTCTGTGACACATGTGGCCTCTGAGGAGGAGAGGTTTCTTTTTAATCCTGACGACTCCACAAAAATCAGCAACGGTCTTAATGTCTGTCACTAATTACACATCTGGAGCTAAGTCTCCAATCTGCAGGAGACAGTGGCACACTTAATTTCTGTTCAAACTCCACACAGTTTCAGAACTCCAGCCCCGAGAACAGAAACACTGCTGGGTCTTTTAATGGGCTTTTATTTAGAAAACTCCAAGGTTGTGCTGTAGTCTGGGGGACAGGAGCTGATTAGTCCCAACAGCATGTAGACTTAATCAGACGGCATCAGTGAAAACAAAGCTGGAGTGGTTAAGTTCAGAGTTAGAGCTCGATCGCTCACTCACTCACTCACTCACACACACACACACACACACACACACACAGACAGAGACAGACAGACACACACACACACACACAGACACAGACACAGACAGACAGACAGACAGACAGACACACACACACACACACACACACACACACACACACACACAGTGTACCTCCTTTCTTGACCTTCCTGTTGGCCACCTCGTCCCTTAGGGCCAGAGTCCTGGACGGTTTCAGGACCGGTTTTCCGTCCCGCCTGCTTAGCAGTCTCCCGACCTTTTCCTGGAAGGAGACGCCTCCCTGCGCCGCCATGTTGCTCCCGACGTCAACTGATGCGAACGAGGGACGGCGGGCAGAGCTGAGTTTGAAGAAGAAGAAGAAGAAGAAGACGCAGCTCACCTGAACGTTTCACCGGGCTTGGCCGTACAGCGCCATGTTGCCCGTAAAACGTAACGTTCACTGTCGTAAAACCGGGAGATTTATTCCCCCTCGCACTTTCCCCGGCTCCTCACGGTCACAGAAACAAACACGGTCCGCAGATCTTCCCCCACCTCCCCATTAAAAAGACCATTTAAGACAAAGCGGGAGAAATTAACTTTTTTCACACCACTTCCGGTCTCCGTCACGGTCTCGCGATATCTCACCGAAACGTTTCTGATCATGATTGATAAATGCAAATTAAAGCTGGAATAAAAGCTTCAAAAAAATATTAATGTCGACGTTTTGGAAGGAAACAGGGACTGGTTTTCTCTTCACGAATGAAATACTAAGGAAGTTTATTGATTTCTGACAGAATCCTGTGTTGTGTAGGTTTTTCTGCCTCCGGCTGATGCCATTCATGGAGAATGTGGGCAAGTCCCAACGTCCATCTGTGCTGAGCGTGCTCAGTGAGGCTGCAGCGTCAGCAGGTAAGAGAGGTGAGAGTTCAGCTTCCCCTTCAACCACACACACACACACACACTCACTGAGACTCTAAAGTGGTGAATTAAAACCCCAGATCACTGAACAAATCAAATACACCAACGAAACCTCCTGGTCCTCAGTCCGGTCAGCGGGGCCAGCCCAATGCGTTGGCTGACGGCTCAGCTCTGTGTTTGGTCTCCACCAGCTGTAACAGTGACGAGCTGAGCTGCAGATTCATGCCTGCCAGAGCCATTGCTCACAACAAAACACAGAAGAGATCTGCTTTAACTGAATAAATCTGATTTATTTCTCTTCTCACTTTGCATTTTTTCTGTTGGAGACGGTTGGACTTCCCCTTGTGTCCTCTGGGCTGCAGACACATTCCTGCCACTGGTCTGTGTCTCTGCATGTTCTTCAGCTGGAGGAAACCTGATGTTCACAGCTGTGTCTGACTGTGGATTTGATTCTGTGCCAGGATCAGTTTAACTCCAGTCTTCACACCCAGACTGGGTCACTAAACTTTATTCATGTAGCACCAAAACATCAACAGCAGCTTGAGAGAAAGTGCTACAGATGTGGTAGTTTTGAAATGATATTAAACTAAAAAACATTAAATTAAATAAACCCTAACCCCAAACAAAAGTCTAAAACCTTTTTTACATTCTTCTGAAAGACATCAGCGGGTCCAGGTCTATGGTCTGGATCATGACTGACACTGTTGTTCAAACTGGTATACATCTGTTCCAGGTCTAGACTCTGTGATGCTTCATTTGGGGATGGGAGGATGAGGGGTGTCCTGTCACTGACTGACTCCATGAACCTGGTGTCGTTATGGTGATGGACCAACACATCACAAAGACACTTGGAGCTGCTCTGTTTTATCACTAATCATGATCTGACTTAGGTTAAACAGGTGAGGAAGAAAAGGAGCCACAGGTGCAACGACAGACAGCAGTACAAGCTGTCACAAGACTGGAAGTAAAACTAACAGACAAACAGGGAGAGTCATTTCAAAATAAAACAGGAAATGACAGCGTGTAGCTGCAGATGATGTGCATCGAGGCTGAAGAAGTGTCCTCCACTTTCCTGAGACCAGGACCTCCTCTGGAACAGGTCTAAGTTGAGCTAGGACCCTGAGGAATGTGTTTCAGAATCTCCTTGTTTGTGTTTCTGCCCCCACCCCCCGAGCAGTGTCTACAGTGCTAAAAAGACAACACTGAAAGCCTCTGCAGATCTACATATTTACCAGGCTGAGGTCGCCAAACAGATGGATCCACAGAGACAAAGACCTGCCCCCCAGGGGAGTTAGGTGTCATGGTTTGATTCCCACAGCCCTCAGTCTCTGGGGCAAACTGTGACATGGTAATTTTACAGTTTGACTTGACTTGACTGACTTTGGGGATGAAAAGAGAAGTGTGAGGTTTAAGTGGGGGACACTATCTGATAAATATCCTCTGATGATGTCACTGCTGCTCATCTCAACAGTTTCTGGTTACATTAGTGGTGTTAGATAGGTATGCTAAAGCCCCCAGCAAACCATCAGTAGCTTGACAAGAGATTCTAAAAGGTCCAACTCTTCCTTAGCCTCAACGCTACAGTGACATATCAGAAATTGAAGACACCCATTTAGCTATGGTTAGCCGGTTAGCAGGCTACAAGACAAGAAGCAGAAGCAAAAGAAGAAGGCTTAGCTCCACATGTGGAGACAGATGTTGGTGAGTGAAGGATGAAGATGAACAGGTGCTGATGCTAACATTAAATATGTAGCAGGAGAAAACTATAGTATAATAAACAAAAAAGAACATTGAAATTTGTATGTTAGGTGTAGAGCTGCAGTTAAAACATGGTTAGCCTAGCTTAGCACAAAGAAAGAAAAAAGAAGTAAACAGCTAGCCTAGCTTCAAATATACAGTAAAACAAAAATGTTGAGACTTTTCAGACAAAACAAGGTTTTTGATTAGCTTCAGATCATTTTACAAATGAAAACGGACACCTCCGTGAGAGATGATCAGGGCCTATCAGAAGGGCAGCAGGAATCTGTAGAAATAAACTCCTCCACTCCACTTCAGTATACTCCAGTATACACAAGATCCAAGATGGTGGCTTTTTTCAACTGTTCTTAGGCCTTATCAGAAAGAAACAAAAGTAATAAGTGGAGCATCAGGCAGATGAAAGTTCATCAGGGTTCAGACTGACACACTGAAGAGATTATTCTAATGAATGAATGTCTGTCTGGTGGAAAAAACAAACACACTCCCTCTAATAATGTTTTCTTTGGCAGAAGGAAACACTTCATCAGACTCTGTCTATCAGGCTGGAGGGATTTAGTGGGTTAAGACGAAGGGGGGAGATTATATGAAGTTTCTTCATGAGTGACATGGACAACCAGTCCATCAGCTGTACCTGGACACAGATGATGTTGACCTTTGACCTGTCCATAGTTTAACTATCATAACTTTCATGCTTTCCATAGGATGAAGACATTGTGTGATGACAGACTGGTTACTGGAGGGTCAGGACCTGGAAGAGCCACTGATCTGACACACAAAGGTCAGAGGTCACGCATAATAAAATTCTTGGTTCACTGAAGTAATCTGATTACTCAGATTAACGTCAGCATGCCAGCAGGCTTGGAGGCGCAGCACTAATGACATCATCACCTGCTTCCTTCTACAAACAGCCAATGTCTGACTGATAATAACACTGAGCTGGTTTAAACTACAGAATCCAGGACCAGGGACAGGAGGTGGCCTTGTGTTTTCTCTATCCTTTTGCTCCACCCAGTGGACAAAAGTAGAAACACATCTGCAGACATTTGTGTGTGTCACGACTTTCTGTATGTCAGAGTCTGTTCAGCTGAAACTCATCTGGCGGGCGGGGGGGGTAGGAGTAGGACATGGAGGAGAGGCAGTGCAAGCATAGTGTGGGGGCAGGGAGGACAGAAAGAGAGAGATAATGAGATTGAGGGAGGAGAGAGTCAGTGCGAGAGACGGAGTTTGGAACACCTGACCTGAAGGGGGGGGGGGGGGGGGGGCTCCTTAGCTAAACAAACAAACAACCCCCCCCCCCCCCCCACACACACACACACACACACACACACACACTGGCAGTGAGCAGCCAGAGAGCCGGTCGACCAGCAGCCATGACAGACGCTGGTGAGTAGCTTCCTCTGAACATCCTCAGTGTCACTGGTAGATTTGTGATAAGATGACAGATTGAGTGGTTGAATGATTGATCGATTGATTTGATAGATCAATGAATGAGTCTCCTCAGTGTTTTGGTGCAAGGTGTGGACACCCCCCCCACTTCCCAAGACAGGAAGTGCCCACAGCTTGTACTTCAGACTGTAGCAATACCATCATCTTCATCTTCATCTTCATCTTTAGTTTTATTTAGTGGACTTCCTGTCTTCCTGTTCTGGATCTGTCTGGATCTGCATCTTCTGTTTCTATATGAGGAAACATGCGCAGGCTGAAGCTGAAATCATCCCCCAAAAAATTACCTGTCTGGTCTCTTTTCAAAGACACATGGACATGCCCCCCCCCACCCCCGGAATCATTAGGAGGTGGGGGCTGGGTCCACTCAAGCTATTTTCATTCGACTTACAGCAGATTAGCTGAGCTGATTATCATGAAAATCCCTCCTCAGGGCGTGTGTGCAATACACTGTATTGTGTTTTTGTGTGTGTGTGTGTGTTTCCCTGCTGTGGACCAAATGTTGACTGATATCAATGATGTTGACTGGCTGGAGGTTGCTCTGACTTCCTGTTTCTACTGATGATGGCGAGCTGAAGTTCAGACAAGGAGCCAATAAATAATGATGGGTCATCAAACTGTGATGTCATAAGAGTCAGTGTTGATGAATCTCAAATTACTGGAGTTTGTGACCGCAACACTTTTTCAAAGCAACACAAATAAAACATTGAAGAAGAGTCTGTGGCACCAGACTTCATCTGGAGCCACACAGGAAAAGACAAACTGGGACTTCTCTGTTAAGCTAACTCATCACAGCTTTGAACTCGGGCTGCAGCAGGGAATATGATGCTAATCTGTGTGTGTGTGTGTGCATGCATATATGCAGACTCCCTGAGTGAGGCACTGAAGGCCATCAGTGTAAGCACAGAGCTGATTGAGGAGGAGCTGAAGCCTCATCTGGACACGGTGCTGACCTCTCTGCTGGAGAAGAGTAAGTCATGATGCCACCTGTCTCATACTGAAAACTGACACAGGTGCTTCAGACATGGTACCAACATCTGGAGCTGCTGTCGCAGACAGGTGTGACGGGCAAAGCCTGATTCTTGTTGTGGCTGATTCTGGTGTTGGGGAGAAACAGCAGAACTGTATCAGTCAGAACGAGGAAATGTGTTCCTACTGGCTGCGACATCATTTCTTGCTGTTGTGTCCGCAGGGAAAGATGCTGCAGTTGAGATTTCCAGTAGTGGGATTCTCCCCTCCTTGGCCCAGGCCCTTCAGAATAAAAGCAGCCTGAATTGCCAGGTAGCTCTGGTGGTGGCAGAGATGGCCCGAGAAGGTACAGTATCTATTTCCTGTCATTATTTCCAATGTTCCCCTCTCTGTTCCACCTCCATGAAAGGATTTTCCCATTGGAGGGGTTTTGTTTGTCTGTTTTATTCGAGATGATGGTGATGATGATAATGATGATGATGATGATGGTGTTCCAGCGGCAGTCCGGGAGCCGTGCATTGAGGCGGGGCTGGTGAAGGTCTTGGTTCCCCACCTGAACAGCAGGGACCCAGAGATGCTGCTGAACGCTGGACGAGCCATTGGACGTATCTGCTTTGACAACTGTGAGTTTATGTGGCGCTGAGGTTGAGGAAGATGCTTTTGTCTCTCTGTTAGGATTAATTTCAAATAGAATGAATCTCGGACTCATATCCTCCTTTTTCCTCCCTCCAGCATACCAGCAGGACCAGTTAGTCCAAAGCGGAGTCATTCCCAGACTGGTGTCCATAATGAGGGAGCACCCAGAGAACGACCCGCTGGTCAACGTCTGCCTGCTTGCCCTCTGTAATCTGGCCGACATGGGTGAGTTCATTCCCTGATGGTGCTGAGGGAACGCCATCCCATCATGCCTGTGTCTGTGACATGTAGTCACCTGACCCTGTGTTTGCAGACTCAGCCAGACAGGCCCTGGCTGAGCTGGATGTAGCAGATGTGCTGACGTTTCAGCTGAAGCGAGCACCTGACGCAGAACGCCGACATGTCATCCTGGAGATACTGGGCGCGCTTGGAGAGAGTGGTAAGACCGGCAGGGTGGTGGAGACTGATGTCATCGTGACCTGAAACAGATGTTTTGATGTTGATTGATCGGTGAATGGCAGACATTTTATTCATGTTGATGTTATATAAAATATAATCTGTTCCAGCTAGTCTGGGTTGGTCAGTCAGTCAGTCTGGATCAGTGTCACATCATGATGTGAATTGTTTGTTGTGTTCTGTGATATTAACCAACATTCTTACTCTGATGTGATGTCATCTGATGTGTCAGATGCTCTGAAGCTGCAGTTTGCTGAGTCAGGGGTTCCTGAGTCTTTATCTGAAATGATTGGGCATCTGCAGGGTGGTTCTGACCCCCATGACCTCTGCAGCATCAAGATCGCCTCCAACCTCATTGTGTCACTGCTCCTTGGAGGTGAATCAGGAAATATCTGATATCAGTGCTTGAGTGTTGTGATGTCACAGCGACTGATCGCAGGTTATTTGTGTCGGCCCCAGACGAGTCAATGCAGAAGTGTTTTGGCGAGGGATCAGGACGCATCTATCAGGATGTTCTGTCCTGGCTGCAGAGCTCCAACACTCAGCTGCAGCTGTCTGGTGCCCTCGCCATTGCCAACTTCGCCAGGAACGGTAAGGTCACTCAGTGTATGTGTGTGTGGATGCGTTTCAACCTGTGATGTAACAGTGTGTGCTGTGTGTCTGTCAGACAGTAACTGTTTGAAGATGCTGGACCTTGGTGTGGTGCCTCACATCCTGACTCTGCTGGAGCAACATGTGGATGAAGGAGATGTGTCCGTTCAACATGCTGGACTGAGCGCACTCAGAAACCTGGCAATCCCTGGTACGGTCAGAGCAAGTCAGACACTTAATAGTCTCTTCGCTTATTTCCTGTTTTATTTTAAATGGTCACTTCCTGGCAACATGGTGTCACAGCGTTTAGCACTGTTGCCCCACAACAAGAAGGTCCTGGTTGGGTTCCCGGGATGGGGCCTTTCTGTGTGGAGTCTCCAAAGACGTCATGTTTGGGTTCATTGGTGACTCTAAATTGTCTGTAGGTCTGAGTGTGAGTCTGTGGTTGTTGGTCTCTGTCTGTCTCTGTGATGGACTGGAGACCTGATGAATGAATGAATGGTCACTTGTACCATGTTCCTCGTTGTTGTGCCATCCTCCCCTGTTGTGCTCTCAGCGTTCCCAGTGCTCCCTGTGCTCGCAGGGTTGGGGTTTATTTTATATCTATAATGATGGATGCTGGAATTGCCTCAGCCTCTAACAAGGTGCGGATGTTGGAGGACGGAGTGACTGAGCGCATAAAGACGCTGCTGAGCTCCGACATGCCACCGGTCCAGTTCAAACTGCTTGGAACGCTGCGCATGATGGTAGATGGACAAGGTGAGTTCACCCGAGACTGATCCCTTCCCCTGCGCTGTGACATCACACTGATCTAAACTCTGTTGTTGTGTGTTTGCATCAGAGGAGGCTGCCCTGGTCTTGGGCAGAGATGCTGAGCTCCTGACCCGGGTCATGGAGTGGTGTGAAGCCAAAGACCACGCTGGAGTCCGAGGAGAAGCCAGCCGCCTCCTGGCTGCCTTCATCAGACACAGCCGCAGCCCCGTGAGTCAATGAGTCCAGGTCTGAAAATCCAGGTTTGACAGTGCCTGTCTAACAGAGTCACTTCCTATCTCTGACAGGAAGTGGTTTGTGCTGTAGCCAAAGCAGACGGGGTTCGGCATCTCATCTCCATGGCAACAAGCGAGCATGTGATCATGCAGAATGAAGCCCTGGTGGCGCTGGCGATAGCATCTGCCATCAACCTTGGTAAAGCAGTGACAGATTGTCTCTTTGTGTGAGGACATGGAGGGTGAACCTGTGTCTTTCATCGGTGGTGTGTTTGTGTTTGTGCGACTGCAGAGCCCATGAGGGACGTGTTCAGGGAGATGGAGCTAATCTGCCTCCTGAAGAAGATGCTAGAGGATCCTGTGGGTGCTGTCGAAGTCAAGTTCAGCGCTCTAGGTCTCATCTGCAGTCTTGCTAACTCCAGTAAGCCTACATCCTGGACCTTAACCCCAATCACACCCAGTTTTAGACTGAGTCAGTTCCACTTTCTGCAGAATAATTCACCGAGATGTAGAGTACAGTTTAGTGTCAGCTCTGGATACAGTAGACCCCCTTTGGGATTTAAAAGGAACACAGAGTCTCAGAGGAAGAGTTTAACCACCTGGTGTTAGACAGATGTTCCTAATAAAGTGTTCACAGTAGATGCTTTGGACAGGAACAGCTTCTTACCCTCTGCTGACGTGTCTGTGGTTCCTCCTCTGTCCTCAGGTGTGATGAGGGACGAGCTGAACTTGGTCAAAATGAAGGAGAGTCTCAGGAAACTGAGTGACCACAGCAGCAGCAAAGTGGCGTCACAGGCCAACGCCATTTTAAGCCGCCTGGATGACAGCGGCTAGAGCACTTCCCCAAAATCAAACCATCTTACTGCACAGACTGACACTGAACATCATCTGAAAGTCTCACAGCTTTTATGAAACATGACCTCCAGTCTCAGTCAGTGCCAACCAGATCCACTGTTTCCATGGTCACATGACATCAGATGTTTCAGGTTTGACATTTTCTTTTTCCAAAAGAAAAAAAAGTTGATCCAAGGAAAACTTTGACATTTTCTTTCTAAAGACTTGACTCAGGCCTGGTTCTGGTCTGGTGACCCAGTGTCGGCCCAATGACCTCGTTCTGGTCTGTGACTTAGTGCCAGTCCGTGGACCTGGATCTGGTCTGGAGACATGCTGTCGGTTCAGTGACTTAGGTCGGGTCCCTCTTTCAAGGCCCAGCTCCAGGTCCAGAGGATTCAAGCATTTACTCAAATCTATAAAGTGTCCAGAACATGAAACTGATGATGGTACAGTTTCTGTCAGAGTTTTCATCTCAATATGTTGGCCTTCATCGTTGGACTGAGTTCAGGACTGTGCAGAAAAATAGTTTGACTTAATTTAATATGTTGTGTCACAATAAAAGCACAAGCTAACACAACCAGCTCATCAGCTTCAGGATTAAAACCTGGTTGATCTACAACCTCTAGTCCACAATCAGCTCCTTAAAGCAAAATCATTAACAGAGCCTCATTAACCAGCAATAAATCTGACTGTGGTCTATTAGTCTGAAGGTCACTGTCCATGTCTCTGTGTCTGAGATATTTGGCTACGTCCACAGACGGAGGAAACAACACACAAGTCACAAGACAGAGGAGGTGGAAACTACACACATGTTGAACCTGGAAACATCTGAACAGGCAATGACTCTAGTACGGGAGTGAGGGGGTCATTGTCATCATCATCATCAACTTTTCGGGAGTTTTAGAGAAAAATAAAATAAAGCAGCTTCAACATCTCATTTTACAGCCTGTTGTCTTTCACACAAAAGGTCAACACAATCATCACTTCTTCATTCGTACATGGTTTTCACATATGCAACATCAGAAGTCACATTATAATAACATGATATAACATAACAGTATAATATGAGTGTGGAGGAAGCCAAATTATTTATTTCCATATAAAGTCGTCATTATCTTTCTCATACATTCTGTACGATGTTTTGTGTATGCCTGTATCAAAGACAAATCCGTTTTATGTAAAATAAATTAACAAAAAGGTCTTTTAATCTAATCTGATCTAATCTATATGAATGAAATCATTCAGACGCATGTCGAGTGGCCTGTCCTCTGATTGGCTGCCTGTCAGTCTGTACTGAGGGAGAAATGCGACCACGTAACAACAGGAAGTCAGATGACGTGACACATAAAGTTGCAAAGTCTCGTGAGTGACTAAAGTTTCTCAGGTGAAAATAAATTTGACAGAATTCACTTCACTGACGAGCTGTTCAGGCCTCAGTCCTAACAACGTGGATTATCAGGGACGTGAATCCGGACCTGAAGCCCGTGTCCTGGTCGTCGTGGTCCTGGGCTCCAGCATGACTGAGGTGAGCCAGCGGCAGTGGGGGGAGGTGGCAGGACTAGGCATGGTGGACCTTTGGGTCCTCCGGTCTGCCCAGGTCCGGGTGGAGGTCCTGACTCTGGGCGCCATCATCAGGTCTGTGGTCTGCGGGGGAAAGGACGGCTGCATGGAGGATGTAGTCTTGGGATTCGACTCCCTGGAAGGTAGAAGGTCCAGAACAGCCCGTAAGATCATGAATATTAATTAGAAGTGGTGACGTCACGCAGCACCGCTGATGATGTCACCGGTGCTGTGTTGCCAGGTTATGTGTCAGATAAGAGGTACCTGGGGGCCGTGGTCGGCCGGGTGGCCAACAGGATTGCAAGAGGGCGCTTTGTCCTGGAGGGGAAACAGCATCAGCTCCACATCAACAACGGACCCAATGCTCTTCATGGAGGCCTGAAGGGCTTCAACCAGGTGAGTCAGCAGGTCAGCAGGGGACCGACACCTGTCCGGACTAACTCACACACCTGAGCTCTGTGCGGTCGGCAGGCGGTGTGGCTTGCTGCAGCAGTGGATGGGGGTGTCCGGCTGAGTCTCACCAGCCCAGATGGAGATGAGGGTTATCCCGGGGAGGTTCAGGTGTCCGTCACCTACACTCTACAGGTAAACTCACCTGTGTGATGACACACACTTCCCTGGATTAAAAGACACTCTCACTCTGGATGTTAAAAAGGTAATAATAAGAGGAGCTGTGTGTTCAGGGGGAAACACTAACAGCTGAATATCAGGCCAGGTCGACCAAAACCACACCCATCAACCTGACTAACCACACCTACTTTAACCTGGCTGGACAGGTAAGAACTCACATTAGCTGTGTGATCACCTGATTTATCAGTCGGAGGACCTCCTATAGGCTGTGTGTGTGTGCAGGGTGCAGCAGATATTTATGACCACCAGGTGACCATCAGTGCTCAGTCTTACCTGCCTGTGGACGACACATCGATTCCTACAGGTATCAGTCACCAGTGACTGCTGGGGGGCGGAGCTCTGTTTAGCCTTACATATGAGCGTGGTCACAAAGGTCCAATCTGTAACTTCATGTGTCAACAGGAGAGGTCAGAGCAGTGGAGGCCACGCCCTTTGACCTCAGGAAGCCTGTTCTGATTGGCCCACGGCTGAAGGAAATTCCTGGTCCAGGGTTTGACCACAACTTCTGTCTTTCGTCACCTGGAGACACCTGGACAGAAAGACACATCGCCAGGTGCTGCTGCTGCACAACAACATGAAACCAACACACAGTGACATAACAACACACTGTCTTTCCTGGCCACAGAGTGTGTCACCTGGCCAGTGGGCGTGTCTTGGAGGTTTCGACCAGCCAACCGGGAGTACAGTTCTACACCGCCAACTTCCTGGATGGTTTAATAGCAGGAAAGGGCGGGGCCAGGTACGGGAGGCACAGCTCCTTCTGTCTGGAGACTCAGAACTGGCCCGATGCTGTGAACCAGGTAGGATGAGGATGATGAGGAAGAGTTATGAGTTCTAATCTGATGGAAACTTGTCTGTATGTGTGTGTGTGTTGTCAGGACTCTTTCCCTGACTGTCTCCTGCGTCCAGGTGAGCTCTACCAACACATCACTCGCTTCACCTTCACCACTGTCTGATCGGGGACACTGATGAAGAGGAGGAGGAGCTGACAGGAAGTGGAAAGGAATCCACAAATGACTCACCCAATCAGTTTCTGTGAACATTATTAGGTGACCTCAGGTGACCTTTCCCACATTAAACCTAAAATTGTGAAAGACCTGGTGTCACTTGTCCATTGCTTTGTGCAGTGTTGTGTAACAGTGTGTGTGTAACACTGTTGTGTAAGAGTGTGTCTGTGTGAGGCTGGTTCACATGAGAAAGCATCATCCTGCTCATTGATTAGCTGTGTTGCTATAGCAACCTCTCATCTTTCATCAGGAACAGACTCCGCCTACTCCTGATGATCATGTTCTCAGGTCAAAGGTCTTCTCTGGGACATCAGAACATCACCGCCTCCCCCACAGTGCTGATGTGTCCCCCACCTCCCCTCCCCCTTTGTCCTTCCTCTCTCTCTCTCCCCCCCCCCCCCCCCCTTCCTGCAGTCTGTGCGCTCTTTGTTGACGCATCGTCACCATCCAATCAGACGCCGTGTATCCAGGCGCAGCGGCATATTGACCAATCGGAGCGGGGGGCGGGGCCGTCAGCGCCCTCACACCTCCACAGAATCAGACGGGGACAGACGGAGACATCAACCCAAGACAGGAGGACACCAGGACATCATGTCCCCCCCGGTCTGACCTCCATACAGGACCGCTGATAACCCAACATGGCGACGGCAGAGGACGGAGAGTACGGGAGGGCGGCAAAACGTCTGAGGACGGAGGAGAGGGAGGAGGGGGAGGAGGGGGAAGAGCTGGAGGAGGGGGAGGAGGGGGAGGAGGGGGAGGACTCAGACTCCGGTTCACTGCCCGGTAACGGAGAGACGGAACCAGATAACCGGGTCCGGTGGATCTCTGGTCAGTACGGAACCGGAAGGAAGGTAAGAAACTAACGGGGGGGGGCACACACTGACTACACTCATACACACAATGATACACACACCGACACACACGTAGAGAAGTCATTTTACATAAAACATCTGTATGTATGTATGTTTGTTTGTTGCTGTGGTTTGACTTTTGTGTAAACTTGTCCGTGTCGATGCAGTTTGAAAATCAAAACATCCTGGTCCTGATCTTGGTCCTGGTCTTGGTCCTGGTCTTGGTCCTGGTCTTGGTCCTAATCTTGGTCCTGATCTTGGTACTGGTCCTTAACTTGGTCCTAGTCCTGGTCCTGATCCTGGTCCTGATCTTGGTCCTGGTCTTGGTCCTGGTCTTGGTCCTGGTCTTGGTCCTGATCTTGGTCGTGATCTTGGTCCTGGTCCTGATCTTGGTCCTGATCTTGGTCTTAGTCCTGGTCCTGATCCTGGTCCTGATCCTGGTCCTGATCTTGGTCCTGATCTTGGTCTTGGTCCTAATCTTGGTCCTGATCTTGGTACTGGTCCTGGTCTTGGTCCTGATCTTGGTACTGGTCCTGATCTTGGTCCTGGTCCTGATCCTGGTCCTGGTCTTGGTCCTGGTTCTGGTTGGGCCTCAGATGATTTCACTTCTGCAGAGCGATATCTGCTCGTTCAGTGCTGGTTTCTGGGAACAGTTTCAGTCAGTTAACTGTGTTAGTTGTCAGGTTCCCTGAAGGATTGTGGGTAGGACTGTGGTCAATGACCTCGGTCCCCTCACTTCCTCTGACTCGAGCTCCTCTTCGCCTTCCTGCATCTCCATTAATCAGTGTAGCTGCCATCTGTCAATATTAGCCATTAGCGCTGATACATGAACATGAACTTGGTGGATTTAACGTCTGTAATAACTGAAAAGCTGCTGAAAAAGATTAATAAAAAAGAGTAAAACTGTGAGCACTGGGAATGCCACTGTTACAAACATGACATCATACAGAACGTTTTGCAAGTGTCACCTTCAGTGAAGCAACTGTGTGAGTCTGTCTGTTGATATTGTGACACGTCAGGTCCTTATCCTGGTCCTAATCAAGGCCCAGGTCCAGGTGATTGTGTAGATATTAATATTTAAGGAGTAGATAATGTAGTCATATTGCTTTGTGTGATGAGTTCAGATTTCCAGATGAAAATCGATTAATTTAAATCTAAAACAGTGGAAGAAAAAGAGTCCCTCTTTGTTGGGGGGGGCATTACATGTGGAAGTTACGAAACAGGAGAGAGAAGTGAGACTCGTACTCACACACACATGTGATAAATCTGAGTCTGTTTTTAGTTAAACTGGTGAAATCCTGCTGGTTGTTGCTGTGACGACGCAGAGTACACATAGATGTGAAGCTCCAAGAGAAGAATGTAACACAAATTTTGATCTGCTTCCCTTTGTCTCACACACACACACACACACACACACACACACACTGTGTAGTCAGTCACCTGGGGCCTCATTTATGAAACTGTGTGTAGGATCATTACTAAAAGTGTACGTATGCCCAAAAGCCATGAGTCAGAGTTTGTTTCGGGGTGCATGCATTCTCCTGTCAAGTCTCTTTTTTTATAGATCACAATCTTTGCGGGGAAAGTGACGTACGGTAGTTTCAGGTCACCCCCCTTTCGCTTCCTGCTGCCCTCTCTGCCAAATACTAATACTAATAACGAATGTAAGGACACAAAAACCCAAAATATGATTAAAATAAATAGATAAAACTACAGAATAAGAACCTGGCCGCCCCGTTCAGCAGCTGGCACGGTGGTCCAGGGGTTCACCTATTGGTATGCATGCCGGTGACGGGCTGACCAGCTGGATTCAGCCTTGTTGTCCCCACAGGTTGGACCCTCACCTTACAAACAGAGTGAAGGCGGAAACTTGTTTCCAGAAACCGTTGACCTCCTGACATCATGTGATCATGTGACCCAACCCTGTGGACTGCTTACCTCAGGGTTCCCGTGGATCCTTAAAGTTTTAAAAAATAAGGTCTTAGTTGGCATTTAGATGTCTTAAATCAGTATTTCAAAGGTCTTAAAAATGCCGACACGGAAAGGAGGATTTAATTTATTTTCTCTGACATTGCAATTCAAAATCTCAAAATAATTGACATTTATTTTTTTAACAATTTGCATAATGCCTCTCGCATAAACACCATGTAGATCAGGGTAGAGGAAACAACAACACTCATTTTAGAAATGTAGTCTGACAGGAGAAGCAAGAAGCACTATCTGATTGGCTGATACAACACTGAAACCGGTACCAGACAATGTGTATGAGGCACTTTGTATTTGGTGCAGAAAGAAATTCCACATGCAGACTGAGAAACCTGCACAGTTAGCCAGTTAGACACCAGGTATTTCTCAATTTTGTTCTACCCTCGTCTCCACCGTTCCTCCAACCCCATCTCTGACACCAGCACCAGACCACCAGACAATATTTGGGTGTACTGCTGCACTGAAAGCTGAGGTACTGTGGTGTCTGAACACCATAACAAAACCCAATTCATATAAGTCAAATGAGGGAGTTGGTGACTTATTCCGCGCAATGTTTCTGGTCTCTGAAATTACCCGTACGTTTGTGTGTAGTTCCGACAAGATGGCCTACATTAGCAAGTTTGGATTAGGCCCGTCTATCTGAGGCAAAATTGATTGATTGATTTATGTTATTGTTTTCCATGCGTTCCACACTAGAAAGCGTTTTTTTTGTTTGTTTGTTTTTCCAACATTTGAAGTACATTGTATAGTTTTTTCACTGGACCAAAATTGTCCCTAACCCCGAGGAATCTATGTAATTTTTTTCTTCAGTTTTGGTAATTGTAAATTGGTCTTAAATTTCACTCCAAGTGGCATTAAAAAAGTCGTAAAAAGTCTTAGATCTAACTTGCCTTAAGCTGTAGGACCCCTGTTACCTGTTTGGTGACTTGTATATCAGTAGTGTAACTGTTGTGTATCATTTGTGTTACTGTGTGTTACAGGATGGTGCTGACTCCCACAGAATCTCTCCCAGTCCGGTGGTTCACGTCAGAGGCCTGTGTGAGTCTGTGGTGGAGGCCGATCTGATTGATGCTCTGGAGAAGTTTGGACCCATATGGTGAGAAAACATCCTGTGTGTGTCTGTGTGTTACTGAATACTGTCTAATGCATCACAAGCTGCTGCAGAGGAGGTGATGAATGACAGTGAAAAGACCTGATGACCTGTGTGTGTCCCCTCAGTTATGTGATGATGATGCCGTTCAAGCGTCAGGCCCTGGTTGAGTTCTCAGCAGTGGACAGTGCTGACCGTTGTGTGTCCTGTGGAGCCACAGAGCCCGTTTACATCGCAGGTTTGATTCCCACGTTGTCCAGAATATAGATCCTAGTCCTGGTCCTGATCCCGGTCCTGGTCCTAGTCCTGGTCCTGATCCCAGTCCTAGTCCTATTCCTAGTCCCGGTCTTAGTCCTGGTCCTAGTCCTGATCCTGATCCCAGTCCTGGTCCTGGTCCTATTCCTGGTCCTGATCCCAGTCCTGATCCTAGTCCTGGTCCTGATCCCAGTCCTGATCCCAGTCCTGGTCCTGGTCCTGGTCCTATTCCTGGTCCTGATCCCAGTCCTGGTCCTGGTCCTGATCCTAGTCCTGATCCCAGTCCTGATCCTAGTCCTGGTCCTGATCCCAGTCCTGATCCTAGTGCTGATCCCAGTCCTGATCCTAGTCCTTGTCTTGGTGTCACTGAGTTTATTAACATGTTTATGTGTTTGCTTCATGTTTTCAGGTCAACAGGCTCATTTTAATTATTCCACCTCCAAGAGAATCACCAGGCCGACCAGTGCTGATAACCCCAATATGGGCAACAAGGTGTTGCTGCTGTCCATCCAGAACCCCCTTTACCCCATCACCACGGTACAAACACAGACACGCAAAGACACACACTGACACTGCCCATCATTTTCTTTTGTCCTGCTTAGTGTGTTGATTTATGTCTGTGGTCCCCGTGGTCCAGGACGTTCTGTACACAGTGTGCAATCCCATTGGCAGCGTCCTGAGGATTGTCATCTTCAAGCGGAATGGGATCCAGGCCATGGTGGAGTATCCCTCCTCAGTGTGTGTCTCTCCTTCCTGTGTGCATCTGTGTGTTAGAGTGTGCCTTTATCCTTAACCCCCCCTCCCTCCAGGTTTGAGTCTGTCCAGTGTGCCCAAAAGGCCAAAGCTGCTCTCAACGGAGCGGACATCTACGCCGGCTGCTGCACACTCAAGATTGAATACGCCCGGGTAAGAGAGATAAGGCTGATGGCACTTTTTGATGTCACAATGAGGTGTGATCTTATTACGTTAAAATTTTTAATAAATGCTGATTGAATTATCAGCAAATGTAGAACTTAAAACATCCACTCGATTGAACATCACTGTTAAAATGGATTCACTGAACTTTGAAACCTGGGAGCCCTAGTCTGGGTTCAGGTCTGGGTTCAGTTTCTGATGTACTTTTTTCTTTTCAACAAGAGATGGTCACATTAGTATGATCAGAAACCAACACAGAGACTGATGAAGAGGATGAAGGTTCTGTCTCTGTGTTATTTATAAATAACATCAATAATAATGTGGTTCTATTATTGACACTAAAGTTTAAAGTCTTTAAAGTTTTTTCTTTCGTCTCAACAGCCAACACGTCTGAATGTGATCAAGAATGACAATGAGAGCTGGGACTACACAAAACCACACCTGAGACGAGGTGGGACACACACACACACACACACACACACAGACACACACACACACGCACACTCTCTCTCTCTGTCCCTCGACCTCCTTCCTCATCACAAAGAAGCTCCTGTAATGATGATGATGATGATGATGATGATGAAGGTAGGCCTGTTCTTAGTAACTTCCTGGTCTCGGGTGCCAAAGTGGATCCTAGGGTAGTTTCAGTTTGGGGACTCTGGGTCCAGGTCTTCAGTCTGGATTGGATTATGCGTGTAGTCGTTCGGCACACCAAGACTCTTCCACCTCACGTCTAAACACTCACACCAGCCAATTAGCCTGCACCTGCTCTCACCGCGGGAGACAGAGGGACGGACGTCAGAAGTCAGGCTGACTCTGCACAGCAGCTTTCCCCCATCTTCACCTCCACCCACCCAGACCTGCAGACTGCCACACAGCCGGGGCATCAACATGCCCAGGACCTCTGCCGCCGCAGGACGTCAGTCAGACCCCCATCTTTCTGCTCCTCTTTACTCACACCTGGTCCCAAGTCTTTACTCAGACGGGTCCTGTTGACCTGATCCAGAGTCCTTACTCAGACCTGGTACTGGAGACCTGAACCCTGGTCTGTCACCGGCCATCTGGTCTGATCTGATCTGGTCTGGACTGGCATGGTCCCGGTCCCAGAATGCTCTGGGCTTCTTTGTCCTACAGTGGTGACGCCTCTGATCCTCAGATTAAGGGTTTGACTGGGTCAGGTCTTAGGTTACAGGTGGTGCTGCACCGTCCTGAGATCAGGACTCTGTTCATGTAGGTTGGTTCATTCTTGATTCAATCATTTCAGGAAACATTATTTTGAAGAGTTAAAGTTCCTTATTTATTCACATTCAGTCTGTAACAGCCATCAGGTCAAAGGTCAAAGATCATGATCATCAGAACACCTTCTTTGCTTGAAAATCATGAACTGATTGAATCACTGTGAACTGGTCACAGATCTGTGAATCCACTGTTCAGTTGTTTGGAGGTGCATTGAACTGGCTCTCAGTCAAATCTGTCACATGAAACAGGTTTGGCAACATCATGATGCAGTGTGGGATCATGGGAATTGTCTCCTCGTCTGGTTCCTTTAGGGCCAGTGCTTTGAGTCTGACCAGACAAAGAATCAGGGATTGGGAAACATGAGTGACCAGATTTGGTCCTCAACCATGATGAAGGACTCAGCTGTGAAAGGTTGGAACAGGGAAACAGATCACAATCAAAAATCCTTTATTGAGCCGTGGAGGTAAATTCTGCTGTTTGGGATCTTCTCAAATTCAGGAGCTGTGAAGTCTGAGAGCAGCATGAATGACTGAATGATTTTCTGCATCATTGATGGACCAAGTGCTCCCTGCTGTGGTCTCTCTGATCCACAAGGATGTTCAGAGTATTTTAGGATCATTTCTACCTCCCTCTGTGTGCGTTGCTCCCCCTCAGCCCCAAGTAAGTCTAATCTGGTTCCCATCACAGAACCTGTTCTTTGAACCAGTTTGTCCAGCAGACTGCAGCATAGATTACCTACCACCACAGACTGGTGAACCATCTTTCTGCTGACGTTTGAGGATCTGATCCTCCTTAAAACAAACAGTTGGCTTGGCCCCTTTCTGATATGGGACTGGTCAAATCTGGTCAAGTCCAGGTGGACTCCCAGGGTTTGGGTTATTCTACTGAAGGGGCTCTTGGGATATAAAATTCCTCTGTTTGAAGCTGTGAGGCAGTAGGAATTGATCACAATTCTTTTATATCAAATATGTGAACATGGAGGTCTTAGATGAGGATCTGGTACAGGGGTCTGGTCTAATCTGCTCTGGTCTCATCTGACCTAGCGTGGTCTGGTTTTGCTTTTATAAAAAAGTAAGTGTCAAGTCAATGTGCCTCCAATGTAATTTCAAGTGTGTGTTGTGTTTGTGTGTGTGTGTGTATGAAATTGTCTTAGTCCATGTGTTTGACAGCCAGTATGATTATGATGATGATGTAATGTAAGCTGATATACTGGTATATAGTGTAGGTGTGTAATGTATGTAATGTGTGTAATGTGTGCGTTGTGTGGTTTGACAGCCACGGTGATGATGATGATGATGTCATGTTTGTCATTATGATGATGATGTAATGCAGGTTGATTCGTGCTGAAGGAGAAAACAGAGCTTGGTCCTCACAGGTACTGTCTATCTCATATGACTCTGTATCATAAATCTACCTCAATAAAACTTGATTTCTGATTCATCATCTCACTTTTCATTTCTCAGAACAAACATCCTCATGATCTGGTTTAAAAAATCTGACTTTGAATTCAACTCACTTTAAGTCACAACAAGTTGTGATTGTTGGTCTGAGTGAAGCTTCTGTATAAATGTAATGTTTAAACTGTGAAAGGTGACAGAGGACAGTTCAGAACAGTCCCAACATGAACAGGATGTTATAGTCCAGGTTCAGCTCGGTCCAGGTTCAGCTCAGTCCAGGTTCATGCTGTGGTCCAGTAGCTTCAGTCTTCGTAACAGAGGGGATCGTCCTTCTCTTGAGCTTTTAGATGCATGAACAGTAAGAGCCTGTGTGTGTCAGAGGTGTGTTGCTGTCTTATTGTGGTAGTCCAGGGAGACAGACAGTTCTGTTCTATGGACTCAGATGGAGAACTCTTGATTAAATGTGCGTGTTTGTTTGTGTGTGTGTGTTTCAGACCGTGGAAAGGGCAGACAGAGACAGGCCATTTTAGGTGAACACCCATCATCCTACAGTGAGAACAGTTATGGTAATACACAGACACACAAACACCACACACAACAGTTGTTGGTCAGTAAATTTACGTTCACCTGCATGGAAACAGATTGCTGTCATTTACACTGTCTTACTGTGAGCTGTCTGTGTTGTGTCGTGTCATGTTGTGTCATGTTGTGTTGTGCTGTGTTGTGTCGTGTTGTGTTATGTTCCTCTTCACTGGGTGCAGTTGTGTGATTGTGTGCACTGGGGGCAAAGTGGTGCTGTGCAGAGGTAAAGTGGACATTGGACTGTTGAGTGTTTGATGATTGTGATCTTTAATGATGATGATGAAGACCCTGCCCCCCCCCCCCCCAGGTCAGACCTGCCCCCTGCTGCCTCTGCCCAGTAACAGCAGGTACAAGCTGAGCTCAGTGGACGTCCCAGACATGGTGTCCTACCCTCTGCCTCAGTCGTCCTGTTCGTACTCTGGCCACGCCTCCAGCTCTGTCGCCATGGTGAGTGGCCTCCATCCATCCAAGATGAACTGCACCCGCATCTTCAACCTCTTCTGTCTCTATGGCAACATCGAGAAGGTTTGTGTGTGCATTTGAGTATTTTTTGTGTCTATAATAGAAGTTAATGTCAGTAAAAACAAGATTCATTTTCCTCTCTGAATGATTTCAAACATCTTGATTGATACATACTGTGTATGTGTGTTTAGGTGAAGTTCATGAAGAGTGTTCCTGGCACAGCGTTGGTGGAAATGGGGGACGAATATGCTGTTGACAGAGCCATCACTCACCTGAACAGCATCAAGGTGTTTGGGAAGAGACTCAACGTCTGGTGAGTGTGTGTCTGTTACACCACTTTGTGACACACTTGTGTGTGTATTGGTGTGATGTCATCAAGGCAGCACAGTGACTCAGGTATGTTGTGTCAGTGTGTCTAAGCAGCATGCGGTGATCCCCAGTCAGGTGTTTGAATTGGAGGACGGCAGCAGCAGCTACAAAGACTTTGCCATGACGAGGAACAACCGCTTCAGCAGCGCTGGACAGGCATCCAAAAACATCATCCAGCCGCCATCTGCAGTGCTGCACTACTACAACGTCCCTCCATGTGTGTCCCAGGACCATTTACTCAGGGTACACTACCTCCGCTCGTGTCTGTGACCTTTCACCTGTAGGTTTTGTAGGAAGACCAGATGCATGTTTTGCTGTGAAAACAGGGTGGAGCTGTGACTCCTTCTCCTGATCGAGTCACATGGTGTCGCAGTTCTGACATTGGTTATCTGTTGTTTCCTGTCAGCTGTGTACAGAGCACGATGTTCCTGGCTTCATCAAATTCAAGATGTTTGATGCCAAACGTGAGTAAAACATCACTGTGAGACTGTTGTTGCCTTTTTGTTGAATCACTGGCAGACAGTCTCACTCTTCTCCTGCATTCGTCCACCAGCATCCTCCAAGACCATCTCCGGCCTGCTCGAGTTTGACAATAAGACAGAGGCTGTGGAGGTCCTGACTGTTCTCAATCATTACCAGATCAGGATCCCCAGTGAGTCCACTGGTCAAATTATATGAATTTATATCTTATGTACACTGAACACATCCTCACAGGTTGGACGACTTCCTGCAGAATAATAAAAGTAAAAATAAATAATGTTCACAGCCAACCAGGTTTAAAGGTCCATACAGTCTCAAGGTAGACCTCCATGTGGTCCCTGATCCTAAATTAGGTTCTATATTAATCCATTTAAAGTCTCAAAGGTCTCAGTCCACAGAGAAATGATCAGAGTCAGGATTCAGAAACTGAACCTTAAAACAGGACTTCTGGGACTTTTAGATGTCACGACAAAGCATCCACAGTCATCAGCCAAGGCATTTCTACCTCAAGAAAATATGAAAATTATTTATTTACACAACAAAAATATACCATAATTATAAAAAAAAATCTCTTTTTAAAGAAAATGTAACTGAAGGGGAAATAAATGTGTGTGTCTGTGTTTCAGATGGGTCCAACCCTTACACCCTGAAACTCTGTTTCTCCACCTCATCTCATCTATAAACAGCAGCAAGGCACCATGGGAGGCTGCTGAGCCTGGTGACAGTGGTGACCTGTGACCTATGACCTCTGACTTCCGACCTCAGAGAGAGAAACAGAAAACTATTAAAGAGACTCAGAGATGTTTGTCAAAGAGACAGAAAAGAAACAAAGAGGAGAGACAGTCACCTTTACAGCATGCATCAAACCTTCACCTTCAATATCCTCCTGTCTATGTAATGTCACGAGGGACATGCTGTAAATATGTTTGTCTTCAAGACAGCGTCACTCTTCAATCTCCAGTAAAATCATCAACCTCACATGAGGAAGACTGAACCACCTGACCAGGAAGTCGGAACTGTGACTCACATCCACAATGAGGTCACAGTGAAGTTAAAGTTGTTCATGTTGCGGTCCTATCAATCACTTTTCAAACAGGTGAATTCAGGTCTGTGAGGTCTGGGAGGTTTGGTGGATCTGGGTGATGTGGAGGTCCGTAGATGAGAAACTCTGTATGATGTGACTTAATGGTAGGTCAGACTCTGAGGGGGCTGTTCTCTGTCTGTGCCATCTAAGCCCATCTTCTCATGGTTGTGTCTGTTCTGTCCTGGGTCTTACGGAGTTTACGACTCCTGGCCTCTACTTGATTTAGAGCATGCTTTTTCTAAATGTCAGTAAGGAAATGTTGTGTAAAATCTGCAGTTACGTTATTTCTCCTTTAGATGCTGTGCAACAATTATGTTAAATAGAGACTGAGAGTCTGAACCTGTGTCACTTGAGTCTTACTGAGATTTTATTTATTCTTGAGCTGGTTTAATAAATGGGGCTGTTGAAGATGAAATTACACTCAGATCCATAATGTTCATAAATTTAAGCAGAATAAGTTTATTGTCGTTAATATCTATAATCGCTGACACAATGTGTAGAAGAATACATAGAAGTCTGTTGTGGCTGTAACTTCAATGCACAAACTGAATAAAGTCTGGGACGATAACACGAACTGTCCTGTCATCATTCATGCAGAGACATATCTGTCTGTGAATTCCGTTACTAATAAAGTATTAATTGTTTCGATGGTCATTGTTCAGAGATCACTGAAGCCTCCTTCAGGCTCTCAGGCTAACGCTCCTATAGCATAAATGCTAACATTGCTCTCCGCCTGACAGACAACATTCGGGGCACACAGCTGATTCCAGAATCAGCGCGTTCGCTCCCGCTCTGGCCTCGTGACCTCATTCCCTTCCTTGATTGGCTGTTTTGAAGCGCAGCGTGTGATCTGATTGGTCAGTTTTGAACCGCTGCCGAACTGCGGTGAATTCAAAAGAGTGAGCGCAGATTCCAGCGGCAGATCGGACGGACTCTGGCCGAAGTCACAACGTTCTCTGGCGGCTCATATCTGCGTTTAACCCGGCCCCACCTCAGCTGGACCGTCCGTCAGGGAGCTCCAGGATCGGGACTCAAAAAGTCTGGACCCAAACAGCCGCCAATAAGAAGGTAGAAGATAGACTCGATACCGTTAGCATGAGCTAAGCTAACGCTGGTCGACTAACCAGCAGTTGATGTCGACGCTCACTGGCTCACCTGTAACTGACCGCTGATACCGGACAGAACGACGTTAAAACGACGTTCAGTCTACATCCAGCTAACGTTAATGCGCGGTCCAGTCGGTCCACAAGGCTGCTGGTCATGACGTCAGCAGCCTGAAGTCAGTTAGTGAGCTGATGTGTCGGTGGTCACACCTGGAGAGCTGAGGATCCTGGGAAATCATGACGCATGTTGAAATCTGACCTTTTCTTTTTCAGGTGGAAATGGAAGACTATCTGAAAATAGAGAAAATTGGAGAAGGTCGGTGTTTGGCTGCTTCAGTCAGTCAGTCAGTCATGGCTGCAGTTTGTTTGTCTGTCTCACACCTCACATGTCCCTGCAGGCACCTATGGAGTGGTGTATAAAGGCCGACACAAGGTGACCGGGCAGGTTGTCGCCATGAAGAAGATCCGCCTAGAGAGCGAGGAGGAGGGGGTCCCCAGCACCGCTGTCAGGGAGGTGTCTCTGCTCCAGGAGCTGAAACATCCCAACGTCGTGCGGTGGGTTCGCTGTGTGGAGAGTTTAGAGATCATCAACTCTGAGGTCGTTGCTGTCATCTCAGTCTGTAATAGGTGTTACTGCTTTCGCTCCACTTCCACTAGTAAGCACCATGTCAGACCAAAAGATACAACAGCTGTTAATCTGTCTCTACAAAATAATATCAGCATGTTGTGTACAAATTAGAGCTGCACAATTAATCAAAATACATTCGAAGCCACCATGCAGTGTAAAGCAAAACCAAATTGAATGAGCAATTTTTTTGATGAAAGTAAAATGTGTCATAACTGTTTTGTAGCATCAATGTTGTGATGCCACAGATGTTCCAACAACAGATCATGTTTCCAGACATGAGGGGAAATATTTGCTTGTTTGGAAGAAGACCAACAAGCATAATTATCGATTCCCCCCCCCCCCCCAATTTATTTATTTATATTTTTTTTTTTGTGAAAATACATTCCACAAAGGTCTATTTCAACTGAAATTATCATATTGCAATGTGATAATTTTTCCCATCATGTTGCAGTCATAGAAATAGATGTTAGGGTTAGTTTTCACTAATTTCTCATCACCTTCATCAATGGAGATCAAGCATCAGTCTGAACTGACTGGAGAGCCAAGTTTGACTCACTGATGTTTTCAAGGTAAAACACAATGATGACAATCAACTGACTATATGAGCGGGCAGTGAAGGGGAGAAATCATTGATGAGTCAGTGTAAAGTATAAAGAGAGAAATATTCAACAAACAATACAGGATCGAAGTTTTACTGGAACACTTTGTTACATGATGATGACAACCTAACTTGTGTGTCACTGTGTATACCTAGACTCCTGGATGTCCTGATGCAGGAGTCTCGTCTCTACCTCATCTTTGAGTTCCTGTCCATGGACCTCAAGAAGTACCTGGACTCCATCCCCTCGGGACAGTACATGGAGCCGATGCTAGTCAAGGTGTGTGTGCAGTTCACCTGTGTTATGGTAAAATGGTGAGTTGAATATTTGTCAGTTTTTCTAATTGGTTGACCAGTAACTGTCTCTGCTGGTCTCTATGAAAACAGGATCATGAGACAGGATTTGGTGACATCAATGCATAGTAAGCAATCATAGAAGAAGCTTTATTGTCGTACTGAGAAACGATGAAATTTTGTTTGGCAGCAAATCTTAGTAGTAGAAGCTGAGGTGTTGTGTGTAGGGATGTAAAATGGAATGATACAATAATTCTGTATGTGCAAACAAACAAAAATAATAGAATGTACAGTGAGTAGTAAGCTGTCTACTCATGCCGTCCAGGCATAGTGGGCAGTCAACAGTCCACTTGATCACTGCACCTTTTTTCTCTCTGCTGCTGCACCATATGTGCCTGTGAGCATGTGCGGACAAATGTTAAAAAGGAAAAAAAAAAAACTTACCCCCCCCCCCCACCCCCAGAGTTACCTCTACCAGATCTTGGAGGGCATTTATTTCTGTCACTGCCGCCGAGTCCTCCACCGGGACCTGAAACCACAGAACCTCCTGATCGACAACAAGGGAGTTATCAAATTGGCAGACTTTGGCCTGGCTCGGGCCTTTGGAGTTCCTGTCCGGGTCTACACCCACGAGGTGAGTGTCCCCACCCCTGTGGGACAGTAACCATTCATTATCAAACAGCTTTTAACAGCATGGAACCCATGTGTGTCCTCAGGTTGTAACGCTCTGGTACCGAGCTCCAGAAGTTCTCCTGGGTTCCCCCCGGTACTCAACCCCTGTTGACGTCTGGAGCACTGGAACCATCTTTGCTGAACTGGCCACTAAGAAGCCCCTGTTCCATGGAGATTCAGAGATCGACCAGCTCTTCAGGATCTTCAGGTAGACCAACAGAACACATCTGTTTTGTTAGAGCCTCATCAGCTGTCAGTCCCTCATATTTTGTGACTCAGAAAACAGGCTCCTTTGAGCCAGTCTGTTTATCAGTACAATCATTTGGAGCTGTTTGAATGTCCATGTGACGATAAGGCTTTGTATTCAACCAATGAGCAGCAGCCTGTGAGCCCCTCCTTTGTTGTGTATCTGCACTTCCAGGACTCTGGGAACCCCAAACAACGATGTGTGGCCAGAGGTGGAGAGTCTGCCTGACTACAAAAACACTTTCCCCAAGTGGAAGTCTGGGAATCTGTCATCCATGGTGAAGAACCTGGATAAGAACGGCCTGGACCTCCTGGCAGTAAGTGCCTGAGTATCAGAATGAATACATGACAAACCTGATCAATGGATTATCAGCCAATACGATACACATGATCAGATACATTAACCAAACAGTAACTACTGATCGGATACAATTCAACAGTCTGATATTTGATATGACGAACCAAAGATGCACTGCAAGCCACTGAGTCAAATTATTTATTTGTGAGTTTTCCACTCTTTCAGAAACTCCAAGTGAGCAGCAAAATGCAGTTCCTGTAATATGAATGATAAAATGTAAATGAAACTCTGATAAAGGGGTCTTTCATAAAAGCCTACCAACAAATGTTAGATTTTCTTGGCATTTGTGTGCTGCTCCAATGTCACTGTCACATTAATAACAGTTCTGGCAGTAAAATAGCTTAGCTCCTCCTCCATCAGCTGCTGTTTCCTTCAGAATCAGCTGATCGGGGTCTGGATCAGTCTGACTCTGACTCCTTCTGTGTGTTCATCCGTCCATTCTCATCCTCCATCTTTGATAGTGACGTCTAGAGTCACATCTCTACGTCAGACGCTCCTATTGGCTCCGGTGGGTGATGTCACAGCCAATCAGAGTCTCTGGATAAGTCCTGTATGTTTGAGTTTATTGTGTTGACAGAATAAAGACAGTCAGATATTTGGAGCTGATTTTTCATCATTAATGAGCAGAACTCCTGATCAGATAAAGACAGAAACGACCCAAACACATGAGAGGAACTTTTCTTTGGAGAAGGAGACATTCAGAGTGTTTTTAGTTAGTTCCTGTTTGATCAGACAGAATCAGATGAGGTTGAGCGGAGTCTGAATTTGGACTTTTTTTTTTTTTTGTTTTTTTAATAATATATATGTATACATGAAAAACAAAAGACAGAATGTGGGTACAGAAAACTGTTGTCCTGCCTCTTCTCTTTAGAAAATGTTGACCTACAACCCCCCCAAGCGGATCTCAGCACGGGAGGCCATGACTCACCCGTACTTTGACGACCTGGATAAGTCAACGTTGCCTGCTGCCGCCATTAACAAAATCTGAGACATTTGACTCTAAAGTGAATCATTCTGTAAATACTTGTGTGTGTGTGTGTGTGTGTGAAAATAGTTGTAGACTCGTCTTGTCTTTTCAATAAAACTGCACTTTCAGCGATTCTCAGAACTTTGACCTTCATCTGTTTATTTATTCAGACTTCACGTTTCCAGTTTAGAGCTCAGATTGACATCACAACCTGATGATTTTTATCTGGGATTTCGATGTCATCTCAGTAGTGTTCAGTTTCATAAAAGCCTGGATCCGACTAATATCTGGATGTTTGTACAGGGTGATCATCCAGACTTCATGAATGAATCTGGTCTGGTTTTGACTGAGCTCTGTCAGCTGCTACTGAAAAACTGTCACAATGGAAGAGTTTTGAATAAAAACTTTATTGATAACAGTAAATCTAAAACAAAGCAATCCCTCCTTCAGGATGAGCTAACCTTCATCATCACCAAGGAGGAAGTCACTGATCTCGTCTCTCATCTGAGACCTGCAAGAACAACACATCTTAGTTCCAGATTTGACCACTGATGTTGAACTGGTCTTATTCTGAAGCAAGACTGGTTCAGATCTCACCTCCTCTGCCTCCTCTGAGCCTCAGACAGGATGTAGTGAGGAAGACTTTCCACTGACGCCTGGATGAGACAGCAGACTTCATGTCAAACATCAGTGATATCACATTCGGTCTGTTTACCTGTGCAGGTGTTTTCACCTACCAAGTCTTTGACCATGAGCTGACAACTATAACACAACAGGCTCCTGAGATCGGACCCCACCAGGAGCCTAAAACAGTGGACAGAGAGGTGGAGTCTGAAGATCACAACAGTTTACTGCTCTGACACAAACCAGGAGAAGGAGCCAGAACTGGGACCAGACTAGGTTCCTGCCACTAACCCACAAATACACATTTTATGTTGATACTGCAAAACCAATGACATCAAATCCAGAACCAAGTGGGTCTCACCTGGCTGACGAACAGCAGCCTCCACCGCTTGCTGCTCTCCCACAGTCCTCAGCTCCTCCCCCTGAAGGGCAGCATTGTCTGGGGGGGGCAGCTTGGTTCAGCCCCACTGGAAACAGATTCAGTCATTCAGATTCTGGGATCAAGGGAAACAATACAAGGGACAGATTCACAGGTCACGTATTACATGTGTCCTCTACCTGGATCCTGTCTCTGGGTCTCAGTCCTAGCAGCTCCTGAAGGTCCTACAGACAGCTGCTCTGAAGTCAATGTGGCCTGGAAGGCTGAGGCTTCCTCTGAGAGAAGGGACGAGGAAGGAGACAGGAGGGAGGACCTCAGTGAAACAACCTGTCTTCACCTGTTCTGTCCAGACCCACCCTGACCTGTCCACTCACCTGTAGCAGTGTCCAGGTCACAGACACAGAGCAGACAGCGGGTGGTGTGCTCTGGGGTGGACGGGCCCCTACAGACTGTCTGCAGCTTCTCACTGGTCCTACAGGAGACAAGATCACTGATAAGTTTGGACTCCATGTCACAGGCAAACACTGCGTAGCATTCACTGACCTGTAGACAGTGCTGACGGTGGACGGGAAGTCGGCCTGCAGTTTGGTGATGAAGATCTCGGTCAGATGCTGAATGCTGGATTTGTCTACCGTCTAAGGGACAAACATGACGAGGCCAACGGACCAAAGCACTTATCATGGGCACATGAAGTGCTGCGTCTCCGTGAGACAAAGTGAGACTGAGGCTGTGTCCAAAACCGCCCCCTAATTACTATATAGTGAGCTCGTCATTTTGTAGTGGTGTCCGAATGTGTTGTGAGAAAATGTAGTGCACTCAACGTGTCCCACAATGCATTGTGAAAAGTAGAGAATAGCCGATGGTCACTAACCCGTCACGACCACGCAAGATATCCCATGATGCACTGCGCTTGCAGCAAAAATGGCGATTCCAGCAGAACAAGGAACAGTGAGAGGAGAGCAAAATGACAGCAATGACGCAATTAGCTGCGCCAAAAGTAGTGTCCAATACAGTCCACTACATTCATCTCCCTGTAGGGAGGAGGGGGTGGCTTTGGACACAACCTGAGACACTTGTTGTGATGTCATGATGATATCACTTTCTGGGCCAACTCACCTTTGTGTCCAGAGCAGGTATGAAGACAGACGGGACGCTGAACAAGTAATTGTAGTAAGAAATCTCTTTAGCTGAGTAGTCTCTCATTGGGCGAACTAAGATGATGTCACCAAACCTGGAGTCAGAGAAACCCTACAACGCACGCACACACACACTAAATGAGTGTGTGTCTCTCTCTCTCTCTCTCTCTCTCTCACAGACTGTCTTTCTCTTTGTCACACAGACTGTCTCACTCTTCCTCCCTCTCTCTCTCACACAGACTGTCTGTCTTTCTCTCTGTCACACAGACTGTCTGTCTCTCTCTCTCTCTCTCTCTCTCTGTCTCACACACACAGACTGTCTGTCTCTCTCTTTGTCACAAAGACTGTCTCACTCACAGTGTCCTGGGCCAGCTGAGCCCCCCTCCCCAGTGCGATGCTGGACACCAGTTTGACGGCTGCTCTGGTTCCGTTGTCTCCCAGCATCACTTTGTTGTATCCTTTGCTTCGAGCTGTGTGGACCAGCAGGTGAAGCCTGTGAGGTCACAAAGGTTATAGGTCAGAACCTAAGCCAGGAGCCCCCCACCTGACCACCAAAGCGTAGTCCCGCCCCCTGACCTCAGTGTGTTCAGCAGCTCCTGTCTGGCTGTCAGTGTCGTTGCTGACATCATCAGCTGCTGCAGCGCTTGTGTCTGTGACTGGTTAACTGGCGGTAATAACATCACTTCCTGGTCCTGCGGTGTCAGACTGCTGCCGCCATCCGTCCGGACGAAGCGGTCCACCGCCACCTTGTAGGAGCTGGCCGTTCTCTTGGAGGCCAATGAAGCCGAGGCCAGAATGGAACTGGGCAGATCCAGAACCTGAGAGGACGGATGAGGAAACAGTCAGGTTGTCTCCGATGACTCCAATGGGATTGGACGGCTGACCACGAAGCGATGACCTCACCTGCTCCAGAGGAACCATGTGGACAGGGAACCCAGCGGCTCTGAACACAGTCAGCAGCTCCCCTGCCGTCCTCCGTCTCTGCTCCACGGACTGTCCCACAACCCCCCCCTCTGAAAACACACAACATCAAACAACAACAGTCAGCTCTGTGTCCACTGAGCCTCCAGCGTGTCCTCTTCTCATTTACCGTCGATGAAGATGATCCCTGGACAGAACCTCAGCTTCTTGTGAGCATTTTGACTCAAACCCTGAGGAGACAGAGATCACTGGGTCAAACTCAGAGTATGAGGACAGAGGACAGAACTGGACGGAACTGGACCAAGAAGATATGGACCAGGATGGAACTGGACGGAACTGGACCAAGACGGATATGGACCGGGACATTCTGTCCTCACTGTAACAACAGGAAACAAACCTCTTGGACTTGACGGAGCATTGAAGATGATGATGGTCCTCCAGAGACCGCCAGCAGCACCTGGACACAGAGACAGTTACTGAGCAGGTACAGAGACACCTGAGGACGACTGACGTCCAGCAGAGTCCACGTCCACCTTCTCTCCTGGAAAGATGATCCGGTTCTTTCCCAGCATGGCTCTAAACTTGTGGATGAAGTACTCCCTGAAGCAGGTCCTGAGGAAGAGGAGGATGAAGAGTCAGTCATTCTACATGTAGAACAACGCCCCCAACGCCCCCAACGCCCCCAGCCCCCCCCCCGCCAACCCCCCCTCACCTGCAGAACGAGTCTCCCGCCCTGATTACCACAGTCGCTTCCGCCTCTTTACACTTCACACATTTCCTGGAAACACTGAAGAAGACCGACATCAGGATCAGGTCCCATGGTGCCCCTCCTGGTCCAGACCGTCGGGTCCTGGTCGGACTCTGACCCCCCTCCCCGACGTCAGAACCTACCTGGGCACCTCCGCGCGCTCCAGTCCTTCCTCGTAGTGCTCGTCTACCTGACACATGATGGAAATCTCACAAACATACACGGAGACGGACAGGCTGCGTCACGTGTCCGATCGCGGCCCCATTTGATGACGTACACGGCCGTCCTCCTGACGTAACATCGCCACCAGCTGGGCTCGTTCGGATCCTGCTCCGGCAGTTTGATTGCTTTGGACTTGATGTTCCGGTCGGGTTAATCATTTCCGGTCAGCTGCCGGTTCCCGCTTTAGCGGGATGTGATGATTGGCAACACGAATTTCGTCCCATTTGTCCCAGCCGGTTACCGTACGGCCACCGTACGGCAGTGACGCAGCTCGGGGTTGTAGTTCTGAGGAGGACGGCCCCGGGGCGGAGTGCGGGGCGGACTACATCTCCCATGAGCCTTTGAGCGTGCCGCTGATCTGAGCAGCAGCCGGATGGAGCTCAGGCCGCCGCAGATCTGCGCCGTTATTCAGGTCACCGTCCTGCACCATGTTGACGCCGGACCGGCCCAGCTGCCGGTGTTTACCCGCCCGGAGCGGCCCCCCCAGCCCGGGGACGTGTCTTTATGAGGCCGAGGCTCGTGTAACAGCGCGGGACTCGAACAGGCTCCGTGTCCGCCGGCCGGTCGCCGCCTCTCTGAACCCGGAGCGAGCTGTCATCGACGGATCCTCTCCGGCTCCGTGATGGCGATGTTCCGGAGCTTCGTCTCTGCGGGCAGCCAGCTCCTCCTCCAGCAACAGCAGCCCGGCGGCGGCTCCTCGGCGGCCCCGGGGGCCCCGGGGGACGGCATTGAGCACCAGTTCTCCTGCCCGATCTGCCTGGAGGTGTATCACAAACCCGTCAGCATCAGCAGCTGCGCTCACACGTAAAGTCCCGGCGCGCGCGTGTGTGTGTGTGTCGGGTTGTGTGGTTTGTAACAGCTGAGTAAAACATGTGACATCACCTGCGGCAGGTGATAAACGCACGTGTGACGTCACATACATGACGCTGAGTGAAACGTCAGGATGAATTTTCCGGTTACTTCTTTGTTTTCAATTTTAATAAACTTGATCAGGTTCACACCAATCATATCGATGTCTTCTAATAATTAACATGCTTTTTTATAGAACTTATGAAGATAGGTGATAATAAAATGGACATCTTTCTGCTGAACATAAGCTCAAATGTTTACAGTAAAAGACACATCAATATGATGATCACTCCCTGTTGAGACCGTTTCTAATCTGAGCTTTTCACATCTATTTCTGTTTTTGGGAAATGCAGCTATTTTAACTGCTGTGGATCAAACATGAGGCACTGATGCTGTGCACACACACACATTTATATGTGAAAACACCTGGCTCCAGTGTCTCATGTTGTGTTGAGTTAATGTTAATGTTCCCCCACCAGGTTCTGTGGTGAGTGTCTGCAGCCATGTCTTCAGGTGACTTCCCCCCTCTGCCCTCTCTGTCGCGTGCCCTTCGACCCCAAGAAGGTGGAGCGCTCCTCCAGCGTGGAGAAGCAGCTGGCCTCATACAAAGCTCCCTGCAGGGGCTGCAGCAAGAAGGTTGGGGGACATTGTCATCATCATATGATTAACATGAAATACAACTGTTAAGATACGAAGACACCGTTATTGTGTGTGTGTGTGTGTGTGTGTGTTGTCAGGTGGCTCTGGTGAAGATGAGGTCCCACATCACTTCCTGTTCGAAGGTGCAGGAGCAGATCAACAACTGTCCTAAGTTTGTTCCGATGATTCCCACATCCCAGCCTATACCCAGGTAGAGTGTGTGTCTGTCTGACAGTCTAACAATCAGAGAAAGAATTCATCAGCTCTTACCTACATTAGACAATAATCTACTAAGTTCTGCAGCTGCTGAATCAACCGCAACGCCTCTTTTACATCTGGAGTCATTCTCATCTCTGAATCTCTCAGAGCCAGCTTCTATACTTAGTCTTCTAGACCATCAACCTGTCTTTTAGACCCAGTGCTGACCAGCCTCTTTAAAGAGATTTTCAACTTAACTGAGCCGTTCATTCCAAATCTGATTAACCTGACCTTATCTTTGGGTTATGTACCTCAGACTCTTCAGACTGCAGTCATCAAACCCCAACTTAAAAAACCGAACCTTGATCCAGATGTTTTGGCCAACTATAGACCCATATCAAACCTTCCATTCATTTCTAAAATCAATGAGAAAGTAAGAAACCAATTACACAACAATCTGGATGGGAACGGTTTGCTTGAAGAGTTTCAGTCAGGATTTAGAGCCCATCATAGCACAGAAACAGCGCTGGTTAAAGTCTCCAATGACATTCTAATGGCCTCAGACAATGGATCAGCCTCCATACTTCTCCTTCTAGATCTTAGTGCTGCATTCGACACCATAGATCATAATATTTTACTACAGAGACTGGAACATGACATTGGAATTAAAGGAACTACACTAAGGTGGCTCAAATCCTACTTATTAGATAGACATCAGTTTGTTCATGTTAACAACAGCTCCTCCTCATGACCTGTAGTCAGTCATGGAGTCCCGCAGGGTTCGGTACTTGGACCAATCCTCCTCACTTTATATCTGCTTCCTTTAGGCAACATTATCAGGAAGCACAGCAACAATTTCTGCTGCTATGCAGATGACACTCAGCTATATTTATCAATGAAGCTAAATGAAGTCAGTCAGATAGTTAAACTGCAGACATATCTTGAAGACATAAAAGTCTGGATCAACCGTAACTTTCTACTTCTAAATTCAGATAAAGACAAGTTATTATACTTGGTCCTAAGCACCTGAGAGAAACGCTATCTAAAGGAAAAGAGATCCCATCTCTCCTGTGTTAGCTCCTCTTCATTGGCTGCTGGTAAAATACAGAGTAGAATTCAAAATCCTTCTTTTAACGTATAAAGCTCTTAATGACCAAACTCCATCATATCTCAGAGAGCTCATAGTTCCTTACTGTCCTAGCAGGCCACTCCGCTCTCTAGATGGAGGTTTACTTGTGATTCCTAGAGTCTCCAAGAGTAAATCTGGAGGGAGATCTTTGAATTATCAGGCTCTTCTTGTAGGTATTGGTCCGGGGGGTGGATTTTCCAGCAATTTTCAAGACCAGGCTTAAAACCTTTCTGTATGACAGAGCTTATAGTTAAAAAGTCAAAGTCCATCTGCTCTTTAGCTCTGCTGCTATAGGCTGAGACTGCTGGGGGAAGCAGCCCTGCCTGAGGAGGACTCTTAAAGCAGGTCTTTCCTGCTCATCGAGGATCTGTTGGGTCTCATAAATCATTTTATAAAGAGTTTGGTCCAGACCTGCTGTAGATCTGGGTTAGTGTCTTGATGTAACTTTGTTATGATTTGGCACAATATAAATAAATCTGATTTGATTTGATCTGTGTAGAAGGAATGACAAAACAGTCCATGCTAACTCATCTTCCCCTCTGTGTGTGTGTCCTCCCTCATGTAGCAATATTCCAAACAGGTCTACCTTTGTGTGTCCGTTCTGTGGGACGAGAAACCTGGACCAGCAGGAGCTGGTGAAACACTGTATGGAGAACCACCGCAACGACCCCAACAAAGTGGTGAGGGAATCATAGTCCTCGAACCAAAACCTCAGCTGACACTGATACTTCTTGTTTCCTCTTTTGTTCATATTTTAAATGTGTGTGTTCAGGTTTGCCCGGTGTGTTCAGCCATGCCGTGGGGAGATCCTAGCTACAAGAGCTCCAACTTCCTCCAGCATCTTCTGCACAGACACAAGTTCTCCTATGACACCTTCGTTGTGAGTTCAGTGTGTAGTTCTTTGGTAGATCTGACCAAGACTTCTGGTCTTCAGTGGTCTGTGGGGGTCCTGGTCAGCCGACCTGACTGTCCCTCTCTCTTCTCAGGACTACAGCATTGATGAAGAGGCAGCTCTCCAGGCAGCTCTGGCTCTGTCATTGGCTGAGAACTGACACTTTCCTCCTCCTCCTGCTGGTCGCCTCTGCCACTCCCTCATTATCTAAACTCCTGACCCACAGGGTCTGCTGAGACCCCTCCCTGAGGCGTCCAGGCACCAGCATCACACAACAGATGCAGGTTGGATGTTGTGTGAAGATCCTGTGGGTCTGGACTGGATCCAGGAACTGACTTAAAAAAAAGAACAAAACTGAAGCTAGAACCTTTATCCTGGAACCAGTCCAGTACCAACCAACCCCTGGACCACAGCATGAAGGTCTTCCTCACCGGGAACTTGTGTCTCAGGTGATCGATCACAAATCAGATCTGAACTTTGCCATGCTTGTGATCGGCTCGGCTTGTCTGATCTGGTTTGAACTGGTTCTGCCAGTAACAGCACCTCCTCCAGTGGTTCAGGTCTCTGCCCACTGGTCCTCAGGTGGTCCTGACTTCTGACTCTGTCAGGTCTGAACTGGATTCTCTGGAGTCCTGAGCTGCTATGTCAGACGTCTGTTGGAAGTGGAAGTCATGTGACTTATTGTCCCATTTGTGGTTCCATCACACCGAAGCTGAACTCCTACATAGTCCAGCAGAATCCGTTAGAGCGGAACCAGCAGACCATGGTCCTCCAGGTTCATGATGACTCGGAGCGCCACCATGACCTCACAGCAAGTTAACGTTTACAGTGACAGACGGAGCAGCATCACAGCCATATCCACAGCAGAGGAACACTTCCTGTTTTTATTGGTGGGAATATTTGCACTTGTTTTTTTCTACCTGGGGGGTCGAACGTCTTCAATACTGTCACCGGCTTCTTCACTTATAAGGGACATATTTACGACACAGTGGCTGAGATAAAGTTTAAGTTTAAAAATTGATTTTTGGAATAGTTTCAGAGCAGCAGACGAGGTCCAGTCTGGGTCTGAGGCGGATCTGGATTAGTGCAGGTCTGGACAGGATGGGACTGCTCTGTGGTTTCACCAATAGATGGCATCCTTCACGCACACGAAACAGAGGATCCATCATTTGCACTTTACTTCATTCAGTTTTTTTAACTATGAGTTGATTGTTTTTGTAAAATCTTTATTGTCTTCAGGTCAAAAACAAAATGAGTCAGAGTTCAAAGAAAAATGTTTCTGTGTCTCATAAGTAGAAATGACTGTTTCCTCTTAATGTAACAGAAGCCACAGTGAAACCAGGATGGTCTGGTCCGGTTCCAGATCTGAACATGGAACAGAGCTTGTCTCAGTTGTTACCACGGTAACACCCATCTGACACGAACCGAGATGAAGCTGAATGTCCTGTTTCCATTTCCTGTCAACTTTGTTAACAAACCTGCAACTCATCTTCACTGTAATCTGAGCTTCCTGGACTCGGCTTCTCATCCCATCTTCCACTTGCTTCACGTTCAGCTTCATCTCAACACAAATTGTCACAGTCTGCTTTTCTCTGAATCTTCAGCTTCTGTAAAGTTCATCTTCATCTTCTTCATCTTTAAACATACTCAACTTCTTAACTTCTTTATTTTCATGTTATAACATAATTTTTCTGAAGCTGACCTCTGACCTCTGTAGCACAATCTGATTTGTTTTTGTTTCTTCTTCACCGTTGTAAATAATCAGTTTTTGTTAGAATAAAGTTAACTGCTGGTGTTCAGAGCACCGTTAGCATCCTGCTACATCTGAGTAGAAGCCAACTGTCAGAGTTAGCTTATTAAACCTGCGTTAGCCTGTGGCTAACTTACAGCATTATGTTAGCTTTAGTATCAGTTCTAGTAAAAGAGGAATGCTACATGCTACATGTTAGCTTGTAGAGGAATTTTACAATAAGCAGAATGTTTTAGTGTATTAACTAACCAACAGATTCATTTAGCACTAACACGCTAATGCTGTTGTCTATTATCCCAGCATATACTAAAACACCATCTGAACCTGCTGTCCATCAATCTGAGTGAAATTTATAATTCTTATCATAATTGAATGAAATAAAACTAATTTCTCCTGAACAGTGTCCTCCTTTGTTTATAACTTGGAGGCTGGTGATTGATCAACCCATCCAGGTTTGAGTGTTTTATTTTGACATTGGGGTGACCAGGTGACCCAACTGAGGTCTCCTGTTTCACACAGGTGGTGACTGACAAGCTGAGATTGGTGCGCCAGACAAGAAGGGAGAGACCCTGTCAAGTGAATGTCCTGATGAAGATCATGATCTTCTATTTAGCTTTTTTTTAGCTTATGTTAGATTTTATTAAAACATTGAATAGTTTTGCAGTTTTTTTTACTCAAATAAAATGAAAAAACCAGATTAGTTTTATTTAATTTAGTTTTATTTTGAAAATGAAAGCAGCCACCCCCCTTATAAAAGACAGCCTTTTACTATATATAATTTGTCATAGATTTGTCATTCTCTGCCTGTTCACACTCAAACAAATTTAAATAATTCATTAATTATTAATTATTAATTATTAATTATAGAGAGCACACCTGGATGATTAAAGTTGTGTATGTATATTGTGACCTGAAACTGACTGCAAGACCACATCTATCTCAGGTCCAGACCCAGAGTCCTGGATCTACTCAGGCGAACAAACGTGGTTCTCCAATCAGCTGTGGAGCTGCAGTTTTGAACCAGGTTAGGACCTACTTCGTCAGAAGCCAGAACTTGGTCAACCTGGCACTCCTCTGTTGCTGGTGCAGGTCTGGACCCTCGTCAGGTTCAGTCCAGAGTTAAGAAATAATCATTACAAAGAGAAACTCTTTCCTGTTCACCGCTACATCCCTGACCTTCTGTTGGCTCGTAGGCCCGTCCACAGTGGAAGACACGGTCTCAGCACATCTGGTTCTGGTCCATCTCCCAACCTGGTCTCGGTGTAGCGTTCACTTTGTACTTGGCTGGCTGGAGGACCACGCCAAACTTTCCTTCAAGGCTGGGTAGAGTGTGGCCTGTTGGGACAGAGAGGGTGAAGTGCTGCAGGATCCAGGACAGGAAGAGGAAGAGCTCCATCTTAGCCAAGGCCTCCCCGAGACAGACCCTGACCCCTGCACCGAAAGGGAGGTAGCTGGATGACGGGATGACCACAGCCGTGCCCTCACTGTTCAAGAACCGACCTGCAGAGGAAGAAGACTGGGATCAGCGCATGTCCAGACCTCAGAGGCCATTAGTTCTGCTTCACTCGGTTTACCTGCTGGACTACAGAGTTTTAGTTTAATTTGTCCAGAACCTGAAATTACATCCACATCAGACAGAAACAGTTTGGGTCAGAGGTGAGAGGTCAGAGTCTGTGCACTAGACTCAACATTAAATCACCTAAATGTCTTTTTTCTGCATTCAGATTATTTTGACTTCACTTAAAAGACAAGATTGTGTTTAAGTGGAAGAAGATTAATTTCAATATTCGTCTGAACAAATTAGCTATTCTGTTTCCCTCTAAATGGAGCATCATTTAAAAAATTAACATCATGTTGTGTTGAAGACTGTAAACTAGAGATGGAGACCATGAACTCATCAGGGAAACGTTTACTGAGGAGGAGGAGGGACATTTTCCCATAGATTTAGGTCTATGTTGTGAAAAGCCTCCTTAAATAGATAAGATATATTAGTACATTCTTGCATTGAGAATATTTATCTGCAAAGGGAAAAATAAATAAATGGAAATTTCATGAAAAAGTTCTAAACGTTACAAACACACCTGTGAATCAGAGATGAGAACGTTTGCAAACATGTTTAAAAGTTGAATTTAATATTCATTCTGTTCACAGGAATGTTTTCCAAATTTATTGATTTTTTTTTTTTTTTTCATATTTGCAAGATTTTGGAGAATTAATTAATTTTTTTTCTTTTTTTTTACACCTGCACTCACCGGGGTCGAACCGGTCTGGATTTTCCCACTCCGCCTCGTCGTGGTGCAGAGACCACAGGTTGATGATGACCCGAGTCCCCCTCCTCACGGTGAAGTCCCCGATGCTGCAGAGACACAGGGGCAGTTAGAGACTCCGCCCACTGATGCACTGATTAGGGGCGGGACTGTTGGACAATACCTGGTGTCACTGAGGGCCACATGGGGGATAAACAGGGGGGCCACAGGACGGATCCGCAGCACCTCCCTGATGGTGGCCTCCAGGTAGGGAAGGCTGCCTCTGTCACTGAGCTGGGGAGGGCGCCCTGCCCCCACCTTACTGTCCAGTTCCTCCTGGATACGCCTCTGCACCTGAACACACACACACGTGTGTGTGTAAACCAATGTGTTTGTTCTTGATGTGATCACATCACAGTGGAGTCAAAGCAGACAGGAATGGCTGACAGTTAAAGGACCCTCATGGCGTCTGTCTGGGGGAAAGCTGGGTTAGTGTGGGGCACCTGAGGGTGGTGGATCAGGTAGATGACAGCCCATCTCAGCACCGTGGTGGTCGTTTCCACTCCAGCTCCGAAGATGTCTCCCACTGTCATCAGCAGGTGGTCGTCACTGAGCCCCACGGACTCGGATCCGGCCTCCACTGTGTTGTTGTTGTCGGCGCTGCGTTTGGCTCTCAGCAGGGCGTCCAGCAGGTCCCTCTGCACGTGGTCGCTGTAATTGGCCTGGGGAGGGGCAGACAAACACAAACAAACTGAGCAGCCTGCTGTGCTGCACCGTGTCCAGCTCCACTCTGTGCTTGCTGTCTTTACTTTGTGTTCATCATATTTCTGCTGGAGAAGTTTGTCCCTGACGGAGACGCACCACTTCAGGAGACGCAGGTCTGCGTTGGGAAACACCTGAAACAGGCCAGAAGTGAACATGTGTCTTTCTGCGGGTCATTGAAAACTAGGACTCAGAGGTTTAATGTCTCTTTTGCCCCCCCACCTGTAACCAGGGAAAGATGTCCACCAGACTGTCCTTGGCCACCGTGTCCACGATGCCCTGGCTGTAGCGCAGCATGGCCTCGAAGTCGGGGTCTCCTCTGCGGTAGGATGAGTTGAAGCAGAGAGAGCAGATGACATTGGTAATGGCTCGGGTCAACTCCGGAGTCAGATCCAGGGCCAGTCCGGCAGCCGCCGACTCAGACAGGACCAACCTTAGGGCCTGGGCCTCTGCACAGACTGAGCAGGACCCAGGACAGATCAACGTCAGTCCTGGACACTGAACACAGTAAACAAAAAGTAGCTCCGGTCTGTGGAGTTTAACCTTAGACCAGACCTGCCGAGGTTTGACCTGGTGTCCTAAACCTGCTGCAGCGTGTGAGCTTCATGCTCAGAGGACTAGTGTTGGAGATGTGTACTCACTGATCTTCTCGATGGAGGAGGACCCCTCCCCAAACATGCACAGAGCTCCATGGACCACCTTCCTGTGGAACCTCCAGGTAGACCCATAATCTCCAAAGGCGATGTCTTTCCCATCTCTGGTCAGGATGTCTGTGGTCACCTTCAGGACAGGGACAGACAGGAGACAACATGAATGACCAATGACCACAGCCGAGGACAGACAAAAGATAGCAGTGGAGGGATTTTTTTTGGGGGGGGGGGTTACCCACAGTCCTTGGTCTTCCTGCAAACACCTTCCCCTTCTTCAGCAGGACCTCTCTGGCATGTCTGTGCTGGTTGATGATGATGACGGGGTGGGGGCCCATCATCAGAGAGTATGTCTGTCCATATTTCTCCTGCAGTCCTTTGAAGAGCAAATGAGGAGGTTGGGGCCCCCGCAAGCTGAGCAGACTGCCAATCAGGGGGAGTGCAGGAAGGCAAGGGGGCTCCTGGGGGCCTCGTGTGGACACTCTGAGCTTTAACTTCAGTGCTAACAAGGCTAGAGCCAAAAACACACAAACACACAGAAACCAAGTCATCCCTGCGGCCAGCAGCTCAGAGGAGACCAGCACAGACGGCCCTGAGCTGCTGGGGGCCCGACTTTTATTCTGCTCCTTCAATGTCACATCCTTGGCAGTGAGGCGGCGCCAACTCGGACGAGATAAGACTGCACTTGATTTATTGACTCGTGACCACAATGTGAATGCACACAAATACAACAATGGTTCAGCTCAGACACACAAATAACTACAACCACACATCACTGACAGGAAGTGATCACTGAGGCATTTTACCTGTAACTGTACTTTCTACCTCACAATCTATTTTTGGTCTCTTCTTCAAACTATAACAATTTTAAAGACCTTTACACTACTGTTAAAAAAACTTTACAATAACACTGATATTAAAGAAGTTCATTCTAATACAAAAAACACAAATACTGAAGAAGTTTATACTACAGTTTAATTATTTTACACAAACATTAAAAACGTCACACTTTCATGAAAGAAGATTGGGCAAAATCAAATTTAACTATAAAGCACATTTACAAACAACCAGAATTGATCAAAGAGTCTTTAAAATGTGCACAATATAACCAGACACTAAAGAGACACATAAACAAGATGCTCAAATGATTTTGTGTTAAAAGACAAGAGGTTCTTCGACAGTCAGGACATCAGCAGATTTTATATTGATGGGCAGGTTGTTCCTGGGTCTAGTCTGGGTATTGCCACCTTTAGTTTTATATGAAAATACCTCGATGTGTACACACTTTTTAAGGTTCAGTAGTAGCATCTTATGGTCCACAGTGTCAGAAGCAGTTGAAAGATTTAAAGTAACAAAACAGCAGTCAGAAGGGGATTAATAACTCCGAAGACAGATTAGTGCCTTATCGAGCTATGTTGAGCCTAAAGTCAGACTTTTCTGTGTAACGAAGGCGGCTCTCTTTGAAGCTGTCTGTATCACCATGGTAACGGATGCTGCAACATAACCTGGTCTGGACCAGTTTTTGTTCCGACTTTCGGCTTAAAGTCGGCTGTAAAAAGCGCTGACTTCAATGATCATCCTCCCTGAAAATGAGCTCACCGTTTCTGTTATTTTGGTGACTAGATGGAAGTAATGGGACCAAACAAAGCCATCAGCAGCGGTTTTTCACCCAATAAAAAAACACCAATCACAGGATGTGCTTTCTTATTTATTAGAGTTCTGGAAAAGGAAAAGTCTTAAGTATAAAATGTCAATCATGCTTAACAAAACATTTTAAAGTACCATTTACTGCAGGGTGTTCTTCTCATACTCCAGTTGCTCGATCTCAAGTTTCAGTTTCTTGATTTCCCGCTCTTTTTTATGATTATCCAGCTCTAGATTTCATTAATAAAGGATCCTCACATTTTCAGCTCCAACATGTAATAATAGGAAAACAAGCAACAGAGATGAGTGAGATAGACTTTTATGTTGGTGTAGTGTGTTCATCATTCACTCAGGATCACTTTAAAAAAGTAGACATAGGACTGAAATGATAAAACTGTAGCCCAGAATAAATATGAAGGTGTGCTGCCCAGAGGACAGCTGACCTCTCTGAGGTTTTCCTCCCACTGCCACCAAGTGTTTGCTCATGGAGGATTTGTTGGGTGTCAATTGCAACAGTTTGAATTATTGCTTACATAATCATAAATTGATTTGATTTGACTTAACAATTTCATTTAATAATTAAGATACCTCAGAAAACAGGGGAAACAAGTCAACAATATTGTATAAAAACAAAATTAAAAAACAACAACAAAAAAACTTGTAATATTAAAGTCTGACATTATTTACTGTTTCCTCATCAAATAAATGAGAATCAAATATTATACTCTTTATTTAAACATTATTATTATTATTATTATTATTATTTTATGCGGTTTCTGTGTAGTTTGACCCTGACAGCGCACCGTAGTTAAGATTACAAAATGGCGGCCGCCGAGTCCCCGCCGCGGTTCGGTCAGTCCGTTAAAGGACTTCTGTCCGACAAGGTCACGTCCTGCAGCTCTGACATCATCGCCCTGACCCGCCAAGTGCTGAAGGGTTCCCGCGGTCAGGAGGTAAAAACCCGCCACTTTTTGTCGTAAGGAAAACGCGAAGAACAACCGGAAGCGGCTGTGCAGTCTTTGCTCCACAATAAAAGCACGGCTGTTTTGTTCGTTCGTAGTTTTAGGAGCTCCGGTTTAGTTTCCGTTAGCTCGATAAAATAATTCAGGCTATCCGGGTTTTTTAAGATAAAGATCAGATATCAGATTAGCAACAAGATCCGGTTCACGGCAAACATATAACGTCATCACGTGATCTGACGTCATTGTCTTTCAGCTTCTGGGTCAAGCGGCCAGAAACATGGTGATTCAGGAGGACGCCATCCTGCACTCTGAGGACGTGAGTGAAGACAGCAGGCACCATTTACTACGGGGGGCTGTGATACTAACCCGCTAATGTCCAACTGTCTCTTTCAGAGTCTGAGGAAAATGTCCATCATCACCACACACCTGCAGTACCAGTGAGTATGTAGGTCTGAGCCAGGTGGAGGACATGAAGACAGGAGGGACAGGGATTCACTGTGGGACTGATTCTAAACTGACTCTCTGTCCGTCCCCCCCCCCCCCCCCTCCTCTGTCTCTCTGTCTCCCTCTCTCCCTTTGTCTCTGTCTCTCTGTCTCTCTCTCTGTTTGGTGCTGCCTGTCTCTCTCTCCCCGTCTATCTCTTTCTGTCTCTCTCTCTCTCTCTCTCTCTCTCTATGTCTCTCTATGTCTCTCTCTGTCTATCCGTCTCTCTCTCTCTTCCTTTGTCTCTCTGTCTGTCTGTCTCTCTCTCTGTCTCTCTCTCTCTCTGTCTCTCTCTCTCTCTCTCTCTCTCTCTCTCTCTCTCTTCCTCTCTCTCTCTCTCTCTGTCTCTCTCTTCTCTCTCTCTCTCTCTCTGTCTCTCTTGTCTCTCTCTGTCTCTCTCTCTCTCTCTCTCTCTGTCTCTCTCCCTCTCTCTCTCTCTCTCTTCCTTGTCTCTCTGTCTGTCTGTCTCTCTCTCTCTCTCTCTCTCTCTCTCTCCCTGTCTATCCGTCTGTCTCTCTCTCTCTCTCCCTGTCTATCCGTCTCTTTCTGTCTCTCTCTCCCCCTGTCTATCTGTCTCTCTCTCTCCCCCTGTCTATCTGTCTGTCTGTCTCTGTCTCTGTCTCCCTGTCTGTCTCTCAGGCAGGAAGCCATCCAGAAGAAGTAAGTCTAAACAGTCTGTTTGCGATACACTGATGACAACATCATGTCCTCATGAAGCCATAACACACAGATGACATCACTGTGGTTGTCCCCCCACCCCCCCAGCGTGGAGCACTCGAAGAACCTGCAGGATCAGCTGAGACACCTGCTGAAGTGATGGGACCTGAGGAGGATCCTTTGGGGACTAACGAGGTCTGAGCCTGAAGGTTCTACAGTGTTGGTCCTGGTCCTTCTGGATTCAAACACAAACCTGGCCTGTGTGGTTTTTTTTTTTTTTTTTTTTGGTTGGTTAATATATCTATTGTCGTCTGTTTGGCGGCACAGTAAAAGATTCGGGATCACCTGAATGAAGATGTCACTTCCTTTACCTGTTCATTGTATGACATCATCTGAACCACTGCGGTCAGCTGTCTGTTAAATCTGCTGTTCCGTTTTCATTGTCCAGCTCTGCCCACATTTACCTGTTCACGAGTGCATGTAGTAGAAACAGACGGATCAGAACAGAATATTTCAGCCTTTAATTAATGGTGTTCTTCGGCTGCATCATTGGCTCAGACTGATAAAGAGCGAAGGGACAAACTTATCAGCTGCTGAAGGTCCAACAGCTGCTTGACCTTGGTGGCGTCCCTGAGCGCAGGCAGCTCAGTCCTGTTCCTTCAAGCTGCACGTGTCTCTGCCCTCAGTGTGCAGGGATTGAGGTCAAAGGTCAAATCTCATCTCCATCTGATGAATTTGGGCAAGAAGCTCAGCATCACATTGTGTATTTTGTGACAATTGTGATTCTTGTTTGTATTTAAATTAGATCCTGTGATGACAAGCTCTGTAGCCACGTTGATTCAGAAGGTTTATTACAAACTTCAGGGAATTAAATCACCATGCAGCAGCTGAACACAGAAATACATTCATGAGACAGTCCACATCATCACAACTGACCAAGGATGTAACAATGCAAACACAAACTATAAAACACTGAGCAATCATCAGTCTGTCACTCAGAGCAGCTGCTTTCACACCATGGACACACACAAAAAAAAAAAACACTTATTTATCATCCAAAGTTTATAAAACCACTCTATTGCATAAATCTGCAGTATCCATGACAACAGTATCAGTGATGACAGTATCCATGACAACAGTGCAAATCTCAACGGCAGCTGATCCTTTTCCAGTAACAGCGGCTTCACAGACCATCTTCATCAGGAAAATTAGCCATTCAAAAACATTTCTCAGACAGAAAAATAAAAGCCCCAGACTTCAGGAGCCAGGGGTCCCAACGTGGCCCCGTGCAGACGAGAATCTATTCATACAACAAACCTGGCCTTATTCAAAACTGAGGGAGGAAGGTGGATCTGCTTCTGATGCCACATGACCCACACACTTTTTTTTCCCTCTCACTCTCACACACACACACACACACACACAAAAATTGAAACAGACTCAGTTTGTTTCTTTGATTCCAGATTTGTGCTGATGAGAAATGCCTTCATGTCAAAGACCTGGAATTAGAGGGTGGGCTGGACCCAAGTCTGGCTCTGCCTGAGTTCAGGAAGTTCTTCCTGTTAACTGGTGTATTGGAGGTCCAGGTACCAGTAAGCCTCATCTGAACAGGATCAGGTCCAGACCAGCAGACCCACTGACCCCGATCCTCTTAAATGTGAATGTGGATCTGACATCCGGACTCAGGTTTGTGCAGCCACAAAGAAAAGATCAAACATTAAAACTGAGTGTAACAGAAAGAAGCCATCTACTCCTCCTCATCATCATCTTCATCATGGCAGTGGGTGATCTCCTGGGGGGCCTGGGGGAAGAAGTGGGGAGGCTGGATCTCGCTGATGGACCGGGTCAACTGGTGCCGTTTGCACTCCATCTCCTTGAAGTCCACATCGTGGCGGTTTCGTGTGGCCAGAGGAGATTCAGTTTCAATGATGGCGATGTGGGCATGGTCTACTGTTGACTCATGAGGCATCTGCAGAAGGAAGGGAGGACAAATCAAAAACACGGGAAGTGGAAAGCAGACAAACACACACAGACACTCACCAGTACATGTGCAGCTCTGAAAAGGTAGCTGAAGGGGTAGTACAGCAAGTTGATGAAGGAGGCGGCGTACAGGTCTGCATAACGCATCACCTGGGAGGCAAACAGTGTCTGACGAGAGCCACTACGAAACAGACTTCCCATCATGCCGTAACACATGTCCATATCATGGGTGACTTTCTGAGGACATGGAGAGAAAGAACACTTCCTGTTGGTTTGACAACATCCAACAACCTGAAGACCTGCAGATCTAACACCCAGGTCCTTCACAGAACAGGGACCAGGGACCCTGAACTTCACTGTCAATGGTCAGAGTAGTGATGATGTCATAATGGAGACCAGTCATGTCGGATGATGTCACAGACAGTCATACCTTGATCCGCCGCTGCAGCGAGCTGATGTCAGGTCTCTCATTGCTGCTGCTGTCCAAGTGTCTGAGGACAGAACAGAGACTGATCAGGATCACACAGACCTGGACCAGCAGATAGTGGACCCTGTTGGTCTGAATCAGAATTTAAACTCTTCAGCTCACTTGTAAAGTTCTGCCAGGAAACAGTCCAGAGACTGAAGCTCCTCAAAAATGGCTGAAAAACAGAGTTAGTTCATCAGTATCATGAAGTCACATCCTGTCACAGAATTAAAATTTTTTAAATACGACAGAATGGTCGTCTTTAGACATTAAACTCCTTCAACCTGACGTTTCACCTCCTGCAACATTCCTAGAGCTTTGGAAAGTCGAATTAACTTAAATTCACCATGTGGAATTCTTCATCCACCAAAAGACTAACCCTAACCAAAGCAACGTGCAAAGTGATCTTTTATCCTGGAAGTCCACAGTCAAGTCTTCATTTTCTTGAAATACGATGAGAAATTTCCATCGACTCAGATCACACGTTATTTAAAGCATTCATGTTCCCTTGAGTTTGGAGATTTGGTCAAACTTCAATATTTGGAAATTTTATTTGATCAAATTTCACATCACTCACATAGCATCAAAGTCATGTGCGTGTCTATGATCTGAGGTACATGTTTGTGTGAAAAACACACATCAACAATGTGTGTGTGCACATGTATGTACGAGTGTGTGTCTCACAGCTCTTGTCGGTCCACACATGCAGCTCCTGGGCCAGCTCAGGTATCACCAGGAAAGTCCTCCAGCCCTGACGTTTCTTCGATTTGAGGATGTCCCCGAAGATGTGGTCTCCGATGTATATGATGTCCTTTCCTTTAGCTCCCAGCAGGTCACACACGATGTCCGAGGACCCTGGACCAGGACAGAAGAACAGAAGAAAACATTTACAATGTTTGACATCAAACTGCAGCTGAATTCAACCTCTGATATTAACTCTACTAATTCAGGACCTAACTCCAGTAAGAGGAGTTGTTTGAGTTGGAGATCTTCACCAGGACAGTAACACCAATAATTAATAGTGTCTTCTAGGTTAGTCACAGATCTGGTCTGAAGACCCCTCGTTGAGTTCAGCTGTTTGTTTTTACCTCCAGAGTAAACAATGCCGTGCTGCAGGGGGCCGGTGTACGTCCCAATCTTCAGCCTTCCTGTGGTCTGAGACAAACCAAGCCTCAGTGAAACCTGCTCTCAGATGTAAGCACAGTCACGTCTTGTGTTCATGCAGGCTTCACTTACAGTGTCCACCTGCCGCAGCACCGTCCCCTCGCCAAAGAACACCGGCTTACGAGCGTCAACCAGGATCAGGTCAAAGTAAGACTGCCAGGGACAGTGGGGGGTACCAGGCTGAGAGGACACAACCAGAGATGAGGGGGGAGACAAACACAAAAACATCACCAGTGGGTGAAGCTTTAATGTGTTAATTGTGATGAAGATGATTAGCTCTTAATCATGAATGGATCTTAAAAAATCTGAAGCCAAATCCACTAAAATTAGCTGACCGATGTTTACCTTAGGGCCGTGGGGGAAGTCAAACAGGTAGGTCATGATTTTCTGAAAAATTAAAACATGATTTTGAGAGCAATGCGGACCAGAAGAGAAGACCAGGTTCTGGTTCCAGGACTCTGCTGTGTGATGTCTCACCTCTGTGTATTTGTAATCGCTGTTTGTGGCCAGAAACACTTTAGCTACCTCGTTCATGCGACTGAGGAGGAGAGGAAGCTTTGGCTGGGGGAGGAACAACATAACCAAGTTCAACAAACATCAACAACACAGAGATGCAGAAGACAGACGATACTCACGTCCTTCACCACGTACTTCTCCAGGTTCTCAACAGTTTTTTCCTTTAAAGAGCCCTGAGGACAGAGGAGAGATCAGAGCAGGATCAGGACAGGCAGAGGGTGGGGTGACTGCATGAGAAGTCCACATCTGTCTGGACATTACCTTGAAGTGGACCCAGTCCACAGCATCTCTGACATCCTGGAACATGCTCTTATAAGACATGAACAGGTCTCCATCTTTGAAGCCAGTCTCACAACTGCAGAGACATGAATGATGTTTAAGCCTGAGACAGAACTCAGATGGAGACAGAAGGAACAGAGACTCAGTACCTGGAATATCTGGAGCAGTTACTGAAGAAATCCACAAGGCAGGCAAACAGGTAGGTTTCTGTGGAGGGAGACGGAGATGTCAGGAGCCCCGTCCATCCAAGACAGACGGTCCAGTAAAGACTTCAATATCGGTTAGATGTCTGTAATGTCTGTAATTTTTCTCACCAGGAAGGTTGAAGAGTGTATTGAGGATATAAAAACGATCGGTGTCACCACGCTGGATAAATTTGTTGGGGTACATCTCTCTGATGTCAGGTCTATACAGACACACACGCACACTCAGTAAAAAAGTCATGGTTTTCTGAGGATGAATCTAGCTCACTTCCTGTAGCGCCATCAGCAGGTTAAAGGTCAGCAGGTCACCTGATCAAATGCTTCCATCAGTGCTGAGGTCTTTAGAGATCTGGTCCACTGGAACACAGATCTTTAAAGACCTAAGGCTGTCAGTGTTGAGGTCTTTACACAGACATGGTCTGTGGAGACCAGGAGAGCCCTGCAGTCCTCACCCCCTTAAAAAGTTGAAGCCGTGCACACAGACCAGGATGTTCCCATAGGTGTCCACTTTGAGCAGGTTTCCATACATGGTGTCAAAAACCAGACCTCTGAGAAAGACAAGACAGGTGATTTAGGACAGGACATACCTGAGAGAGACAAACTGCTGGGGATCCTGAACCAACCTGGTGGGGAAGGAGGGGTCGTACACAAAGTTGAGCAGCTCCTGTGGATAACCGATGGAGACCAGACGCTCCACCGTCAGGTCAAAGCCCAGAGATTCGTACTCAGGAGATTTATAGACTATGGGTGGGTGTCATGTTCACACATAATCAACAACCAGAGCATTTTAATTCAAATTCAGTCAAAAATATATTTGTATATTTATTACTTTTAAGTTTATTACTATATTTCAGGCCATCCTTTGGTCCCTGGGACCATGAGGTCTCCAGGGCCCTCTGAGGCCCAAGCCAGAAGGGAAAATAACAAACTGCTGAGCAGGAAGTGTTTTCAAATTAAACCTGGTGGGCTGTAAATTAGTTGAATTTGCTTTAACTCAGAGGAAATGACAACAGATGAAGAAACTAATGGAGGCCTGAGAGACTACAACAGAGGATGAGGGAGGACTGGACAGATGGTTTCTGGTCAGACCTCATGTTAGCTGTGATCAGGATCAGACTGCACCCACCTGCCAGAGTGTAATCCATATCAAAACCGAAGCACTTGATCTTCTCCATGGCCAAACTGCGGTTCACAAACACTCTGCAGGAAGAACAATGTGTTCAGAGATAATCATGCAACACTGTCACAAATCAACACAAACTTCCTGAGGTCAGTCTAAGTCTGACCACAACACAACACACACACACACACGCTCACTGTTACTGATACAAACATCAGAGCATTGGAGGTAAAATGGAGCTGACTCAGAATAAAGACACAAAAACATCATCATCACAGAAGAAGAAACTTCATTCCTGATGTGACTGAAGATTAACCCCATTAACTAACCCTAACGTGAGAAAATCTGGCCAAGTGTTTGATATTTGACTAAATCTATAAGAATTTATCTACATTATCAATCAGTCACACAGTTTCTTCATTCATTGTTTTTTTTATAATCCACATGTCAAAAGTTCGCCTGAGAAAAACTTTATCAAAGTAGCTGGTTTATTCTTGGTTGATCAGTTCATCAGCTACAGTGAGACCCCCCCACCCCACCTCAACCCCCTGACCTCTACCATCACTAGGGAAGCTGCAGTAACAGAGGAAAAACTTGTCCATTGAATCGTCATCAGTGGAGACCCAGACACTCAGATACAGATTATACAGAGCGAAATATAATCTGACTCTGCTCAGGCTGCAGAGTCTGTCTCCACTCAGAGGGTGAGATGACGTGAGGCCGACAGGAAGTGATGGGATTAAAGAAAAGATGCAGAGTAGGGGACCATAGTGACCAATCAGTTGATGTTTCCACAAGGAGGAGCCCGACTGGTTGGTGTCAGTATGGATGGAGTTCATGAATTCATGGACACCAACACACATGAATCATTGAGTCAGTAGTCCTAGTCTGTTCAACAAAAGGACGGCATACCTCATTCCAGGATGGTTTTGAGCCAGATCCCTTGGAAAGCTTTGCAATAGAGAATACATGCAGTATTACCACTAAAGCCAAACTGCTACTCCAACCACTTATGTCACACCAATTAATAATCTATAGCCTATTCAGACAAACAGCTGACAGTGATTTTTCTGACCCAGGTTGATGATCTCACCTCTTTTCATCCAGTGTCTTTGCTTCTCAACCGAAACTGAAGGAATGAACTTGAAGAAATGTGTGAGGGTTAAAATGTGTATTTTGAAATGAGGAAAACTCACGTGCTGCCTATTTCAATCTAAACTTCCTCCATCACATAACAAACAGCTGTGACTGAACATCTGGAGCTTTCAGACGTCAGTCTTTGGATAAGCCTAACAGAGGTCATAAAGACTGATGTCTGAAAAAGTACAGGCAAGTGACAAACCAGTCCATGGAAACCCTAACCGCCTCTCTTGATGTTTTCAGTCAGCAGTCTAATGTGAAATGTAGAAATCTTTGTGTTTTGTAAGTAGTGAAGGGAATATCAGTGTTGAAATAGCAAGTGTTACTTTTTTCAATATCCTGAAATCTAATTACTCTTTCCATCCAACAATTGCATGGGGTGTGTTACTGTAGCTGAGCTTATTAAATCGACACCAGCTCTCTCAGCCTGAGAGGAATTAACAAGTTTATTTTAATTTTCTTTATTTGTTACGATATATAACTTCAGAAACTATTGAATTGAAAGTTTATTACTGGTGTATGTATATATATATGTTTTTTAAATCTAACACAATAGTTACTTTCCCTGCTAACAAGTTACTTTTGAGAGAAGTAAATAGTAACTATAAATAATTACTTTTTTAAAGTGGTGTGCCCAACATTGTTTGCAGGACAGAACTGAACTTGCTCTCAGTGCTGTGGACACACCGACATCAAGACCGACTATGTCCCTAACTCCAGGTTAAAAGCTGATGGTGTGAAAATGATCAGCAGTATTAATATATCTATCATGTTTTCACATGAAATCAGCTTCTTTCATGACTTCAAACAAATTTTGTGTTTTATTCAAAAAAACAATTAGCAGCTGTAAAGATTTCCAGGTTTCAGTCAGACCCCGACTTCCTGTTTGCTTGGAAGACACACACACACAGTGTCAACATCCTTCTTCAGTTTTTTTCAAGAGGTTGTTTCAATTGTGTGACTGTCGTCCATTAAAAGAATGTTTAAATAAATATAATTTCTGTGGATCTGATGATCCCTTCAGCTTCTGCTCACAGTGGAAGTTCAAACTGCTTCTTTCTGACAAACGAGGCAGCAACACACAGACATGAGACCGTAACTGAGCTGAAATGGGCAGAATGATGACTAACAAACCACAACACTGTGTTAACACAGACATGATTCAGGTGCACAGAGTTTGCTCTCCGGCCCATTTCATGTGATTTTTATTCTGATATCCAAACCAATGAATGGTTTTGGATATGGACATTAAAACCGCTGGGAGAACAAACTGGTTTGGGTGGAAGAATCGCTGGGAGCCAGAACTCTGACTGAGCAACTGTTTCGTCAGTCAGCTGTTTTTGAGACTTTTTAGAGCTTCCATCTCATCATGGACTGTCGGCCCTCTTGGTTCTTTAAAACAGTAGAAACCATCTTTGGAGAAGGTGGATCGGACATGCTCTGTACTCTCTCCTGATTGGGCGGTTCCGTCTGTCAATCACAAAGTGGCCCCGCCCCCTAACCCATCCCCTACTTCCTGGACATTAAAAAAATGAACATCATGTTGTATTGAGGACTTGAACCGTTTTCCCATCGATTTCAGTACAGTGTGACCTCTTCTCTGGCCGGGGGAGTCGCCCCCTGGTGTTCGGGGGCAGAAAGCGTCTCCTACCTCTGATGAGCCTCACGCCGATATTTCTTCATGGTCACTCCGTCCATGTTGGCGGGTAAGTCCGCGTAGTTCTGCAGCCGGTCGCTCCATGATGTCGTCATCTTGAACCGTTTCTGTGGACGACAAGTCGTTAAACTGACACCGTTAGAATTAGCATGACGCTGACAGGCGTCAGCAGGAAAATGGAGGCTAAGCTAAAGTTAGCTCAGTGCCCGGTAAAGGAGAGAAGGCGGACATCCGCAGCCACAATAAAACCTATACGGCGCTTAACCACCGTAAGGCACTACATACGTAAACAAACGGCTCGTGAGCCGAGTAAACAACAACAGCAGCACTTACGAGTTTACCGAGATCCGTCCTAATAGCGCGGAGCATGCGCCAAGATCGTTTCCTTTTCTTCTTCGTCTCATTTAATTTTACTTTACCGCCACCTGCTGGACATGGCCCCGCCCACTGCGGCCTGTTACTGAATTAAATGATCATATTATAAACTCAAATAAACACTCAAACTCATACAGAAATGAGGCATTAATAATGTAATCAAGACAGCGTCCATTAGGGTTTATTCACAAACCACCTCAAACACCTTTAATGTAAATAAAACTGTCAAATGAACATAGACCTAAATTTATGTTCTGTCAGCTGTTTTTTTTTTCAAAAGTAAGCAAAGGTTAGCTGTCAAACTTAAATTCATAGTTATGAAGTTGCACTGAAATAAATTATGTACTACTTCTTTTTTTTTTTTCAAGAGACCAGTGTTGTCAACAATTCATCTTTAAATATGTTAGTGAAGGTCCATAAACTGAACAGGTGGAGCTTTGTTTCTAAGAAGCTTAGCATTAGTCAATGTATTTTGGATAATTTGTCTCATTAAACTGATAAATTGTCTAAATGAAAAGTGTATTTGACAGGAGCTCATTGATCCTGTCTGAGGGTTATGGATACGAATTGCACTCGTGTAGATTGAATAGATTTTAGAGCTGAAAGAAATGAAAGAACACAACGATTGGTTCTTCACTTACATTTTAATAACTCTTTTATACAAAACGGAACAGAAAAATATACTTTTATTCAGCAGGTAACAAAGAGCGAATGTACAGAGATTAGCACCAGGTGCTGCATATGTAGAAAAGTGCTCAGCAGGCTCTACGTCGCCTCAGTGCACTGGAAGGTTGGGTTTCATGTCAGCTTCCGGACAGCCAGACACATTTTTACATGGAGTGTTATTCTGTTTCACCACAGTCATTTCCTCTGTACACACACTTTGGATTTACAACCAGTAATGTTCAACACAGATGTCATGTTTCAGAATCAGAATTCAGATCCATTATTAATACTTTAAACAACTTAACAAATACAGGAAAACAACATTGGTTAATGATGAATATCCATGAGTTCACTCCCAGTGACTCAATTTGATTACGTTAATCTAAATATTTCAGAGGCTACTCATTATGGCACAATGGCATCAGAACCTTTGACTAACATCAGTGTGACAGAAAACAGGAGATTCCATCACTGACTGAGGGGCAGATGATTCAACATAAACGTGTGTAGCTAATGTTTGAGGTCAAGATGTCTGAACTGTTGACTCTTTTTTTTTTCCTGAACGTTGGTCAGTTTCATGAGTTAAGCACCATCTGATAATAAAGTGAAATGTCTCTTTGATGGCTTTCATGTCACAGTGATGCAGCAGTGGCTCTCTAACCAAGAAGTAACTGTTCAAATGCTAACAAAGTGTTGCACTTCCTGTTTCACTGTTGTTTGAAAAGGATGGAACTTTTCATTTTGGGAAGTTGTTGAATATTTCATCAAGTGTGTCATCTGTCACACTGGTGTCAGTCAAAATTTAACATGTTGTAAAAGACCAAACCCCTGAGCACCATGTGTAAAAATATTGCATCAGAGAGCTGCAGAGTGGCATCTCCACAGACAGGAAGTTCATTCTGGATTACCTCAGAGACTTTGGTTCTGTGTGTCCATCTGAATCACTACTGCAGCACTGCTCAAAGGACCTGTGATCACATGGGTCTTCCACAGGTCCCACCCCCTCTTCCTCTGTCTCTAAGAAGCTGTGCTGATCCCACAGTTCCTGACCATCACATACCTCAATCCCAGAATCCCCAGTGAAGCGCCGGTACCTGCCCGGCGTGGAGTCCTTGTTGGGGTTGGTGGCGCTGTGAAGGAGTGTCTGCGGGGCCTCTGAAGCTACAGGAAGTGCTGCATCAGTATCACTGGGGACGGAGATCACAGACTGGGTACACAGAGACTCCTCAGGTGGATCGGTGGGTGGAGGTACTAGTTGGAGGGGGGTGTAGGGGGGAGGGGGTGTGGCTGGGCGGCCAACTACCTCTTCATAGGCCGGCAGCAGGTAGGTGGGCAAGAACCCTGAAGAATAACGAGTAAGAAGGAGGATAAACATGAACATGTCTGACATGAACAATGACTGAGGTTAAAGATACACAAACTTGTTTTTCCATAAGCTGGAGGATGTGAAGAGAAATGTCCAAAAATAAACCCAGAGAAAAACGTCTCCCCCTCTGTACCCCACAAACAGGATTAGAAACCAGAAGGAAACATGATCAGAGAGATTGGGGTGACCCTTTGGTGTAGTTTAACTTGAGGAGTGTGTGACCTGCAGCAGGTGAAGTGTCTGACAGGTGAAACTGACTACATGTATGTGAGGAATGTGTGGAGGCAGCAGCACAGACGTACGGAGATAGAGCGGGAGCTGAGAGTTGTTGTGAGCCTCTCTGTAGGCGATGAGGTTGATCTCATTCTGCCGCCGCTGCTGTTGGAAACGTTGTTTGGAGCGCCAGTGCTGACACACACAGCAGCATGCCAGGATAATGATCAGGGCCCACACCAACCAGAACCCTGCAGGGACCACATGGGTCCAAACACCTTCAGCATGAGTCCTCACAAACAGTTCAAACATGACTGTCAGTCCTGAGAAAATCATTCTGTCTGTTAGTTTTTCATGCATGGACCTGCAGCCTTAAATAAAGAAGCACCACTGAGTGCCTGATGGTCTGGCAGCTTCTGTTAAAAGGCTCTTGGGTGTGTCTGAAACATGAGAGACAAGCAGGCGGCCGAGCAGCAGCTCAGACAGTAAACAAGCAGAGATTGTGAAGGATAAATTAGACTCCACCTGTCAAACTGGTCCCACTGAGCTATATCAAACATGTGCTTCTCATTCCTTCACCTTTAAGTCTGCTAAACGATAACAACTTTGCACTGGTAGAAATACAGACAAATATTCTTTGTGATTCTGCTTCTAATGATTGAATAAGTTTCATGAAGCGATTGAAGCAGGGATGAGTCACTTACACCACAGTTCATAGTAGTAGCTGCAGCACTGTGTTTCCCCACAGCAGTGACCTGACTCACAGATGTAGGTCTGGTTGTTTAAGCCTTGACAAACCAGGTTGGCCTGAAAAAACACAAGGAAGTTACTGAAACTACAAAACTACAGATTTGTTTTTCAATGCCTCAAACACTTCCATACTTTTTATCATCTTGGTGACTTCAACATGATGGTAACGAGACTGTAATGCAAATGATTTAAAACCAAATTTAAGCACAACTTTTATTTATTTAATGGCTATTACAAAACATTTAAGGAAGGCCATCCTGTTTAATATCAACTATTCTGTGTTGAATTCTTTTGTACATCAACACATCAAAGAGACTAATTTGACTAGCTCCTGATCGACCTCTTTGTGTGTGTCATGACTGTAGTCCTGACACACACACGAATGAGCTGAATTAGTTTGTTTCCTCAGATGATCACTGACTGTCATAATTAGCTGATCGCAGACCGGAACAGGATCAGAAACCTCGGCAGTAAAATCTCAAAGTGGTTCATTCATTCCAGTGAGATCAGACAGATCTGATGAGTTTTAGAGTCATCAGTCACACAAAGCACACAAAGCTAGCGCCTTTCCCTGCTAACGTTAGCCGAGTTAGCCTATTCTCGGCAGCTAATGCTAACACTACTGGTCGTTTTTAGAACAATTGGTGATGATGAAGCTGGTCTGTGATGAAGGCAGCCGTTAACCCGGCCCACAGATCAGGATCCAGAGACGGAACCATCCCGACTGGACCGACTGGAGTCAGTTAGTCGGCCGGCTAAGACCAATGCTCGCTGTGTAAGAGCCGCTAACCTCCGACACCGAGGCCGCTGTGGCCAGATGTTCTGCTCCAACGGCGGCCTTCGGCGACACCATGACGGAGAGGGGAGAGTCCGGCTGCTGTGTTCGGATCAGAACATTTCTGACAGCCGGTGAAGCTTCGACCGACCGACCAAAACAAAACAAGTTCGGAAAAGTCCAACGATTGTTCCGGACGGCTGCTCCGCCATTGGTCCGTCCAGGAATGTGGGCGGTAACCCGACAGCCATTGGCTGTTCCTGTTGTCAAGTCAATTAGATTTTTTCAGCTCGAGAGCTTTATTGACAAACAGTGAAAGAACAGACAAACAACAATATGGAGAGAAATTAAACTGTGTATTAAATTAGGAACCAGGGTCCTCCCGGACTCTAAACTCGGTCTGGGTCCAGAACTCACCCTCTTATCTCCATACCAACATGATCTGAACCCAAGAGAACATTTCATCTGTAATGAAGAATGACATTCAAACACACACACCCTCAGGCCCTTCGAACCTTTCAGTCCAGTTTGAGGGAACAAAACCAAACAAATCCATTTGTCCTCTCAGGAATTCTGTTTTCTTCTTTCATGACCTTCTTCTTTCTGCTTCTGCTCATTCAGCTTCCCAACAAAGTCAATAGTTCCTCACATCCCAGTTTGACAAGTCAGGAGGATACAAGCTAATCTCCTTAATCTGGCCTTTCTCCTTCAGGCAGCCGCAGGGAGGACGGACCACCGACTGTAATCCTGTCGGGCAGACAATAGGATTAAGGGCCTGGCCCCTGAGTGACAGCCAGGAGGGCCATCCACTACCTCTGCAGCTCTCTTCATTCTCTTCAATGTGACTTTATTTTTGTTTAGCAGGCCTGGGGGTGGGGGGATTTCTTTGAGAGGCTGCTGGAGGTCTGACAGGCCTGCTGTCCCTGGAATGACTGACAGGTGAGGGGCTGCAGCTGAGCGGGGGAGGGAGGGGGCTGTTGTGGAGGATGAAGAGACTTGTATCCTGGGTTGGGGGGTCGGGGGGATACAGTTGATTTTCCTTCGCATTCCTCTGGAGGAACATGAGTGTGTGTGTTATTTCAAGACACACACACACATTTCAATTCAGCTGTTGCAGAATCACTGAGACAAATTTAAATACAAACCAGAATCCATTTTATTGCCAAGTAACTTTGAATGGAGAATTTGCTGGCAGGAGGCTGCAAGAAAATAATAAATAGCAATATTTGTGAAAAAACATCAAGCTTCAAAAAGGAAGATGAGTTTTTATGAGACTATTTTCAGTGATGGATTAATGCATCACTGCTCTGCAGTACACAGGAAACATCAAGTTAACAAGAGCTTTGAAAAAGAACAATAAAGCACACTAAATGTCTTTTTGAACATTTCTACATTACACACAGATGTTCAATTGTTTGTTGCAGCACTGAAGAAAAAATTTGGTTTCTTTCTTTAATCAAAAAAAATTTGATTTGATTAGAGTCATGAATTCAGCTACTGTTCAGACATTAGCTTTAAATAGCTGCCTCAGAGACTCTGACCTGTCTGTTTGTTGTTGCAACAAAATATTCACAGAGGAAAAGAAGAGAGAGTGGACAATCCTTAATGTGGTAATGAAAATGAGCCCGTGACACTGAGAGGAGTCCTGTAGTTCACTGCACAAACACCAGGTGGCCCCATCAGCACAAATATGCGATGACCATTTTAGATCGGAAGACACACACAGACAGTCCAGAGACACTGTCATGTCTCACCTGTGTCTCTAAAGATGTAGTGAGGGACTGACAGACATGAACAGACCAACCATAGTGAACGGAGGACCTGAATATCTCATCATCTGTAACGATGAAGATGATAATGATGAGGGTGAAAAGGAGTCTGTGTGGATGAAAAGGCTTTTCCGGCAGCACCTCCTGAAATGATGACGTCTCCTCAGATCTGGGTCTCAGGTCTTTTTTCTCCCCCAAAGGTCTAGAGATCCAAACCTCTAGTGACACTTCTGAGGAGATGAAGACGAGTGTGCACAAGACCTAAAATCCAGCATCTGATCTCAGACTTCATCACCATCTCCCAGCCAGACAGTGAGATGATATTCTCATCATCCTCGGTCATGACCCTCTGTCTTAAAACGTTGAGGTGGTGGCATCCCCACCCCCACCCCTTTAGGAGCAGGATTTTTGAATCATGTGACACTGATGCTAAAACCTGGAGCGAGCAGTGTTGTCATGGAGATCAGCCATCATCCTCTGCTCCCATGATTAATTCAGGGGTCGGTCCCCTGGGGCCACATCTCCTGCATGGATGTGCAATGTCTGTACGCACCCAGGCCTTCACTTTCATGTGGCCCCCCTGTGTTGGTTAATGGACATCACATGATCTGATATATGCTATTAAAGGATTTTAGGGGCAGTAGGGAGGGCACACTTATTGTCCCCTGAGTCTGAGCTGAGGTTTCTGTTAAGGTTAGTGATAGTGATGCTTTAGTGATGCCACTCTGTCATGTTACAGTGCTACGCTAAACTAAACAGCTGAGTTTTTTTTATTATAACAACAATCAGAGAAAGAATTCATCAGCTCTTACCTACATTAGACAATAATCTTCGACTGAATTCAGCTCCTTAATCAACTTTAACACCTATTTTACACCTGGAGTCATTCTCATCTCTGAATCTCTCAGAGCCAGCTTCTATGGTTTCGTCATCTAAATCATCAACCTGTCTTTTAGACCCAGTGCTAACCAGTTAAGTTGAAAATCTCTTTAAAGATTTTCAACTTAACTGAGCCGTTCATTCCAAATCTGATTAACCTGACCTTATCTTTGGGTTATGTACCTCAGACTCTTCAGACTGCAGTCATCAAACCCCAACTTAAAAAACCGAACCTTGATCCAGATGTTTTGGCAAACTATAGACCCATATCAAACCTTCCATTCATTTCTAAAATCAATGAGAAAGTAAGAAACCAATTACACAACAATCTGGATGGGAACGGTTTGCTTGAAGAGTTTCAGTCAGGATTTAGAGCCCATCATAGCACAGAAACAGCGCTGGTTAAAGTGACAATGACATTCTAATGGCCTCAGACAATGGATCAGCCTCCATACTTCTCCTTCTAGATCTTAGTGCTGCATTCGACACCATAGATCATAATATTTTACGACAGAGACTGGAACATGAAATTGGAATTAAAGGAACTGCACTAAAGTGGTTCAAATCCTACTTATCAGATAGACATCAGTTTGTTCATGTAAACAACAGCTCCTCCTCATGACCTGTAGTCAGTCATGGAGTCCCGCAGGGTTCGGTACTTGGACCAATCCTCCTCACTTTATATCTGCTTCCTTTAGGCAACATTATCAGGAAGCACAGCAACAATTTCCGCTGCTATGCAGATGACACTCAGCTATATTTATCAATGAAGCTAAATGAAGTCAGTCAGATAGTTAAACTGCAGACATATCTTGAAGACATAAAAGTCTGGATCAACCGTAACTTTCTACTTCTAAATTCAGATAAAGACAAGTTATTATACTTGGTCCTAAGCACCTGAGAGAAACGCTATCTAAAGGAAAAGAGATCGCTCCTGTGTTAGCTCCTCTTCATTGGCTGCTGGTAAAATACAGAGTAGAATTTAAAATCCTTCTTTTAACATATTAAGCTCTTAATGACCAAACTCCATCATATCTCAGACAGCTCATAGTTCCTTACTGTCCTAGCAGGCCACTCCACTCTCTAGATGGAGGTTTACTTGTGGTTCCTAGAGTCTCCAAGAGTAAATCTGGAGGCAGATCTTTCAGTTATCAGTCTCCTCTTCTCTGTATCGGTCCAGGTCAGACTCTTTAGACCAGGCCGAAAACCTTTCTGTATGACAGAGCTGATAGTTAAAAAGTCAAAGTCCATCTACTCTTTAGCTCTGCTGCTATAGGCTGAGACTGCTGGGGGAAGGACTGAGCATCTCTCCCTCCCCCTCTTGCATGCGCTGACATACCAATAACAATGGTTCTCCTAAATCCCTGTTTCTCCCAGTTCTAAGTATGTTTACTGTATCCCTTAACCATGTTACCTAAAGTTTCTGTCTCTCCCATTGCCTCTCCTCTCTCTCCCTGTCCTCATCCTGCTGGTGGTGAATCATCACTATCTGCTGCTCACACATCTTCTTGAACTCCATCCAGCATAATTTCTATGAACTTCATGCAGCATCATGTTCATGCCTGCACCTGATTTGAATATCCTGTCCTCCTGCTCTCATCTCTCCCTTCTCTGCCCAACTTTGCCACCCCTGCCCCACGTGTCTCTCTCTCTCTCAACCCTTAAAGGCAGATGCCCCCCCTGAGCCTGGTTCTGCACGAGATTTCTGCCTCTTAAAGGAAGTTTTTCCTGCTCATCGGGGGATCTGTTGGTCTAGACCTGCTCTGTATGTAAAGTGTCTTGATGGAACTTTGTCATGATTTGGCGTGATATAAATAAATCTGATTTGATTTGATCATCATAAGTGACATCACTGTCAGGGTGACAGAGGATTGACTGACAAGATGTCAGCATCAGCAGCGATTCAACATTTACATCTGACAAGACAAAATTTACTAAATTACTGACTGTGAGATAATGAGCCACAGTGACATCATTAACATCTCCATCTCTATTGGCTGCTTAGCCTGAATATGTTGTATTTAGAAAGTATCAAACCAACATTGACCATGTTAATGTCCTCACACAGTACTGAGCTCTGTGTGACCAGGGGACGAGGCAGCAGGACAGTTGGACATCTGACTTTAGGGGACATGAGACAGATCACTTACCGATGTTGGTGATTTCATTTCTGCAGAAACTGATGATCAACAATGAATTATTTTAGATTGTTCTTCACTAAAACAGATGAATCTTATCTAAACGTTAAATATTAGATTTGACGAAAATGTGAGAAAGAAGATTTCAATCTGTGGCTCACAAAGTTTAAGGTTGAGGCACATCTGGTATTTCGTGTTTTAGACAGGTGACCTAACACACACACAAAGAGTCCAGGTGTGTGTGTGCTTATCCAGGTCTCTGTCCATCAAGTGGATCCTCACATTGTATGAAGTGGATTCCTCTCCCGTGTGATCTCAGGTCAGAGGTCAAATGAATGTAAACCCAAACAGTGCATTTCCATGGCAATGAGATGTTTTTGACAAGAGGCTAATGTGCCTTAATCCCTTCAAAGGTTCAGTGTGAATTCAGAGACCTGGTCTGTGTCTGACGGACGTCTTTAGAGAATTTGATTCTTACTCATAGAGCCTCGAGCTAACGGATTAGCCCTTTACTTGCCACATGTCAACTTCCTGTCATCCAACACTTCTGTCAGTCCAGCTCATTTATCAACTTGAAGCTGCAGTTTTTGAAATCAAGGTATTCTAGATCTGGATTTGAAGCTCCAGGATCAGATAAACAAGTTTCAGAAGCTTCATTTCCTAAAAAAAAAACAAAACACCTTTCGCAGTCTTCTTTTTACTTTAAATTTGCTGCAGCAAGGATTAATGGGACATGGTTCTCAAAAGAAGGGCCAGTGAGTCCTCTTCATGTCTTCAGTTTGATGGTCTCTGTACGTTGCTGGTAATGTAACAGTGATGTCACCAGGGTGACAGATTCACAACAGGAAGTCTGTTCAGGTTCAATTCAACCAAACACAGACAACTGACCATCCATTAAAATGTGAAAACTTTTATTGTGAAAACAGACAGGAACTGATAAAGGTGCACTATGTGTCATCTGATGCAGGTGGCGGTCAGTCTGAAGTCCAGACAATGGAGGCTGGTGGCAAGGACAGCGTACAGGTGAGCACTGCTGAAGCGGAGGCAGTATACGGGGCTGCTCGCCAGGTTTGAGCTCAGCTGGAAGAACTGCACCACAGGAAGCAGTCAGAACCTGCTCCTCAGACATGTGACCAACATACAAAAAGGGGGGGTGTTTACCTGTAGGCACTTTGTCTGGCGTTTGTCCCAGAGCCGTACGACGCCGTAGTACGAGGAGCCACTGGCAATCATGTGATTTCCGTCTGTCTGGATGCAGTACAGAGTGCTGTCATGTGGCTCCTCCCACTCCATTGCACACTTCCTGTTGGGAAGGACATGAGAGTTTAGTAGGACTGACCCATCAACTAAACCCGCAGTTCCTCCATAGAACACCAGGGATGGATAAAGCATGATTGCAGTCTGGACCCAAAACTGTTCTGGTCTCTGGAGATCAGTTTGTTCTTCATGAGAACTGAGGGAAGGATTCGGAGAACACACCTGTTTACAGGTTGTAAGGGGATTGGGGGGGTGTGGTCTCTTTGACTGACAGCTGAGTGAACGTATCACTGACAAATCATTGAGGCTTCAGCTTGTTAACAGGAAACAGTTTCAGTTTTAGTTCAGTTCAGACTGTCTACACTGAAGGACGAGGATGGGGGGGTCAAGACCAACGCCCAAAATCTGAACTAAGGTGAATCAGGACACTAGTGTGTGTGTGTGTCTCCAGACGTCTCTGTCTGCCCCCAGTGTCTCCATCACTTATTGATGAGGCTCTAATGGAGGATCGATGTCTATTGGCAGAAAATAACCATCCCTAACACACACACGCAGACAGACACACGCACATACATGAACATGCTGATGACATCATCCAGGTTGTTTCTTCTAATGTTGTCACCGTGTCATCACCTCCAGACAACCTGGACCTCCAGTGTGACCCTGGGAGCCTCAGTGCTTAGACCAGATCAATTATTGATATCTAAAGAGGGACCCCCCCCCACCAGCCCTTCACCCCCCCTTAGTCCCAGAGTGATCTGCCAATCACATCTCATTTGTCTTACTTCACTGACCCCGCCCCCTGAACACTGCCCCACAATCAGGACAGACAGTGGGAGGAGATGGGGGAGATGGGAGAGGGGGCAAGGGAACGGGAGGGGGTCAGGGTGGGACGAGGGGAGATGGGGGGAGAGGGGTCGTACCGGGGGTCCAGCCGAAGGTCCCACAGACGGATGAAGGTGTCATAGCCACAGGTGAAGAGCTGGACCGGAGACTCGAAGACCAGATCCAGGACTCCAGCCCCCCGACGGAAGTCTGTGCCCAGACTGCTCACACACAGTGACCTGGGGGGAGAGGCTTTTATTCTGAAAGGATTTCCTGTTTCTATCAGTGTTTCTTCTCCACTTGTAGAATCTGTGTGTGTGTGTGTGTGTGTCCACGCTCTTGTGATCACAGCCTCCTGATTATTGGAGAATAACTTGCCCTCACTGGGGCAGATTATTGCAGAATAACTGTCTCTTTGTTGCCCTTTAATTCCCCCCATGACCGTGACTGTGTGCGACTGTCGCCTGTTCGATACCTGTGCCGTAGCAACCATTTAAAGGAGTCTGCTGGCCTTGGCGACAGAGTGGTCCGTCCTTCGACTCGTGCCCCCCCCACCCGGCCTGGAGCTGGTAATCCCCCGCCTGCCCTCGGGGGTCCTTCTTATTGGACTGGGGCTTTGCCCACAGGGCGCCTTATTGGGTGAGAGCTCTCTTGGTGCCGAGGTCTCATGACTAAGCCTGAGCCAATGGGGAGTCTGCAGGGCAGTGACCCTCATTTTCCCTTTACGACTAAAGCCCTGGAGCTTATTCCCCACAACAACAGCCCCATTCAGGGCTGGGGCAGCAGCCGCTTCATTCATAGCTGAGTAATGATGTCTCCATCACAGCACTGACAGGGGCGGGGGGCACAATCTGACCATTCTGTCAGAGAAAGCTGTCCATAAAATGGAGCGTCACCTGTAGTCGTTCCATGTGACATCAGCAGGCTGAACCTGGAGGGTCACGGTGTTTACCGAGCGCCATGATTACAGGGCAGTGGAGGGAAGGTGCAAGCTTCAGTAGGGAGGCTCATAGTCATAACCCTGACAGCACGCCGCCGAGGGCTGCACACATGGCGTCATGTCACATGACATCATGTGATATAAAGCGTGCACTTTAAGCATAAAGTCAATAAAAGGATTCCCAAACTTGAACTCTTTCAGATGTCTGTGAATAAAGTTTTGTTAGTTTGATTCACTGTCTCTGTGAAGGACCATGAACTACAACCTGCAGTTCCTCCACAGACCACTAGAGTCCAGTAGAGAGTCCATCTTATAGACTTCCGTGTCCTAAGGTCCACATGTCCACAGCCTAGGACAGAATGGTTTCGTTTTGGGGGCGTGGCTTTTATGAGTGACATGGTTGTGGCGTATGGTTGACACCAACTGACAGGCCCCACCTCTTTGCCAAATTTGTACTGGACAGAGGTTAAGGGGCGGGGTCAGGTACTACTAAGGTGGCAAGAATGGGGCATTCCGATGTCAGAAACCTGTGGTGACTTCACAGATGTGGCGTCCATATCCCTGAGAGTTGACCTCTGGTTCTGGTCTGTTCAGACCCGGTTCCTGAGGACCCTGATTCTTCAGATGAACACTTTGACTCAGATCTTGATTTTGCTGCTGGAGAATGAAGCAGTTTGAGTTTTCAGCAACTTTGTGTGGGGGGCAGGTCGGTGGTCCTGGGGGGCACAGACTGATTGTAATGAGGGGCCACTGACTGTGTGGCACACAGAGTCTAAGTCCTGGTCTAAGCCGGTCTGGTCTCCCCACAGGAGTCAGGTTAGCTTCGGGGGCCACACACACACACAGATGGTGAAAGGATTCATTAATGAATCCACAATGTTGGAAACAGCAGCAGAAGCTGAGGCCATTATCCTCTGCCAGAGAAAAGAGTGTGTGTGTTTTTGTGGCGCAAGTGGTTGGAGGCTGTTGTAAAGTTAAGTCTAAGCTCTAAACAGGGGCCCGGGGCCACACGGGGAGACGGGCCCTCTCGTCAAAAGCTGTCAGACAGGTGGAGAAAAGGCCCCCACCGAGGTTTTTACTGCCTAAAACAAACAGAGGGAACCTGCTGCATGTCGACCAGGGTTGGCCTAACTGTGTGTGTGAAGGGGGGTCAGACCGCTTGGGGCCACTAGGACCACTGGGATGCTGGGGGCCGGTCCTCAGACCACAACAATGACCGACTTCAAAATGTGACACACGTGTTCATTGCGAAGGCAAATGAAGGTAAAATTTGTAGAACAACGTTGAACTGTTTCATGCCCCCCCAAAAAACACAGGAATGGAAAAGATGACGAAACAAAAGGAACCAGGTAACAGAAGGGAAGAGAATCGGAGGTTTTCCAAAAATTTTAATTATTTTACTTAATTTCCTTCCTAATGTTGCAAAGTCAGGCATGCTGGGACCACAAAGGATGAGGCGAGGACCAGCACGAAGACCAGGACCACAGTATACTATGAGCTGGTTCTTTAATTGTGAACCCGTTGCTGTTTTCAAACTGCTTTTCATTTTCCACAGACAGGAAGTGCTGCCGGTACAACAGGGAGATGATGATGATGATGTTTTGGCTCTTGAATCAAAAGAGATGTGTGTTTGTACTGAGTCTGAAGCTGATGCTGGTGCGTGAGGGCAGTGTGTGTGTGATGTTTGTTCATGTTTGTCATGTTGTGGTTGTGTAGTTACAGTAACAGTCTGCCCCGATCATCATCATCATCATCACCTGCTGCTCTCAGCTGTTTATCTGAAAGAGGAATGGGGGGGGGCGTTGTTCATGTGAGCCCAGGGAGAAAATGAGATATCCTGAGCTTTAAGAGGATGCAGGTATTATCCAGGTCCACTACACCTTGTAACGTTTCCTCAACACCTGCGGCCTGCTCCCCCCGACTTCAGGAAGTAGCTTTGTGTTGTGTCGTCTTGTTTTAATTGGCTCAGGTAAAGCTGGGACTTACAGCTGCCTCATCAGAGACGTATCAGGTTTAAGCCTCGTCTTTCAGAGACAGGAATCCTGGGAGCCCCCCCCCCCCACCAGAGCTGCTCAGTGCTGCTAAAGCCACGTGGGAATGTCGGCTTGGTGAATTAGGTTTGCAGCAGTGAAACTTAAATCATCACAGCACAACCCACAATGCACTGGGGCATGATACATAAATTATATCAGTGCAAAGATTTTCTGACATCATGAGCATCATCAGAAATCACACCGTTCATCCTCCAATCAGCAAACAGACTGATCACCACAGGAGGGAGGGGCCAGAAAGACCATGAGCCTTCAACACAAAACATCAGACAGTGAAGAAAAATGGATGCCACCTCTGTGATGTCACCACAGGTTTCTGAAGCAGCCATCTTGGCCTTGCCTGAGTCTGCCTCTCACGCCCAGCTAATCCAAATATGGGTGAAGAGGTGGGGCTAATACATTGGTTTATGTCAGTTTGTGTCAATCACACCTTTGAAAGAGGCCACACCCCTTATTTCTCCATAACTTTAATGTTAATGGCATGTTACATTTTAATGAAAAAAACAAATAATCAGTAAACAGCATTTAGAGTTTTAACTCACCGCTCAACGTCCCAGATACGAAGAGGAGAGAAATTCTCACAACACGATGTCCCAGTAACAAAAGAACTGTGGGGGGAGACAGATTGTGATCTCAGATGTTTTTTATACAAACTGCTGCAAAGAAAATTTGGGATATTTCATGAAAAGTGTTTTTCTGGAGCTTCATTTGGTTTCTAAACTGTGAAACATTGTGGTTGATGTTTGAACTTTGACCCTCAGAGTGAAACTTCCTGTTTTGACTGGTCCTCCTCTTTTCTCTGAAAGTTATTGATCATTTATAATGTCAACAGCTGATGTGAGAAAAGCAGCAAAAAGAAAGCCCCCCCATCCCCCTTTTTAAGATGCATTGTTGGCAGCAGAAGAAAAGAGAATCTCTGATTGGAGCAGGTTGGTAACCAGGTATGCTCAGTAAATTCCCTGCATGTGTGTGTGGTGGGGGGTGTTGGGGTGTGTTTGGCTGTTGGAAGCTTGATGGGAGGGTGGGGGGTAACCAGGGGTCCTGGTAGTGGGGGGCTTCTGTTGGGTTCGGGCTTAGTGCTCTCCTGCAGGGTTGATGGACAGGGGGAGGGGCCAGCTAAAGGGAGGTGGTCACTGACAAACGCTGCTGCTGTTGACGCACCATGGGGGGGGGGGCTGCAGGCTGAGTCCGTATCAGTCCAGATCGTCTTTACTTCATAAGTTCCTGTAGGTGGTCCAGTTTTGAGGGCTAGTCTCAGACCCAGACTCCTCCAGAATGAACAGTATAAGGACAGTCCTAAAAGGGTGGGGGGGCGTTACTCTTCAGGTATAAGAAACAAACTGACCGACCAGATGTGCAGCTGCGCATGTGAGTAGAAACAAGAAAATTCCAGAGATAGTTCCAGAGCCTGACTGGATAAACACACAAACCAGAGACCACATGAATGTTGACTAGATGATGATTCTCCATCTGTGTACCACAACGACAGGAAGCAGCTAAGGCTGAGACTCTGTGACATCACCACGCCATGAGCTGCATCCTGTGACATCACTGCATCTCAAAAGTCATTGATCTGAAAAATTAAACTCTATCTGATCACAAACAATAACAACAATGTTGATCCCTCAGCTCTAGACCGACCCACCAGCCCACAGTTCATACTCTGGACCAACCTAGTCTGAGGATGGAGGCTGGACTGTGTTCGATTCCCTGCTCCCTGAAGCCCGATACCCCCCCCCTGACCTGAGACATTATCAGGAGACTGGACTGGTCCATCAGGCCCAGGTTACATAAAGAGGGTCCAGACAGAACCAGACTGAGCTGGCATCAACACACACCCCATCTGCCAAGGGAATTGAAGGCTGATGGGGTGTGTGTGTGTAAGGGGGGGGTTTGGAGTTTAAAATGGTGGCAGGACAGGACAGAGTTGGGGGGGGTTGAGGATGTGTAAGTGAGGCATAGAGGCAGCTGTCAGGCCTGTTAGGCAGCACAGCCCATTGGCAGCCCCCCAGTAATTAGTGTTGGGTAAACTCATTTATGGCCCAAATGGGTCGGGCAGGACCAGTATGCGTGGCGGGTGACCTTTGACCCATTGACACAGGATACAATAGGGTTACGGTCACACTCACTATCTAGACCCTATTACTCTCCATTACTCACATTACTCACCCCTCACTAGGCCGTGGTGCTGGTGGAGGCAGGGCGGGGGACACCGGCCATACAATGAAACGACTCCCCTCTTGTCTCCCCCAGCACCCTCCACCCCCCCACACCCCTCTGAAGCACCTACCAGGACTGATCTGGGGTCAGAACTCTCACTGATATTATAGCTGCTAAGGTCAGAGCCTCTCTCGCCTAATGTGGGGCAGATGTCACCCCCCCTCACACACACACAGCCATATCTCTGACCAAACGGAGTCCCCCCCCATGAGCAGCACGCTGGGCCTCTGCTGCCGTTTGGGTAACCTCATCAGCTGGTTGTATCATCTGAGGGTCTACGTGGCAGGGTCACACAAACTGAGTCCTCAGACACATAGATATGAAAAACACAACTACACACATTAACAGCACTCTGTCACACACAGTCAGAAGCACAGACACAGATACACACACAGATAGACAACAACACACACACAAAGTGTGGGAGCTCATGCTGAGAGTTGAATCCAGTAGAAACATTGGTAGTGCCAAATCAACCAACTGACCGCACAGGGAGCACCACGCTTTCCCAAGACCACCACCGCTCGCTGCTCCGATCCCAGCTCAGGGCATTCCGACAACAGGACGACAACAGGACGATAACAGGACGACAGGACGACAACAGGACGACAACAGGACGATAACAGGACGCGAACAAGACGACAGGGCGATAACAGGAAGACAACAGGACGATAACAGGACGATAACAAGACGACAGGGCGATAACAGGAAGACAACAGGACGACAGGACGATAACAAGACAACAGGACGATAACAGGACGATAACAGGACGATAACAGGACGACAACAGGACGACAACAGGAAGACAACAGGACGATAACAGGACGATAACAGGACGACAGGACGATAACAGGACGATAACAGGACGATAACAGGACGACAGGACGATAACAAGACAACAGGACGATAACAGGACGATAACAGGACGATAACAGGACGATAACAGGACGACAACAGGACGACAACAGGACGATAACAAGACGACAGGGCGATAACAGGAAGACAACAGGACGATAACAGGACGACAACAGGACGATAACAAGACAACAGGACGATAACAGGACGATAACAGGACGACAACAGGACGACAACAGGACGACAACAGGACGATAACAAGACAACAGGACGATAACAGGACGATAACAGGACGACAACAGGACGATAACAGGACAACAACAGGACGATAACAAGACAACAGGACGATAACAGGACGACAGGACGACAACAAGACAACAGGACGACAACAGGACGATAACAGGACAATAACAGGACGACAGGACGACAACAGGACGATAACAAGACGACAGGGCGATAACAGGACGACAGGACGACAACAAGACAACAGGACGACAACAGGACGATAACAGGACGATAACAGGACGACAGGACGACAACAGGACGATAATAAGACAACAGGACGATAACAGGACGACAGGACGACAACAAGACAACAGGACGACAACAGGACGATAACAGGACGATAACAGGACGACAACAGGACGATAACAGGACGATAACAGGACGACAACAGGACGACAACAGGACGACAGGACGACAACAGGACGATAACAAGACAACAGGACGATAACAGGACGACAACAGGACGATAACAAGACAACAGGACGACAACAGGACGACAACAGGACGATAACAGGACGATAACAGGACGACAACAGGACGATAACAGGACGATAACAGGACGATAACAGGACGACAACAGGACGATAACAGGACGATAACAGGACGATAACAAGACAACAGGACGACAACAGGACGACAACAGGAAGACAACAGGACGATAACAGGACGATAACAAGACAACAGGATGATAACACGACAACAGGACGACAACAGGACGACAGGGCGATAACAGGAAGACAACAGGACGATAACAGGACGACAGGACGACAACAGGAAGACAACAGGACGACAACAGGACGATAACAGGACGATAACAGGACGACAACAGGACGATAACAAGACAACAGGACGACAACAGGACGACAACAGGACGACAACAGGACGACAACAGGACGATAACAGGACGATAACAAGACAACAGGACGATAACAAGACAACAGGACGACAACAGGACGACAACAGGAAGACAACAGGACGATAACAGGACGATAACAGGACGACAACAGGACGATAACAAGACAACAGGACGATAACACAACAACAGGACGACAACAGGACGACAACAGGAAGACAACAGGACGATAACAGGACGATAACAGGACGACAACAGGACGATAACAAGACAACAGGACGATAACAAGACAACAGGACGATAACAAGACAACAGGACGACAACAGGAAGACAACAGGACGACAACAGGACGATAACAGGACGATAACAGGACGATAACAAGACAACAGGACGACAACAGGACGATAACAGGACGATAACAGGACGATAACAGGATGACAACAGGACGATAACAAGACAACAGGACGACAACAGGACGATAACAAGACAACAGGACGATAACAGGAAGACAACAGGACGATAACAGGACGACAGGACGACAACAGGAAGACAACAGGACGACAACAGGACGATAACAGGACGATAACAGGACGACAACAGGACGATAACAGGACGATAACAGGACGACAACAGGACGATAACAGGACGATAACAGGACGACAACAGGACGATAACAAGACAACAGGATGACAGGATGACAAGACGACAACAGGACAACAACAGGACGATAACAAGACAACAGGACGACAACAGGACGATAACAAGACAAAAGGATGACAACAGGACAACAACAGGAAGACAACAGGACGACAACAGGAAGACAACAGGACGATAACAGGAAGACAACAGGACGATAACAAGACAACAGGACGATAACAGGACGATAACAGGACGACAACAGGACGATAACAGGACGATAACAGGACGACAGGACGACAACAGGACGACAACAGGAAGACAACAGGACGACAACAGGAAGACAACAGGACGATAACAGGACGATAACAGGACGATAACAAGACAACAGGACGACAACAGGACGACAACAGGACGATAACAAGACAACAGGACGACAACAGGACGATAACAAGACAAAAGGATGACAACAGGACGACAACAGGAAGACAACAGGACGACAACAGGAAGACAACAGGACGATAACAGGACGATAACAGGACGACAACAGGACGATAACAAGACAACAGGACGACAACAGGACGACAACAGGACGATAACAAGACAACAGGACGACAACAGGAAGACAACAGGACGATAACAGGACAACAGGATGACAACAGGACGATAACAAGACAACAGGACGATAACAAGATAACAGGACGATAACAGGACGATAACAGGACAACAGGATGACAACAGGACGATAACAGGACGATAACAGGACGATAACAGGATGACAACAGGACGATAACAAGACAACAGGACGACAACAGGACGATAACAAGACAACAGGACGATAACAGGAAGACAACAGGACGATAACAGGACGACAGGACGACAACAGGAAGACAACAGGACAACAGGACGACAACAGGACGATAACAGGACGACAACAGGACGATAACAGGACGACAACAGGACGATAACAGGACGACAACAGGACGATAACAGGACGATAACAGGACGACAACAGGACGATAACAAGACAACAGGATGACAGGATGACAAGACGACAACAGGACAACAACAGGACGATAACAAGACAACAGGACGACAACAGGACGATAACAAGACAAAAGGATGACAACAGGACAACAACAGGAAGACAACAGGACGACAACAGGAAGACAACAGGACGATAACAGGAAGACAACAGGACGACAACAGGACGATAACAAGACAACAGGACGATAACAGGACGATAACAGGACGACAACAGGACGATAACAGGACGATAACAGGACGACAACAGGACGACAACAGGACGACAACAGGAAGACAACAGGACGACAACAGGAAGACAACAGGACGATAACAGGACGATAACAGGACGATAACAAGACAACAGGACGACAACAGGACGACAACAGGACGATAACAAGACAACAGGACGACAACAGGACGATAACAAGACAAAAGGATGACAACAGGACGACAACAGGAAGACAACAGGACGACAACAGGAAGACAACAGGACGATAACAGGACGATAACAGGACGACAACAGGACGATAACAAGACAACAGGACGACAACAGGACGACAACAGGACGATAACAAGACAACAGGACGACAACAGGAAGACAACAGGACGATAACAGGACAACAGGATGACAACAGGACGATAACAAGACAACAGGACGATAACAAGATAACAGGACGATAACAGGACGATAACAGGACAACAGGATGACAACAGGACGATAACAGGACAACAGGACGACAACAAGACAACAGGACGACAACAAGACAACAGGATGACACGATAACAGGACGATAACAGGACGACAACAAGACAACAGGATGACAACAAGACAACAGGACGACAACAAGACAACAGGATGACAGGATGACAAGACGACAACAGGACGATAACAAGACAACAGGACGACAACAGGACGATAACAAGACAACAGGACGACAACAGGACGATAACAAGACAACAGGATGACAACAGGATGACAACAGGACGATAACAAGACAACAGGACAACAACAGGACAATAACAAGACAACAGGACGACAACAGGACGATAACAAGACAACAGGATGACAACAGGACGACAACAGGACGATAACAGGACGACAACAGGACGATAACAAGACGACAACAGGACGATAACAAGACAACAGGATGACAACAGGACAATAACAGGACGATAACAAGACAACAGGACGACAACAAGACAACAGGACAACAACAAGACAACAGGATGACACGATAACAGGACGATAACAGGACGACAACAAGACAACAGGATGACAGGATGACAGGACGACAACAGGACGACAACAGGACGATAACAAGACAACAGGATGACAGGATGACAGGACGACAACAGGACGATAACAAGACAACAGGATGACAACAGGATGACAACAGGACGACAACAGGACGATAACAGGACGACAGGACGACAACAGGAAGACAACAGGACGATAACAGGACAACAGGACGACAACAGGAAGACAACAGGACGATAACAGGACGACAGGACGACAACAGGAAGACAACAGGACGATAACAGGACAACAGGACGACAACAGGAAGACAACAGGACGATAACAGGACGACAGGACGACAACAGGACGACAGGACGACAACAGGAAGACAAGAGGACGTTAACAGGACGACAGGACGACAACAGGAAGACAACAGGACGATAACAGGACGACAGGACGACAACAGGAAGACCACAGGACGATAACAGGACAACAGGACGACAACAGGAAGACAAGAGGACGTTAACAGGACGACAGGACGACAACAGGACGATAACAGGGCGACAACAGGAAGACAACAGGATGACAGGATGACAGGAAGACAACAGGACGACAGGACGACAACAGGAAGACAACAGGACGATAACAGGACGATAACAAGACAACAGGACGACAACAGGACGATAACAGGACGATAACAGGACGACAACAGGAAGACAACAGGACGATAACAGGACGATAACAGGACGATAACAAGACAACAGGACGATAACAGGACGATAACAGGAAGACAACAGGACGATAACAAGACAACAGGACGACAACAGGACGATAACAGGACGATAACAGGATGACAACAGGACGATAACAAGACAACAGGACGACAACAGGACGACAACAGGACGACAACAGGACGATAACAGGACGATAACAGGATGACAACAGGACGATAACAAGACAACAGGATGACAACAGGACGATAACAAGACAACAGGACGACAACAAGATGACAGGATGACAGGACGACAACAGGACGATAACAAGACAACAGGACGGTAACAAGACAACAGGATGACAACAGGACGATAACAGGACGATAACAGGACGACAACAGGAAGACAACAGGACGACAGGACGACAACAGGAAGACAACAGGACGATAACAGGACGACAACAGGACGACAACAGGACGATAACAGGACGACAACAGGAAGACAACAGGACGATAACAGGACGACAGGACGACGACAGGAAGACAACAGGACGATAACAGGACGACGACAGGAAGACAACAGGACGATAACAGGACGATAACAGGACGACAGGACGACAACAGGACGATAACAAGACAACAGGACGACAACAGGAAGACAACAGGACGATAACAGGACGACAGGACGACAACAGGAAGACAAGAGGACGTTAACAGGACGACAGGACGACAACAGGAAGACAACAGGACGATAACAGGACAACAGGACGACAACAGGAAGACAACAGGACGATAACAGGACGACAGGACGACAACAGGAAGACAAGAGGACGTTAACAGGACGACAACAGGAAGACAACAGGACGATAACAGGACGACAACAGGATGACAGGATGACAGGAAGACAACAGGACGACAGGACGACAACAGGAAGACAGGACGACAGCAGGACGATAACAGGACGATAACAGGACGACAACAGGAAGACAACAGGACGACAGGACGACAACAGGAAGACAACAGGACGACAGGACGACAGGACGACAACAGGAAGACAACAGGACGACAGGACGACAACAGGAAGACAACAGGACGACAGGACGACAACAGGAAGACAACAGGACGACAGGACGACAGGACGACAACAGGAAGACAACAGGACGACAGGACGACAACAGGAAGACAACAGGACGATAACAGGACGATAACAAGACAACAGGACGACAACAAGACAACAGGACGACAACAGGATGACAGGATGACAGGACGACAACAGGACGACAACAGGACGATAACAAGACAACAGGACGACAACAGGAAGACAACAGGACGACAGGATGACAATAGGACGACAACAGGACAATAACAAGACAACAGAAAGACAACAGGACGACAGGATGACAACAGGATGATAACAGGACGATAACAGGACAACAACAGGAAGACAACAGGACGACAGCAGGACAACAGGACAATAACAGGATAAAAACAGGACAACAGGACGACAACAGGAAAACAGGACAACAGGACGATAACAGGACAACAGGAAGACAACAAGGCAACAGGACAACAACAGGACAATAACAGGACGACAACAGGACAACAACAGGACAATAACAGGACGACAACAGGACAATAACAGGACGACAACAGCTTAACAACAGGACAACAGGCCAACAACAGGACAACAATGAGTTAACGGTTTCATAGTTTCAGTTTTAAAACTGAAGCAACAAGTTAAAAACAATCGAAGAAGAGTGGGCGGAGCCTGAGTGACAGATGAGAGTGAGAATCAGTTTATGGAGAACATGAATCAACAGCGATCAGGACCAATCACAGCCAAAGGGAGAGAACGGCCCTCTGGGAATGTGGAGGCATTTGGCTCTGGACTTCAGGGGCAGTTTAGCTTTGCCCTGTCACCCCCTCACCCCGTCACAAAGAGGGTTGTTAATTTGTTGCGCTTGACCCCAGGCTTTGTGCCCGACGTGTATCTAGTTTGTAAAAAGTGCTTTTATCTGCTTTCTAAATATGTCTGAGCTCAAAGGGTTATGATGCTTTTATATCGGTCAGGGAGGGAGACAATGGTCAAAGGGTGCAAGGTCTGATCCCTGCTGACACACACACACACACACACACACACACACACCCTCCTCTGCGTCTTCCAGCCTTACACTGATATGCATGGGCAAACAAATGCATGCACACAAACATGCACTTTCTTTCTCACAAATTCACGCTGCTATGCATGAACACACACACACGAATGGACCTAGTTCTCCCACCCCCACCCCTCCTGCGGCCCTTTTGGCTTCTGTTTGTGTCTCCTGTGTGAAGGGTCACCAGGACATTCCTCAGTCAGCCTCTGGGCTCTGTTCAGTCGCCTGGAACAGACCTGGAAAAGGCCTGGAACAGACTTGGACCCGACAGCACACTAATGTTAATTGACTGCTTCTAGAGCCGCCTCTATCACGGTGATGCTAATGTCTCCTCGTGTTTCTGTAAACTTCTGTGATGGTCAGATTAATCCACAGGGTCATATCAGACCAGATCCAGCTGACATCTGATTCTGACCTGATGCAGTCCACTTGGATCTAAACTACTGTCTCTGTGAAAGAAATCAATCAACAGTTAAAGAGAGAAAAAAGAGAGAAAATAGCCTTTGAACCAACAGCATCGTTTGGAGAGATTTTGGCGGGAGTGTGTGCTGTCGGCTCGGCGCGACTGACAGCTTTTAAATTGGGATCCAGTGGAAGCAGAGCTTCAGTGATCACAGAGCTTTCTCCTGCTGAAATGTGGTGGGAGTGACGCTCATTAGGATAATGTGCTGTATGAATAACACTGCTGCCGGCACACAGCTCCACTCCCACGCTGTTCAGGCTCCACGCTGCCTGATCAGTCCACAGCTCAACCCTGCATACAGCTACAGTCTATAATTAAACACATGAGGAAGATGGAGGTCGTCAGCCGCAGCTTTATTCCGCTCACCATCATCACAAACATCTCATTACAGGAAATTATCATAAACTTCAAATTTACTCAGTTAGAGTAAAACATGTTCAATGTAACAGCCCTAACGAGTTTCATTCATGGACAATATTTGTTCAAAATAAAATGCATTGAAACAATTTATTTATTACAGATGGATTCAAATGATTCTGTTCATTACCCGTTTCTTCTCTTGCCTGATTAATCACTTAAGAATGAAACAACATATATATTTAAAACTATAAAAAAAAGACCAAAATGAACTGATAACACCTTTAATAGGCACCAACTTTAACACTTCAGTTTATGAGACTGTCAAATAAAGTGGGTTTTTTTTCTGCAGCTCAACTGAACAGAATCAGCTCACAGGACAAATGAGCCACGGCACTGTTGTGTGTTGTCGACATGTTGAGGGTTTTTGTGTGAAAGAGAAGTCAAATCCTCTGCAGGATCTATGCGATCATTTCATTTGGTGGAAGATGAAATTATCAGTTAAATTAAATAAACAACTATTTCACTGCTTTCCTTGCATCTGCTTTTGATGCATTTTTATCTGTTACCATCTAGTGAAAGTGCAGTAAGTATATATTAATAGAGATGTTTAATACTACTAATAACAACTATAATAAAAAGAATAATTCTTACTCTGAAGTCTTTCCTATCTGTTATGTCCTGTTGTGTTTGTGTACTTGAGGAACAGAATTTCTTCAGAAAACATTACCCTTTAATCTTTAAAGCACAACATCCCCCAAAATAATGAAATAAATCATCTGATTTGTCCCCATGCTGCAGCTCTGATCTGAGCGTGTTGTGTTCTTGTTTTCACTGTTCAGACTCTTGTTTTTCAGACAAAGTGAATGAATACCTGAGACCTGAGAACACCTGTAAGAGGCCGGCATGTAATGAGAGGTCTTTGTGTGTATGTGTGTGCGCGTCTGTAAGGTGTGCCCCTCTTCAGCGGAATGTCTGGCTGTAATGTGTGTCTGCATGAAGCTATCTGTGTGTAAGGAATGTAAGGTGTGTGTGTGTGTAATGAGGGGGTTCAGAGGGAGCTGTGATTATTCTCGCCTCCTGTGGTGCGGGTCCTCTGGCTCTGTGGGCCCCAGGGAAAGCGCCCTGTATTTAGCGTGTGGGAACGCTCATTCTGCCCCTTATCGCTCATTGTTGCAGCTTCGCTCTTTTCTTCTCTTTTTTTAACTAATTGAATTCTTGACTCCTGAGCCACAGGGACGGCTCGGGAGAGACCAAAGAGAAAGACATGAATTTCTGTTTTTTTCTTGCGGTTGAGTGGGGCAGAGCAGTGGGGGTGAAATTGGAGTGTGTGAGGTTGGGTGGTGGCAGCGGCGACGGGGGTGCAGTCAGAGAGCGCTGGCTCTGGCTGGCTGGGTGGCTGCTGTGGCGTCACCCTGTACTTTCATTGCGGAGGTCAGAGGTCGTCCTCCCCCGGCGGTGGTGAGAAAGTGGCAAAGTGGGGATGGTTTATCCAACAATCATGTTCTTCTTTTGGAAACTTTCAAAAGCGCTTTTGGTCCCTGCAGCATCTTTGTAGTTGTGCTTGAGGAATTCTAGACAAAACAACCCCCCCTCCCCATCCTCACCTCTCTTCAGGGTAGCTTCTCCCTTCACTGCCTCCTGCCCAGCCCCCTGCTCTACACCACTAGTCAGGGCCGCGTACCCCCAACACCCCCCAGCTCCAAGTCAGGAACCCACCTAGTCTAGCACCAGAAACTGGAGCATAAAGTCACATTAAGACCAGGATCAGGACAGAGCCTCCATTCACCCCTGATTTAAACACATATGAACACACACTCACAGGACAGATAAAAACAACGCATCTTCAGCATAGGTGGTAAAGTCAATCACTGTTGTCGTCGGCAAAACACTGCAAACTGTTTCCATGGAAAAAGGAGACATTTAGCACATGAGAATCTAAAAGTTATGGATTCATAGTTTGTAGAAAACTTGAGGTTCTGTGTGATTGAAGGAAAAATAATTGTGAACCTACTAAAGAGATGCTGCACAACACAAAGTTCAACCACAACATCAGGACCAATAAAAACCATTTCCTGCTGCAACTTCAAGGCACACGACCAAATGGTGGCATAGCTTACTAACCAGAAATGAACGGTAACTAGCCTTTAAGTAACAGCAACTAACTTGTAGCTAACCAGAAACTAACCAATACTTGCTTCCTGAGGACAAAGCAAATAATCGATCAAATGCTAAATGTAGTGGTCATCTGTGGTGTTTCCTGCTACAGAGACTAGTTGCGCTTCCATGAAAACACTTCCATCATCCAGTCAACAAAGCTGGGTCAGAAAGAGGGACTTGGAACATTACTAAAGCTCCAGAACCCTGATGAGGGAATCGAACCATCTGCACTGCCTCACTGTGTGCTGCTCCACCAAACAGCATCAGCCCGACCCGCCGCTGCACAGCAGTAGCTGCCAGCCTGTTGGGGCTCGTTGGGACAACAGCAGGAAACATCTCAGGCAATTATTAGATCATCACCTGCTGCCTCGACCCCCAGACCCAGAGAGAGAGAGAGAGAGAGAGAGAGAGAGAGAGAGAGAGAGAGAGAGAGAGAGGGAAAGAGAAAGACAAAGAGAGAGAGAGAGAGAGAGAGAGAGGGAAAGAGAAAGACAAAGAGAGAGAGAGAGAGAGAGAGGGAAAGACAAAGAGAGAGAGCGAGCGAGAGAGAAGTTTCAGATTCTCTCTCTAAAAAAAAAAAACAAAACAAAACAAAACAAAACAGAATTTTGAGAATTACTTCAGTTGAATTGATTCAAATCAATCAAATCAGACTGAATTACGTTTATCTCAGCTGGTGGAGGCAGCCTTCCTGCTTCAACCTTGACATTTCACCGCAGCCACAGTAAAGCTGTAGCAGACCTTGAGATGAGATCTAAAGGGAAGATAGAGGGATGGAAACTCTGGCTGTGCACCTGGTTCACCCACAGACTAATTTCCCTCCAGTTGGATTATGATGAACAGAAATGGTAAATCTCAAGATCCCCTGTAACAGCACCGAAGCCAGAGACGTTCCCTAAACCGTCAGTTATTGTTTGTATTATGAACTGCTTATTTTCTTATTTTCGTAATAGACATAGCCAGACCCAACAAATCACCGAGCTGAGAACTGCTTGCTTTCTGGGAGCCTGAACCCCGAGGAGTTAATCCAGCCCTGATACTGTGACTGCTAACCCTCAGCCACCAGAAATACACAGGCCGGGTCAGGAGCTAACAGACCAACATTCTAACTCTTCCACATGAAGCAGCCATGTTTACAGTCTGATCTATATTCAGAAGATGACTTATTTTAAACATATTTTAATGACAACCAAAAATATTTGTTCCTCCGTGTCAATGCTAAGGTGATGTCATCATAAACGTGATAATGTGACATCTGATGTGTCCTGATTCCTTTCAGCTGTTGTGCTAACTTTGCAGGTGGAGGATTAATGTGTGTTAACCTTCAGGCAGTGTAGTAGTTGTGTAACTGTGACTGTGACCGAGTCCAACAACTTGGTCTGTGACTTTAACCTCTGAGCTGAAAACCCTCAGGGACCAGCTGGAGGAGATGGGTGTGGGTTTAATAGGTATATAAGTGACCTGACACCTGGTTTCCAGAGGAGTTTTAATTAACCAGGCCGCTGGTCAGTGAGAGGCAGAGAGCAGGTTTCCATTATGAGGAGGCAGCGGGCTGAGGCACAGTGTGCTATTTCAGCCAGCAAATTGAAGAATTAACGATGTGGATAATCGTTCCTCTCAGATCTGAGCGACTCTCCAAAAACTGGACCAGATACAAGGCCTCCCTGCATGTACTAGGTTTCTTATTTTCCTGGGAGCAACAGCAACAGACGAAGGAATATTTAACCTGGTCCTCACTCACGTGCTGAGTGCCAGATTCAAGGACCTAAAAACTTAATTGTAATAATCAGCTTCTATGCTGCAAAAACATCAGACAGCTGAAAATAACTCAGAACCAAATTCATACGCTGGGTCTCACACCAATGATGCGGGAGATCACCGAGGCAACAGAGGAACCAGATCCAAAGAAGTGACGCCCACATCAACCAGACCATTCAGACGATGAGAACGCAGCCCTCACCCAAACCTGAGATGTTTCCATTCTGAAGCCAGATGGACATTCACCTGCTACCATCAGGATACAGTTACAGCTCTGGCTGTGGGGGGGTTCACTAAGTGGCTCAGTACCAACATGGTACTCGTCCACCACTACTAAGACTGAGCCTCTTCACTGTTTTCTGTTCATGTGAACCTGAACCTTCTGCTGTTAACCATAAAGACACATTTTTATGGATATTTTCTACTTTTTACATCATAATCCATTCACACAGACTCCTACCACGACTACAGTTGGCTGTCTGAGTCTTGCCCTGGGCTGGACCGGTTTCAGAGGAGGACTCACCTCAGTGAGGGACTAACAGCCACAGACCACACTCTGTCAAACATGTGGATGGTGTCTCTGGGGCAGCTGGAGGTCAAATTCCAGATCTACAGAAGCAAAAGTTTGGATTTTTAAGAGCAACATGGCGTGTTATGAGAATTGCAGGTGCTGAGCATTACATTATGAAATCTAAACTCTAGAGGTTCTGACCCGGGCTGTTCGGTCTCTGGACCCGCTGATGATGAGTCCATCTTTTGAGTCCACACAGTTGACTTCCTGGTTATGACCTGACAGCTCCACTGACTCATTGCTGGTCCTGCTATGGACCAGGATCTTGCCATCACTGACAGGCAGGAGAGGATACTGGTCTCAGTGTGTGACAGATCAGTCAGGATTTTCAATGAACAAAGCTGTGATTAGTTTTCATGTATCTGCTTCAGTGTTCTCTGTACTTAAAGTTCATCCAGAACTTAAACACAAATGATGACTTTGATTATCTGCAGACTAATTAGGGAGGTCAGGAGGAGAGAATGTGATCTACCTTCCACCACTGATCAGATGAGAGTCTGTCAGGACAAAGTGACACACATCTCCTATGTGCCCTGAGTAGATTTCAAATGGGTTTCGATGGATCTTCCCTGAGTCTTGGTGCAAACGGTACGCTCCAATATCAGCAGCCTGAGACAGAAACAGCACATCCCTGTCCAGTTGTAACCATGGCAACAGTCTGCAGACAAGGACATAGCAGAAAACTTGTGTCAAACTTTTGTCCCGTGTTATGAACTGACTGGTTAGCCTAGCTTAGCATCTGGACAGGAAGCAAAGGAAGAAAGCTCTCGACCTGAGCAGGTAACTTACTGTGTTTTCCATTTGAGAGGAACTGCCCTCCTGCAGACCCCGTTTCTCCAGTTCCGAGACACTTTCACTCTCTCCTTCAGAGGGATGTGAGGATATCTGAGGCAGACAAATCACATCACCATGTTCATCCAACGATTTCACCATGAAGGAACTGAAGGAACTAAAGGACTCATCATTTGTATTTCTTTGCTATGGCTCCCAGGTATGGCACCATCAAACATCAGTGTGATTTGCTAATCGTGATGTTTGAAATCGCAATTTCACTAAAAATTCCATTAATCGATCAGCCCAAAATTGGCTCCAGAACCTCTGGAAGAAGATGGATGGATGAGTACATGCATCAATTACGAACCTGAATGCTGCTGATTAATTATGGTGGTTGTGGTCCATCAACATACTGGCAAAAGAAGACAATGACAAAAATAACAGCCCCTAACCCCCCCCGGAGGTAATCCAGCCCTGCTACTGCTAACCCCAATCCACCAGGGTCAGCAGCTAACAGGCTAACAGGCTAGCTCTGGCAGGCAGCAGTTTTCTTACATGTCCGTTCCGTCCGGACCGATCCCGGTGTTCAGACACCGTCTGGCGGTCCTCCTCCACACCTCGTCCCGGTTCACAAAGCGACAGAAGCTCCTACAGACCTGAGCCAGCCGGCTGAGAGACCTGCAGTCCAGGTAGGACAGGACGTGATAGAGGACGTCGTCCGGCAGCTGCAGCAGCAGCATCCTGAGGCCGCGGACGGCAGCTCTATTCCCCGCTCACACCGTCCCGGCCGTCCGCCTCACGGGGCTCGTTTTCCCGCAGGAGACGCTCAGAAAACTCGGGAGTTTGAACAAATATACAAGGAACCATATTTCAGAGACAGAAAGCAGGAAGCTGTTCGTGCTGCCGGCTGATGACGAAACCTGTACGTCACTGGGCGTGATGACGTAGCCTTGAGACGCTGTTCGTTTGTTTATTTTCTGAAAACATAAAATAATAATTTGGTTTTTGTTTTTACTGAACCTCTTTCATTTGTATTTGATTGAGTCCATTATTGTGTAAAAACTCGGTTGTCTCTTTTTGTGTTGTATTGTTTTGTTTGCTTGTTTGTTGTTTGTCTTAATGACCATTAATAAATACTTGGTATTTTTTCAGAAACGTTTGTTTTATGAAGTCAATAGTTTCATCCTATATTTGTATTTTACCTGTTTTTTTCACATGCTCATTCAAATTTGAATTTGTCTCGTTTATGGTCTGGATTGTTTCCACACGTTTAACTGTAATGAAAGATTATTGTTATAATTAACTATGGTCAAAATAATATGGAATCCCGTGAGCAAGCTCTATCTACACAAAAATGATAACAGTAAGTAAAAAATAAGTAAATACATATTTATTTACACCACCACAAAATCTGAATAAACTGGCAGACAAGCTCCTTCAACCTAAACTGAACGATTATACAGTGTAATATTCCCATAATATATGGAAAAATAAGGGATTTAGCACAAAGACAAACTGCTGTTTTACTGGTTTGACAGTGGAATATAGTGGAACAACTTCAAATAATTGACAGACAATTCAAATGTCCTGCTCTGTGAATATTTATATTGGAGATGTTGATATTCACAATAAACTGTGTCCTTTGAACCAGTTTCTTGTAGACAATTTCTTGTGGTGGAATATACCTGTTTTTTGGATCCGGCCCATCCTGGAGCTGTTCCCAGAAATGTCCTGGTCTTTACTTGTGGTTGAAAAACAGCAAAGAGACAGACAAGCAGCAGAACAGACAGGAAACCGCTGGAGCTGTGTTTGTGTTGGCCAACAGAGGGGGCTAGCCTCTAGATACACGAGTTGAGGAACTGAAGCCAAAACCATCAAAATAGAGTCACCCAATCAGATTTGTTTTTGCTGCCTCCAGACAGAGAAAAGGTGAGAATTCGTGGACACAAATAAGACCCAAAGCCGGAAGTTCAACAAATATAAGTGTATAAGTGCACTGGGAGAAGAGATGAAGAAGTGAATGTGTGGTCTACGGTGGACCTGACGAGGAAATCCACCAACTGGGGAAGTCAAATGAAAAAACCATGATGGACTGACAGAGGCTGAAGGATGGAAACAGGCAGTTGGACTTCAGACTCCTCAATGAGTCACTTTGTTTCATAGTCGTGCTGTGAAGAGCCCCTCTGAAGAGGCTCTGCCTCCTCGAGTATTCACTCTCTGCTCCTCTGCCAAAAGCAGCCAATGAGTCACTGGTTGTGATTCAGGAACTCAATGAGAGGCTGATCTGTGCTTGTGTTGTGGATCAGGATGTGAACAGTAACACACCTGAGAAAACAGACCACATGACTACTCACATACATCCAGAGATACAGTCCTGAAATGAAGGGATCAGCAGCTCATCACCATTTCAAAGGTCTCAGTTTCAGCTCGTCTGTTTCAGGGCCCTGAACACACCGGACAGGACGACGTGATGTTAGACTAAAACATGGTCTTGTTTGTCTGTTGGCTTCACTCAGAAGAGAGACAAAGAATGATTTATGTTTTTAGTGGCAAACATCTCAGATAAAACTATTTCTATCCACTATTTTATCTGCCACATCAGCCCGCTGACGAAGAGGCTGCAGGACAGCGTCACATACAGCACACACACACACACAGTTCCTATTCAGCTTGTATCGGGGTCTAAACCCTAAAAGCTGGTTGACCTTTTGACGGTTGGCATCCGTAGTATCTATTTGATTGTCATGCATGTGACGAAGGTCAGCTGAGCACAAGCAGCCTGTAATTCAAATACGCAGACACCACACCATCCAGAAACATAATTTATGTTTGGATTTCCAACTGAACTATAATGGCTGAAAGGAAATGAAGAGGTTGGGAGTGGGGATGGGGGGGGGGTGTTTGACGGTTGTGGTGGGGGTGTGTGTGTGTGTGGGGGGATCATCTCTTTTGATCTTTTTAGGGCAGGGGGCTCTGCTTGAGCTGGCAAACACATTTAGCTGATAATTGTGCAGATCAGCCACAGAAACGCACAAACACAAACTTACAGCTTCCAATGGAAAAGACAACAGGTCTGATCACAAACACTAAGAGCATGAGCTGCCTGTTTTTTCTGATGGGGGTGGGTCCAGGAGTTAAACTGCCCCCTAATCAGATGAAGATGGCAGCTGTTTGTTTATCCAGAGTTTAGGACAACGGCAGCAGCTCAATAAAATGGATGAAAGTGACATTTCCCCTGTTTCTCCACATTTGCATGGGGGCAACACAGAAGGTGCGACTTTTCCCACAAGGCAGTTCAGCTGGGGGGGGGTCATGGTCTCTGTCTAAGACCATGAAAACTCTGTTGAGTTGATTGACCTGGTGTCTCTCTGTTCCTTTGCTCAGGGACAAATCCCTGTTAATACAACATGGACGGATTTAAACAGATTAATGTCAAGAGTCAGGACATTTTCATTTTGTCCCAAACCTGCGTCCATGGAGACATGGCAGCAGTAGGTCCATCTTCATCTGTCTCTCTGTGCCCCCTCCAACAACTACAACAACAACACAACATGGCAACATTTATACAACAACTCAACATGACACAGCTCAGTTTGTTCTTCTGTTCCACACGTTTGTATGTTTAATGCATGTTAAAGTTTCCAAAGTGACACGAAACAACACATTTGACCTTTAAACTCGTCTTTTCTTCTTCTACTGTTTTAGTCTCAAACTTACTGAGAGGAGACAACATGAGTCCTGTTTTCAGATTGTGTATGTGTAACTGAAACAGTGGAAAGGTTCTTGTCAAAGATGCAAGCTGTGTTAAAATGTGGTCTCCATGTTGCATATCTGTGTTGTCTCTGTGTCGTGTTGTATTAAAGTGTTGTGTGTCACAGATGCTCAAACAGACATTAACCAAACAAGAGTTTAATGTCAGATCTAATGCTCAGTTGTGTTTAAATAAATATCATTTAAAATTATTTTACAATCCTCAAATAAAAATAGATTTATATAAGTATAAAACATCCGGGGGGAGGACACAACACCTGGAGCCCTTACACTTTGATGCATTTGTACACGTCAGGACAGGAGCCTGTGATCAGGTGTAGCTGCTTCAATGTTCATCAGACGCTGCGTTCACTGACTCCAACGCTCTGAGGGACAGTGTGTCTATGAATGCAGCGTTCAGCAGCTCATCAGGTCCCAGCAGGTGAGTCCAGCAACACAAAAACTACACAACCCTCTAAAGCAACTCCCCCGCAAGTCCAGGTACAGGAGTTGGACCTGGAGCCCAGGACTCCAAGACCAGGATCTAATGGATTCTGTGCCTCTAAAAACAAACTCTGTTACTAAAAGTCCCGAGTACAAAAATAGATTGTGATCTTTGGGTGTATGTACAGAAAGTCACACAGCGAAGCTCAGAGAGTGTGTGTCTGTTCAGTGTCCGTGTTTCCCATGATCCTTAGTGTTCTGACGAGTACCGAGTGCGTTTAGTCCTTTGGCTGAAGGGGTAGTGGATGAAGTCGAAGGGCCGGTGGTGGCTCGGATGGGCGGGCTGCTGCCCCCTCGGCAGCCTTTTCATGAAATGGACCTCGCGCTGGTGCTGGCGTGTGCGTGATCCCTTGCGTGGGCGGCCACGGCGGGTGAACGCCATGTACCAGCCCTCATAGCGAGCGTTCCTGAGCGCCGTGTAGTTGTTCTCCAAGACGATCTCGGTGAAGATGCAGTCGCGACCCTGACCATTTCTCTGCAGGAGACATGGAGAAGATATCAGCCCCCCCACATTCACACAGCAGATGCTACAGTCATTATACATCAGAGAGGCCGAGGCCCCCCCCCCTCGGTGGGTTGGAGGGTCAGAACTGGAGGACGGAGCCTGAACCGTCGGCCCTGAGGTCAAACTGTGAAGCTCTGATCATCATACCGCCCCCCAGAACTATGAGACAACGTGTGATCAACAGTCTATTTAAGGTGACAGTACAGTCAGGTCAACTCAACCAGACTGGACCAGGACCTGGACCTGGACCCCTGGTGTTTTCCTACTGTACCCCCCCCCCCCCCCCCCAACCCCCAGATCATAGCATGTGTTATAAAAATAGTCATGGTACACACATACATCCAAAAGACACACTCCCTCTCCCATCAACACACACACACACACACTGGGGCTGTAACTGGGCCGGTAGCTCAGGGCAGATGGTGCACGAGGCGGGGTGCTGGGTGGGTGGAGAGGAGAGGGTGGGGGGTGGGGGGGCCAGCTCTTTTTATTAGCCGTCATAGTGAGAAAGCCCAACACACACACATAATACATACACACATACATAGTCGTCATTTATATAGTCATCACAGACCTGTGATATTTTGTTATTGTCAACACAATGTGTGTGACTGACCCACATCAGGGTCTCTTCTGGGTTTTGTTGTTGGAATCTGGACTTGTGTGTCTGTGTGTGGTGATATTTAGCTGTGTTCAGACTCGTGGTCTCCAGGAGCTGAACCGGACTCACCTTCCCAATCAGCTTCCCCCTCTTGTTCATGCAGATGTAGAATCCAGTCTCAGCACCTCTAATCCGGACTCGACTCCCAAATGTGTCTGTCTCCACAATGAGTTTAGCTGAAACACACAAACAGGAGTTCAGTTAAACGCAGACACGCACACACACACTTACACATACATACATGTGTGCACAAACACACATTCCAACCTCAGGGACTGTTCCTGGAGATTCATGTGAGCTGAAATTCTTTCAAAATGCTAAAACCATGTGTCTCTGATTCTTTGAAAGAGAAAGAGATTCATTCTGGAGTCAGGACTCTGGATTCTGGACTCTGGAGTCAGGTCCATCATGAATTCTTCTTGAGAAGAATCTGCATTTCAGGAAGTTTTGTGCTCACAATAATACAGTTCAGCTTAATTTTTAAGATGATTTTAATAATGTCTGATCTCGGACCACGTTCCAGAACCTGAACCGGGTGCTGTTTAGGACCTCCTAGATACCGATCTACAACTTTAAAGCATCAGATGCAACATAATCCAAATCCACATGGTCTCATAAGACCGGGTCTGAAGCTGCAGAGTCAGACCCCCACAGCGCCAGGACCCCCGTTATCTACACAAACTGTTCAAATGCACAGAGATGGAGGAGCTGCAGCCTGGACCGGCTCCGGTGGGTGGGGTGGGGGCTCTGAGCAGGAAATGTTTGGGGAAGCAGCGCGATGACTCTAATGGATCTTCCAGACCGGCGGGTCTCTGGAGGACCAGCCCCAGCACCGCGCACTCTGCGCCGGACGCCCCCCCCGCCCCGGCCGGTCTCCGGTAAATCCGGACTTTATCCCGGTAGCAGGCTGTCCATGTGCACGTGTTGACTAATAAAAGAAACACCCGTTCTTTATTTCTGCTCATTAATTTAATAATTTAAATGATTTTTCAGCCACGTCGGAAAATATCAGAGAATTATTTTACTTACAAACAGAAATAATTAGTTAAACCATAAAATATTTGATTTGTCTGAAATAAAATTCGAATTGTTTTCTGCAAGTGTTAAACCGACGCTTTAAAAACCTAAAGTGGAGTGGAGACACCTGGTTTCTAAGTGGAGGTCTTACCGTGCGCGTCTCCGTCCTCCGCCATGGCGTTGATCTTCTTGTTGGGCAGGACCTGGACGTGCTTTCCGCTGGTCCGGCTGTAGAGCTGGTAGATCCGGATCAACCTGCGGCTCACGCGGTCCGTCACTTTGCTCTGCTCGCTTACATGCTGCGTGAAATTAGGCGGGGACTGATTGGTTACCTGTCAGAAATTAAATCATCATCATCATCATCGTCGTCGTCGTCAGCGCGTCAACATTGCTCTCTTATTTCTCTAAAGTTCAGCTGAGTCCCGGAGACCTGCAGGACGGAACTAAGACCGGGTCTGACTCCTCATTTCTCCCGCCCCCGGTCCGAGCTCCGTCTGTGCCCGCGCGCCCTGTGCCAGGACCGGGCTGTGGAGCAGCGGGCCGCGCGCCCCCTGCCCGGTGCACCATGGGAGATGTGACGGTGTGAGGATGAGTCCTCACCTGATGTCCGCGCGCCTCCACTGCACATGTTAACAGATTTTATCTCCCAGAATGAAAACAATAATTGTCAGATATTTGTTGTTTAAGTGTGACTCACCTGAGCGTAGAAGAAGAAAGCAAACAAGTGCAGAAACCTGCGAAGAAGAACAAGAAGAAGTTAGTGAGGACGAGGAGAGGAAGGAGGAGAGGACAGAAGGAGGTGAGGACTCACAGGTAGCTGAGTCTGGACCTGATGGGTCGCATGTTGGATGGAGGTGAAACGGTCTCTCAGTAAATTCTTGTCTCTTGTAGAGTCCAGCTGGTCTGGTTTGATGAAATCGGAGCTCGGGTCCACAAATTTCCGATCCGGATCAGAGGTGAGGATTCTTAAGACCAAGGTCCATTACGGCTGAGCCGGTGCTCTGCAGGAAGCTGAACGACCTGGTAATGAAGCTCGTGGACACGGTGCTGGTCCTGCTCCTGGTCCGGGTCCGGGTCCTGGTCCGGGCTGCAGGACCAAGTGCACTTGCAGGATCTTTGCTGCGCCTGAAGTTTTGGAGCAGCGCGCTGCAGGTTTTCCTTCAGAGAGCGGAGCCGGACTGACAGTCCGTCCTGCTCCGGCCTCAGGTGTGCGTCTGTGTGTGTCTGTGTGTGTGTCAGAGTGTGTATTCCCGCTCCGGCTCGGTCCTCGCGGCTGCTGCTCGGCTTGGAGTGGCGGGACTGTGTCTCTCTCACACCCCCGTTAAAATGGCAGCAGCTCTGCGGAGAACAAGCCCCTTTTCCTGCAGAACAAAAGCGGACCCCCCCCCAACCCCGGCCCCGCTCCCCCCCCCCACATTTAAAACATCTCTTTACCTGAGGACCGGAGGGAGGGGGGGGGGGGGGGGGGGGGGGAGGAGCCTGAGCTGCCCTGCGCGCGCTGCTCAGTCAAAAACACCAAGAGAAATGACGCCCTCCCAAAGAGAGGGCATCCTCGGAGTGAAGAGGGTCATGGACCTGACCCCCCCCACATTAATACTTTACAGTGAGGCTGGTTGTGTATTGACTGAGTGAGAGACATTAAAAGGATTACAGGCGATTAGCCCCCCCCCCAGGATGAATGGCCCGCTCACCGTGTGACGTCAGAAATGAACGACCTTCAAACCACGCCCTTTATGACATTCATCATCAATTAGACTTTATTGATTATCGTTAATTAGCAGAGTATCGGCCACGAGGATAGAAAGTCTGAACTAACTAACCCAGACCCAGGACCAGTGCAGGACCAGGACCTGAGCAGGACCAGGGCCAGAACAGGACCAGGACCAGGGCCAAAGCATGACCAGTACCAGGACCAGAACAGAACCAGGACCAGCACAGGAACCAGCACAGGACCAGGTCTGTCTGTGTATATGTGGACTTGGCTCAGGCTCTAACTGCCCCCCCTTAGCCCCAGGAGTCTCTACATCCATCAGCTGCCCTGTGGGGGGGGGCCTTTATGTTCATCCACTGAGGAGGGGGCAGATCATCTTTAATCTACTGAGTTTGTTTTTATGTCCCATCATGAAGGTGAAGCTCCATTTTCCTCCAGAACAGGTAACCCCCAACACACACATGCACACACACACACACACACACACACACACACACACACACAGAGACGCCTCCCATCCTCCAACTTCCCTCTCTCTACTTCACCACCTTGGTTACACCTCTCTCTCTCTCTCTCTCTCTCTCTCTCTCTCTCTCTCCATCGTTCCTGCTCTGCAGCCATCTGCCACCTCCCCTCCTCCCTTCCTCCCCCTTCTCTTCCCTCCCACCTCCATCCTTCCTCCCCCTTCTCTTCCTCCCCTCCTCCTTTCCTCCCCCTTCTCTTCCTACCCCTTCTTATCCTCCCCCTTCTCTTCCTCCCCTCCTCCTTTCCTCCCCCTTCTCTTCCTACCCCTTCTTATCCTCCCCCTTCTCTTCCTCCCACCTCCATCCTTCCTCCCCCTTCTCTTCCTATCACCTCCGTCCTTCCTCCCCCTTCTCTTCCTCCCCTCCTCCTTTCCTCCCCCTTCTCTTCCTCCCACCTCCATCCTTTCCTCCCCCTTCTCTTCCTCCCACCTCCATCCTTCCTCCCCCTTCTCTTCTTCCCACCTCCATCCTTCCTCCCCCTTCTCTTCCTCCTTCTCCTCCTTTCCTCCCCCTTCTCTTCCTCCCCCTTCTCTTCTTCCCCCCTCCTTTTCTCCCCCTTCTCTTCCTCCCACCTCCATCCTTCCTCCCCCTTCTCTTCCTCCCACCTCCATCCTCCCTCCCCCTTCTCTTCCTCCCACCTCTATCCTTCCTCCTCCTTCTCTTCCTACCCCTTCTCTTTCTCCCACCTCCATCCTCCCTCCCCCTTCTCTACCTCCCACCTCCATCCTTCCTCCCTCTGCTCTTCCTCCCCCTCCATCTTTCCTTCCTCTGCTTTTCCTCCCTCTTCTCCTCCCCCCTCCTCTCAGAGCTGGATCACCCGCCTGACTCGGACTCATTCACCTTGTGAAGGTGAAGACATTGTGCTTCATCCTGTGGTTTGTGTTTCGTTGTGTTGTTGTGTTCTCTGGATTGGTGTTTTTCTGGAGCATTTTAATAGCCTTTTAGCCTTTTAGTTAAAGGCTTTTATTTTGACATCCATGTTTCTTCACTTCCTAATGCTGGGTCAAATGAATCCAGGAGGCTCAGACCAGGTCACAAACATTCACACCTGAGCTGATGTTCATTTAATGAATGAGTCGTTAACCACTTTAACCACTCGTTCATTATTCATTCATTTACCTTAAGTCAACACTTCTGTCAGATTCCAGTCACAAAACAATGTCATTAACAGAACTGGCTGTGTTTGTGTTAAAACCCCCTCATTCTGTCTTCCCTTTGTCTTTCTTTTTTTTAAAGTCTAAAACTCTCCTCATCTGAGTCTGTCTGATCAGTTCAGACTCAGAAAACAGGAACTAACTAAAAACACTCTGAATGTTTCCTTCTTCTCCAAAGAAAAGTTCCTGTCATGTGTTTGGGTCGTTTCTATCTTTATCTGATCAGCAGTTCTGCTCACTAATGATGAAAAATCTGCTCCAAATATCTGATTGTCTTTATTCTGTCAACACAATAAACCCACAAACATACAGGACTGACCCAGAGACTCTGATTGGCTGTGACATCACCCACCGGAGCCAATAGGAGCGTCCGATGTAGAGATGTGACTCTAGACGTCACTATCAAAGATGGAGGATGAGAATGGACGGATAAACACACAGAAGGAGTCAGAGAGTCGGACTGATCAGATCTGATCAGTTTAAGGAGGAAAGAGGAAGAACCATCAGGAGGAATCACAGCTGATGGAGGAGGAAACTCTTCCTGTGGGCTGGAGATGGTTAACGAAATTGATTTGAATTGGATTGCTCTTAGTCCTTCCTCTCCATCATTAAGTGTGAGCTCATCTGTTTATTTATCTGGACAGGGCGGGAGAGAGACAGAGACAGACTGAGAGAAAGAGAGAGAGGCTGCCATCTCTGAACTTACAGACATTTCCATTTTAAATCTGAACATCTTTCATTGTCCTTCTAGGTTTGACCAACAGACACATTCACTGATGTTCCATCTGAATCCCACTGAGCCTCCGGTCTGCAGGGCTTAACCAGATCCTGCAGGAGGGTCAATGACCACCAGAGTCTTGAACTTTCTAATTACACACCCAGACCTGCATCAGGCAACAAATGGATGGTGTCCTTTGACACACACACACACACACACACAGTCACCTGAGACCAGGACCTGGTGGTCAAGGGTCAGCTCAGAGTCCTCAGCCCCACATGTTTCATAACTTTAGTCTGACCACAAACAAACCAAGCCGGACAAACATGTACGGGGCAGGAGAAGGGACAAAATGAAGACCACTGAGAAGTTAGCAGAGGGCAGTTATACATTAGCATCCCTGAGCTAACTCATGGAAAGGTGAGCTGGTTCAGTCCAGAACCACCTTTGACCCAATCAGTAGTTGTCCTGTCTGTCACAGGGGTGGAGCTGGCATGTCATGGCTTTTTATGTTAACTAATTAATAAAACGCCCTTCAAATGCTGCTGCAACACGAAAACATGCCGTGAAACCAAAACACCTTGTTTTCTATCATCGACTGACAAAATCATCCCTGAAGATGAAGCCAGGTTAAGACTCAGCCCCTGAACCGGTGTGTCACTGACTCTCCTCTCCTCTCATTGGTCATATTGGGGAAGGGAGGATGTGACCTCAGACAACCTCAGTCAAAGGATGGCGCTTTACTTGGATCCTCCTGTGGCACTTCCTGTTTCTGTTTGTCCTTCAAGGCCACCGTAGACTCTCTGCCTTCACTTCAGTCAGCTGGACGCTGCTGGTTTTCACATCTATGCTCTGCTAACACCACCCAACACACACACACACACACACACACACACACACACAGGTCAGGCAGTAAAAATACCTGGCAACCTGCCGCTGCTGAGAATTAGCTGAATGTCTGAGAGCAGACACACACACACAAATATGATTAAATGAACACTTTGTCACATCATCAAATACAAACACAAATTGAAATTAAATGAGACATCTGACTTCAACCAGAACACACAAAAGTGCTAACCCTAACCCTAACCCTAATCACACACACACACACACAAGCTGGTGTGTGTGAGGCAGCGTGGGAAACTGGAGCTGTGTGGGTTTACGGCGGAAGCTGCTGAGTTCCCACTGATGGACTCATGGTGTGTGTGCGTGTGTGTGGGGGGGTCTATGCAATTGATTTAAATCGCAACTGGTCATGAATTTGCCCTCGCTGCGTCTGTGTGTGGAGTGTGTCACTCAGTTCTCTGTGTGACATGTGAGGCCATGTTGTGTTTACAGACCAATCAGAGTCCACTTTAGAGTCATGTGATCTGACTGGATGCTGACTGGAGTTGTTTGCTGGTTGGTTTTTAACAGTGAACTTCACTTTCTGAAGGATTTCATAAACATGAAATAAATAATAATAAAGATCTGAAGCTGGTACAGAAAAATAATGATCAAGTCATATTTCATGTCATTGAGATGAAACAGAGGTCAAAGGTCATATTTGTGTATTTGGAAGCTAAAACAATGAAAAATTCTGTTTTTATGATGATAAGCTGATGATGTCAGTGTTGTGGGAGGAGTCTGGGATGGTCATGTTACATTAGAGAGAAGCTTTCCTGAGAGGACGAACATCAAATGGACCCCCCCCGCCCCCACACACACACACTTGTGGGAATTGAACATTGTGATTGAAGGACAGAGATGTTTTTGTCTTCACTTCCTGTTGTTGAGGTAGGTTAGCATTAAATGGAACCGGGAGTGTAAATTTAATGAGCAGAGAGTAATTTTGGGTCTTGTAGGACTTTTTCAAAAGGGAAAGAAAGAAGTGGCTGCTGGAAACACGTCATGTTCAGAGTTTCTGCCCCCCCCCCCTTCAAAGGCTGACTGATGACTTTAACAGATGCTGTTCTGGGGTGGCTGGACCACAAGGGAGGGGCGCCAATACCAGGACTGGGATCGGGACCAACAGGCAGGCCCAGCATAGCATCCAGGTCAACCTGCAGACACAGCAGGAGACCAGGACCCAGACCAGGACCCAGACCAGCTCTGAGAATAGGACTCAGATTCCAACTCAGACTGAGTTCATCTGGAGACCTTGAGAGGGAAACACTTCGATACTCAGACAGGAAGTGAACGATTGACAGGTTTAGGGTTCGACCAGTCAGAGGAATCTTTCGTCAGCATCCAGACTCTGAGCAGGAAACGTCAGGCTGGAGGAGGGTCCGGGTTTAGGATACGCCACAGGTGGTGGGTCCCATTGTCTTGAATGACGTGATAGAGACAAATGATTGGCTGAGGTTACCCTGTTAGGCTGTAATTGGGTAAAAATTGGTGTAGCTGATACAGAGCAGGTCAAGATCATTAAATACAAAATGGGGAGTTTGAACTTTGTTTCTCTGAGATTGTGTTCCAGACCAGACTTCCTGTTTGGCTGTTTGAATTCAGAGGAGGATCAGGAAGTTGAAGGCGTCTTCTTCTACTCCACGTGGACTAAAAGTTCACGATATTGATGATGATCCTAGACCTTTGATCCCTTTATGGTGGAAGTTGAGGGATAATGTTTATCATCCAACCCCCCATCTCATGGTCTCTCTTAAGTATTGATGCTCTCTGGGTTTGGGGGGACGGCAGGGGGTGCTGTCAATCAGAGACATTATCTCTGCTCCTCCTCTGTTGGCGGCCCCCCAGGTGGTGACAGAGGAGACCGCCCATTTTCAGATAGTGCTTGGTTTCACTTTATTCTATGCTAACATTAGCAATGTTAAAAACCAGGACACAATCATTCATTATCAATGATGATGGCGGGATACTCACCAGGCAAGCGTCAGCTCAGAGAAAACCACAGAAGAAGAAGTTGCAGGTTGCAGCTTCACATATTTATATGTTTTTAACACGACTTCAATGACCAGACATCTGTATGTTCAGTGCTAACTTCCTGTTTTGTGTGCTGGTGATGATGGTCTTCATGATGTCAGAGTGGGCGGGGCCAATCTGGACATTGAATCTGAGCTTCTCTCCCAGTTCATCAGTGAAATAGTTCCAGTTTAACGAGGAGCTCAGCCGTCACTTCCTGTTTCTGAGGTCACCACTTCCTCTAAAATGACCTGGGAAATGTTTATTAATTGATTATTATATATTATTAATTATTAATGAGTTGAACCTGTTAGTTATTTCATCACATTTTATAGTTGAATCAGTTTGTGAGCTGTTTAATTTTAACACTTTGACAGTTAAAGTCTTTCATTGAATACATTTCTGAGACATGGTGAAGAAAGTTGATCACACTGTGTGTGTGTTGGGGGTGTACCAGTTGATAGATCTGATGTGGACTCTGACTCTCTGACAGCAGCTGTCACTGGAATAGCAGGGGGGTCCTTATCAATCAAGCCCCCCCACCAGCTGCCAATCAAATACCTTCACCATGGAAACCAGGGCCTTGTTATCTACACTGTCAAATTCCCACACTTCACATATCGAGATCAGAGACCAGAGACCAGGTCCTGAGCTCAGAGTCTGGAACGGATGCTCTACAGACTCAGCAGTTTATCTTCATCATTTTCTGTAAAAGTGTTTAAAATTAACTAAAACGATTTTCGATTCACATGAAGATTCACCTTCACCAACATCCAGTCTCCGAATGATTCAGCAGAAGACGGACAGACAGGACTTCATCACAGAGATGGTCTGCTGTGTCCCAGGACCTCTTTTATTATTCTTTTCTGTCAGCACACACACAGTAGTACAGTCACTGTGCCTTTTGTTTAACAGCAGCAGAATGAATATGTAAAGAAAAGCTCATAAATAGAGAACTGAAAACCCCCAACTGAGGCTGCTGTGGGCCGGCCTCCACACACACACACACACACACACACACACACTGTTCCTTTCAGGCAAAGACAAGCAGCACTCAATCAAAGGTCTGTAAGGGAAATAGTTGTTAACAGATCAATCACCTGTAGGATGAACAGAGGAGCAATCCATCTGTGGGTGAAGCTGCATGTTAATGACTCACACACACACACACACACACACACACACACACACACACACGCACACATTTATCTATAATATTGTTTCAAACACTTCATTTCTTCTCCTTGATCCTGTTTTCAAGTTATCACAATGACGATGTTATGATGACTGAATCAACTCCAGATTTTCTTTTGGCGATGGTGTTGACCTTCAGGATCCAACACAGAACCTCCTGAGACCCAGGTCCAGTGATACCTGTGGGCTCATGATAATCCGTCAGCTGTGATGACACGAGTGATGCCAGTTTGTTTTAAACACAGACAGACACCCACAACGTCAGTTATCATTCACAGAGGAAGAGGAGGAACGGGAATGACGATCTGGAAGAACTGGACTTCCTGATCAGACTGAGGGAGGAGACACAACTACAGCTGATGTCCACAAGTTTGTGCAGATTTTTTTGTGATTGTGTTGAGTTACAGAGACTCTGCTGTTTTTTCCTGCATGAGGAGCTGACCAACATCTCCTCTTCCTCCTCTCCCCCCCGTCAGCTCCCAGCAGTTATTGTGTGCTGCTCACCGCTGCTGATGCTGTAATCATCATAGCTGTGGCGTCCCGCTCATTACACCCGGCCTGCGCTGTGATTTGGACAAATTGTGATGAGATGTCTTCGCTCCTTCACGGCTGGAAAACACTGGTTGAGACATGGAGAGCTGGATCAGGACGAAAGAACGTGGACGAGAGTGAGACGTCTGAGAGTCAGTGGAACTCCTTCCTGTTTCAGGTTCAATCTGCTGCATTAGCCTCTTTCTGGGTATTTCTCAGCATGCAGGAGTAACTTGGAGCTGACCACAGCGGATTCTCAACCAGGATCTTCCACAGTTTGTAAAGAGACACTTCCATCCTGTCTCCTGGACGTCTGACATTTTCACAGGCTGCATATTTGGATGGAGCCTTGTCGGCTCTGAACACAGGGTTCAGGTCTGACCCAGGTCAACCTCACTGACCAGAGTCCTGTCCTCCGAGTCCGGCTCCAGAGTGTGACCGCGGCTAAAATCACAGGTTACAGGCGGTCAGTTTTTTTGGAGCTCCACGTGGCTGAGCTCCACCCAGAAAGGCTGCACGCAACTCCGACCCTGAACGACCACAGACCACTGGCTGGGTGCCATCAGGCCAAGGCGGGAACAGGCCGAGCTGGAGGTCCAGTGACGGTGTCACCCACTTCCTGTTTACATGACTGAACGGCATCAATGTGACATGCAGCTGGTTTGATTTTGTCACGCTGTTTTCTGTGACCTTTAACCATCAGATGCATTTAGAAAATGGGTTCTTAACACAAATTTACAAGCAAGGTCCAGGACATGATCTATGGAGGTCTGGAACCAAAAAGAGACCCTCTGCTTCATGAAGGATTTGAAGTTTTGGTTCCCTTTAGGGCCAGTTGAACCTTTCAATCTGATGTTGGACCCTGAGTGATCCACCTGTTGGACAGAGGACACCTGAGCCTGACTGGGACCTAAGCCTTGAACTGGACTGAAGATCACATGATCTGCTGTTCAGGCATCCCTACGACACAACATTTACTGATGTAACCATGGCAACTGGGACAACCAACGAAAACTCGCCACTTCACCTCATGTGTATTGTGTTACTGTGAAGACAAAGTTCACCAGAGGAACACACAGAGCCCGACCTCAGAGATCTGTATCTGACCGACCTAGATTCTGTTAACACCACGCGTTTCACACCCTGGCTCAAGTCACGGCAGGACCAATCACAGTGCAGACTGATGAGCTGCCATTGTTGTCTCTCATGTATTAGTGACTGTAAAGAGCCTTCATAGGGCCAATAGAACCTTGTGGGGGCGACACACGAGGGCCACAACCGGGAAACTGTTGTATTGTTATTCATAGAGGCAGACACTCAGGCGGGGGCGGGTTGGGGGGGTCCAGCGTTACAGGTAGTTGTGAAGTGTCTGAACTGTGGAGATGAGAGTCCAGGACACAAAGAAGCTCTGCAGCACAAAGACTTCAAATAGGTCTGAAGGTGAAGGCCCCCAGCACATGGAGGGCCGGTCCACAGACGGGGGGGGCGTGTGTATTCAGTGTGTATTGGTGATTTGTTGTTTTCAGGGTTGTAAATGAGCAGAGTAATGACGTGTCTGTGTCACCTTCTCCTGGGAACAGAGGGAGGGGGGGGGGTGTCTCGGTACGGTCTGAAGGTCTGAACAGATTCAGGATGTGAGTCAACCAAATGATTCCACCTGCCGATTCTCTCCGGACCTGAATCCTGAGGCAGGAACTTCTGACGCATCGGCAGCATCCTCTGGTGGCAGGAAAACAAACGACAGCCAAACATCAGGACAGTAACACAGAAGTTTATCATCATCATCTTCATCTTCCTTTATCTGTCCGTGTTGTCTCATTTTTTCTGTTTGGTTTCTGGTTAAAATGATAATTTATAAAGTCACTTTTCAATCCCAGGAAACCATGTTGTGTTTTGACGTTGTGTTATTTAAGTTTGTGTGACTGAAATAAACCAGGCTGCAGCAAACCACCATGCAAACAAACGTGTCTCTGCATGAATGAATGGAGTTAAGAAACTATTAAATGGTTAATTGATGACCTTTCACCCAGATAATGATCTCACATTTCCACTTCCTGTTGCAGCATTTACACACCTACGGTCCTCACACCCAGACCTGGTCCAGGTACAGATCCAGATCCAGATTCAGGATCAGCACCTATCTGTCCATTCTGATATAGTAACACACACACACAGAGTTAATTATTTTATTTGTGTGCTTTGTTTTTATTGGTAGAAGGTGAAACAACATATTTCACTGCTCATTGTATCATGTATAAAATAAAGCCTATCTTATCTTATACAGGTATTTATGACTCATAATAAACAGAATGAATGAAAACACTGTCCTGAATTACAATGCTGAGAGTGTGTGTGTTAGAGTAATAACTGGTGTGTTTGGGTTCTGGTGTTGCTCAGACTTTCCACACTTATGGGGACCTGAGGTGCCAGGCCTGGGGAGGGGGGTGTGATGTCCTCATGAGGACATCTAACATTGAGGTCTGACTGTTTGTCTGTGACCTTTGACCCCAGCATTTTCAGCATTAACTTAAGTCAACTGTTAATTCATTGTTAAAACTCAGTGAATGAAAGAAAAAAGTCTTTCAGCTGTTTTCGTGGTTCAGTTAATATAACAAAACTTTCTGATAGTTTTTAATTCTGTACGTAGATTTCATTTCATTTTAGAGAAAAAATATAACTCGTTTAATTTAGTGAAAATATGTTAATAAAAAGATGCTACCAGTTCGGATCTAAACCTCCAGCATGAATTTATACATGACCCCCCCAGGACCAGGACCAGGAATATATCTGCAGCAGGCTTGTGTGTTTCCTGAGACATCAAGTGAAAAATACAGCTCCACCAATCAGATCCACTGAGTCCATGTGAGGTGGTATTTGGTGACGGCGTACGTCACAGTAAAGGAAGTGAGGCGTGGCTTCAGTCCTGGTGAGACCACAAGTATCCATTTTAAGGCACAGAAGAAGAGCTGTCAAACTCCAGCGATGCATGATTGAGTCCGCCGTAACCACTGATCTTCTTCAGCTTCAGTTGGTCCACATGGATCAGGCCCTGGGTCTCCAGGACCGCCTCCTTCTTAGAGAACATCCGGCTGATCTCCATGAAGGTCTTGTTTTTGGTCTCTGGGATCACGATGTAGACGTAGACCGCCACAGACAGACATATGACAGCAAACACCATGTAGCAGAACGACCCCGCTGACATCTGAGGGACACAGAGGAGAGCTCAGTGGGATGTCACTGGGCGGGGCCGAACAGGGGCGGGGAGGGGCAAGCAGGTAGTTCTCACCTGTAAGAAGGGGAAGACAAAGCCCACAGTGAAGTTGGAGATCCAGTTGAGGGATCCTCCAACAATGTAGGCCGCTGGGCGATGGGACTGTTTGAAGAGCTCAGCTGTGATCAGGAAGGGGACCCCCGCTGGACCACACCCGGGACCAGGACCAGAACCAAACATAGAAAAACACAACCATCTATGAGTCTGACAGGATACCTTCTGCTCATCATCTCACCACTCAGGTGAGCGTTATGTTAAACACATATTTATTTATTTAGTGATGTATTTTATTGTGGTCAAAGCTGGTTTTTATCATTGCAGAATGCTCTCAAAGGTTAAACTGTTCATATCTGTTTTCATTACTACACGCCTTGATTACTGTAACGGACTTCATCTGTCAGTCGATCCTCACTCTGGAACTTCAGCCCCAGGCTAGCTGTTTTAAAACACGTCTTAAAACACACTTCTGTTTTTGGCCTTAACACAATTTGAGACCTTCAATTTACACCCTTCTTGTTTTTTACTCTTTCAATTGCTTTTATTTGGCAAGTTTTTATATTTTCCTTGATCTTTATTTCATTTACTTTTATATTTGTGTAAAGCACCTCAATAAACCAGGTTGTTTTTTTAAACATGCTCTGTAAATAAAATTGATTAGATTTGATTATTTTTCTAGTCTACCATTAAAACCAAATTATTTGTCCTTTTCAGGATGAGAATCAGCTGCATAATAAAGAAAATAAAGCACTGCTACAATTTTCGCTGACTAGAGAATACTGCACCGCCAATATGAAATAACTGGATATTCACATTTGTAAAATTGATTCATTCATTAGAAATGAACCGATTTGACTGAGTGAACATTAAAGCAGGAGCTTGTGTTGTGTTGTGTCCTCCAGGGGGCAACAACATACAACACCTGAGCAGGAAGAAGAGCTTTGATGACGTTACAGCCGTTTCTCTGTCAGCCTCCTCTGGAGACATCATGAAATAATAGAAGATGGAATAAGCATAATAAGAGTTCCAGCTTCAGACATGAAAGACAGAAGAACCATCAGAGCTCTGACGGAGTGGAGGGACTCCAGGAAGTCCTGCTCACCTGGACCGATGCAGAATCCGGCAATGATGCCGACAACGCAGCAAACACTGATGTAACGCATGAACGACAAGTGAGCCTGCAGGATGAGAGAGAGGTGAAGCTCCGCTCTGCAGCATCACAAAACAACATCTGTACAACATCTGGCATGACCTCACTTCCTCTCACTGCGGCTCTCTTGCTCTTCCTACCAGGAAATGAGGACTCAATGTGTCTACCTGGTCTGTTATGACTGCCTAAATCATTACTGTCAAGTTCAACACAGGTCTGAAAAACACACACACACACCTGTAAAATGAGAGCGAGTGTGATTCCAGCGCTGCAGATTCCCATCATGGTGAATCCTCCAATCATCAGAGGCCGCCGGCCCAGTTTTTCTATCGTGAAACACTGAAGGAAAAACAACAACAGTGACTGATCTGATCAAATCATCATTGTTCACTTTTCATTTGGAGCCAGTCTAGTCCAGCATCTGTTTCTGCCCCTTTACCCCTACGAGTCCAGCAAAGATCTCAATGATCCCGGTCCCGGCTGTGGTGTACTGGATCTCTGGACCGGGGATCCCAGCGTTCTCAAATATGTTGTTGGTGTAGAACCAGATCTGTGGAGGAAAACGCACAAAGACAGACGAGGTGAGTCCACCGTAAGAGGTTCTCACTGGTTCAGTTCTACACAAGGACTGACTAAAAGGACACTCAGCACCTGAAGGCAGAACAGATGTTTGTGATCCTGATCCAGGATCAGTTCTGGACCATAAAGACCATCTTCTGGCCTCAGGCAAGACCTTTAGACCAGTAGAACATTTTGGTTTGGGGTTTCACAATGGACTGTACCATTATTCAAGGGGGCAGGGTCAGACTTTAACACTATTTAGGGGGTGGGGTCAGACTAAGATTATTAAGGGAGGCGGGGTCAGACTGTAACATTAAAGAGGTGGTGTCAGACTAACATTATTAAAGGTGTTAGAGTGATACAGTGCTGAAAGGGGACAGGGGGCAGGGGACCTGATCCCAGAAAAACCCAACAGGTTCTTACAGCATCAATGCCCGACAGCTGCATCCCCACGTTAATGACCATCACGCTCAGGACCTGCCAACGCACGGAGTCGTCCAGCAGCAGCTTCCACACCGACAGTGTCTCCACTGACGACAGCGAGCGCTGCTCCTCCTGCATCTCCTCGATCTCCACCTGGATGTTACACCTGGTCCGGTACCACTTCAGAGCTGAGGGAAAGGATTGGGAGCAGGATCAGGGGTCGGATCAGGGGCAGGATAAGGGGCAGGATCAGGGCGGAGTGGGGCAGCATCTCGTCATATACAGTCTGAATAAGCCTGTATTACTTTGCTGACGAATCTGTGAAGTTATTGCAACATCAACAAAAGAATTGTTTATAAATGTATTAAAAATAAACGGATCCGGACTTTTATTTCTTCTTTATTGGACTCTGCCTTGGTGACGTCTGACGGACCGACCTGTGATGGTAGCGTGCACGTTGTGTTTCTCTATCAGCAGGTATCTGGGGCTCTCTGGGAACCATGGCAACAGCATCAGCTGGATGAAGGTGGGTACCACCACCACAGACAGGAAGACGGGCCAATGCTCCTCCTGGAACAGACCACATCTGATTACAGGTCTGATGACGGAGCAGCTCGTTTCATCCATCAACCCATTTTACTTTGATGCTCATTCTGATTTGTGGACAAGAGGAACCGAGACGATGTAACCACATGGTCACATGACTGGCTGTTGTCAGAAAGAAGCATTTACTTTTCCCAGAAGCTCATGAAGGCCGAGGACTTGGGCGATAAAGACTCCGGTGCCGATGAAGATGCTGGGGACGAGGCCGAGGAAGCCCCGCAGGTTCTTAGGAGCGATCTCCCCCAGATACATCGGGACGGCGCTCAGAGAGATGCCTTCAGGGACACAGCCGCACATTCAGCAGGCACAAAAGACAAAAACCAAGAGTTTAGATCAAAACAACTACACTACAGTGTTTGCATGTCCGTGTGTGTACCTGAGTGGATCCCTGTGATGAAGCGGCCTATTATGACCATCTCAGGTGAACCACAGATCCGACTGAAGCCCATCAGGGAGCCAGCAATGAAAACCAGCACCGTTGTGTTCACCACTGTTCCTTTCCTGAACACACACACACACACACACACACAAAAGCATACAAGTCAGATCTTTCTAAAAACAAACAGACAAAATTGGACAACTGTTCAGAAGCTGATTAAACAGGAAATGACGTCAGTGGGGGGGTGTTACCTGCCAAAGCGAGTGACCAACATGCCGACGATCAGGGAGCCCACCAAACCTCCGATGGCGAACACCGACACAGTGAGAGAGTACATGATCGTCAAGGTCTCTCCACTGAGTCCGGTTCCATTACGACTCAGGACCGTCCGGTTATAGAAGTCCTTTATGTACTGAAGGTCAGAGGTCAAGAGTCAAGGGTCAGACGAGAAGAAACGAGAGAGTCCTCAAATACAATTTCACTGTGACTGGATTAACCAATCAGAGGACAGAACAGGGAAACATGATCAATAATCACTTAATGCGTGTGTTACCACAGCAGGGGAGTTCACCACAGCCAGATTGTAGCCATAAAGCATGGAGCTCCCAAAGGAAGAGAGGAACGCCACCGCCAACAGAGAGCCGGTCAGGTGCTGGGGGGTACAGAGACATCAGATGCTGCTTCACATGATTCCTGCTGAGGAGGCGGAGTCAGGACGGAGGTGGGGGGGTTTACTTCCTGTCAGGTTCAGTAGCTTTGATTTTCTGATCTAAGAAATGTTTTGCTTCCTGTTTTACTGTCTGGTTCAGTTCAGTCACCTCCCTCCTGCGCCCCCCCCCCCTTTCATTTGTCTGGGAGAAGGTCCAGGCCTGATGACATCATAACCCGGTCCCTTCCTTCATTTGCATCGTCCCCTGCACCTCCACTAACAGCCCACAGGATTCCTCTCTGGTGAAAATAAACTGGTCGTTCTCTTCCTTTAGAGTTTACAGATAATCATCAAAGTCAGAACCAGGACCAGACAGAGTGAGGACACATTTCAGCCAATAGGAGCCCAGACCTGGTCCGTCTGGTTGGTAACACAAAAACACAATAAATCTGTTCATTTACTTTGCCCCCCCCCACTAACCTCCCCGACCCTCCCTGACCCCCCACAGAGAAACAAACTCAGTTCATTGGAATCCAACAGTTCTTTCGCCAATTTTAAAATGTTGACCTACTTTAAAGTGAATCAAAATCTCTCACTGATCCACTTTGTCTGAACGCTCTGAGCTGGACTTTGAAACACTCAGTCAGCTGACCGAGATCTGGACCTGGTCTGGTCCGTCCACTCACCGAAGTAAGTCTTCCTGACGACGGAAGTAAAACCTCCTCAGCCATTGGAGAACCTGTGAGTCCCAGAAGTCTCAGTCCACTGAAGACCAGACACCAGATCAGCGGCAGCTTGTCAGGTCACAACACACACACACACACACACACACACACACACACACACACTGCCATCACATGATGGAGAGCAGCGTGACGGAGTGAGAGAAAAGTCTGCTGCAAGTTATTAGTTTAAGTGAATTTACAAAGAGGAGGAGGAGACTATGAGAGGGGAGGAGGGGAGGAGGGGAGGAGCCTGAGAGGAGAGGAGGGGAGGAGAGAGGAGACGACGAGAGGAGACGTCTCCTCAGGTGTCTCCCCCTCAGGTGTCACCCCCTCAGGTGTCTCCCCCTCAGGTGTGTCCCCTCCTCCTCAGATGTCCCCTCCGATGTCCCCTCCTCAGGGGTCTCCTCCTCAGGTGTCTTCTCAGGTGTCTCCTCCTCAGGTGTCCCCTCCGGTGTCCCCTCCGGTGTCCCCTCCTCGGGTGTCCCCTCTGGTGTCCCCTCCTCAGGTGTCTCCTTCTCAAGTGTCTCCTCCTCAGGTGTCCCCTCCTCAGGTGTCTCCTCCGGTGTCCCCTCCTCAGGTGTCCCCTCAGGTGTCTCCTCCTCAGGTGTCTCTCCCTCAGGTGTCTCCCCCTCAGGTGTCCCCTCCTCAGGTGTCCCCTCCTCAGGTGTCTCTCCCTCAGGTGTCGCCCCCTCAGGTGTCCCCTCCTCGGGTGTCCCCTCCGGTGTCCCCTCCTCAGGTGTCCCCTCTGGTGTCCCCTCCTCAGGTGTGTCCCCTCCTCCTAAGGTGTCCCCTCCGGTGTCCCCTCTGGTGTCCCCTCCTCAGGTGTCTCCTTCTCAGGTGTCTCCTCCTCAGGTGTCCCCTCTTCAGGTGTCCCCTCCTCAGGTGTCTCCTCCTCAGGTGTGTCCCCTCCTCCTCAGGTGTCCCCTCCTCAGGTGTCTCCTCCTCAGGTGTCTCCTCAGGTGTCCCCTCCTCTGGTGTCCCCTCCTCAGGTGTGTCCCCTCCTCCTCAGGTGTCCCCTCCGGTGTCCCCTCCGGTGTCCCCTCCGGTGTCCCCTCTGGTGTCCCCTCCTCAGGTGTCTCCTTCTCAGGTGTCGCCCCCTCAGGTGTCCCTTCCTCAGGTGTCTCCTCCTCAGGTGTCCCCTCCGGTGTCCCCTCCTCGGGTGTCCCCTCCGGTGTCCCCTCCTCGGGTGTCCCCTCCGGTGTCCCCTCCTCAGGTGTGTCCCCTCCGGTGTCCCCTCCGGTGTCCCCTCTGGTGTCCCCTCCTCAGGTGTCTCCTTCTCAGGTGTCTCCTCCTCAGGTGTCTCCTCCTCAGGTGTCCCTCCCTCAGGTGTCTCTCCCTCAGGTGTCCCCTCCTCAGGTGTCCCCTCAGGTGTCTCCTCCTCAGGTGTCTCTCCCTCAGGTGTCTCCCCCTCAGGTGTCCCCTCCTCAGGTGTCCCCTCCTCAGGTGTCTCTCCCTCAGGTGTCGCCCCCTCAGGTGTCCCCTCCTCGGGTGTCCCCTCCGGTGTCCCCTCCTCAGGTGTCCCCTCTGGTGTCCCCTCCTCAGGTGTGTCCCCTCCTCCTAAGGTGTCCCCTCCGGTGTCCCCTCTGGTGTCCCCTCCTCAGGTGTCTCCTTCTCAGGTGTCTCCTCCTCAGGTGTCCCCTCTTCAGGTGTCCCCTCCTCAGGTGTCTCCTCCTCAGGTGTGTCCCCTCCTCCTCAGGTGTCCCCTCCTCAGGTGTCTCCTCCTCAGGTGTGTCCCCTCCTCCTCAGGTGTCCCCTCCTCTGGTGTCCCCTCCTCAGGTGTGTCCCCTCCTCCTCAGGTGTCCCCTCCGGTGTCCCCTCCGGTGTCCCCTCTGGTGTCCCCTCCTCAGGTGTCTCCTTCTCAGGTGTCGCCCCCTCAGGTGTCCCTTCCTCAGGTGTCTCCTCCTCAGGTGTCCCCTCCGGTGTCCCCTCCGGTGTCCCCTCCTCAGGTGTCCCCTCCTCAGGTGTGTCCCCTCCGGTGTCCCCTCCGGTGTCCCCTCTGGTGTCCCCTCCTCAGGTGTCTCCTTCTCAGGTGTCTCCTCCTCAGGTGTCTCCTCCTCAGGTGTCCCTCCCTCAGGTGTCTCTCCCTCAGGTGTCTCCCCCTCAGGTGTCTCCCCCTCAGGTGTCCCCTCCTCAGGTGTCTTCTCAGGTGTCCGTTGTCGTGGTTTTAGTCACAGACATCAGACTCTCTCCCTCTTTCGACCCCCCCCCCGGTCCTTTGATGCTCCTGGCGGTCATTTGTTATTGTCTTCAAAGAGACGGCAGTTTGAAGACACAGCTGTCCCCAGCTGGATGAGACCTGGACCCAGCAAAACAGACATGATTTCATGATTTGGACACTGAAGATTCAGTCACAGTGAATCAGCAGCAGGCTGAGCTGTCGTTTGATTGACTGACATCCAGCCTGCGGCTCACTGGGGGGGGGGGGGGGGGGGGGCATTAGGACCAATCCCGGCAGTTCCAGCCAGGATGGTTTTCTTCTTCTGCAACAAGAGGAACTACAGCTGAGTGTGTGTGTCGGGCTGAAGTGGAGTCAGCTTTAGAGATACACATCTATGTGAACACTGAGGGACAACATTGTCCTCACATCAGATCAGAGACAAACAGCCTTATTTAACCCAGAGACAATTAACATCACAATGACGGATGGAGCCTCTGTGTGTGTGTGGCTCAGCTGGTGTTGGGGGCGGGGCCATCTGCTGGGTCGTCCCACCAAAAATAATAAAGTCACATTGATGCTGTCAGACTGAGATCAGTAAAAGCTGCTGGAGAAGTTCTGGATCATAAACTGAGTGAAGAGGAGACATCCATTAAAACACTGACTCCTCCCCCAGAACACACACACACCTGAAGCTCTGTCGAGGGATTCAGCCAAAGGTCATGTGACAGAACTTTGGACAAGTTTGGTGAAGTTTGGTGGAGGTTGTTAATGTTTGGCGGTGCAGTGCTGGCGTGCGGTGATTATGGTCGAGGTCGTAGCAAATCACAGCAGCAGCAGGAGGCTGATGGACTCTGTTCTCATCTCTTTCCATTTCTCAGCAGCATTGACACACCTCGGCACACAGCCACACAGGCGGGAAATTAAGAGTCAGGGGACGCTGATGGTCGCAGTGATGTCACCGGCCGAGGGGCCACCCAACAAAACGCAACACAAGACAGCACAACATAATTTCATCCCAACAGCACACAGACAAACACGGCGTGCAGGCAGAGGCGTCTTCATCAGTGTAATGGTCACTCGTGTGTCTGGCCCATTGGCTTCTCTGGTCAGATTCAATTTCAGCCATATGATGGCGGCCGCGGCACCGTCAATATCATCACCCTCAGCTACATGTTGACTTCGGGGGTCCGGCCAAATTTTAAGGCCAATTGACTTTTAATATGATTCACGCTGGGAAGCCAAGGACTCATCCCATCGCTGGAAATTAACACCCTGGAGCACACACACTCACAAAGGGCACATGTCTCACACACACAGAAACAGTTATTAATGGCTTGACTGAATACTGTGATTGTTTTCCCTCCAACTAGACAAGCTTCATGTGGCGACTCTCTCTCCCTCCTGTTCTTTAGTTTTAATGGTGTCTGCAAATTCACTCTCATCACATATTAATCCATCTTGGTTCTTGCTCTCTTCTTTGTCCTGCTTCATTTCGCAGGATAGACCCCCCCACACACTCTCTTTGTGTTTGTCATTTTAAAAAAGCTCTCCTCCTATTCAGACTCATCTTATTCTGTCTGATCAGTTCAGACTCTGAATGTCTCCTTCTTCTCCAAAGAAAAATTCCTGTCATGTGTTTGGGTCATTTCTGTTTTTATCTGATCAGGAGTTCTGCTCAGTAATGATGAAAAACCAGCTCCACATATCTCACACCAACTTCTCCTGAGGTTAGAAACATACAGGACACAGAAATAACCACGTACAGACGCAGCGTGTCCACCACGCCATGATGTCATCACGTCATGTGGTTTGAACTATTTCTGGACCAACCAGAGTGGAGAGTCTTTTAGTCCAGACTGGTTAATTTGGCCTCAGAGGGGAGACAGACCAAAGTCCACCATGATGTAACAGACGTGCTCACCTGGCAGGTAGAACCTCTCAGTGAAAACAGAGAAAACAGTCTACACACACCTGGAGCTCTTACTGTAAATTCATGCTGTCATCGACGTCAGTTAGGTTACAGACACACACAGAGTAATGTGTAACCCATTTCCCATGAGTCCACAGGTGATGGATGCAGCTGATCAGGTGACCGGTCCATCACCGACTGAAGCTGCTTCACTTTAATGAAAATTGATTTTCCTGCAGATTCCTAAAGATCATCTCCTGAATGACGGCAGTCTCCCCCCAGCAGTCCATTACTGCACAACACACAACCGCATAACCACACAAACTGTGACCTGGATGTTGGACATCTTCAAATGGAGGCGCCAACATCTGACTCACAATCAACAATCAGCAGGAAGTTAGGCACAAAACACACAACTGTTGTCATAATAATAATAATAATATAATGTTGAGCTGAGTGGCTTGGGGGGGGGGGGGTCCTCAAAGATTCAGGACCAGGCGAGTAATCAAATGTCACAGCATGACAACACAGCAGCAGATTACAAAATAAAACCATCCAGGACTTTGTCAAAGCTCCAGAAGGCTGACTGCCCCCCCCCCCCCCCCCCCACACTCATCCATCTTCTTTATGGCTGCAAATAAACACAGCTGTAGGCAAAGAGACGAACATATCCATCTATATTTCTACACATACATCATCATCATCATCATTATTACTGACACTTCTGTTGTTTTGTTATTGGAAGTACCGGCAGTCCCCCCCCCCCCCACAGTCCACTGACAAAACTCATAGAAACAGAAAAAATACCTCAGATTTTCTTTGTTATGGTCCCTGCTTAAAAAATAATTCCTTCTCAATATAAAAAAATCTCAATCCAGAAATATTCAAATCTTCAAGTTTAATTATTTCGCTCAAAAAGTTTTATTTATCTCTGAAACACACACACACAGACACACACAGACACACACTCTCCGGTGTTGTCATGCTGGTCTGTCGGACAGAGAGGGAGACATGGACAATAATTGCCCCCTCCCTCAGCCCTAACTCGTCCCCTCCCTCTCTCTCACCGTCAGTTCGCTCCTGGTCGTGTGTCAGTCTGGACCTGAGTCCGGGAGCCGGGGGGGTCTAAGTGGACTCGGACGAAGTGGACCTGTGGACCTCACCTGTGATCCGGCGGGTTCTTCTTCTGGTCTCTCCTGACTGTGCGGCCCCAGCAGCTCAGTCTTGGTCCTGGTGTAAACCTTCAGGACCCCCCCGGTCCCCCGCCCCCCCCCCCCCATGACCACCAAGGAAGCCTCTCCGGCGGACCGGGGGCTCAGCCGGCTGGACCAGCTGCCCCCCCCGGCCAACTCCAACAAGCCGCTGACGCCGTTCAGCATCGAGGACATTCTGAGCAAAGCTCCGATCCGGAGAGGGGGGGGGCTGAGCGGGGCGGCCCGGCCCCTCTCCCCCAGGGACAGGCTGCCCTCGGCCGGTTACAGCCTGTCTGCGTCCCCGCTCTGCGCGCTGGAAGAGCTGGCCAGCAAAACCTTCAGGGGCCTGGAGGTCAGCGTGCTGCAGGCGGCCGAAGGTAAGAGCCCCCAACATCTCATTAAAATGAAACCTTCATTTTAATTTATCCATTTTATTAACATTTTATTTTATTGCCATGTTTTGTTAATTCCAGAAAAATGCGTAATTTGTGTAAATAAAGAAGATCTGATAATATTTTGAATGTATTATTATTATTCAGTCAGAGATTCACGGGTCTGTCATCAAATACTAAAATATGTAAAATAAATAAATAACCCTAACCAAACGGTGTTTTTAAACCAATAAATAGTTTTGTGATCGAATATTTTGTGGTGGATTTGTTTGGACCTGCAGTGAATGAACTTTTTCATGATGTGGTCCAATATAAATAAAATTCAACTGATGGAATTTCATATTTCAGCATTAATCTACTATAAATGAATTGGATGTAATTTTCACTCGGATTTTATTCAACAGGCCACAAAGAGAAAATATATTTAAATTGTGTTTGTGTCGACACAACATCCAGTTTGGTGCGGCAGGAAAAAAGCTAATTTCATTAAAAACGAATCATATTTTTTTACACGGAAAAAGATTTCAATTTGATGTTTCAGAATATTCTGCTTACATTAAATCCATGTCTTGAGGCTGACCCGGCTGGTCTCCGTCTTTCAGGCCGGGATGGTCTCTCGCTCTTCGGACACAGAAACGTTCCGAAGAAGCGCCGGAAGTCCCGGACGGCGTTCACCAACCACCAGATCTACGAGCTGGAGAAGCGGTTTCTGTACCAGAAGTACCTGAGTCCGGCGGACCGGGACCAGGTGTCCCAGCAGCTGGGCCTGACCAACGCGCAGGTCATCACCTGGTTCCAGAACCGGCGGGCCAAGTTCAAGCGGGACTTGGAGGAGATGAAGGCGGACGTGGAGTCCGCCAAGGCCGCGGGGGCCGTGGACCTCGGGACGGTAAAGTCCAAACTTCCGGGTTCCACCGAGCCGGACCACACTCCCGGAACCGGAGGCCTGGACTCCAGCAGGCCGCACGTGTCGCCGTTTTCCCGGGAGCCGGACCGGCCGAGCAGCCGGTTCTGCTCGGAGGACGAGGAGATCGACGTGGATGATTGAACTGTGACGTCAACACCAGACTCACCTGAACGTCACCTGCTGCACACCACCGGATTATCGTGTGATGATGATGAAGGTGAAGAAAGAAATCCACATTTCATGCATTTATATTTCACCAGTTAAAGTGCCTTTAACACAACAGTGTCAAAAAACTACTGTCACCGGTCTGTGAACACATCACGGGCCGTTTAAAGGCACTCCTGACAGCTGACTCTCCTGTGTGTGTGTGTGTGTGTGTGTGTGTGTGTGTGTGTGTGGGATGACGTACATGCTACACTAACGGAGCTCAGTGAAAAATGACGTCACCTGATTTTCATCATCACGTTTGTGCAGTGAGTGAATTTATTCACATTTAATTCATATTATTTACAGGACACACAGACACACACAGGAGAATTAACTGGGAGCTGACACTAAAAACATAACTATAACGACATCCTGAATGATTTGTTATTAATGTAACATAAATGGTTAAACTTGGTTAAACTTGTAAAACTTATTATGTAATGTTGTTATATGTTGTTGATTTATTTATAATAAAATAACTATAATTTCTGCCATTTTATTTATTTCATTTTGTATACATTTAAATTATGAAAAAAGGAAAATTATCTTATATGACAACAGATAATATTGTCTGTATATAATAACAATTATGCTATTTAAACTGTTTCTTCTTTAGAATTTGTTGTATTAATGTATTCATGTCACACAGTGATCATTATTATTACAGTAATAATAACATGGACAAGGCCATTCTGGACTGGACTGGACTGGACTGGACTGGACTGTTCTGGACTCTACTGGACTGGACTGTTCTTGACTGGGATGGACTGACCCATCCTGTCCTGGTCCTGGTGATCCGGATCCTGAGGCCCCGGGCTCTGGATGATTGATCACTAAATGGGCAGATGTGAAAGTCTTAGTTGGAAGCTTTGAACACTTCAAGCTTCAATTTAACGGGCTGTTGAACTGAACACGTTCCTGACAAAACTGATGTATGTATTCATTTACTTTAAGCTGTGATTAATTACAGAGCCCCCCAGGAGCCCCCCCCATGCACACACACACACACACACACAGACAAACATTAGCATATTAATCAAATTCTAGTTGATTCAAATGGAGAAATGGATCCAACAGAGCTGCAGGGCAGAACCCCCCCCGTCTCTGTCCACCCCGGTCAGAGCAAATTAAATCTAAAACAATACTAATAGCTTGTATTTTTGAGTTTTGTTGAAGTGTAGTTCGGTGTAAGTTGTCTGTTTAGTGTTTGTGTTTATTTGTTCATTGTTGTTTGGTGTCTGTGTGTGTTTGTGGGGAGTTTGCCGGCCAGGCTTTGTCTGGCTGGTGGCGTTAAGGTGCCCGGCTGTCCGCCCACTGTAGAGGAGGTGGCCCTGGCTGTGGGGGAGGAGGACGGCCTCCAGGATGAACGGAGCCATGGTCCTGTTCCTGGACGAGGTTTGTAAGGTGGAGCAGGTGGTGGAGAAGGGAATCTTCTCCGTTCACTCCGGTGCAGCCGCTGGAGACCCCCACCAAGAGGGTCATAATCAGTAACATCCCCCCCTTCATTAAAAACGAGGACCTGGCCAAAGCCCTGTCCCGGTACGGGCAGATGGTCGGGCCCATTAGAATGGTGCCACTGGGCTGTAAGTCCCCGAAGCTGCGGCATGTGGCCTGTCACAGGAGACAGGTCCACATGGTTCTGAAGGACACGGAGTCCCCCCTGAACCTGACCCTGACCTTCAGGGTGGACGGGTTCGGATACATGGTGTTTGTGACATCTGACACCATGAAGTGTTTTGGGTGTGGGGCGGAGGGACACCTGGTGTGGGCCTGTCCTGAGACCAGAGGAGTGGCTGGGGGTCCGGGCTGTGGTCCGCCCTCAGACCCACCAGTGGGGTTGGCCGGTGCTCCGGGGCCGGAGCCTCTGGTGGTCCACCGGCAGACGCAGCCGGAGTCAGGGAGACAGAGGAGGGAACGGGTGAGTCGGACTCACCTGGTGAGGTGACCAACACACCAACTGTAGGAAATGTTAATGGACAGACAGGGAGAGGTCAGGAGGTGATGGAGGTGGAAGGGGAAACTGGTTCTAAACTGTTGGAGGAGAGTGGAGGGAAAGAGGAGGACTGTCAGGCAGTCTGCCTGGTTCCTGATATTTTAATGGAGGACGGCGCTGACGACTCAGGCCTCACTCTGTAGACCGGAAAGAGGAAAAAACAGGGAAGCAAAGATGATGACACGGATTTGACTGCTGACTCTCTCCGATGAGGAGAAGGACAGCTATCTGACTGCTTCCCAAAAAGAAAAATGGATAGTCTATTTGTTTAAGAGGGTAAAGACTTTTTTAATGGAGACCAAAGGTCAGAGGGCAGTGAAGTTGGAGGAGGAGTTTCCTGACCTCAACGGTTTTATCACGTCTGTCAGCCGGCTGAGAAAAGAGCAGGTTTTTAGCAACCAGGTGGTCTACAGGCTCAAAAAGCTGGTCACAAAGGTGAGGTATGAGCTCTCAAATGATGATGACGATGATGATGATGATGATGAGGAAGATGATGACGGCTTTTAACTATCTGTGCTTCTTCTAGTGTGTCCTTTTTTTACCTCCACCATGTCGAACATCCACATCGGATCTTTTAACATTAACGGAGCTCGGAGCTCCAAGAGAGCTGCTGCTTTTAAACTGTTTGAGATTAAGAAACTTGATGTGGTTTTTATTCAGGAGACTCACAGCACCCCAGAAATTGAGGGGAACTGGAAGAAGGAATGGCCTGGGGGGGTCTTCCTGAGCCACAAGAGATCCAACAGTGCCGGGGTGGGGGTCCTGCTCTCTAGAACTTTTAGTCCTCGCTCCGTGGAGGTAGAGCATATTTTATCAGGACACATTTTAAAAGTCATGGCTCTGTATGAAAATGTTAAAATGGCTTTTATCTGTATTTATGCTCCGGTTTTAAGCACAGAGAGGATGGAGTTTTTAGATGTTTTATGTAAAACCTTGAGTGACTGTGCTGATGAATATTTATTCCTGGGGGGTGATTTTAACTGCACTGAAGACGACAGGTCAGACAGGAACCACCTGGAGCCTCATCCTGCTTCCTCTGCTCGGCTCAAACGCCTGATGGAAACCCACGAGCTGAAGGATGTGTGGAGAGGTTTTAACGTGAGGGACAGACAGTTCACCTGGACTCATTTTAAAGACGACTCTGTCTCTCTGGCCAGGTTGGACCGCTTTTACTGTTTTAAACACCATTTTAGCATTTTTAAAAGCTGTCACATTGTTCCTGTCGGCCTGTCTGATCACTCTCTGGTTCACTGTTGTTTTTTTATCCAGAATGTAAAGACCCCCAGCGCCTACTGGCATTTTAACACAGCTCTGTTATCAGACAGCTCTTTTAGAGAAGCTTTTAGGGTTTTATGGTCCTCACACAGAGAGAGGAAGTCCACGTTCTCCTCAGTGCAGCAGTGGTGGGAGTGGGGAAAGACGCTGACTAAACAGTTCTGTCAGCAGTATACGTGCAACGTCACCAAGCACATCATCAGATCCCTTCAGGACCTGGAGACCGAGGTACAGACCTTACTGGACTGTACAGGAGACCAAGGGTGTGTTGAAGCCCTGAGAAGTAAAAAGGCTGCTTTAGCCAACCTGCTGGGTGTAACAGCACAGGGAGCTCTGGTCCGGTCACGCTTCATGAACGCCTCCCTGATGGACGCCCCGTCACAGTTCTTCTTCGGCCTGGAGCGCAGGAACGGCCAGAGGAAGATCATCCACCCCCTGCCCTCCGACGACGGTTCCCCAGTGGAGGACGCTCGGGAGATCAGGAGGTTCGCCACACAGTTCTACCAGGAGCTGTACCGGAAGGAGCTGGTGGAGGACCCTGAGCTGGCTGCAGCCTTCCTCTCCAGCCTGCCACAGGTGACAGCAGCATCCAACACCATGCTGGAGGCCCCGCTGACTGTGGAGGAGCTGAACGCAGCCCTCATGAGCCTCGCCAGCAGAAAGCTCCTGGAATCGACGGTCTCCCAGTGGACTTCTATAAGGCCTTCTGGTCTGAGCTGGGACCAGACATGCTGCAGGTGTTCCAGGAGAGCCTGAGGACCGGACTGCTACCTCAGAGCTGCAGGAGAGCCGTCATCACCCTGCTCCCCAAAAAGGGTGACCTGCAGGACCTGAGGAACTGGAGGCCGGTCTCCTTACTGTGTGGGGACTATAAAGTCCTGGCCAAAGCTCTGGCCCGGAGGCTCAGAGAGGTGATGGCCGAGGTCGTTCATGTGGACCAGAGTTACTGTGTGCCCGGCAGGACCATAAGTGACAACGTCACTTTAATTCGGCATGTTTTGGAGCTCTCTGGCTCATTGGACGTGGACACTGGTCTTATTTCCATAGACCAGGAGAAGGCTTTTGACCGGGTCGAACACCGGTACCTGTGGCGGACGCTCTGTGCTTTTGGGTTCGGCTGGGGGGAGTGGCCTTCCCTGGATGTCCCGCAGCAGTTAAGCTGTCAGCGTACACTGAAGACCTGATCGTGGTTTTAAATACACAGAAGGACATTTGGGTTTTAGAGGAGAACGTGGCCCTTTTTAACAAACTGTCTTCAGCCAGAGTGAACTGGAAAAAGAGCGAAGCTGTGGCAGTCAGAAAAGACTCTCTAAATGAGCTGGTTTTACCGGGGGGGCTGTGTTGGAGGACGGGAGGGCTAAAGTACCTGGGGGTGTTTTTAGGCGACGAACTGTTTTTAAAAAAGAACTGGGACGGCGCCCTGGAGTCCACACAGGGCAGACTGAGGCGGTGGGGGTGGCTCCTGCCCGGCATGTCGTACAGAGGAAGGACACTAGTGGTTAACAATCTGGTGTCCTCCTCTTTGTGGCCTGCGTCAACCCCCCCTCCGAACCTGCTCTCCAGGATCCAAGCAGCACTGGTGGACCTCTTCTGGGACAAGCTGCACTGGGTCCAACAAGCCTGAGTGGAGGAGCCTCTACAAACCTCCACTCACCAAAGGTGGCCGCCTTTGTCTGCGTCCTCGACCCATCCATCTCCAACAAGTGTCCCTTCTGTGGTGCCGTAGAAACGGTCTTTCACTGTTTCTCCCAGAGTCCTCGGCTCGGCCCCCTGTTCTCCCTGCTGGACCAAATGCTCAGGAAAGAGGTGTTCTCCCTCCAGACCTTCATCCTGGGCTTCAGGTACAGGAGGGCCACCAAACGCAGGAGCCAGATGATTAACTTCATCCTGGGACAGGCTAAACTCCCCCCTCCCTCTCGCCCTCTCTCCCAACAACATAAAAAAACACACATGCAGTTTTTTTGTTTCTTCTCACACCATGATCCTCACAGGTACCGCCTCGTCCTTCTTCACCTTCTGATCGTACTGAACACTTAAACACAAAGAAGATTTTTGTGTGTTATATGCTATTTATTCCAAATTTATTCCAAATAAAATAAATAATTTACAAATAAATTTCTGTCCGTTTGATCTAAATTTTCTTTTTCTTGGACGCCTTAAAATAATGAAGCTCTGCTGCCGCCGAGTGGTGGAGCCTTCACGTTACAAGTCAAACAGCGTGTTTGTTCTGTCTTCTTTTGAAATTTGTTGTTTTTATGTGATTCCCAGTTGGACCAGCAGTGTTTCAGGGCAGAGCCAACAGGGATCCTGATACATAAGCAAATCAACAAATCACCCTGGACAGGTCTCCTGTCCATCAAAGAGACAGACAGACCTACGGACAGTTTAGAGTCACCAATAAACCCAAACAGGATGTCTTTGGAGGCCCCAGGCCGGGAACCCAACCAGGACCTTCAGAGAAAACCACTATAAACATCACATCAGTTGTTAGGTCAGAGAGAAGCCTGTTGGATCAGAACCAGAAGAATCGGATCAGAGAACAAAATGTTTTTCTCTTCAGAAAAACTACCAAAACTTCTCTTTATTTTGTTCTTCTGAAAAAGTCCTCATTATTCAGGTTCTTCACTCCCTGATATCGTCTCTCTCTTTGTCTCTGGAGGTTCTTTATTGCTGGAGCCCAGAAACCTTTGAATGTGGCTTTGGCTCAGATTGTGGCCCAGATTCTGGTTTCTGAGCAGAAAACTGACTCCAGAGTGACTCTGGCTGTTAAATGCTGCTGAGACCACCAGGGGGCGTGTCCTCACCACGAGAACATTCAATGGGAAGCTGCAGGTAGTAGACCAGAAGCTCAACCCGGCTCAGGTCTGGACCTGGTTCTGGATCCTGATGAGGTCATGGGTCAAACACAGAGACTACCTGCCAGAGCTTTGACATCACTGTGGTCAAAATGACAGGATGATTAAATTAAAGGATTATGTTGCACGTGTTCGATGTGATTTTTACTGAACTTTTAAATTTCAGCTTTGCAGAAGGAATCTTATTAGAATCAAATCATCATGTATTTCACTTGTAGACGCTTATTTTTTTAACTTGATCTTCTCTTCAGGTTTACTATTTTATTAAGTTGTGTGTTGATGATGTGATGAATGATTGATGGATAGTGTTTCACTTTATATTTATGGAAAAAATAAACTGATCATTTAAATTTAAAGGTTATTCATTATTTTATTCCAGAGCAGCAGGAGACAGAGAGAGAGACTCCATCACAGAAACAAGCAGCAACTTCGTGATTTTCTTGCACTTATTTGTGTTTATTTTCGTGCACCGTTTCTTTGGGAACACACACATGCTGTGTTTGTGAGAAACACACAGACATACACAGGTTTATTAGAAAACCTCATTGAGATGCAAAGAGCTGCAGAGCTGCTGCATCTCATTTTTCACCCTGATAAATTATTAAACCTCTGACTGTGACTCTGATGATGCTAATGTTTGTGTGTATGTTTGCGTTACAACAGCTTCTCTCTCTTAATTTTCAGAAATTATTCAGATTAGATGTGATTTTTTTTATAAGGAAAATAAAAATGTGTAATATGAAGGAAAAAATGGACAGATGTAATAATTAAACCAAAAAGACAAACAGATGAAGTGAAAAGGAAAATGTGTCTTTGTGTGTCTGTATTTCTTATGCGAATTCAATCGCTGACATTAATAAGTGAGTAAAAACACATTGTTTGGATGAATGTAAGAGAAAAATAACTATAATGATAAAAAATAAATAAATGTGAATGAATAAATGAGTGAAACGTTTTTTTTTTCACAATCAGGTTGTTTCAGACTCATCAGTCAATGGTTATTATTCATCTTTTTATTTTATTTTCCTTCATATTTCCTATTTGACATATTCACTTTCAGATCAAAGAAACAAAAACAGGAAGTGATGACATTCAGACTGCGTGTGTGTTATTTTACTGCCCTCTCCAGCAGCAGAGATGTTGATGGTCATTTTAAAGCTGTTTACATGGAGCCAGATTCACGGAGCTTTAATCCAAACCATTCAGGTCCAGAGACCGACCTCTGTTTACTGTGTACTCTGTTACCACGGCAACCAGAAGGAGCACAGTTAGAGGGTTAATGCTCATATGTGTTTATGTGAGACTGTAGTGTGTGTGCGTGTGTGTGTCTGTACATATGCAGTGGTACCTGTGCTCTGTCTCCATCTGTCAGCCGCTCTGACACTCAGATCTGTCTTAGAGCTGCAGCCGAGAGACGACAAACCAAAGAGAGGACAGTAATTAAACCTCTTGGTGGATGTGTGTGTGTTTTCTGTCTGTATGTGTCTCCACCCTTGACTTTATTTGTGTGCAGATGTGAAGTGAAGTGCTGCAGGATTGTCTGTGTGTGTGTGTGTGTACCTGCATTGTTGAACATGATTGCAACCAACTCTGCAGAAGTGTTCGTGCACGTGTGCATCTCAATATGTATGTGTAAAACTGCTCTGTGTGTGTGTGTGTGTCACTTTTATTGCCAGTGGATGGAGGCAATATCTGGGTGACAAAATGGCGTCTTAATTTCCTCCAGGGAGCAGAGACTCGCTCCATCAACTGTACATCAGGTCTAAACTCAATCACCCAGAAGGCCGAGCGACAGAACTCATGTTTATTTACAGATCATCCTCTGATGAAGTCAGACCTGGTTCAGCTGCAGCGCTGCATGCTGATGGGATCTGGTCTGGTTTCATTCAGGATGAAGATGAGTCAGGATCAGGATCAGGACTCCTGTAGTCCAGATTTAGTGGTTCAGACCCTGATCAGGTTCAGGATCAGATTAATGTGTACAGTGGCTGATGGACAAACTGCCCAAAGAAAACACAAAACCAACACAACAAAAACAAAAAGACCAAGAAAAAGACAACCGCAGGAGGATGTGTCCCTGATGGGCGGGGCTAAGGGGTAAACCCCGCCCCAACTGTGAATGATCAGCTGATCATCATGTTTGATGGATCCTTGTCACTGTGAGGAAGACTGAGAAAGATCCAACCTGTGAAAAGATCTGCTTTATATGTGTGTCTGTGTGTGTATGTGTCTGCATGTCTGTGTGTGTATGTGTGTGTGTTTGTATGTGTCTGCATGTCTGTGTGTGTATGTGTGTGTGGGTGGCTGTGCGTCCAGCTTTGAGAGGGTAATCCATCTCCATCACTTAAATGATTATCCCCATTAATCTGCTGTAAACTAATAAAGTAACCCCCCCCACTATGGAGGTTCATTAAGTCTTTAGTACATTAATATGTCTTCATGTCTTCGTGTCCCCCCAAAGCTCCTGTCACCTGGTCCTTCGGCCCCCAGGGGCCCCACAACACAGTCTTCTCTTTCTTTCTGTCTGTGTGAATAAAAAGAGCTGTGGAGCTGCTGGTGTGTGTGTGTGTGTGTATCTCTGAGTTGAGGTGATGAGCTCAGTGGATTTAATTTTGTAGTGTGGGACTCAGATGGCCCCGGCGGTCGCCACGGTAATTTGCCTGATCAGGTTAGAGAATTGTTGCTGTTGGTGATCAATCATCCAGGTTGTCACGGCGACCAGGGGCCCGGTCGGCATGGAGCCACTTGTAATTGGCACGAGACTGATGCAGCCATGTTTCCCCAGTATGTTGAACAAAAGTTTGGTCAATTAAAGGCTTGTGTAAAATTACAACCTCTCTGTCACATACACACACAATCTCACACCTGTGTGTGTCTGTTTGCTTACAGCAACACACATTTCACATTGGTTGTGTTTGGCTCCGCTGTCCCTGAGAAAAAGACTGACAGTGACAAGTCAGGTGTGTGTGTGTGTGAGGTCTGGTCTATTTCAAACTCTGACACTGTTTATGTTGTTGAGTGATGCCACGCTGCCTCCACTTATTACTGACTCAAACATCATAAGTCTATCTCACACACACACACACACACACACACACACACTCAGACAGTAGAACAGCTGGAGTTTTATGTTTTGGGTTAATTGTTTTAATTGTGTTGTTTTATTGGTGTTTGTATCTGTGATAGTTTTTGTTTTAGTATTTTGTGTTCTGTTTTTAAATGTTATCAGAATCAAAAAGTTTTTATTTTGATTGTAAACTTCATAATGAAAAAAGGGTTTTTGGAATTAACTATTAATATTTCAAGAGAATTGAAAAAGTTGTTTGTTTGGTTATTATTATCATTTTACGACAAGAAGAAACAGAAAGGACAAAATAAAGAGACCTTTTGGTCCTCAGGACTTTTTCTGAAAAAAAAAACAAAACAAAACGGAGCAGAAACATTTTGTTCTCTGATCCGATTCTTCTGGTTCTGATCCAAAAGACTTCTCTTCTCATCACAGCTAATGTGATGGTGCCAATGACGTTGTGATATCCTTACCTGGGATTTATATTGATTGTGCTCCATGTGACCATCACTGTTGTAACCAGGGTGATGGAGAGACCAGTTTGCAGGCCTTGTAACCATGACAACCAGGGTCTGGTCCAGTCTGGTCCGGTCCGGTGGAGGAGACAGTCCAATGCTGAGCTGGTTTCTGTCCTCAGGACTGAGACACTGGAGGTCTGATCTGCTGCAGAGAGAACAGAATCAGTCCAGGGGACCACTGCTGTTTGGGCCCTAAGAGGCGAGTTCAGGGCCACATCATGTTTTAACGGGGGCCCCAGTGTGTGGACTCAGTATGTGAACTCTGGACTCTCTGGCTCATAAATATCTGACTGTGACGGCTCTGAGAGGCCTCAGCCGAAGGACTTCCGACCAGCTCCAGGAAGCTGGAAACACACAGCCAGGAGTTATGATGGTTCCTGACCTCTGACCCCGACATGGAAAGGTCCGCCCATCATCATGCCCGCTGTGTTACTCAGTGATGCCGTTTTCATCGCCACACAGGAAAGTTCCAACAAAAATCAGTTCATGAAATGACAACAGAGGAAAACACAACCCTGATGATGTCACACAACAGGAGCCTGATCAATTCAAGGTTATTGATCCTGTCTGTTAGCTTCTCATGTCAACAAGAGTCCCCACAACTACAAGCCGACAGAAGTGTGTGTGTGTGTGTGTGTGTGTGTGTACTACCAATGCTTCATTGTGGTAGAAAGTGTGTGTCTGTTGTGTAGTTCATGCAGTTCAACAGAAACATCAGCAACAACTTCTTTTGGTTTAGAGACGTTGTGCAGGAATTACTTCCTGACAAACCGCAGCGTATCCATATGCTCGCCTTGTGTGCGTGTGAGTTTGTGTGAGTCTGTGTGTGTGTGGACACAGTAACTGGATCTGGCTGCTGGATGTCAGTGTTGTGTCTAACACTATGTTGGTCTCTGATCTGGACTGACCTCAGATCTGCTGGCCTTAGGTCCACACTGTCCATTAAGACAATTAGAACTGACCTTTGACCCCTGTGAGAGAAAAGAGAGAAATACAACCACACACACACAAACATTTTTGTTGTTAAACCCAGCTTCTAGTCTGTTTGTGTGTTTCTGCTGTCTGTCATTGCCAACACACACACAGATTAGCTTTTCTATAAAAACCATAGAAACAGGACGAAGGAAAAACAACAGACTTGAGTTTGTCAGAAAGATTGTTGGAACTTAATGAAGTGACAGAGTCAGAGAGTCCAGATCTGTTATAATGGTTTGGGGGGGGGTGTCCTCTCTCCTCCCTGAATCTGCAGCTTGATCTGGATCTGAACGTGTCATTATGGCAGAAACACACACACACACACACTTCAGAAACAGACTGTCTGGTGCCTGTGCAGCCCCAGGGGTGTTTGTCTGTGTGTGTGTGTGAGAGAGAGAGAGTTTGAAAATGGTCTCAGCAGTTGATGATTGTGCATTAAATGTATTTAAGCTGTTTTCTTCTGTGATCAGACGTTCAGTTTACCCATTCAGATCAAAGCAATTTATCAAAAAATGTTCAGGTCATTCAAACTTTTCCTGAGCCAAATCACGTTAATTATCTCCCTGAACTGAAATCATCTCCAATATTATTGGGACTATCATAAAAGTCAGCTTCAAACTCTTAAAAAGAGGATTTATCTGTTTCAGTGAAGAACCTGAAAGATTTCATTATTTATCATCAGGTTCTGCAGAAATAAATAAAACCACCAACATCAGTGAGTCTGATCATACGTCAACGCTTCAGGTAGACAGCTGCCATCATCAGGGCTTATGAAGCAGCAGAAACAGTTCCACGCAGGAGACGAGTCTCTGATACGTCACCTGACTTCGCCTGATCATAGATGCCATTTTGGGGCCGTTTGATGTCACGGCGGCCAGTTTTGATTGGCTGCTGCAATGACGGACTGTAATACTGAAAACTTCCTAAAAGCAGATGAAGATGATCAGAACCGGATGGGCTGTCTCAGATGGATGAGGACTGAAGACCAGAATAATCATCAGTCTGACAGTGACGGCAGGAAACACACACTCGACCTCCAGCAGGACGGAGCACCCACGATGCACTGGGAGGACAGTTGTTGGGGCCTCAGGGTGCTGACAGGGGAGGGGGGGGGGTGTTCCATAGGACACAGCCCACCTGTTGGCTCTGTGTGTGTGTGTATGTGTTACTTTGGATAAACCTTGAGTGAAAACAGTTTGAGCCGTCAGTTACAAAGACACATCATCATCATCTTCAGGATGATGATTTGGGCAAAAAGATGTAGAACTTTTTTGTTTGCCATTAACAAAGTAGTTGTGTAGTTAGCTCAAACTGTTTTTCACAACTAAGGTGATCAGATTTCTGAATTGGAAATCAGGGACATTTTCTGCGCTGTGGTCAAAAATCAAAAGTTATCATTCTGAAATAAATGACAGGAGCAATTTCATGTTCAAGTATTCTAACAACAGATATTAAAGAAAATGAGTTAGCCCAGTTGTAATGGTTGTGTTGTGTCACATTAGAATGATGCTTGTCTTGTGTGTCTGTGTGATAGATTGTGTTTGGTCTAAAGAGACTGACTGCATGCTCATAGCTCTGTTGTTGTGTCTTTGTCTGCGGCTCTAATGACACGTTTCCCTCGCAGAGCGACGGAGTAGTTGTAATAAAACTGCAAATATTATCATCAGTTGTTGAATATTTTTCAGTTTGTAATGTTTTTTTAAATCTCTGCTGACAGAAGCTACAGAAGTTCTTCGGATCGGATCGGATCACACTGTGTCTGCGTTTTCTGTTTAATGTTCATGGAACAGAGCGTATCACAGGAGACATCTCTAATTCTCAGGGATTAATAACCAACCCTTCCTAAAACTGATCAAAATGAGGCTGGTGAAGAAATGAAACGGTCTGAGGGTGACATGAGTCCTTGTTAGCTCACAGCTAACGTTCATGCTAACTTTACCCTTACTAAAACAACATCCCGTTCTCCATTACGGGCTTTAGCTGCCAGCAAAAACAAACTGACCCTCACTGAAACCTGATCCTGGATGCAGGATCAGAACCAGGATCTGGGTTCAGGTCCCAGTCTGAGGAGCCACATTAAGATCTAGTTCACTGTGATTGATCGATGCCAACGTGGATCTTCCTCTGTGGAAGTTCTCACAGAAACTCGGAGTCAGAGATCAGCAGGGAGACGTTTCTTCATCAGCGCCTAAAAGTTTCATCTTCCGCTCTGAGAACTCGGGCCAAACATCGAGCGTTCCCAGCCTCCCCCCGGCCCGACCGTCCTCACACAGAGGTCGACCTGAGCCGGCTGACTTCGGGCCTTATATGGGAAACTATCGGACGCTGTGGCCCAGTGGATCTGTGAGCCTGGACAGAGGCTCTGGGTGTCCTGGGACAGGTAGGGACAGATCACCGGTCCAGACTTGTCGCTGTCACCTGTCAGGTCCCTGAGGTCAAAGGTGAAGGTGCTGCAGGAAAATGACTTCCTGGTTTAGTTTTGTTTTTGTGAAACAATGAAGTTGAAGATTTAATGACTCATTTCAAACGAGCTGCATCAGAACATGTGAAAGAAAGGAACGGATATTTTGGTTTGACATGTAGTATCTTTTTAGTTTTGTTTTTTTCGTGCTGACTGGCCTCCATTAATCACCTGAAAATGGGATTTTCTGGAAGTGCTTGACGTTCAGATGATAAGTGCTCAGATGGGGAGCTGTCAGTCACACAGCAGGAAGGAAAACAGCCGGCAGGAAACAGAGAGCGGACAGCGAGACTTGTAAGTCCACCGCTGATCTGGATCAGGGTCTGGACCGAACCACAATAGAGAACAGACACACAAAAACACTAACAACACTGTGAACAGATACACACAACAACACATGGGAAATGTATCAGTCGACACAAAACAAGCTGACAGCAGTCGGTCAGAATCAGCATCACTGATGGCTGATCACAGCAGCCAGTCTGCCCTTTTAAACATAACAGACTGTACTGAAGTCTATGGGAAAATGTCCCTCCTCCTCTCTGATTTATTAGCTTAGTAAACATTTTCCTGATAAGTTTATGGTCTGGAGAAACTCAATTACACAATAGCCACGCCCCCTAGTAGGGGGCGTGACTATTGTGTAATTGAGTGTACCACCCAATCAGAAGAGAGTACAGAGCATCTTGGCTACACCTTCTCGTCCAAATATTCTACTGGTTTAAAACAGCAAGATGTCCGACAGACGGAAAACCTGTAGATGACATCACAGATGGTGACATTAAACCAGTTAACATGATATTTCAGATATAAATGTGTCATCAGTTGTGCTGGTTTTCATCATGGCCGACGTTCACTCTGACTGAAGAGTTCATTTCTGTTCTGGTTGTGTTTCCTCTTGGGGGGTGGCGGTGGGATAGTCGTCCATGCTGCAGTGTTTCCCCGTGTTCCTGAACAGGATGATCGTCCCTCGTCTCCACATGTTATTTCAGACCTGACAGAACAAGGCTCCAGTTGACTCCTGTCCGTCAGATCGGGCTCTTCCTGTTCAGGCTGCTGCGGCGCCATCCCATCAAGCACATGCTGCCTTCATGAACAAATGTGACACACAATGTCTTTAGTTGTGTTGTGTATATTTGTAACGCATGTTTTTTCGGAATATTCTTGTGTTTTGCTTCTTTCCTTACGCTGTGGTGTGTTGAACCTTCAGGGCCACCACAGATACAACCTGTTGCTGCTAACAAAAGGGGCGTGGCCACCACGACCCCACGGTCAGGTCTGAAGTGGCACTGACGGTTTCTGACAGTTAGTGAACGAAGACGTTGTTCTCTCAGTCACCGTGATGGAAGCTGCTCTGACAAGGAAAGATAATGGAGAGGTCAAAGGTCAAGGACTCAGGTAACACCCCTCCACCCACACGCACACACAAACACAAACACCAGAAGTGTAAATCATAATAATAATAATAATAATGCGTAAAAAGAAGAACTTTAGGGACATGAGAAAAAGAAAATTCTAATTTCAGAATATTCAAAAAATATTATGTTTATTATTATTATTATTGTTATTGTCCATGTTCCATACCATAGCTAAGAGTAGATATTAGAAACATAAATCAGCCATCAGTAATTATCATGATTTATTATCCTCACTGTCAGAGCTGGATTTCAGTCTCTGAGTGGAGCTGTTTTGTTTGATTCAATTAATCATTTAAATGGTCTGACTGAAGATCCGGTTCTGGTCTCACTGAGTTCAAACGGGCTCTCTGATGGATGATGATTCTCCCATTTTAAGGGCCTACACAGTAATACACAGACCAGGTCCAGGACCAGGACAAAGTCCACAAAGTCTCAGACTACCAGCTGCCTCAGAAAACACCCCACTTCCTTCTGCAGACAACGAACCGCATCATTATGAATCAATTATCAGTAAATGATCGATTATTCTGGTTTAGTCTTCCTGTTTATTTTATCCAATTATTATTATTATTATAAATAATAGAGATGAAGCCTCAGTGCTGTTTGTTCTGTCTTCCTTCCTCTCCCTCATCTTCATCATGGATCCTCCAGATCCCCTCCTCTGATTGGGTGCTCCTGCGTTAAACTCTGCAGCGGGCCAGCTGATTAAATATTTAAACTTAAATATTAAGTAATTAAGTCCCTGTGGTTTTCCGGAGGCGGAAGAATCATCGTGCTTTAATTGTGTGTTTGTTGTTCGAGGGAAGAAGCTGCTCGTTATTTCCGATCTACGGTGAAACGTCATGGAGTCCGTGATTTCCGGTGTCCGATCATTAATCCTCCTCTCATTGGAGTCGCCGGCCTCGTTGATCATTTCCGGGTTCGTTATTTGGATTTTAATGAATTCGCATTATGACTTATTATTATTCTTATTATTGAGTGCTCACCAACACGTGAAAACACGTCATCAGCAGGGATGAATAATAAAACAGGTGGAGCAGCACGTGATCAATCACCGTCCGCCTGATCGATAATTTACTGTTTTATTCGTTTGTTTGTTTATCGAATTAATTCCAAACTATTCATTTATAATGTCATTGACGTCAGCATCTTTAATGAGCTCAGTTTCCCGCCCTTTAGGGCCCGGACTCGAACCTGCTGATGAAGAAAAACTTTGATCGATCAGTGTTTGGAAAAAACTGATCATATTAAGTGATCGATCAGATTTTTTTATATAATGTCAGAAAATTCAACGGATGTGCGCGTGCGCGGCTAATTGATCCTTACCTGTGGAGCTTTAGGACGCACCTGAGCTCACGCTCTCTTTAGGCCCAAACCCGGAGCTTCATCTGGCGCGGTCTATTTGGCGCCTTGACAGACGTCCTCCCAGCCACACACACACACACACACGCACACACACTTACGTGCGCCTGCGCCCCATAGAAAACCCGCGGAGCTCGTGCAGCTGCAGCCCAGTCGGAGCGGCGCGCGGACCAGACAGATCCTCGCGCGGAGCGGGGGCTCGCGGAGGTCATGGACCATTTAGGGCTTCTGGGGGCGCATCTGCAGCAGCACGCGCACGTGGAGCCCATCAGCTTCGGCATCGATCAGATCCTGAACACGGTGGAGCAGAACTGCATGCTGGGAGCCAGGATGCACGAGTCGGACTACGGACACCCGCCCTACGGCGGCGGCTCGAGCGGCTGCGGCAACGGCGGCGGCTTCACGTGCGCCAACACCGGATATACCGGCGGCGGCTCGTGCGGGATGAGCTCGCTTGGCGGCTCCTATCACATGAACATGGGCGTGAATGTGACCGGAACTAACGTGAACAGCGCCGGGGTCATCCGAGTCCCCGCGCACCGGCCTCTGAACGGCGCGAGCCCCGCCGTTCCTCCGGTGACCGGGAACATCAACAACCTGAGCGCGCTCACCTTCCCCTGGATGGAGAGCAACCGGCGCTACACCAAGGACCGGTTCACAGGTGGGTCCGGATCAGCGGGTCCGGGACCGGTTCCCAGGTGGATCAGACTTCGGTCCACAGTTTAGGAAAAAAATAAGATTAATCAATTATTGATTAAAGTTCACTGAATAAAATAAAAAGTCTGTTTTCAAAAAGGCCGCAGATTTAATATTAATTATTACTTTAATAATTAAAAACAACAACTTTTGAAAATTCCCCGATCAATAATGTTTGATAAAGGATTTAATTGATCGGCCGATTATTAATTTATTTCCTCAGATAGAAAACTTGATCTCCAGATTTTATTCGACCAAAATAAACAGTTAAAAGAAGAAATTAAATATTTCAATATAATATGAAAAAATATCTGTTAATTTTTACATCAAACCAGCGTTCGATTTAATATTGATGGTCATAAAATGTTTGAACAAATGTGAAATCATATAATAATATAAAATATAGATTTAAAAAAATAGAAGAAAATCCTAAATATTTAATTATTCTTATCTGAATTATTATTACAATTGTTATTAGTATCATAATTACATCTTAAACGACATTTTAAAATAATTCTGTAATTATATTTTCCGATATTTAAACACTTAAATCGTGACGTTTAAATTGTGTAGTTAATGTTGATTTAATAATAAACATTTATTATGTTCAAGTCTGTCAAACGATGGACGATATTATTTCTGTAATAATTATGAATTCAATGTGATTCCATTAACACCTGATATCTGTCAGACCTGTACAGCAGGATTACTGCAATGATGGTGAACGTTTTTATTGTGTGAAGGTTTTTGTGTTGCTGTTTGTTGTGTTTCTTCTTCTGTTTCTGGCGTCTCATCTTCTTTCTGACACACAGTTTCTCCAAAGAGTTGCAGAATAAATAAAAACCATAAATGAATGAATATTTAAATATAACCATCAGATCCAGTTCTCCTGTTAATCAAAGGTTTCGAGTTTCGGAGTAAAACGGATGGACAGTAAAGTTACAGACAGGAAGTCGTTTCTGTCTCATCTGTAATAAATTCAAACCGGAATCTGAACTTTAAACTGCTGCTCTGTGTCTTTCCCTGCACACCCGCTTGTCCTGTCCCACCTGTCCTCCTCTGTCCTGTCCCACCTGTCCCACCTGTCCTCCTCTGTCCTCCTCTGTCCTGTCTCACCTGTCCTCCTCTGTCCTGTCCCACCTGTCCTCCTCTGTCCTCCTCTGTCCTGTCTCACCTGTCCTCCTCTGTCCTGTCCCACCTGTCCTCCTCTGTCCTGTCTCACCTGTCCTCCTCTGTCCTGTCTCACCTGTCCTCCTCTGTCCTGTCTCACCTGTCCTCCTCTGTCCTGTCCCACCTGTCCAGTGTCCCTCTCACCGCTCACTGTGACACGTCGTGTAGGTCACCCGTACCAGAACCGGACGCCTCCTAAGAAGAAGAAGCCGCGGACGTCCTTTACGAGGCTGCAGATCTGTGAGCTGGAGAAACGTTTCCATCGTCAGAAATATCTGGCGTCTGCTGAGCGAGCAGCTTTGGCCAAAGCTCTGAAGATGACGGACGCTCAGGTCAAAACCTGGTTCCAGAACAGACGCACCAAATGGAGGTGAATGATTCTTTCTGCTGGTCAGGGCCTGGTTTTTAGGGACCAGAGGCTCCGATGGGGCAAAATTAACACTCACCCATCCATCTTCTACCGCTTTTCCGTTTCCGGGTCGCGGGGCTGCCGGAGCCAATCCCAGCCAACGTTCCGGGCGAGGGGCGGGGCCACCCTGGACGCAAAATCAAAAAAATCAAAATCATTTTATTTCTGGATTATTGATTTGATCGTTATCACCAGGAGTCGTCCTTTTGACTCCACTTTGACATGTTCAGTAAATTTTTGATGAAATTATGACGAAACACAAACTGTCGGGTCCTGGTCCTGCTGGACCTTCCTGTAGTCTCTGAGGACGGAGCTGGTGGCGTTTCTGTCTTTTAGCAGTGAAGTCCTTTTAATAGTGATGAGGTGAACTAAATAACACAGCTGACTGACTGCAGGGCTTCTGTAAATTAAAAAAAATTTCCTGAACCGGAAAAAACAACAAGATCCACCTCTGGTGTCTGTCCCCATGGAAACCAGATACAGGCTTATCGATCAGTTAATAATATTTTAATACATTTAATAATAAAAACAACAGGATGAAAAGAGGAAGAATAAAAGAGAAATAATTATATTTAAAATGATCAGTTTAAAAAATACGGCTAATTTTCACAATATTATTGTTAACGTTTTTAATCATTTTCATCATCAGTGGTCGTTATCGTTAATCGTTTAATTATCAGTTATAATTAATATTATTGATCATTTAAATCTCAGCATAAATAAAACATGAACATGTAAAAAATAATTTAAAATGGACAATGTTCAGCAGACAGAAAAGAAGAAACGATTTTAACAAAAATAAAAAAATCAGGAAACACTTTATGAATTTATTTCTTCACCTATTTGATTGTTAAGATTTTTTTACTGTTTATTTTGGCCTGTTTTTCCTCTTTAATGATTCCCCAGAGAACAACGGAACTTCTCCTGCAATGAATTATAGCGTGTAAACCATAAATATAATTATTTATCGGCGTTTGTGTATATAGTAGTTTTAACTTTATGGTCTTTGTGTAAATAATGCCATATGATTTATATTAATTTCCGTAAATGCACAGATGAGAAACATCTCTCATCATTTAAGGTCTTTCTGAGCTCTTTAAATCAGCGTTAGATACTAAAATCATCAGAGGTGGATCCGGTGGATCCGGGCTGACGGAGTCCCGGTGTGTCCTTGTTGCAGGCGGCAGACGGCGGAGGAACGGGAGGCGGAGCGGCAGCAGGCGAACCGGATCCTGATGCAGCTGCAGCAGGAGGCCTTCCAGAAGAGCATCAACCAGCCGGTGACACCGGACCCGCTGTGCCTGCAGAACAGCTCCCTGTTCGCCCTGCAGAACCTGCAGCCCTGGACCGAGAACACAGCCAAGATCAGTACGGTGTCGGCCTGCGAGTAGAGCCGGGACCGGGACAGAGTCCGGCTCGGCACCGAGGTGGACTTTATCCCGGTGCAGGACTTTGTTGCTCCCCACCCCTGTCAGTTCAGCTAAAGGCTAACAGCTAACAGGGCTCAACTGGATCCCGATCCACCAGGATCCACGGTCCGATGTGGATCCTACAGAGACCCGGACCAGGACCAGACCAGGACTGTAGTATTATAGTTGACCTTAAAAGACTCGATGTTTCATAAACAGCATATTTTCATATTTGACGTCATCAGTGGTTATCTGACGTGTAATGGCGTTCGACAGCAGCGCTTGTTTCAGCACCTTTGTATGAAGAGAACTTTGAACACACCTGGTGATTTAAAATTTCCGTCATTTTGGCCTCCAATCAGTGACGTTTACTGACGTCAAAACTTCACGTTTGACCTTTGACTCAGTTTAGGTCACTTCACATAAACTCTTGTTGTTTATTGTGTTTTTCTGTCTGACCAACAATCATATGTTTATGTGTGTGTGTGTGTGTGTGTGTGTGTGTGTGAGAGAGAGAGAGACCAGCAGATATTTTAATATTTTATCATTTTTATATTTTCTGTTCATCAGATTTAATTCTTTCCTCTGTCACATATTCTGGTTTGAACATGTAATAGACTTTTTAACATTTTATTGCTGAAATAAATTCAATCTGCATATAAATAGTTGGTGAAAACATCACAGTCACAATTTACTGAATATATTCTTCATTTTTCAGCCTGATGTCATTTTAAATAGAAACACATTTAACTCGACTTTATCTTCCTGTATATTTTGTTTGTTTTAGAAGAAATCAGCTGCTTCTTTTTCCCCCCTCAGCTTTTTCTTTCTTGGTCATCAACATGAGGCCTGAATCTGAAAATGACAACAATAAGCAGCTCGCGTTCAAAGTACAACTGATTTTATATTGATCCACAGGGGAAATCAGCTGTTTGACCGACATCAGTGGATTATTAGCAGGGTCACCTAGTGTGACATTCAATGTTTGGTCTCCACCAGCCGCTCTGAACCAGAACAGGAACTGTGTGAGATCTCAGTCTGTGAGTCTGCCACCATTAAAACACCTTTTTCTTTCTTATTTATTAAACTTTGACCATGAAAATGAGTTCTGTCCTGGAGTGAAACTGTTTCTGTTTTTTTTTTTTTTAACTTTTATTATTTGGGTTGATTTTATGATTAAAACCTGGAGATTAAACTGATTCACCCAGAGATGAAACGACAAACTAAAAGGACAAGAAGATCATTAAAATCCATTCAAGAAATGAATGAACATTAAAAAAAACTCTCAATCTATCAATTACTTCTAGAAAAAACACAAATAAATTAAATGAAACAGCAGATAGAATAATTCTTCATCTCTTTGTGTTTGTGTTTGTGACTCTTTGTGTTTATTTTTTTTTTACACAGCAGGATCTTTTCTTTTCCAGATTTATGTTGATAAAGATTCACAGATGTTGGAAAAATGGGAGTTGCATTTTATTTTTTTGTCCAGGAATTTCTGAAAATGTGTGTGTGTGTGTGAGATGTGATATTCTCCAGAACTGCTCTCTAAAAGCTTGAAGAAGAATGTAAAGGAGAAATTTCATCATCCACTCAGAAATATCAGCACTGAAACCTCCTGGAATTCCTCCCACACACACACACTTTTTCCCCTGGGGAGGAAGCACAGTCACCAGAGCTGATAAAGGTAAAGTGAGTTGAGAAAGCAGCAGATCTCTGTTTGGCCTGCTGTCAGCTGTCCACATATTTCTGGCCGGGCTGTTTTTCTCTGAAGAGCAACATTAATATTTTGCTCGATTAAATGGCTCCTGTCTTTGATTTGGAACAACTGGAGTGGACCTCACAGAACTCTGATGTCAGCAGGTCCAGTTGGTTTAGTTCCTGTGAGCCAGATCTGATCATCAGCTGGATCAGAGCTGGACCTCTGTGATGCTCCAGGATCAGATCTGCTGCAGGTTCGACATCAACACAGCCACATGAGTTTATTCTTCATCTTAAAAGACTGAAAAACATGTCAACAGGTTGCTGATGATCCAGACTGGTTGTAAAGACTGTTTGTGTCTTTGAGCTGCTCTCAGGGGACAAAATGTGTGTTTAATCTGAAACGGCAGAGAAATGAGACGACAATGTTACACACAGTGATCCTCAGTCAGAGGTGCTGAAACACTTCCAGGTTTTCATCTTCACATTCTTCACTTCATCAAGAAAAAGGCCCCGTCAGCTGCACCTCCTCATTTCCACTTCAGTCCAGGGAATGAATTAAGAGACAGACCATGTTGGCCAGTTCAGCTGTATGTTTTTAGTTCTGGACAGGCAGCATGTATCTATGCTAAGCTAGGCTAACATCCTGAGTCCAGCTTTGTGCCATCACTCTGACATACAGAAGAAACAGCATCAGATCAATTACATTTTCTTTTTTCTCCTTTAGTATACATTTATTTTGCAATGTTCCCTAAAATCTTTGAAGAATTTGACTAAACCAAAATTTGGTGATAATTTCCCCTTAAATGACAATTTCCTTTTTGGTTTCCAGGACTCAACTACTGAAGTTTGAATGAATAAACCTTTTTTTTTTTAGAAGCGAAAGCTTAAATCATAAACAATTCTTTCCTGATTTGGCTCGCGGAAATTGGAAAATACTTACAGTACTTTCTAGAATACAGATAGAAAAGAAACTGACTGATATTATAAAATACTTTCTCCCATTATCATCTTCTCTCATAGCAATTGAATGTGTAATAATAATAGTAGCGTTGGTATTTTATTTCTTTTTTAATCACCACTGTAAAGTTGATCTTGTGTCGCCCTCTAGTGACGTGTAACAAACATTACACCACCGTGTTTCGCTCCATGTTTTGTCGCATGGTGATGACGGAATCTGCGTCACTGCAGCGCGACATACAGCAGCAGTTCCTTGAGTCGGTCCAGTTGGACATGTCTCTGCTGCGGAATCTCTGTGCTTCAGTCCGGGTATCTCCGGGTCCGGCTCTGGACCGGTTCTTCGCAGGTGAGCTGGCCGAACCTCGGTCACCGCTGTCGGGCTCTGTGTGTCCGTGTCCTAAATTCTGTGTCTGTCTTCAGGGGCTCCTCGGGCAGCCAGTGGAGCAGCGAAGGACAAGGAGCCGCTGAGGAAGGCCAAAACCCCGCAGGGCCGGTTCGACAGCCCGGAGGAGAGGAGCAGAGACGTCCTGGAGAGTGAGCCTCCGTCTTTAGTCCGTGGAGCTCAAACAGACGACGGGCAGAGGAGGCCGTGAACGCGGCTCCGCTGTTCTCTGTTTCCGCTCTCATGTGTCACGTGACCTGACTGAGGACGACGGTGCTGAAAGTCCGGAAGTGGACTTTGAGTCCAGATGTATACAGGTGTTAGACTGAGGTCTGGACCATCAGGAACCTGGCCTGGGTTCCTGGAGGTCCGCAGACAGAGAATAGAATAAATCTATTCATTGTATGAAAGCATGAATCTCCTAAGACCAGGGTTAGGGTTAGGACTGGACTCTGGTCTGAGCTAGGTCAGCTGGGGGTCCTTGCTGTGAACCAAACTGAACCAGTATCTTGTTGTTTCCCAGAGTTTCCTGATGACGTGAACCCGATCACCAAAGAAAAGGGGGGTCCCCGGGGCCCAGAACCCACTCGCTATGGAGACTGGGAGAGGAAGGGCCGCTGTGTGGACTTCTAGTTCTGGTCCTGATCCAACACCTGAAATCCTGTTGGCCATCTTCTTTTTAATGTTGTGTGTTATTGGTAACAACGTAAAGTCAAACTTACGTAGGGACCTCCGACCTGTGGTCAGAACAATAAAGAAAAAGTCTTCCACTGCTGGAATGAAGATTTTTCACTCTGCAAATGTATACATTAAAATAACAAAAAATTAGACAGAAAATGGTTGAATTCTGCCTCTTTACTACAGTGAATTCCAGAAATCATCATCATCATCATCATTAGAGTCGTTTAGTAGTAGTAGTCATTAGAAGTAAAGAAGTCCTGAGTCTTGAGTCCTCAGCATTATTAGTCAGAACTTTATTCCAACGGCGGTAGACAAATGACGGATGTGACGAGCAGCCCGTGAAGGCAGCACGGAGCGAGGAAGTCTAAAAAGGAAGCTGACGGCGGGAGGACCATCAGAGACCATCAGAGACCAGGAGGACTACCAGAGACCACCAGAGACCGGGAGGACTACCAGAGACCACCAGAGACCGGGAGGACTACCAGAGACCACCAGAGACCGGGAGGACTATCAGAGACCATCCGAAACCGGGAGGACCATCAGAGACCGGGAGGACTACCGGAGACCATCAGAGACCAGGAGGACTACCAGAGACCACCAGAGACCGGGAGGACTACCAGAGACCGGGAGGACTATCAGAGACCACCAGAGACCGGGAGGACTACCAGAGACCACCAGAGACCGGGAGGACTACCAGAGACCGGGAGGACTATCAGAGACCACCAGAGACCGGGAGGACTACCAGAGACCACCAGAGACCGGGAGGACTACCAGAGACCGGGAGGACTATCAGAGACCACCAGAGACCGGGAGGACTACCAGAGACCACCAGAGACCGGGAGGACTATCAGAGACCACCAGAGACCGGGAGGACTACCAGAGACCACCAGAGACCGGGAGGACTATCAGAGACCATCCGAAACCGGGAGGACCATCAGAGACCGGGAGGATTACCGGAGACCATCAGAGACCATCAGAGCCCGGGAGGACTACCGGAGACCATCAGAGACCATCAGAGACCGGGTGGACCAGGACCAGCGGCTGGTCCAAGACTAGGTTAGCTTGTGTTCGGTTCGTCCCTTTGTAATGTCTTTGTCCCGGTCGGTCCGGGTCGGTCTCGGTCCGTCCCGGTTTCTTGGGCGTGGGGTTTCGCTGTTGTGTTCATGGAATCATGTTAAAATGAGTTTCGGGTCGCTGTCGTGATCCGGATCCGGATCTGGGGGTGCAGGTGACAAGTGTAAGCCATCTGTTTGTTGCCATGGTGACGCCCCACTTCCGCCTTCAGGTATCGTGTTAATGTACCGCCGGTGATTGGTCCAAACAGTCTGACGTCACTACAACGGGCCAACTTTTGTAACTTTTATCACTTCGGTCCTGATTGGACCAGAAACTGTCACGTGACAAGCCTACACGTTGTTAATATTTAAAACAGGAGCTGTTTCCTGAAAATCAACAAGTTTCTAAATTCTGAAGCTGAGTTAGAGTCAGAATCAGCTGTGTCTGTGGATCCGGATCAACCAGCAGGACGTGTGTGTGAGAGTCTGTGTGTCCACACACTGACTGATTGTGTTTCTTTTTCTGCCTCTTTGTTCTGTCGGAGCCACCGCCCCCTCTTGGCCGTCACCAGGGAAACCAGACAGCACCACAATGGAGGCCCACCTCATCTCTGTGACGTCACAGCAGACTGATTTAGAGCTTCCTGTTGTTGATGTTTTATGCCTTTAACAGAGCGGCTGATTATAGATGATTAGTTTTTGAAGCACAAAGTCTGTAATGTGCCAGACCTGGTTTCTGTAGGCCCAGGATCAGGTTCTGGTCTCTTTGACCAGACTTTGCTCATTGTGTCTGTATCTTCATATGTTTGTCGTGACAGAACTTTGAAACTTCAGAACATGAAGTTTATGTTGGAAAAGACTCTCAGTCACTCTCAGGTATGAACAAAAGATTTGAACAATCAGAGAGACATTTTGTTTTAATTTTTCTGACTGAGCTTCTTCCTTCAGTCGACAGAACCGTCCTCCATCTCCGCCATCTTCTCCGTCTCCTCCGTCCAATGGAAGCCCAGAGATGGAAGAGACAAAGTCTCTCAGAGTTTCAGCTCAGGACAAGATGCCTGAGTGAAAGAGAGAAAGCAGAGAGAGACAGAGGAGGGACAGACAAAAGTGTGTCGTTGGCGTCCACCTGCCGTCTGCTGACAGACCGACAGTATGTGATGAGGAGACCTCTGTTCTGTGCAGAGACGTCCATCTTAAAGAAGAGTCAGGAGGTGAGGACCTTTAAAGTCACTGATGAGTCTGATGCTAAATTAAATGAATTCACATCATTTCAGTTTTTTAAGGGCAGAGTTATAACAATCAGTTAATTCATTGACCCCCCCCACCAGGAGAAACTCTCAGGTGTTTGTAGCAGAGACCAAGCTGAGAAGAATTTTTCAAGCAAACCAGGTGAGGGCGTGTCCCCTTGGAGCCCAAGCTGCTCCCCCAGAGATGTGTCACCCCCCTCAGACCTGCCCACCTCACCCTGCGGGGTCTGGGAGCTTGGGGGCCGGCGGTCCCACTTAGAACCCACATTAGGATCAGCTGAGAGTGGCCTGTTCAGCTCCATCCTGGAGGTCCACAGATCCCCCAAACCCCCCCAAAGACCGCACCTGTCCTCCCCCGTCCTGAACCCCACCTACACCCCTCGCTCAGGGCACTGGAGGTCAGGCCAGATGGGGATGGGGGGTGGGGGGGGGACCAAAAGAAAGACCATGTCCCCACATCAGGAGAACTACTGGGCCTGTGCCATCCCCAAAACTGGGCCTCCGTCTCCAGACAGGCTGTCTGTAGACTGGGAACCGGACAGGGAGTACCAGGCTCTGCTGGACTACACCTACCCCCTCAGACCACCACAGGGGGGGGGCACTCTCTGCCAAGACCTGCAGGACTCGGGGATCGAGCTGGACCACCCTTGTAGCGCCACCAGTCTGTCAGGGTTGGACCTCTCTGTGAAGTCTCCGCCTGGGGGGCGGCGTGGGTCACCTGACCACCTGGGGCTAACCAGATCATCTGGTCTCTGCAGTACCCCATCCCCCCTAACAGAACCCCCCAGTTTGCACTACAGTCTAGACTCAGGTGGACCGTATCGGTACCAGAGATGCCCACCACCCCTATCCTGCCTCCCCCCCCTGCCCAAGTCTCTCTGTGGCGGGGGGGACGAGTTCTGGCCTCTTCCGCAGCAGCTGGAGCAGCTGCAGCTGCTGAGTAGACAGGTGAGTGGACCCATGACATCACTGATCGATCACCAATCAGGATGATCCGTTTGACCTGGAAACAGCTGACTCTGCACAGCTATCATGTCAGCCTCATATCAATGATTTAGATAAGTGACAGGAACAGTTTCCATGGTGATATTCAGATTTTATTATTTGATAATTCGTTGATGATTGTTTTAGAAAATAAATATGAATCAGCTTAAAGTGTGTTCTCTTCAGGCGCTGCAGGAAAACGCAGTTGCTCCTGATGTTGTTGTGTTTGCGTGCAGGTGAGGGAGGTGACAGCCACGATCGGCCAGCCTGTCTCAGCCAGCTGGGAGTCTCTGGAGCCGGGGACCATGTCCATCCAGTCCTCTGTCGCTCTGAAAGAGGATGCTGAGGGCGAGGGGGGGGGCGGAGAGGAGATGAGTCCTGCTCAGACTGGTATTCATTAGTCTAGATTCTCAGGGTCTCAAGCGAAGTGGAGAGCAGAACCATTTGGTGTCTGAAAAATGTCCTGTCCCCCTACAGCTGGCTCTGTGATGGGGGTGGATCCTGTCAGGGGGGGGCTGAGTCGGTCCGGTCTCAGGGAGGTGGAGGTCTTGATGGAGCAACTGCGGGGTCTCTCGCTTCCTGGGAGCCAAAAGAGCAACGAAGGCGAGCTGGAGCAAAGTGACTCCTTGATGCAGCAGATCCAGGTAGAGACAAACCGGGCTCCTCCTGAGTACCCTCATCCTGACAGCGTCTGGACCTGAACTGTGACCAGATGTTGTGGATGTTTCAGGTCTTCTGCTCACATCTGGAGCTGCTAATCCAGCAGCTGTACTCCGTGTCAGAGAAGATGGAGCTGCTGGCTCCGCCCACCACAGACATCGGCAGCGTAAAGTCGTGTCTGGCTGACTATCAGGTAAGACCAGTTTTTAATTTTTGTTGCAGCAAAGAATGGCGGGACAGGAAGCTCCAGTTTCCTCACAGGCTTGGTCTTGTTGTCAGAGTCTCCAGAGAGTGATGAGCCGCCACCAGCCACTGACTTCCTGCGTCCTTCACACCGGACAACTCCTGCTCAGCTGCATTAACACTACATCTCCACGTCAGTCTGACATCATCACACACTCTTCCAATAACAACAGGTGCCTTCCTTTCTCTGGTCTTCCTCTGACATCTTTGTTTTCTGTATCCTGGTCCAGTTCTCAGAGACGCCCTGCAACTGATCCAGATCCAGTCTGGAGCCCTGCAGACCTGCACCGAACGCCTGTTCGCCGCCATCCTGTCGGCCATGGACAGCCTGACCCCGCCCAGTCTGCCCAGCACAGAGGACAGAAACCGGGACCAGCTCCCAGTGGAGGCCCAGGGATCCACCTCATAAACAGACCACAGGATGTGGCTGTTTTTATTGGCTTTGTTTTCTCACCTTTTCTAACTTTATGCTTGAACACTTTTTTAAGCAAATATTTTAGCTAGACTTCACAAACAGGATGTTTCTGACCCGTTACTATGACAACCAACTAATGTGTTAGTGCTGATCAGAGTTCCCTTTTCTGTCCTCACTTCCTGCACCAGTACATCACTGTGATGTCTCGGGAATGAAACTCATGAGTTGTGGACATTTTCGTGTTTGTGTTAATATTTTATCACAATTTGTGTGGAATAAAAAATGGCTTCAACTCACTTCCTGTTTGAGTTTCAGCATTGAGCTCATTCAACTACACACATCGTGACCTTCGTACACAACTAGACACTGAAACACTGCTCCCAGAATTCCTTTCAAACTGAAACCAGTTGCTTTTATTAAGAAAACAAGAGAACATGGTGTTTGTATGAGCTCTGCTGAGATCAGTGATGATCCAAACAAACGCACAATAAATAACTCAGGTTCCTACACAAACAGCTGCTGCCGCCTCGTACAGTCTGTTGTACAATATTTATTTGAAGTTGAATTGTTACATGTTACGTCTTCAGCCACAGATTTAATGCAGACAAAAAGAGTCAAGACTTCCCATGAACGTATGAACATGACAGAACTGGCAGATCAGATCTTACATATATATATATACATATTGTTTATGTACATATATGGTCGCACTAGACTTCAGGTGCTGGACAGTGACGCTGCTGTGCAGAAGGCCGAGCAAACAAAATTATAAACACAAAACTGAAACAAAATCACAGAAGGAGAAAAGATCTTTACAAACTGAATCATCCGACAGCTGAAGGAATGCAGAGAAACACACACACTCTCTCACACACTCCTCTCGTCAACCAAATAAAAGTCGTTTCTGAGAGGGCGGGGGGAGGAGGGAGGGGCAGGGGGCGGAGCCTCAATAACAGGACAGTAAGACAAGAAGGATGCTTTATTTGTTTTTGGTAGTGCGGCTACAGTATGTACAGTACAAATACAGGCAACCTCATCTTCTCACATACATGTCATCAATCTTTCCTGTCCTGTCTGGTGGGGAGGGGGCAGAGGGGTTACTGGGACACGGTGGAGTTTGGGTTTGGGTGAGAATTCTGGACGGGAGAGGTGGTGGGGGTGTTCAAATGGAGGTGGTTTTTCTCTCAGCAGCATCCTCCTGACGAAGGCTTGACAGTTGTGCCGGGGGTCAGCTTCACGTTGGGCTTCTCACCCCCCCCGGCTGTGGCCCCAGGGCCCATCCTCTTCTTGATCTCAGCGGCCATTGTCATGAAGGCCTGCTCCACATTGGTGGCGTTCTTGGCACTGGTTTCCAAAAAGGGGATTCCCAGAGAATCTGCAAACTCCTGGATGAACAAAAAAAAGAGAGGGGAGGGTCAGATTTTATTTCTGCATTACATGAAAAAGATGTCGAGACGATGTCCTGCAGGAGATGAAGGTCAGATTAATGATATTATTTATTTTAGCTGTTAAATATTCTGCTCAGTGAGTTTCTGCTTGTAAAGATTCAGACTGATCAACATCTGAACTCTGAAACTTGTTTCCACCAATGGAGCTCCAGGTGAGGACGGAGGTCGATCACCTGAGTCTGACTACAGCTGACGTGAAGCAGGTAAAACCCGCAGAGCGTGAGTCTGAGTGTACCCACTCAGGTGTGTTACCTTTGCTGTTGTGTAATCCACCACTTTCTTTGTCGTCAGGTCGCACTTGTTCCCGACCAAAAGCTTGTTGACATTTTCACTGGCGTAGCGGTCGATTTCCTGCAGCCACTGTTTGACGTTGTTGAAGGACTCCTGACACAGGAAACAGATTAGCATTAGCAGAGAGCTAAAGCTGAGGCTCAGAGCAAAGTGAAGCACTGAAATATGGATGTGTTTAAAGACCGGCGTGCAAATGCTCTGACAGGAAGTCACTTTGAAACTTTGTTGCAGACTGATGTCACACTTTAGGAGCTGTGCTTCTTTTGTGGATGGAAGACAGGGGATAGACAGCAGAAGACGGAAAGAAGACAGTGGTTAACGAGGTGAGCAACAGCAAGTGACCACATCACATGTTCATCTGCTCTCAGTCCAAAGTCCATGAAGAAGACTAGACTCAAGTGCGTTAACGTGTCAAAGTGCATTTAAACTGGATCATGGTGGTTTCAGAAAGATCTGCAACAGGATCCAGGATTACTTCCTGGTTTTTCAGGACTACCATCAGATGAGACCAGGGCAATCCTTTCAGACCTGAATGTCTCAATTCAGATCTTCATTTTATTTAGAGGAGAAGATCAGAGTCAGACCTGTGAAAACCCTGAACCCTAAACCTAGAGCCCTGAGCCCGACCTCATAGCAAAGCCAGGTCAGGTCATTGGTGATGCCCAACATCTACAATAGTCAGCAACCTGTTTCAGAGTGACTTTCGATTTCAGGGCAAAATGGAAGTTTAACATCAGAATCAGGGAATGCGTTAACCGAGCATTTGCCGTCATTGATGGATTTTTTTTAAGATTTGACAGACAAATCTGAAGGCCATCTGCCATTTTGACAGGTTGCATTTACTTCAAAGCAATATCAAAACAGCCATGAGAAGCTGTCTGTCCGAGGCAAAGGCACAAAATTTAATGACAATCGCCTCTGCAGCAGCGTCACCTGACGCATTTGGTTACACAATAGCGGGCACCCCGTTTCACTCCATGCACAACAGGAGGAAGGTGTGAATGAGACTGAGTTCAGGCCGCAGCAGGTGAACTGAGTTAAATTCAGCTGATTTCTTGCATTTGTTCATATTTTAATTGCAAGTATTTAATTTTGTAAAACTGTGTTGTTTTATGCTTATGGCCACAGTTGGTGTTTATAGTGGTCACCGATGTCACTGCAGGGAAATGTGGTGCTGACATGATGAATGTTTTCTCTCATGCCTTTATAAGTGCATCATTTAGTTTGTTCTAATTGAATTTGTATTAAAAACAAATGAATGAAAATTAAATACTATTGACTATGACTTTATTATAATTAAAAACAAAAATTAAAATGACAGATAAACTAGATTATGACAGATTTTTTTTTTTTTTTTTTTTAAACGGACAATGAAAATGTCTAGTGCAACTTATGATCAAAATAATTTCAGAGTGAGGAAGAGGAAAGAAGATGGATTTGATTCCCCCATCAGAGGCCAGAGAGCAAACATCTCAGTCCGGTGAAGTCTGGAATCAGATCACACTCTTTTTATGGATGAATGAAATATGCTGGTGTGTAAATGGAGGACAGTGTGTGTTTGGAAGGTGTTACAGTTGTGATGTCATACTCACCTGGTCTGTGACATCATAGACTACAATGATACCATGAGCTCCTCTGTAGTAGCTAGACGTGATTGTACGAAACCGTTCCTGACCTGCCGTGTCCCACTGTGGACCAGAACCAGAACTCAGTTCAGAATGAATGATAGCTTGAGTTTTTATTCACTAGTTTATTCACACACAGACTTACAATCTGAAGTTTAATGGTCTTTCCATCCAGTTCTATGGTTCGTATTTTGAAGTCCACTCCAATAGTGCTAATGTAACTTTCTGTGTATGTGTCGTCCTGCAGAGAGAAACGCACTTGGTCAGATCACTCACACAACCTGTTCACTAAACACACAAGCAGACACACAACCTGGAGTGTCAGTCATTATACAATGATCTGAATGAAGCAGGTACAGACAGTCAGTTTCTTCCAGTTTCCTCAAACCCTGAAACCAGATTCTCAGACACTGAATCTGCTGCTTCTTTGGGAAACTTACTGCAAACCGAAGAAGGAGGCAAGACTTTCCGACACCAGAGTCCCCGATCAGGAGCAGTTTGAATAAATAGTCACTAAGAGGGAAGAAGAAAATGACATTTCAGAAATAGTTAACAAGGTGAGCAAATTACAGATTACCCATTAAAACAAGACCTGGTTCAGATGACTCAGAACTATCAGGACACTCAGTCTGACTGAGATGCTGATCAGCATTAGTGTCATTTCATGGTTTGGCAGAGTGACTGAAAGATCTGCAGCATACAAAGGAAGGAAACACTGAGGACAATGACCCTGCTGAGATCAGCCACATTTTCAGGATGACGAGCAGGAAGCCAGGTGATGGGCCATATAAAGTTTCCTTGGTCACGTGGTGTAACTTTCTACTCCAGCTCTTTGAGTCGTATTCAGTCAACGAAAAGCACCCAGAGACTCAGAACTAGCACCTGTGGTGGAACTCTCCTGTAGTGGGACTGGCTGACCTTTTACCTTCTCAGGGGCCCATTTTCTGATAATCTGTCCTTGGCTGATAAAACAGCTATGTGCTGCTGCTGACCAGAAACGTAATCTGTTTTAACCACAGAAACTTAGTTCCACTTTTGGTTCCTGGGCCAGAACTCCTGCTCCTGCAGAGGAAACTCCCCAACAACCAACACAAACCATGACTGAAGTTGAATTGAACTGGAAATCACCAGAAACCAGTTACCGCTGGGACCAGTCTTATGATTCAGGAGAACAATTTCATACATTATTGGTGTTGAAATAAGAACTGACTTCCTGAAAAAACAAAACCCCTGAGTCATCAAGAGAAGAGGAAAAACTAAAGTGTTCCTCATGAAAAGCTTCCTGACACCCATCTGAATACTTAACATCAAACACACTGCATACTGTGGGGAATGAAGGAGCCTTCAGGATTATGTGGTCTGATTCTGTTGTGCTCTGTGGAATGTGTAACAGTATTATTGAGGGGGAACTTTCATACTTAGGTTGGGCATTCAGCTGTTACATTAATCCTGCCCATCATGCAGCGAGGCGGGTCCAGGCAGCCAGCAGCCAACATGCAAGTCTAAACTACATCCTGCTCACAATTACACACATATAAAAAGGAGGCCATATAATTAGAATCTTTCCCAACACACACAGACACACACCAGTATCTACTCTGTCAGAAGGCTCTTCGTATCCTGCCTTTTTCAGTCTCACTTTCCCTGCTGACCTATCGCAGCACAAACTCATAATCCTGAGAACAAAAGCAGAGCAGAAATCCAGAGGAAAGGATCTGTGCTGCATGTTGTGATCCTGAGGAGTGAAACCCGGAATAATGTGTTTCCATCTGCTTTCAAGGTAAAGCTTTTGATTTAAACCACAGCCTGATGGGTCTGATACTGCTAAAACCTCCAAATTAACCAAGTTCTGCAGTATAAACCACTGATCCATCAGCAGCATCATGGAGGGAAGCAGCTTGTCACATCAGCTGAGTCTGGTCGTATCCTTCCTCCCAAGACGTCTCTGTTTTTCTCCCCATTGGATAAAATCCAGTCATTCCCTTTTCATTAAACCTGTGACCGAGGACAATGGTCGTCCTTATGCAAGGCTGACCGCTCGCTGCTCAACACATCTCTGACAAAAAGCAGTTGGCCAAACGGGTGTGACGAAAATCAAGGATTCCAACTAAAACTAGAACAAACAGAGTCCTTAGTAAAGACAAGAGAAGGATCTGACAGTAAGAAGACCGTCATCAGTCTGTTCACTGTGTTCAACAGAAAAATCCAAACCAGCCTCAGTCACACGTTACTGAATTTTTAGGTAAATTATGAGGTGAATCTTCCCTCTATGACGCTGACTGAGGATCTGCTCCATACCAAGGAGGTGAATCATTAATTACACTGATTCTGCAGAGATGAATGGACACTGCACCGATTTACGTAACAACGACCAGTAAGACCAGTATCCAGATATTTGAAGCGTGATCGGCTTGACAGAGCAGTTTGATGAAGCAGAGGCAGAAAAGTGAAGTGAGTGATTGCTCAACATCCCTGTGGTGAAACTGGGGCTTGTCCTGCAGCATGTGACCCCCACATGACTGACCGACACTGAGTCATGGTCAACAACAGGTGAAGCTCCAACACAACGATAACACATACAGACTCACACGGACACACAACGACTCAGCCTGGTGTGCTGGTGTTTGTGAGCAAACAGAGATCCGTGTCCTGTATTTACATCGACATCCAGCTGTTTATTCAGTAAACAGGGTAACCATGAACCCTGACCCTAACCGTAACCCAGAACACGGAGCCTGTTCCGGCAGGTACAGGTGGACTTCCAACAGTCAGCAGCTGACGGAGCCGCTAACCGAGCCAGCAAGTTCTTTCACGTAGCTAACTCCGGGTTAGCCCGGAGCTAACCAGAACTAAAAGCTCCAAAATGTCCCCCGCGTCCTTCAGACAGATACTCACTACTCTGGATTCATGTTTGTCTCGGTGTGTGGCCTGTCTCCTCCGCTGAAAGCTCTCCTTTTTCAGACAAACGGTGCTGTTCGGTGATGAAGATGCGTTAGCTTCAGACGGCGGCCGGCTACTGGCTTCTCCGTAAAAACCCAAAATGGCTGCAGCTCCGACCAGGAAACGGCTAACATTAGCCAGAGGGGTTAGCCGATCAGGAGTACCGGGCGGCCGGGGACCGAGAAGCGACTGGGAGCCGTCTCTACAGCCAGGAACCGAGTAGGAACGGACGGGGCGGTTGTGTGTCAGCGGCCGGTTGTGTTGAATGTGTGTCGGTAACGTTACTGCACCATCGACCTGTCAGACCGCACTGGGATTACGTCATTTAGTGAAACGTGGCACACAAGACTCACACACTGCCCCGTGTGCACAACTACACACAATACACACAACACACAAGTTCCGGACCAACACTTCAACATAAAGCTCGCCCTCCTGGACTCTGTCTGGAGAGACTTTTATTTCTAAAGGCACGACCTGTATTTCCGGCAACGGTCCAGTTCTGATCAAAGTGAATAAAATTAGATCGGAAAAGATCGATATCCTAAAACTGATCACATTATTCTTCCAGAAACTTCTCCCGTGGTAACGACGTCACGTTGAGTCATCAAACAGGAAGGAGGTGCGACCCGGCGGTTCATGTTCTCACCTGCACAGGTGAGTTAGAGCTTACAGTGATGTCAAAGCTCCGAGGTTTGTTTTATCCGACCCACCATGACACACAAAACAGAGATGCTCTTTTCCTCTCATTGTGTTTTTATTTCTAATTTCTCAAAACTAACAGAGCAAAGAGCAGACAGGAAGAGGACCTAAAGCGTAAATAAATTAATGTACGGTGGCTCTGAGAGCTCAAAGCACTGCAACTCAACAACGCCTGCAAATAAGCAAAACACAAACAACATTTTTTAAACATATTTAACAGTTTGACATTACAAACACAACACAACCAAATACACAAATGAGCTGCGAATGATTTAACTTCAAGCATCACACAAATGTCGGTCCATTTATTATCACACATTTATTATGTATTACAGTAATAACCTGAATATGGTGAATTTAATCTTTTATATTTTGTGTGTAGTGTGATTCTTTTATGTGTATTGATGTTGTGTTGATCTTTTATCTTGGGCTCTGAGTCTGTAATAAGTTTTGATTGATTGATTTGATTTGATTGATTGACAGTGATAATTTTCACTGTGTGACATTTTAAAGCTCTGGTTAGTAACTGTGAAGAGAAAAATTCACGAACAGATGAATTCCTATCTGAATCAGATAGGAATTGATCCAATAATGAATATAATTAATTAATAATAACATCAATCATAATCATAAGTAAACTATATATGTGTTATATATATATATATAACTGAATATTATATGTAATTAACTAAGTCAATTTGTGTTTATTATGTTCAAGTATAGACAAGCAATTTCCGCAATTTAGATTCGCGGGAACTATCAGATTAGTTATGGTAATTATGTCTGTCGGGGGCAGGCGCTGAGTTATTCAATATTTTTGTCTTTGAAATAAATAACCTCCAGTGAACAGACTCGCGTTTAACTTCATTTTAACAAATTAAAACGTGTCATTGTTATTCCGATGTTCGTGTTTGCTCCTGAAATATCGCGATTTTTACAGCTGTTAACAAAAATCCCCCTGTTTTACTGGAAATGGTTTCGTCCGTACTGGCGCGAAATGGATTAACCCCGCCCATCCATATGAGTCAAGTCGCCCTGAAAACGAAAGAAGCGGAAGTCCTTGGGAACGTCAGAATAAGAAACCACACCAGCCTCTTCAGGCAACTTTCCATGTAAACCGGTGTTAAACGGTTTTATTTTGAAAGGCTCCGTCCGGCTGTTTCCTCGGTGTTCTCCGACGCTTCTGGCGGCTGAAGATCGGGACCCGAGAGCGTGGAGTCCAGACCGGCAGAATCCGAACCAGCATAGTCCAGACCGGCAGAGCCCAGAACGGCAGAGTCCGAACCGGCAGAGCCCAGACCGGCAGAATCCGAACCAGCAGAGTCCAGACCGGCAGAGTCCGAATCAGCAGAGTCCAGAACGGCAGAGTCCGAACCGGCAGAGTCCGAACCAGCAGATGTTTCATATCTGAAGAGCTCTAAACAAACTGTCTTTGTGTGTCTCTGGTCTGGTGAATCAGTCGGTTGTGTAACTCTGAAAAGTTGTTTTGTCTTATTAAAGTCAGTTTTCTGACAGAAAAACATTAAAAACTAAATATCAGCTTTTCTGCAGGAAGCAATGAGCAGGTGAGTGAAATGTTTGATATCACAACAGTCTGTTCATAAGTTTAATTATTTTAATAATTTCCTGTCTGAAAGTTTAAAAGATGAATGTTTAGGTAGAAGTTCGAAGTCTGCATGTTGAATATTTAATGAAACAGCATGTTAACCCTTTAAACAGTGGGAGTTAACACTGTTTGTGTTATTGTGGTAATTTAAGGGGGTCAGCGGTGCAGGAGACAGTGACTGCAGGGCTGATTGTGTTGTTGATGTCAGTGTTAACACTGTGTTGGTCTGATTGTGTTGTTTTTGTGTGGACAGTGTGAAGGCAGGAAGTCGTAGTGTGTCTCCTCACTGTCCCAAACCGGACGAGCCCGAGGAGCCTCTGGGCACCACCATGGAGACTGAAGCTGCCAAAGGTCAGCGACCCCCCAGGAGCTACTGCTCTTTAGCTATGAGATGATGATGATGATGGTGGTGGTGGTAGTAACCTTCATTCACTTTTTAAAGCCTCATTCAGGCTCTTCTGTTTTGTAATTTTTAAAATGTCTCTAAATGGTCAGGCGTTCTGCTCATTCTTCGGAGCAGTCATGATGAAAAATCAGCTCCAAAGCCTCTAATGCTCTAAATATCTGATTGCTATGGTTTGAAAAGAAGTGTCCCAACTGGGTCTTAACTATCGCTGTTGTTTCTTTGAAGATGTCAGTGTGAAATGTGAGAGTGTGTCATCTGAAGTTGTCATCACAAAGGAAATGGAGGAAGAGGAGAAGCAGCTGATGGAAGAAGGCGAGAGGAAAGAGAAGGAGATGATGGAAAAGGTCTGTTTGGTTTTCGAAAGACTCTTATTGTGCTGAGTGACAGCGGTGAGCTTCTCCCCTGATTGGTCAGAAGGACCTGAAGCCTCTCAGTCCATTTCACCGAAATGATTTGGGAGAAAGTTGTGTACTGTGGTCATTTGTGTGTAGTGATGTGTGTGTGTGTGTTGTTCCTCTGAAGGCCCGGGAGACGTGGCAGAAAGACTCTCACAACATGCGCTTTAAGAGGCTGCAGCATCTCCTGCAGAAGAGCAACATCTACTCCAAGTTCCTGTTGACTAAAATGGAGCAGCAACAGAACGAGGTAGAGTTTGTGTGAACTGCAACGCAACCATGAGTGACGAGGTGTTGCTCCTGCAGATGCTCACGTTCTGTTTCTTCATTTCAGGAGAAACTAAGAAAGGAGAAACTAGAGAAGAAGAACAAGAAGGTGAGGAGCATTTGATTCACACACCTGAGCATCACATCAGAGGAAGTTAAGATGATTGATTAAAGATGGTTTCTGTGTTTGATGCAGGGCACCAACAAGGCTGAACCTGAGAAAGGTGAGTCCATCCTGACTGACTCGTCGATGAAGTAACTCAGTTTTATTGATGATACTAATTTTAAATGAGCCAAACTCGGTGTGATGTTTGTTTGTTTTTGTTTTTTTTTCTCCAGAGAAAAAGAAGAGAAGGAGGGATGAAGACTATAAAATTTCAGACATCATGTCAAAAGAAGTAAGATTTTTGATTTTTTTTTTTTTTTTTAAATTATTATTATTATTATTTTCCTCTTCTGCTCATGTTCCATTTACTCATATCTCAAGTTGCTGGATTTTTTTTTTCTTCAGGAAATCATGTCACAGGCTAAGAAAGCAAAAGTGGAGGCAGCGGTAAGGGATGATTTTGTCCTTAATTTTTGATGATTTGTATTTTAAGCCTCTGTTGGGGGCCCAAAGGTTTTTTTTATCCAAACCTACATCTCAAACCTGTGACGTTAGGACGAGGGCCCGGTCCAGAAGAAACTAGAAGCTGAGGACATTGAGAAAATGAGCGACTCAAACCAAGACATCAAAAACCGGCTGTCAGAGACGGTGCGAGACAATGCTAAGCACCTGCTGGACCCTAACAGGATGGTCAACGGCGAGCCGGTCCCTGCTCAGCAGCCACAGCTCTTCACTGGGGGGGTCATGAGGTGGTACCAGATCGAGGGCATCGAGTGGTTGAGGGTGAGTCAAGTGACCTCAAAAGGGAAATTAATTAAGGTATTTTCTGTGTGGACTAAACCGCCCTGTTGTCTCTTCACTGTTCCAGATGCTGTGGGAGAATGGCATCAACGGGATCCTGGCGGATGAGATGGGCCTGGGGAAGACCATCCAGTGCATCGCTCACATTGCCATGATGATTGAAAAGAAAGTCATGGGCCCCTTCCTGGTGGTGGCGCCGCTCTCCACCCTGCCCAATTGGATCAATGAGTTCAAACGCTTCACGCCAGAGGTGAGAGGATGACCAGGTCTTTTCAAGTCTCACCTGGTCCCTTCCAGTCTGACCTGGTCTTGTGTGTTTGTCCCAGGTATCTGTGGTCCTCTATCACGGCCCCCAGGCAGAGAGGGCCCAAAAACTGAAGCAGATCCGTAGACCTCAGGGGCTCCTCAGCATGTGTCCTGTGGTCATCACCTCCTTTGAGATATCTATGATTGACAGGAAGTTTCTCCAGGTAAGATCCTAGCAGGGATCACATCTGGGAGGGAGGCTCTGGGAAAGGATTAACAAGGAACGATTATCAATCATTTCTTGATTTATTGACTCCTTGCGTGATGCGACTCTTGCTGGAACAGTCAAACTGATGATAGAGAGAAGGCTCAATGTACTGATAAGTCTGTTAACTTCCTGTTGTGTCTCCAGCGTTTCCACTGGAAGTATCTGATTGTGGACGAAGGCCATCGCATCAAAAACCTTAACTGTCGTCTGGTGAGGGAGCTGAAGGTGCTTCCCACCGACAACAAGCTGCTGCTGACGGGGACGCCGCTGCAGAACAACCTTGCTGAGCTCTGGTCCCTCCTCAACTTCCTGCTGCCGGAGGTGTTTGATGACCTTGAGAGGTATTTCCTTTTGATTATTGATAAGTGGAAAGCAGATCAGTTCTGCTGCTTAACCCTTTCAGAGCCAAATGAAGTCTCTACTGTTTTTTTATGTTATTGTAAAAATACAAAACAGCCTCATGTTCTCGTAGTTGAGGTTGAACTTGTGGCTCAGATGTGAAGTCCTGTCATGTTTCCTGTGCAGCTTTGAATCATGGTTTGACATCAACACTCTTGGGGAGGCTGAGAGTGTCGTGGTTGCTGAGCGCGAGCAGAACATCCTGAGCATGTTGCACCAGGTCAGTGTCAGCGTTCCTCTGCAGCTCCTTCCAACTGTCAGTGTCTGCTGTGGAACACTCTCCCTCCAAGTTCTTAGGGTTCTGCAGGTCCTAAAGGTTCTGGCTCATTTCAGATTCTGACTCCGTTCTTGCTGAGGAGGTTGAAAACAGATGTGACGCTGGAAGTTCCTCCAAAGAAGGAGATAATCGTTTACGCCCCTCTGACGGCCAAACAGGAGTTGTTTTACACCGCCGTGGTCAACAAGACCATCACCAAGACGCTGGGCTTGGAAAAGGTAATGCCATGTTGGATTCACTGACCTGGTCTCAAAGTGAACCTTGGGAGAAATTAAACTTTGGAGATCAAAAGTCAGGGTCACTGTGACCTGATTAAAACACACAGAGTACCTTAATGACATCTCTCTAAAGTCTGGCCTGATGCGAACCAGACCTGTTGAGTTACTGCAGTGTGTTAATGTGATATAGAGACCTGAATTATGATGAAGCTCAACCCTCCTCATCACTATCATGATACGAGCAATCAATAATGGTGTTAATTTCCTGATGTTCTGCAGACAGAAACTCCCATGGAGCTGACAATGAGTGGCAGACCGAAGCGTAGAGGTCGAAAGGTGGTGGACTACAAAGAGACAGAGTCAGACACACCCCGCGGTCTGGAGAAGTATCTGGAGAGTCTTTACAAGGAGCCCGAGCAAAGGTAAGCACCGCCCACACGTATGTCGTCCTCCTGACGACTCCATGTGTCTCAGTCTGACCGTCTTCTCCGCTTAAAGATCTATGCCGGTGCTGGACATCAAGACCAAGCTGGACTCTCAGGTCACCCTGAAGCTGCAGAACATCCTGATGGTGCTGAAGAGATGCTGCAACCACCCCTACCTGGTGGAGTACCCACTGGACCCTGTCACACAGGAGTTTAAGGTAATGCCCCCCCCCCCCCCCCCCCCCATTGCCCTGAAAAGATTCAACAGGTTCACTTCTTTTTCCTGAGACTTCATCATATATTTTCCTTGTCCCCCAACAGATAGATGAGCAGTTGGTGCAGAGTTCGGGGAAGTTGCTCATCTTGGACAGACTTTTACCAGCTCTGAAAGAACGAGGACACAAGGTGAGACAGGAACCAGCAGCTACATCGTCTGACTCAGGTCGAGGTGGTCCTGGTCCTGATCCTCGAGGACTGATCCGTGATCAGTGGTTTACTCGGTGCTGTTGTAGAGCTCAGGTGTCTCAGTTTAGTCCGTCCTGATGTGTTGGGTGTCTTTGTGATCCAGGTCCTGATCTTCAGTCAGATGACGTCCATCTTGGATATTCTGATGGATTACTGCTTCCTGCGCGGCTTCCAGTTCAGCCGCCTGGATGGTTCGATGTCATACGCCGACAGAGATGAAAACGTGAGATTCACATTTTGACTTGAGCCGGCACAGTGTCGGGCTGCAGTTGTGTGTCTTCTCTGATCTTCTTCTTTGTTTTGACATCATCACCTTCTTCTCCCTCAGATGTCCAAGTTTTCACAAGATCCGGAAGTTTTTCTGTTCCTCCTCAGCACCAGAGCTGGAGGTCTGGGGATCAACCTGACGGCCGCCGACACCGTCATCATCTTTGACAGTGACTGGGTGGGTGACACATTATCCATCATCAATGCTGGAGGTACTTCCTGTTTGTGTTTGCAATTGAGACAGTGTGTGCTGATACCCCCCCCCCCCCCCCCCCCCCGATTAACAGAACCCCCAGGCGGACCTGCAGGCCCAGGATCGCTGTCATCGCATCGGTCAGACAAAACCGGTGCTGGTTTATCGTCTGGTCACTGTTAACACCATCGATGAGAAGATCCTGGAGAGAGCATCAGCCAAGAGGAAGCTGGAGCAGATGGTCATTCACAAGAGTCAGTCACTACGCACACATGCACACACCAGCATTACATCAGTAGGCCTGGAAACTCTGGATCAAGTGCTGAGGTGCTTTCTGACACTTCTTGTTCTTCCCCAGATAAGTTCAAAGGCGGGAAGGCAGAGTTGAATCAAAGTAAAAGCTGCATTGATCTGGACGAGTTGATGGACCTGCTGAAAGCCCAAGGCGCAGAGAAGTAAGACCAGAACCTGACCTGGACTCGGCTTTTGTTGTCAACGTTAAAGCCTCCAATTAGCTTTCAGGCCCAAAATGAGTATTTATTGAGTGGTTAGGTTCAATATGGCTGCTCCTTATCGTCAGCTGAACATGTCCAGTTAATGAGTCGGGGAGTCACGAAGCTCCGCCCCTTGGGAAGATGTTTTTTTTTTTTTTTTCACCAATCTTACTTACACTTAAAATAAAAAATAAGAACGAGCAGTTTAGCTCTCGATGGCTGAAGCGCCCAGATTTGGTTTGACTGAAGTTAACCCCTTTTCATCAAGCATTCCGCCCACTTTTGCTCAACTATGCAAGAATTCCAGCGGATCCTGAAAGCTGAGCTGTTGCGCTTCCCAGCCAATATTGGGTCACTACGGTAATTCCACTTGCACTTTTGACGAAAGCTGGCGAATCTGCTCCTTTGTCATTTACTGTTAATACATTATGTGTTCTGGAAAAATGGCACTGACAAGACACCTTCTGGCCCTTTTTATGGTTAAATTAAGCAAAAGGTCCAGGTGGACAAGAGGAATCTTAAGTGTTAAAAGGTAAAAAAAAAAAAATCATGATTTGATTCATTCACTTGATGCAACTATCTGGAGGGACTTTTAGGCTCTGTCTCTGTTTGTTGGAAAAACATATGAATGCTGATGAAAGCACCCCTCCACTGTGTCTCTTCCTGATGACATCACTCCTTTTGAGCTCTGTCTGAGCAGAAAGACAAACTGGACCTCTAGAAATAAATCACTGGACTAGAATCAGCTGGTTCTGGTGGAAACCAGGAGAGTAACTTGTTGGTTTGTTGCCTCAGACAGGTGAAGGCGTCGAAGGGGAAGGTGATCAGTGACAAGGATCTGGAGGCTTTACTGGACCGCAGCGACTTACTGGGTGAGGAGGCACAACAACAACATGGATGGATGAGTGAAGTCGGTGTTTGAATCTGGTCTCTGTCCTTCCTGACTTTAAAATTCTTCTGTTTTGGTCTTGTGTCTTTCAGAAAAAGGGAAGAGCGGTGTGAAGAAGGAGAAGGTTGGCGTCTTCAGGGTGATCGATGCTGAAGAGTCGTCAGAGATCTCGCTGACCTGAACTGGAGACGACTTGGCTGACGTCGTCATGGTGACTAAAACATCACCAAACTGCTGTGTATCAAAACCGTATATTTTGTCCTTCGCTGCCTTGTTCAGCTTTAATAAGCTCTGATGGTTGGACTGTAACCATCGATCGTATGGCCTGACTCCTCCCTGTCAGGAAGCTCCACCCACTTTATTATTTGTGGAGAGAGGCCGTCTCTGTTGTTGTTTAATGTGGATCTCCTTCTTTAGCTTTTTTTTTTTTTTTTCCCCACTCTGATGATTAAAAATCATCTAACGATGTTGTAATTAAAGCACTTTCATGCAGGTCAAGTAAACATGTTCTTTCCTCTTTGATATAAATAATTTTGTACTGAAATAAAAACTTTGTGTTGTTTGACCTGATTTCTGAGGCTGAACAGAACTGATTGTTTCATCAGTGACTTTGTGGTTTATCTCTGAAAGCTCCCGTAAAATGAAACTGACTGTAACAAAGATGACATGTAACTTTTTGTAGTAAAACAAAAGAAAATAAAAGAACACAAAACAACTGATTGTATCTTTGTGAAGCTACAGAATATGACGAGTAACTTCAAAATATAAGCCCTAAAACTTTAATAAAGGAAATTGCATCTAAATAACAAATAAACATAATCAAATACACTAGGTGTTTGTGGTCAGACTGAGCTGAACAGTTCAGTTACAGCTGGATATGAAACAAATCTGAGGTCGTTTCCACAGATCATGTTAAGCTGTGAGGGGCGTGGCCTTTTCCAGCCTCAGTTACACCTGCAGAACATGATTCAGTTTTCTATTCCAGGTCAGTATTTACTATGAAAAGTGTAATATATGGAAGCACGATGAGAGAGTGGACATCATGTTTCAGTCCGACTTCTCTGTCTTACCTTCTGTCTCCTGTAAATATAAATATTGAAAAAAAAAACTTTCATGATTCAACGAAAAACTAGGCACACCCTTAGTTTGAAATTACCCAATAAAAGTAAAGACAATCAAAGGTCTTGAGTTGCCTTTTCAAAATAAATCTCAAAAGGACATCCTGCTCCTTTTCCTGAAGACAATGGAGGATGGTGCTGCGTTCACTGACAGCCCTTTGTGCTTTGAAGTTGGTGCTTCCTGTTGTGGTTCCTTTAAGAGCAACGAAGGGTGTGGTCACATGGCTCTGTTACCTGCACAGGTGAGTCAGGACTCAGACTGTGAGGTTGAGTCGAGTGAACATCAGTGTCTGTTTCAGCCGTGTTTCCTGCGTTGGCCATTGAAGAGCCTTCGGCTCTCAGAGTCGTGACGCCATGGAGCGACTGAAGTTGGTCCTGCAGTATTTCCAGTCCAACTCCGAGTCCATCTCCAACGGGATCTGCATCATCCTGGCCCTGGTCAGCGTCAAACTCTACACCAGCTTCGACTTCAACTGCCCCTGCCTCCCCCAGTACAACAAGCTGTACTCGCTGGGTGTCATGATCATCCCTCCCATCATCCTCTTCTTCCTGGGCATCCTGGTCAACAGACACACGGGTGTCATGATGGACGAGTGGATGAGACCGACAGGGAACAGGTCCAAGAATCCAGCTGTGGTGAAGTGAGTCTGTCGCCTCCTTAAACTCCTGATTCAGTCTGATGCTTTGGCCATTTTGTTCCTTCGTCCTAACGAGGATACGCAGATCCATCACTGACCGACTTCCTGTTTATTTGTCTGCTGACTCTTTGTTTTTTCAAGAATGCAAACAATTTTGTTTTTATCTAATCTAATGGTTTTTGGGTCTGACCTGCCACCGGCCCCCAGGTACCTGTTCTCAGCCATGATGCAGAGGGCCCTGCTGGCCCCCATGGTCTGGATCCTGGTCACTCTGTTGGATGGAAAGATCTTCATCTGTGCCTTCAGTGTCACCGTGGACCCAGGTCTTTTTTCAGGTACTGGTTCTCCTGGTCCAGGTCTGTCCTGGTTTGTCCTGGTCTGTCCTGGTCTGTCCTGGTTTGTCATGGTCTGTCCTGGTTTGTCCTGGTTTGTCCTGGTCTGTCCTGGTCTGTCCTGGTTTGTCCTGGTCTGTCCTGGTTTGTCCTGGTTTGTTCTGGTCTGTCCTGGTCTGTCCTGTGTTTCTTCAGGTTTGCCAAACAGCACTGGTCTGGAGGTGATCCGGATCATGGCTAAAGTTCCCTGTAAAGAAGATGTGATCTTCAAGAACAGCTCATTCCGTAAAGCCGTGTCACGTTACATCCGCTGCTACTCTCAGGTCAACAACACAACACAACACAACACAATACCACAGCAACATGAGATGACTTTATACTACATTTAAACACACACCTTTTAATCCGTTGGGGGTCGGGCCCACACCTGGTCTGGTCAGATACAGGACTGAGTCCTATAAAAAAAAAAAGGAACTAGGGTTTTGCTCAAATCAAAGTCTGAGAACTAAACACACAGTACACACACAAATGCACACAATACAAACAAAACACACAATTCAAAGACAGACAAAGACAAATGTGAGTCATTGTCCCAGCTGAGCTTTTGTCACGTGTGTACACACAGACATGCACTGAGATACTGATCCTTTGTCCCCGTCCAGGCTGTGGGCTGGTCCATCCTCCTCTTTCTCATCATACTGGGAGCCCTGGGCCGCCTCGTCAAGCCGTGTTTCGACGACCACGCCACCTTCCTGCAGACGCGTTATTGGAGCAACTACCTGGACATGGAGCAGAAGCTCTTCGATGAGACCTGCGTCCTTCACGCTCGTGAATTCGCCCAGAATTGTGTGGTGCAGTTCTTTGAGGACATGAGGGAGGACACCATCTTCCGTCTTCCTCACCCGCCCATCATCAGCAAGTTCCTGGACGGGTGGGAGGAGGAGGAGGAAGAGCGACTTCACGGGATAACAAAGCAGGAGCAGATGGACCAGCTGCTCAACAAGTGGTTCTACAGCAAACCGGAGCTGGACGTGACCCGCATCGCACACAGACCCAGGACCTGCGTCACCTGGGAGGACCGCGACAGGAAGATTTTATACTCTGATGTCTAGGACACGCCGAGCAGGATGTAGATGATCTTAGGTCAAAGGTCAAAGGTCCACGCAGCATTCAGATCCGTCAAACTGCCTTAATTCAGTTGGATCTAACTCGGTTCGTCCATTGACTTCTATTCAGTGACCTTTGACCTCTCACGTGTATTCTGGGGGTTGATGTTGTTCTTGTGTTTTGATGACTTGATGATGTTGAAGTAGATTTGATTTTCTGCAGTTCGTTGTCTATTTGTCTTTTTTTTGACTCTCTGTCTGTATGTTTGCATCTCCTTCAATTTCTCTGGTTATTTGAATTTGTGGGTTTGAGTTGATTTTACTAACAAACACAAAAATGCAAATGAAAGTTTAGAACAAACAGACTCAAAGTCAGTTTGTTAATACAATCTGACTCAGCTGATTCAGTGTCTGTAGGTCTGATGTTTGGTTCCTTCAGCCCCCCCGCTCCTTCTCCAACACATGTTTTCACTTACACACCACGTTTTTTCCTTTTTTCCATTGGGAGGAGTCTGACTGAATGAAGAGGAAGCTGCTCATTTTCAGCCTCACAGTCGACTTTCTGTCGCGGACTTGAAAGTTTTCTTCATATTTTGTTGGTTTGGATGTTTCTGCTGGACTTGAAAGGCTGAGTCACATGACCTGCCTCAGGAAACGGCCTGTGTGAGTTTGCGTGACTGTTGGACAGGAACTCTTTGTTTGAGTCTTTTCTCAGTCTGCTTCAATCTGTGTCTGTTGACTGGTAGAGGAACAATAGAAGTGAACTCCCTTCATCTTGTAGCAGCTGCTGTTCATCAGTTTCCTTTTCTTTGTGTCCCTTCAATTTAACTGTCAGTAAACACCCAACATGGCTGCTGCTGCACTCGTCACAGAAAATTTTAAGTTTGTGTCGCTCTTCTTCAAGAGTAAAGATGTGATGATCTTTAACGGTCTGATTGCTCTGGGGACAGTTGCCGGACAGTCTGCGTACACCGTGTTTGCCTTTCATTGCCCATGCGCTTCAGGGAGGAACTACTGCTACGGCTTAGCGGCCATTGGCGTTCCAGCACTGGCTTTTTTCCTGGTGGGAATAATGCTGAACAAGAGGACGTGGGACCTGGTTTCCGAGTGCCGCCTCAGAAAGTGCCGGAAGCTGTCGGCAGCCACTGCCTTCGCACTGCTGGGAAGCATCGTAGGTCGAGCTGTGGTGGCGCCGCTCACCTGGGTGGTCATCTCTTTGTTGCACGGCCAGGCGTACACGTGCGCTCTCAGTGAGTTTGTTGATCCTAGCACCCTGAAGAACTTCCCACCAGGTCAGGGGTCAGAGGTCATGGCTAGATTGTCGTGTCCAGGAGGCGTTCCAGAGGCAGTGCAGAGTTTCTGGGTGGAAGTTGAGCGTCAACTGAAATATGAATCTCAGGTAGTGAAGAACTTCCTGCTTTGTGTTTGTCTCTTGTGTGTTCAGTTGTCAGATGCTGTCACCACAGAGATGAGGCGGTCAGGTGATGCTCTGAGGTGGTAACACTGTGTGTTGTTTGCAGCTGATTGGCTGGCTGCTGCTGGCAGGAAGTTCTGTGATCATCTTCCTCATCATGTGTCTGAAGCGCTGCTCCTCCCCCCTCGGATACCTGCAGGAGGACTACTGGTCCCAGTATCGCCACAGTGAGAACACCCTGTTTGAGCGCACGGCCGCCGTCCACACCAACTTCTTGGCTGCCCAGAACGTGAAGAGCTTCTTTGGCTTCGTGGCTCTGGAGAAGGAGGAGCGGGAGCAGCTGGATGGACTCCAGAGTCTTCGTCCAATCAACAGCACCGATTGGAACAGAATAACAGGCGTCTACCTGTACCGGGAGAAGAACGGCCTGCCGCTCTACAGCCGGCTCAACAAATGGGCCACGTACAGCCTTGAGAACAATGTGGAGGCCCTGGAGAAAGAGATGGACGTCCTCAGCTGACAGGCCCCGCCCCCAGTCCTCCATCACTTTAACCTGAACAGCCTCACGAGACCACAACAGTTTTAAGTCCAGACTAGAGACAGGATGGACCTTTAACATGGGAGTCTATGGGACGGACCAACTAACTGCTGGACTCTAGTGGTCTGGACTCAGTCACTGCTGGATCTGGACTCTGATGGGAATCCGTCTGCTTCTTCCTGAAACAAACATTCTGACAAACACACACACAGTTTTTGACACTTTGACTTTGTTTGGACGATGAGATGTGTTTTTCATCTCTTAAGGCCTTCAGGAGGACACACTCCATCAGGTGCTTGACTCCAACACTGAAAAATCTGCTGCTTTGACCTTTTTTGTTCTTTCAGCTTTCATTGTGGTGTGGCCTACTTTGGTTCAGTGTAGAATTGTGTTGAAAACTTTAAGAGACTTTATGTAAAGTTCTGTTTAAGTCATATTCTATATATAATATTTATAGTCCGTACTGTCACATTCTGTCCTACTTAAGAACTTTTGGGAGAAAATTTGAATGTTACTTCTCAGGATGTCAGAAATATCTCATACCTCTGCTTTTCTGTTTTGAATAAATAATTGACCTGTTTTTGACTTTGTAAGATGATCCAAAAATCAAATCAATAAAATTCCTGAATGAAAATACACCCAGGGAGTTTTTGACAATAAAAAAATTGGAGTTGACAGATTCCATCGAAACAAGAGAAGAAGAAATATTGTTTACATCTGGCAGGATGGGCGGGGCCAAGGGGGTGGCATGGTGCGCCACAGGACAGATCTTCAATCTCATTGGATACCCCAAGTGCTTGATTGGCTGTTGTGTGACTGTATTGGTTATTAAGCTGACATTTTTTTTTACAAAAACACATTACTGCTTTAATATGTATTTTAAGAAGGAAATCTGTTTTTTAATATGGCCTTCTCATTGTGACATTTAAAATCTAACCTGTGAATGTTCTTTAAGGGCACATCCGAACTGACGTCACTGTCACTGTTTCTGTTCACGTGTGACGTTTCATATGACGTCCCACGACCGGGTCATGTGACAGTGACCTTTGATGGTCCCTGCTGCAGTTCGGCCTCCCGCCACAAGATGACGGAAGAACAAACCTGAGAAAAAAGGAAATTTTAACTGCGCATGTGCAAAAGTTCGGCTGATTCTGGCGGGCTGTTTCAAAACAATCAAGATGGAGTTTCTGTCCGCGCTGCAGCTCCTGAAGATACACGAAGTCCCGGACGGTGAGACTGTGTGTGTGTGTGTCTGTCTGTCTGTCTGTCTGTCTTTCTGTGTCTGTCTGTCTGTCTTTCTGTGTGTGTGTCTGTGTGTCTGTCTGTCTGTCTGTCTGTCTTTCTGTGTCTGTCTGTCTGTCTTTCTGTGTGTGTGTGTGTGTGTGTGTGTCTGTCTGTCTGTCTGTCTGTCTGTCTTTCTGTGTGTGTGTGTGTGTCTGTCTGTCTGTCTGTCTGTCTGTCTGTGTCTGTGTCTGTCTGTCTGTCTTTCTGTGTCTGTGTCTGTCTGTCTGTCTTTCTGTGTCTGTGTCTGTCTGTCTGTCTTTCTGTGTGTGTGTCTGTGTCTGTCTGTCTGTCTGTCTGTCTGTCTGTCTGTCTGTCTGTCTTTCTGTGTGTGTGTCTGTGTCTGTCTGTCTGTCTGTCTTTCTGTGTGTGTGTCTGTGTCTGTCTGTCTGTCTGTCTTTCTGTGTGTGTGTCTGTCTGTCTGTCTGTCTGTCTTTCTGTGTGTGTGTCTGTGTGTCTGTGTCTGTCTGTCTGTCTTTCTGTGTGTGTGTCTGTGTGTCTGTCTGTCTGTCTTTCTGTGTGTGTGTGTGTCTGTCTGTCTTTCTGTGTGTGTGTCTGTGTCTGTCTGTCTGTCTGTCTTTCTGTGTGTGTGTCTGTCTGTCTGTCTGTCTGTCTTTCTGTGTGTGTGTCTGTCTGTCTTTCTGTGTGTGTGTCTGTCTGTCTTTCTGTGTGTGTGTGTGTCTGTCTGTCTGTCTGTCTTTCTGTGTGTGTGTGTGTCTGTCTGTCTGTCTGTCTTTCTGTGTGTGTGTGTGTCTGTCTGTCTGTCTGTCTTTCTGTGTGTGTGTGTGTCTGTCTGTCTGTCTGTCTGTCTGTGTGTGTGTCTGTCTGTCTGTCTGTCTTTCTGTGTGTGTGTCTGTGTCTGTCTGTCTGTCTGTCTTTCTGTGTGTGTGTCTGTCTGTCTGTCTGTCTGTCTGTCTTTCTGTGTGTGTGTCTATCTATCAAACCGACCGCAGCCGCCGTCTGAGATAAAACCGATAAACACCGTTTAAACCAAACAGTCCGGTCCCGGTCCCGGTCTGTCTCAGAGGATCCGGAACCCCCTTAAGGAAACTGGTTTCCATCTGAAGGCGGTTTGATGGTGAAAGATGCTGATTCAGTGAGGCCGTCAGACTGTCTGCTTTATTCTCACTTCCTGGAGGATTATTAATTTCATTATTAACCTGTTGGGACTCTCATCAGATGTAAATTCAAAGGCACCTCTGTGGAGGACTGTTTATTATGAGTTGCAGATTTCCAGATAATCTGAGTGCTGAAGAAGTCTGGGTCCATCTGAGGGGACAGATCACTCCCTTTTCACCTTCAGCCCCTTTTTTCACTCGTTATTTATTCCAAAAGTGAACACAGCCCAGCTGTTCCAGCTGCAGGTTTTATTTTGAAATGTGAGGCTGTTTAATAGCCTCAGCTGTGGCTGCTGAGGGGAGTAATGTGGGCTTAAATGAAGGTAAAGGCAGAACTCAGAGTTCTCGGAGGTAACGTGGTGACTGTTGTGGTTTCAGCCTGGGTGGATGCCGTCTGGGACTTAGAGTTCACAGAGAGGAAGCCACTGGATGATGCCGTAGAAGAAGAACTGATGGCCAGAGGAGACAAGGCCTTCAGAAAACTGTACCACAGTTTACTGACTCATGCTGCTGAACACCAGCAGCAGTCTGCAGCCACAGGTGGAGCATCACAGGTAAACTGATCTGCCCTAGACTCCTCATTTACAGTTCAGACAGTTTACTGTCTTTTTACTTGACTGAAAATATGTGCCACACAAACATCCTGTGATTGTTAACTCACTATGTTACAGTGTCAGACTTATGTTTTCACAAATCTGATTTAACATAAAGACAAGATGAGCATTCCTAAGATATGTTAGTGTGTCCTTATTTAATTCTGTCCCTGTGTTTAAAAAGACATAAAACAAAACTGCATTTAAGATCTTAAAATATGCATAAATAATGATAATTAACAATTAGATTTAAATCAAAATTATTGTCTCTGAAACTATTATTTTAAGCCTGAAGGCTGATGAATCCAAGCTCATCTTGGTAAGGGTATGCTTATGTATTTATTTATAGATGCAGACAAATAAATAAAAAGAAAAGATTTAACGAAAAGATTTAACAATGTACAGTAATCCACTGTAACTGTTGGTGCAGGTAGGAAGTCTATTTGCTACGATGACGGGTGTCTTTGTTTTCCTCTCCAGCAGTACTGAATGCTGATTGTGTCCCATGTTGCATTGCAGAGCATCTGGGCTATCCTTGGGGAGAACCGGGTGTCGGTTAAGTCTCTGGTGGCCGTGCTGTCTTTCTTTGTCCTGACAGGAAAATCCAAATCAGCCAATGTCCAGCAGAGAGTGAGCGCCCTGCACGCTGCCTCCGTCTACCTGCTGCTGCTGGGGATCCCAGGTGAGACAGAACAAACCACCGCTCATCTCTCCACTTTAGCTTCAACCTGTGTGTGAATAATTGTATTTTATGTCTACATTTGATTGATGGATAATAATTTGAACTGACATACATTTAAAATTGTTAGGGTACATCTTTGAAGTGTGTGTGTGTGTTGCTTTCAGGCAGCATTGCCAACAAGGTTTTCCATGAGGTTTTGTTGGACACATGCTCAAACTTGACGTCTCACTGCTGGCCTCAGGACTCTGGCAAGAAGCGCAAGAAGGACGTTGTGAAGTGCTCTCAAGCTGAGGGCAAACGATCCAAACCAACACGGAAAGGCACTGCAGAAGTATGACCCCGTGTCAGACACATTGGCGTATTATTAGCACCATTTTGTCCTGAGATGATGGTTCCAGTTGTTGTATCCTCAGATGGATGTGGTTGAGGCAGATGAAGAGGAGGAGGATGAAGAGGAGCTTCATTTCTCTGGTCAGGACCTGGAGAAGATCAGAGCTGCTGTGGCTCTCCTGGTCCAAAGCCTCCTCAGACTCCTGCAAACATTTCCGCTCAGAGACAGACCTCAGAGTACCAGCAGCTGCACAGAGGTTATGCTGAGTCCACCTTGATGCCTGCTGTGTGTTCTTATGAGCTGCTAATTTCTGTGTTTTCACCTACAGATCTTCTGCAAGCTGCTTTATTTTGAACCGGTTGTAGGAGAGCTGACCTTTGCTGCTGAGCAGTGAGTTTCTGAAGTCTTCCTCTGTTTTGTTAAAAAATGTGTCCTGGACATGAAAGAGGAAACTTGTCTTTATTTCTGCGCAGAGACATTGCCAAATTGAGGAGTGTTCCTGAAATGGCTTTTTATGGCCTGCAGCTGCTCTGCTCACCAAAACATGGAGATCAGAGAGAGGTAAGACTGAGGTGGTTGATTGTCATGGAAACCTATTTTTACAAATACCATGTTCATGTTACAGAGGTTAAAAACATATTCTTGATGCAGACTTAACAATGCTGTATCATCGTTGGACAGTTAGTCCCTGCAGACACTGATGCTTCAGGTGGTCCAGTCGTGTTACACTCTTCTCTTCTTTCTCTATAGTGTGACTTCACCAAGATGATGAAAAAAGAAATGTATCATTATCATCTGATTCTGGTGTGGTCAGTGTTATCAATTAATGTCAGAGCAGAGAGACGTTTCTAATGAACACTGATGTGTATGATGCTCAGTCCCTGCGAAAGGTTTTCCATCGACTCCTGTACGTGATCCTGATGATGAATAAAGCCAACAGGGGGAGGCCGACCCTCCTAATGCCCAGCCAGGCCGTCCTCTCCATTCGCAACCAGGCCATCAACTTTATTTGGTAAGGAACTTGGGTTTAATCATGTTGAGCCAACCGGGAGAAAGACTTTGACAGCGTAGTATTATAATCATGTTCAGATTATAACCAGGTCAGTAGTTTTAACTAGTCTGTCAGTTTTTTAACATGTTGGTCACTACTTAACTACCTGGGCTGTCTTTACAGTCACACTGTGACAGAGCTGAAGGAACTGGCTCTGCCTTTGCTGCATGTCCTTCTGCAGCACATCTGCTTCCAGGTGAGTTCTCCAGCAGCGACGCACTTCCTGTGGAGACCGTTTGCTGTTATATGGTTGTGCTTTAATGTTACTGTTTTTGATGCGTAGATGGTGGAGAAGAGCGAGTATCGCAGTCACGGTGCTCGGGCTGTGGGGATGCTGACGTCTCAGATGACAAGCACTGACTATGCCCGCTTCTTAAAGTGGCTGTACAGCTTCTCTAGACACTCGAAGGTAAAAAGTCCCAGCAGGGTTTGATAATTGTATTTGACATTTTACTTGACCTCCTGCCTTATCTTGGTATCTTTGATTAAAAAAATATAAATACTTGTGAGCCGGGACAAGCTAATAACAGTGGACAACAATGCTACTTTACCTAAGTGTCATCTTTTGTTATTGTTTAGTTTGAGAGACTCGTAGATGCAGAAAGTCCAGACTGTTTTTAATTGGCTGTGAGGCCTTTTTGTTCTGATCAACATGTGACTGTTTGGTTCCTGTAGACAGCTGTGTTCATGAGTATAAAGATATCTTTTGGCACTGTGGCTCCTATAGATGGTGTGTCGGCTCTTCTCAGTGGATGTGGTGATGGTTCTGCTGGAACAGGAGGAGAGGAAGCCCGAGGACTGTCAGGACCTAGAGCTCGCTGTCTTCCTGCCCCACAAGTTCCTGATCCAGAGCCTGCTGTTCGCTCGGCGGATGGATGAATCTCCGACTGTCCAAGGCCACGCCCTCGCCTCTCTAGCTCAGTGTCTGGAGCTGTCAGCCCTCAATGTCACTCGGGCTGTCCACAACCTCTTCTCTACCAGTGAGAGAACACATGCCACACTGTTTTAGATTTTAAAGGCTGCAGTTTACAATGCAAACTGCAAAATTTCTAACCAACCTGTTCTGTACTGTTGTTCAGCTGGAACCTCCACAGTGTTAGTGAATGAGATCACAGAAGGTAGGAAACATCATTACTATCTTAATTGACGACCACATGGTTGTTGCAGAAACAGGGGCTTTTTTTTTTTTTTAACAAATCAAATAACAAAATAGTCATTGGCAGCTTCGTTTCTTGACCTGTTTGACTTCAGCCTGTTAGTTTGGATGTTTTTCTAAAACACAGAAACTTTGAGAATAAGACTCTAATTTTTTCATGAAATACTTTATTAGGGACTGTTTCAGATAGTCTTGGCTTCCAGCAGACTCAGAAAACCTACCGCACTCTGCCCTTCAGGACTGTGGAGATTAGCCACTCAGACAGTTTCATCTGTGAGGGTGAGATGAAGCTCAATCACGTGAATTTATTATGTTGTGTAGGTACGGTTCAAACAGAAACTGATTCAAACTCATGTGTTGTGTATGCAGCAAAAGAAAATGTGTCTCTGCTCCTACGGCGCGTTAAAGACTCTAAGACCAACATCAGGAAGTCGGCTCTGCAGGTACCTGAAGCAGAGCATCCGAACAGTCACCTGTACATGTGTCCCCCAGCTGACCTTCAACCTCTGCACTGCTCTGATTCCACAGGCCCTGGTGGGTCTCCTGAAGCACAATGTGATCCCCGTGAGCTGGGAGAACCTGGCTGTTGTGTCGGAGCGCTGCAGAGACCAGGCCGTGTCTGTGAAGAAGAAGGCGCTTCAGTGCATGGGAGATCTGCTGGCTGTGAGTCCAACCGGCAGCTCTGAGACACAACAGACTGTCGATCAAACTTTTCCTGTCCAACTGGACCCAGGGTTGGAACCAGAACTCACTGGAAGGCTTAGGGTTCGACCATCTGATCCAGGTCCGCAAAGTTCTGAGTTCTGACTCAATGTGTTTCCTGTGACCCTCAGACCAAACCAGACTCCCCTGTCGTACAGAAGGCCTGGCTCCAAGGTGTGGTCCCAGCTGTGGTGGACTCTGAGAACTCAGTGCAGGACAAGGCACTGGAGGCTCTGGACCAGGTCCTGCTCAGGCATGTCAAGATGTATTCTGCTAGCCACCACCTGGATGCCAGTCAGAGGCTGACCTGGGAGCTGCTGGGCCTGCTCTGTCATGACTGCCAGAACCTCAGGTTGGACTAAAGACATTCAGTCCAGCTTGAATCCTTCTGTCATTTCCGGCTGATCTTAATGAGCTTCAAGCTCACCTGGAGTCACCTGGTGCTAACCTTGTTTCTCTTCTGTGTCTGCAGCCAATATTTCAGCAGAGCTTTCACCATCTGGTCAAAACAGAACAAGTTCACCTTGTCGTTCATCACAAACCTGATCTCTCACACCGAGGCCGACCACGCTGCCGGGGCCTGGCTGCTCCTCTCCAAGGTCGTCACTTCGTCTCCCAGACTGCCTTATGGCAAGATCCTGGACGCCTGGGACAGGATGGTCAGGTGAAGGACACATAGTCTATTTACAGTTATCATTCAGCGAGAGCCCAGTGTTGTCCACATTCTGGTTATTGATTTGTTTTGCTCTCAGCTCGAAGGACGTGAGTGTGACGACCTGCTGTCACATTATGAGTGTGATTGGTGATATCGCTGCACATTTGAATGAAGACAGCAAAAGCATGATCATTGGTTAGTGACTCTGAGGTGATGGAGTCTTTATTTCTGTAGCTCCAGTTTGAGTTCAGTCATGAGCCTGGACCGACTGGGTCTGAACAGAGAGGGATGGGGTGGATCACATTTAGTAAGAGGAATTACCTGGTTACTGTGATGCCTAAATAAATATTCTTCTCTCTCTCCAGTTGATCTGATGTCTTGGCTGAAGAGTTTTACTTTGTCTCTGGAGCTGATCAGTGCTGCTGTGGAGACTCTCTATCTGCTCGGCTGCAGTGAAGACATCAAACAGACGCAGGTTGGCGATCTTCTCACTGAGTACTAGAGTTTCATGATTAGAAAAGTCAGAAATCAACATGTAAAACCTCTTAAGTGCCTGATGGTGTTTAGATTATTGATAATTCTTATATCTTTACCGTTTAAAATTTTCTCAAACTTTGAAATACCCAGCCTTAAACTGCTCTTTTTTTCAGGCCTTCCTGAACCAGCACTGTGGAGAACTGGTGTCAGTGTGTGAGGCTTATTTAGCTTCCATCATCCTGAATGAGAAGGGAGCTGAGAATCTCAACGAGGATCTGATGGTTAGATCTTTTCTTCTCTCCAAACATTTAGTTCACTGTGCAGACTGCAAGTTTCAGGTTTTTCTATTTCTGTTCTGTTGACAGACCTGCACCATCATTTATCCCTGTTGATACAAACTTCAATGTTCTCTCTTCTAGATAAAACACCTCCACACTCTGGGTGTGGCGTCTCTCCACTGTCCTGCTAAGGTTGGCAAAAGGACAGTGTTGCTGGTGGAATCTGTCCTCACGACACACTCTGACAAACTGGCAGGTACGGAGCATCCCATTGGTCTGACAGCTCCTCAATGAACAACAACAATATCAAGTTTCTCTAGATGTTTATGAAATCAAAAAAACTAAGATTTATTATTCAGAGTCTCTGTGGTCACTGTGACAGTTTGAGAAACATTTAACAGGAGTTTTGACTAATTTACTGTTGTCTGATTGATTAGGGCTTATTTTAACTTTGTATCTAAAATGTTTGTAATCGTTTAAAAATTGTAATTTACTGAAGTAGCACGACTGTTTTCTGTGTTGGCTGTTGACAGGTTGTCAGGATGAGCTTCCTGCCTCGCTGCCTCTCTCCCAGTTCAAGTCAAACTCTCTCCCGACCAGAGTCAGAGCGAACGGGGTCATCACTTTAGGTAAGCCATTTTCCCTGCTTGCTTCTCTGTTTGTCATGTCTGAGAAAGGACACGTCACATTTCTTCTCTTGACATCTGTCTGTTTCAGGTAAACTGTGTCTGCAGCACGAGGACCTGGTCCAGAAATACCTTCCTGTGTTTGCAAGAGAGCTGGAGGTCGGCACAGAGGTCGCTGTGCGAAACAACGTGGTGGTGATCATGTGTGATCTGTGTGTTCGGTACACCAACATCGTGGATCACTACATCCCCAACATCTCTGCCTGCCTGCGAGACGACAAGCCCATCATCAGGGAGCAGACTCTCATCATGCTGGTCAACCTGCTGCAGGTGGGACTGGTGAAGGGCAGCTGTTCAAATCTAAGTCCCCTTCTGTCTCAGTTATCAACCAGGTTCTTCCTTTATTTTAGATTGAATTGACTAAAAGCAACAAAAGCAGTGAATTACAGGAATTTAAACCTAAAGGTAGAATACTGTGTGGAATCACTTAATTTTAGGGTTACAGTCAGGGATTGACCTTGTACTCATAGTTTGTAACATCTCTATCGTCACCTTTGCTCTCTTTTTCCAGGAGGAATTTGTGAAATGGAAAGGTTCCCTCTTCTTTCGCTTCATGGTGACGCTGGTCGACCCGGTTCCTGCCATCGCCAGGTAAATTAAACTGTATGATTTGACAATCTGAATAACTGGTGGTCAGTATCCAGGATGAATTCTGCCTGTGACTAGGAGTTGGTGCAAAAAGGAACTGGACTGATAAGTTCTTTTCTTAGTTTTAGTCAGAACCACACAATGTCTCTTTATCTGCTGTGCTTTTGAGATTCCAAAATGCAGATTTAGAGGTATGGATCGGGATTTGCTCCCCATGTGTATTTATTCTGGATAAATGTATTTTACCTACTGTATGACTCGGTTCTGTGTTTTCAGCTGACACAAACAAACAAACAAAATCCACCTTGATACCCAACCTAAGTTATTCCTGTTCCTCTCCTAGTCTGTGTGAATACTGCCTGGTCCACCTGCTGCTGAAGAAGAACCCTGAGATGTTCAGCCAGCATTTCATCGAGTGCATCTTCCACTTCAACTCCTACAGCAACCACAAGTCCTACAACAAGTTCCCTCAGACTGAGCAGTAGGAAGCGGCGCCTCACTGTAACAGGAAATTCTTTCATGTTATGACTTGTTAATTCAGCTGTTTTTCCTCCCCCTGTGCAGTGAAAAGGTCAGATTCTCTCTGAAAGGAGCTCAGAATCGGGAGAAGCGTTTCCGAATATACCGCTTCCTTTTGGAGAACTTCACAGACACCCAGCGCTTCAACACCACCAACAAGATCAACCAGACCATCTTAGGTGAGTATGTTGGAGTTGAATTAAGACTAACACTGACCTGTGTTGGAAGTTTGGGGACACATGTCTTGGTAGAAGCCCCACTGTGACTAGTGTAAACCCTTTAGAGCCATAGTATAGTTTTTCTGTTTTTCACGTTTTTGTTTTTTAAGATGTTAAACATGAAATTTCTCATTTTCCATTAAAAAACACTGTAAACCATAAAAACCAAAGAAACTTTCTATCTTTATCTGACCATGAATTTAATGACTGGTCCTATGAACGATACATGCAGCTGACAGCTCGGCCTCTAAATGAAATGCTCTAATTGGCTGTAACATCACCTACATGAGCCAATAGGAGTGTCCGATGTAGAAACGTGACTCTAGACATCACAATTAAAGCAGTAACGTTCCAGTCAAAGGAGTGGTGCGATGCATGGTGTGAGATTTGGAGGGTTGTTTGTTTCCGTTTGGGTTGACTAAAATAATCCCTTGCGATCTCCATCTTTCTATCCCAGCATGCTTTGCTGATGAAGAGCTGCCTCTGGACACAGATGGTGCTGAAATTCTGTCGGAGACGTTCAACATCTTGAGCCTGAAGGAGATGAAGCTGCAGGCCATGTCTGCTCCAGCAGACACGCCAGCAGGCGAAGAGCCAGAGGAGGACAACATGGCCACCATGGCGAAGGCTGTGCTGCAGGCGGCTCAGAAGAAGGTGGTGTCTCAGGTAAGTGATGCTGGTCCAGTTACCTGAGAACTGTAACCAGTCAGTCATCCTTTCAGTTTCCTACTCTGCTCTACAGGTGCAGAAGAAAGTTTTCATTGAGAACACGGTTCCCCTCATCATCAGTCTGAAGAACCTGCTGGAGCGGAAACACTCACCTGTCCTAAGAGACCTCACGGCCTACCTGCAGGTGAGACCGAAGCACCAACTCTCTGGGAAACGTACATAGTTTTTACTGCATTAGATGTCAGTGAGTTCAGCTCCAACACCCTGAACCTGCTCCAGCTGCAGCAGATGTTCCTGTGGAGTTGGGCCCCTGCCCCAATGTGAGGCTGTCCTGCTCTGTTGTTCCCATCAGGTGACGATGCAGGAGTACCGCACCGAGGTGAAGGAGTTTTTCTCTGGAGACGAACAGCTGGCGGCTGAGGTGGAGTTTGCTCTGAAGACGGCAGAGAAGGAGAAAGAGATGATGGAACAGATGGAAAACTGCACCCTGAAGGGAGACCCCAAGCCCCCCCCGGCACAGGTCAGGAATCAGCATGCTCTGTAGGGCGTGGGGTTTTAGCTCACTGCTGGATTTCAAAAGATTAATTAATAAAATGCAGGTGTTTGAGCTGCTGGGGGTCCAAGTATCACAGTAATTCTGGTCCCTCCTCAGGGGTCAGTCCAGGGTTCTCCTGTCAGATCCAGACCCTTCCTCCCGTTTGTCTTCGCAACTCCGCAGCCAACATGTCCAAACCGTCCAAACCAGCTGTTCTTCACCGACAGGTAGGTCTCCTGAGCAGCGACTCAGGGCTGGACTCAGGACTCCTGTGGTCCAGTATCTCTACTTCATTCAGATGGGGACTGAAGTAAAACTGTTCAGACTCATGTTAAAAAAATCAGTCCACACAGTGACGCACAGAATTTTTTGTTTATGTTTGGTCATTCATGTCAATGTGATAGTTCCCGAATTGTAATGTGACGGGTCTGAATACTTTCTGCTCTGTTGTTTCTTTTTTAGTTCCAAATCTGAACTGATGCTGGATGTAAAGAGTCACATTTACCACTATAAATGTTGTTGTTGTTTCTTTTTTTTTTTTCTAATTTAAACATGGTGCCAGTTTGAGTCTGATGTCGTTTGTCAGCAGAGATCAGACTGAGATCTTATCTCCTGTTTCTTCTAGATGTTGTTAATTAGTGTGTGTGTGTGTGTGTGTTTTCAGGCGTGCAAGCAGATCCAAGTCGGAGTACCAAGTCCAGTCCAAGTCAGTCACTCTTGAAGGAACAGGTAAAACACTGGAGGTTAAAAATGATTCATGTGTTGTCATCATCACTGCTATCAGCCATGACATTCTGACCGTTATAAGTCAGACGAGCAGAGGAAATTCTGGTGTTGCAGATACATCAGTGCTGGTTCAGGACTTCATTCTTCCCATAAATTAAATTAATTATGACTGTGATTCGTTACAAAAACCTTTAGAGTATCTTATTGTTGACGTCACTTTGTTTGTTTCCAGTGATGACTAAAGGAGCCATAAACACCAGAGCCATCAGCACGCCTAAAGGTGATTCCATTATCCCCCAGCATGGGAAGGGCCTGGATGATCCAGGGAGTTTTGTTTCCTGTCTGGATTAAAGACACTTTCTGCTGGTAACATCTTGTTGATCAGAACTTCTCTCTTCCGTCTACATCTAGGAGTCAACATCAACTTGACTTTTAATGAAGGCGTCAGCGCCATCTTCAGTGACCAAGGGACAAGTAAGCTCCTGACCTCACACTGTCACATTGACCAATCACCCAATGAGGAAGCAATTACACCAGCCTCATTTCCTCCAGAAAAAAAAGTGGATTGAAATGAATCTGTTTCGTTCTTGTCCTCAGGTCTTGGGGGGGAAACCAGCATCCTTCATGTGCAGGCAAACAGGCAGGAGTAAGTCTTCCTCTTCCTCGTGTGAACCTGAATAAGGGAATGAAACAGTTTCACATGGGATTTATCAAAGTTGAACTTCAGTCACATTGAGACAGAACATCTGATGTCCTTGTGACAGACTGAGGAGACGCCTGCCACTTGTTCTTTATTTTTACGGGTTCTGGTTGTTGTAGTTGTTGCTGTTCTTGTTTTTATTGCTGTTCCTGTTGTGAGTCCTTGACTGTCAGTTATTTGAAGGGAAGTGTTGTGTCCATCTTACAGCTTGTCTTGTTTTTGCATCATATTGGAGATATTTGACGTCGCTCTCTGTTTTTTGTTTCAGAGCTTCTCATCTAAGACAGTGGAACGTTCAGTCTCCTCTTCGTCAGAAGAAAAGCTCCAAATCTGACATCTAACTGAACTCCTTCATGTTGTATTTCTGTTGTCGTGTACCAGCTCAGTTATATCTTCATTTACGTCTTCATTCATATTCTGTTCTCATTATTTGAACTTTTTATTCTGTTAGTTTTTTGTGTTTTTAATAATAAATTTGTGGCCACTTTAACCTCACTTTGAACTTCTTTCCTTCTTTTAATTTTGAACTCCAAATTACAAAAACTATCCATCCATGCTGTCTTCTCCTTCCCTGTAAAGAGACCTGGGGGGTGGAGCCAATCCTGATGCCGATAGGGTGAGATGATTCAAATGAGGCTCCTATCAGACGTCAGTTTGACGACGAGCTGATTAGAATCAGATGTGTTGGAGCAAGAAACATCTCAGCAATCAGGGAAACCCACACAATCAAACCCCCCCCTCAGGTCCAAAGTTTGCAAACTACACTTCAGGAAATTGTCTAGGTTTCCAAACATGAGGACAGCAGTCGGTTGTTTCAGGACTCTGCCTCCCTGAGCAGCTACCGTTTGAAGGTTCAGTTGAAGATCTGCTCATTGAGGTTTCACCTCATTGATTGCACAAATTCATTCAGGTGAGCAGCAGATCTGGATCAGTCTGCTGGCTGAGGAGGACCAGGACTGAACCTCTGTTGGTCTTTGATCTCAGGTGGAAAATGGCTGAGAGGTGAAGTTTGTTCAGAGCTTTATTAGTTCTTTTCATTTCTTCACCTTGTCGAAGTGTCCACGTCCTGATGCGATGTCTCTGCTGCTGATTCCAGATCATTGTGTGCTGACGTGTTGGGGTTCTTTCGGGCCTTGACCCAGAAGAAGCCTCTGGAGGCGGAAGGCGAGGACTCCAACTTCTGCCGCTGCCTGTCCACGGTGGACCTGGTGGGCCTCGGGGTGGGCAGCACTCTGGGAGCCGGAGTGTACGTTCTGTCAGGGGAGGTGGCCAGAGAAGTGTCTGGTCCCAGCATCATCCTCTCCTTCCTGGTGGCAGCGGTGGCGTCGGCCTTTGCAGGTTTGTGCTATGCCGAGTTTGGATCCCGCGTCCCCAAAACGGGTTCAGCTTACCTATACAGCTACATGACTGTGGGGGAGGTGTGGGCCTTCGTGACCGGCTGGAACCTGCTGCTCTCCTACGTTATTGGTGAGTGAAGTGGGTGGTGATGTTTGTTTCACTGTGAAACTAACAGCAGGTTTCTGAGTGAACAGGTGGATTCATTTTGTATTAACTGGAGGACCGAGTCCAGTACAGACCAATTCTCTAGACCAGGCTCAAAAACCCAACGTGGCTGACAGAAAATGACTAACTGATCCAACATTCCTTCGCATTTGTTCAGTTTTGTCACAGTTTAATTTCCTCCTGTTCTTAAAAAAAAAAAAGCACTAACGATTTAAAGCTTTCATTTCAATGTTTTTAAAAACAAATGTTTTGAGTCCATTTTTGTTCTCAGGAACATCGAGTGTGGCCAAAGCCTGGACCGGCACCTTTGATGACCTCATCGACAACGTTATTGCCAAATATCTGATGGAGCACACACCGATGGACTCCCCCGGTCTGGCTCTCTATCCAGACTTCTTCGCTGCCGGCCTCATCATGCTGCTTGCAGGTAACATTAAGTCGAAACACGGCCTTTTGCTGTTGAAGCTAAGAATCACTTCCAGTATTTGACCCCTCTTGTTTTTCAGTGATTCTCTCGTACGGCGTGAAGGAATCCGCTGTCCTGAACACAGTTTTTACTGCCGTCAATGTGGCTGTTTTGTTTTTTATCATCATCTCTGGTTTTATAAAAGGGGACATCAACAACTGGCGCATCAGTGAGGAGATGATTCTGAACGCAACTCAACTAATGGCGTAAGAAACATTTATTCCACTCAGTTATTGAATGAATGCGTTTAAAGGGCCAGTACTCCTGATTCTGTCTGCTCCACCTCTTTAGGTGAACTTTAACCATTAGTTGAATTGACAGCAGTTTTTTGGCTGATGGGTTAAAACTACTGGAAAAAAAAGCTGTCAGTGAGGTGACGTTGCTGCCTGTCTGTCACTGAAGAGCGGCAGCTGATGGACATTTTTTCCTTCATACAGAAACTCATCAGCACAAAATGAAACTGACTTTGGCCTTGGAGGCTTTTTCCCTTTTGGCCTCGATGGGACTTTAGCAGGAGCAGCCACTTGTTTCTATGCCTTCGTTGGGTTCGACTGCATCGCGACAACAGGTAGTGAAGGTTCCGTTTATATAAAGATCAGTTCTGTGATTGGACCTGAACCAGGAAGTCTCAGGTGAAAATGCTCTTTCAGGTGAGGAGGTGCGGGACCCCCAGAAGGCTATCCCTCTGGGGATCATAGCATCACTGCTGATCTGCTTCCTGGCGTATTTCGGAGTGTCTGCATCTCTCACGCTCATGATGCCGTACTACCTGCTGGACTCCCACAGTCCTCTGCCTGTGGCCTTTGAGTTTGTTGGCTGGGAGGCGGCGAAGTACGCTGTGGCGGTGGGCTCTCTCTGTGCGCTCTCCACAAGGTGGAGCTGCTGCCCCTGGTGGGGCTCTGAATCAGGTAAAATTGCTGTAATAAAGAGAGAGAGCTGATGTGAGACCCATTTGTCCCGCCAGTCTCTTTGGGGTGATGTTTCCGATGCCGCGGGTGCTGTTTGCGATGGCGAGAGACGGTTTGCTCTTCAAGCCTCTTTGCTTCATGAGCGCCAAACAGAGTCCCGTCTTGGCCACGTTGTCCTCTGGAGCTGCAGCTGGTGAGATCGTCATCTCAGTGACTTTGTTCAGAAGCTCAGGAGTTCAGTTCTGAATCTAAAACACCTTACAGACCTGGCCAGTGACACATTTGTCCCTGGCTGTTTCTGCAGCCTTCATGGTTCTGTTGTTTGACCTCAAGGCTCTAGTTGACCTGAGCTCCATCGGCACAATCTTCGCCTACACACTGGTGGCTGTTTGTATTCTCATTTTGAGGTTTGTAGCGCCTTCTCTGGTTTTATCCCAGTTCAGAGGAACTTTGTCCCCAGCTGTTACTGTTCTTCCTCAGGTACAAAGAAGACTCCAGTTCTGTCCACAGATCTGAGCCATTTTTGGTGATGGGACTGTTAAGGCCTCCGAATCGGCCCACCTGCCGCACGTCTAAAAACATCAACATCATCATTGTTGTGATCTGTGAGTGAGCCTTCATCTTTGTGTGCTGTCACCTTTGAGCTACTATGACTCTGGTTTCCCTCCAGTGTTCCTGGTCATCGTCCTGAGCGTCCTGCTGTCGGAGGCTGTGGATTCTCTCCGCAGGCGGGAGCTGTGGAGCATCCTGCTCGTTGCCGTCCTCGTGCTTATGCTGCTGCTCGCTGTTACCATCATCTGGTTGCAGCCGCAGAACGCTGCTAAAGCTGCATTCATGGTAAACAGCAGTTTGAATGCTGAAGATTTAGTTTCAATGGGGATGAGCACCACCCCCCCATCATTAATGACCAGAGATCATTCTGATGCTGGTTCCAGGTCCCTGGTCTGCCTGTGATTCCAGTCTTAAGTTTCTTCATAAATATCTACCTGATGGTTCAGCTGGGAGGAGGAACTTGGATCAGCTACGGCGTTTGGATGGCAATTGGTAAGAACTTCCTGGTTTTATCAAGTGGCTGTATGTGGGAAATTTTATTCTTCAGTCATTAAATTTTATTAACATCACTTTGAGCCTCAGTGTAGTTTTCCAGATCATGGTGGCTCTAGTTGTTTGGGGTTTGGTGGGCGGGGCTGACAGCTTGGTTGAGACATCACGAAACAGTCCTTACTGCTGTTGCTAAGGCCTCCATGTTGAATCCTGCTCAGGGATGATCATCTACTTCTCCTACGGCGTCCGTCACAGTGTCCAACAGCAAAGATATCGGGAGACGCGCACACTCCTTAACATGGCCGCTCCAAACGGCGGCGCTGTGCATTCTGCTCCCTGATGTCTGGTTGATGCTGCCGGACAGTTTTACCTCCTTTGGTCCGACAGATGGACCTGAAAGCGTTTTATAATGTGGTGTACCTTAAAATACACACACTCAATGATGTAAAGTCATTTTATTCATTATGACTTCATCAGTCTGTCAAGACTGAAGTCAAAGATGTTTGTCAGAAAACAAACAAATTTTAATACTCGTTCATTGTGAAAAGAAATGTAATAAAGTGTGTATATATTTCACTGATGTGGAAGGAAAGTGACCGTATATTTATTTTAAACTGTTTAACCATCAGCTCTTTCTCTCAGTAACACACAGTGTGTGTTCGTTCTTTAATGGAAGAAATGAAGCACAATGAGCTTTAACAAACACTCTAAACTAACAGTCACTGACTTGATGCTTCATATTTATTAAAAAAAAAAAAAAAAGGCTGCATTAGTTTTACTGAACTACATCAACTCAGGTAACTGGAGACACACTGAGTTTTTCTCTGTAGTTCAGAAGATGAACTATCACAAATAACCCATGTCAGTGACAGTCCCCTCCCGCCAACAGGAGCTCCTGGTTTCTCCATCAGTCATTGATACATGTTATGGATGGATCTGCCAGAGGAGGTGTGTGATAAACAATGAGGTGATGGATCGTTTGCTGTGGTGGTGATGACATCACATCATCTGGCCAATGGGAGGTTCTGAGGTTGGCCATTTTGTGCTGAGGGGCTGGGGGCACAGACTTTATATGCAACAATCATACAGAACATAAAGATAATAAAACAAAACCTGACATGAAATAAATCATAAACTCAGCCCTGATCGAATTACTGAACATCCAATTAAAGTCCGACTATTCACACACGTTTAATCTTTTATCTAAAATACTAAATCTGTCAGTCAGATTCTGTTATTTTATTTGTTAGTGGTCTGCTGCTCCTCTTGTACTGACACCAATCTTCCAGCAGAGGGAGAGCTTGTCCTGCGTTCGGACTGAAACCTGAAGCTCCTGATCCAGAGAGAAGAAGAAAATGTCATTGACCTGTTACGACGATCAATAACCAGCACAGTCTGAACTCCACCAGTCAAACAGCAGCAAAGTGACCTAACCTTGATGCGGATCCTGACTGTCAAACTGTTCATAGAAACATTAAAATAATTGAAGGCTCCAGAAGTCAGCTGCTTTGTTTTGATGCAGAAACAAGCAGCTGTTAATAAAGCTCATCTTCTGTCTGTCGCTCAAAATATTTTATGTTATTCTGCAGTGCTGCCTATAAAAAGTCACTTTTCCCAACACGATGCTGATGTCACTCTGACGTCTGTGTTCACTTATGAGATTGGATGTGACCATCTAACAGCACCAACATATGACGGCTGTAAAAGTGTCAGCTGGACCTTTAATGTGACGACACTTTGGCTGCTGGATCCGGTTCATCTTCTCAGCCGGCCACTTTAGTAAATAAGATCATCTCAGGTCTTTGAGCTCATCATGTTGGACATTTTCTCTCTCGGCCAATTTTCATGTCTGTTAAGAGGATTCATTTTGGGCCCATTTAGAGCCCCCCTCCCAGTCTGCTGTCTGTCTGAGGGACATGAGTCTAAATTTGGTTGTTTCAGACGGTCACATGTGGAGCAACATCTGGAAGCTGTGACTTTGTGCAGCTTCACAGAGTCGAAGGAAGTTTGTCCCGAATGAAAAACGCCAGACCTAAACGGACGAAATGTTTTAATTTGTGTATTTAGTCATTTGAAATTTTGTTGTGTATTAATCACAGAGAGAGAAGGAGCATTAGTTGAACTGCTACACTGATTGTGCGTCACAGTGATTGTGACTTTTGCGTGTTTCAGGTCAAAGAATGAAGATCCGTGGCTCAGAAAAAAAAAAAAAAAAAAAAAAGTTCTTCAGAGATGTCCATCAGGTGAACACCTCCAGGTCAGTGATGTCGTCACGACGACAATATCAAACAACTTAATGAATTACTCAACTGTTTCCTTCTAATCTGACGCAGAATTCAATAAATGAAAGTCGAAGGTCAAGGTTAGATGTGACATCATAGTTAATATTAATTTAGTGGCGTGTCCCTGAAGAAGCTGTGACAGTAAAAGTCAGAAATGTACCTCAGAGAAAACTGACTGAAAAAACTCAATAATACAAAACAGGAATGGTGGTGTTGGACAGACGGACTCTTGTTCTTTATTTTGTTTGCTATCTCATTTTAGACCCCATCGTTCCTCATTTAGCCCCTCACCCATCCTACACACACACACACACACACACACAGCGTGTGACGACGAGGTAACTTTTTGTGGCGGCTCGCTGTGAAGAGACCTGCCTAATTAAAAATCTCATGAATATTCATGAGACACTTGTTCTGCTGCAGCTCATTACATATGCAGAGAGGTTTGGTGTGAGTGGACTGATTCAAATCAGACCAGCAAGGAGAAGATGGACAGAAAACACAACATTCAGGACAGAAACTGAACTCTCTCTCTTCTCTCATCTGTCAGTTTTTAAAATTCAGTTTCTAAATGTTCATTAGAAAAATTAATTTCTCTTCCTCATCAGAACGAAGAGCAGTGACCCAGGAAGAACTAAAAAACCAACCTGAACCCTCAACACTGAACATCTGAACTGAGTTTGTTCATTTTTAATTGAACTTCCCGACAGACTGAATGTGTAGAACACACACCAATTATTTCTAGTGTGTGTGTTGAGCGGACATGTTGGCCATATGGAAAAGACAATGACGCAGAGTAATTTAAACTGAACAAAGAAGAGAAGCTGGAACTGTAATTAGAACGCTGATTAATCAGCTGATAATTTTATCTTGATTAATGTGACTGATTTTCTCTTCATTCTGACCTCAGCCCGTCAGGCCCGGTCCAATTAAATTTAAATTATGCGTCAGAATCTGTCCAGTCGACCCCCCATCATAAAACACGGACACACCTCAACACACACATGAACACAAATGCACACATCAAAGTGTAACTACACTCTCATGTACACACACATTTTTTTCTTTTTTACGCCTTCATGGATTTTTATATGAATTTCTGCCTACAGTTGGTTTTTTGTCTGTCAGCCGTAAATTCATCAGGAAAATGTTTACTGAGCTAATAAATTAGGGAGGAGGAGGGACAGTTTCCCATTGACTTCAATAGACTCCTAAACATCTGGACCTTCTGTTTTTTGTCTCCTGTTTGATATAATTTTCCATGAAGTCTCCCAGTCCAAAGACCTGCAGGTGACCTGAGACCAGGTTCATGGATCAGCACAAACACCTCCACACCGTGTGCTGAGTGAAGGAGTCTGGGATGCCTTTGACTGGGGGGGGTTCTCCTCCCGCCCAGCTCATCTGTGATGCCCCCCCTGGATGGCAGGTGCATTTATTCTGTCAATTAGGGGGGGGGACAGTTGGGCAGCTAAATGAAAGAGGAAATGCTGGTCTACTTTCTGCATCTCATCTGTCCCCTGGCCCCGCCCCCCCGCTCTGCCTGTCTCTTTATTATTGGCCCCAGCTCAGCTGACTGGCGGGAAGCCAGGGCCCGCCGAGTCACTTTGGACACGGCTGCCAACACGTGAACGCCACGCAGGCCGCCGAGCCCACCGCCATGTGCCAGCGTGGCCGTGCTGTCGTCCACGGCCCGGGGCCTCCTGGGACACAGCGCAGGGCGGGGGTGTTAACGCCTTCAGATCTGGTTAAGACCAGGTGACAGCTCAGTTACCTGGGGGGGGTAAAGGGCATTTATCTCCATCTCACCCACACACGGAGGGAACGGCTGTGAAGGACAAACTGAGGATTTGGGGACGACTTGACGGACGAGCTGAGACGTCCTGAAACAGAAGACAACGTCATGTCATTCTGATTTCTACCTTTTAGATTTTCCCATCGGCCTCAGTTGCACTTCATCTTTGGTGCTTAAAGCGAAGATGGTTTAAAGGTCCACGATGTGTTTTAGTTCTTAAAGCACCAAATTTATCTTCTCATGGATTTCAGCTCTTCAACACAAAAGACTGGCTGTCTAATTTAAAATCTAAAATATGGACTATTTATATTTTATTCGTTAAATGGATGATTTTTTTTATAACTCAGACATGAGCTTTAATAAAATGTTTAACAGGAGGACAAAACAATAATAATTACCTGATCTTCATCTCAGATGCTCAAATAAATGTTTTTGGTTTTTATCTGAACTCCAGTTTTCTTTTCGGTGATGACTTCACAGCTTTGGATCAATCAGCTGATCACATCCTTATTAAATCTAAAAGTCTTTGGAACAGTTAGCTTTTCGTGTTGCCTTCACTGTCAGCGGTCATTGTGTCTGTCGGGGAGATAACGTCTTCTGTTTGTGCCTCCGGTGGGGGGGCGACGGCCAGGTGATAAATAAATGATGAAATGTGAAATGAATAAAAACATGAATGACTGTGGCGATGACACTGTGTGACAGCCCAGAAATGGGAATTAGGAGCCAGAGCGGCGCTAAAGCTGGTTATTGGGCAGGGGCCCCGCTAACGAGCCGTGAGATTGAGTCTGACACGACGAAGAACAGGTGCTCGTTTATTTTCCCAAATAAAACCGCTGCGCCAAAACTCGCCTGTCCAGTGAAACACGTAACCACGTAAAAGCGCCGCCTGCTGAGGTTTGTGTGATTACAAAGCGACTTCATTAAAACCTCTTTTCTTGTCGGACTCATCCAGCTTCATCTCGTCCTCCACAATCTTCAGATGTTGTTGGAGGCCTCGCGGCGATGTGCCGGCATTCTGCCGGCCGCAGGTGTGGCAGTGTGGGCAATAACAAGCGCTGAGTAATTACCAAAGCCATATCCATAACAGCCCTAAACCCCTAAAGTGCTAAAGTGTGCTCGGGGTAGGCCCCCCCCCACCATGCAGCTCAATCATAGAACTGGGCTCCGGTCCAGGGGCCTCTGCGCTGCTACCCGCTTTCTGACGGGGAGGGAAATAAAGCCAGCCGGGCCCCCAGGGACACGCTAATGTCTGCGTTAATTGTGAGTTATGGGAAAACATGGCGAGAGCGCCGAGGTCAGGCCTGTCAGTAATCACACTCTTCAGGCAGAATTTACCACAACGCTTCCTGTTTATCCCCCCATCAGCGGCGAGGAACACCAGGAAATTAGCATTAGCTGGCCGATCTGTTTGTGCCCCCCCTTCCATCACCCCCCAGCTTCAGCGATGAGTTGGACCTCGTGTGACAACGGCCCTCTTTTTCCGGCTGCTTTGGGAAATATCAGCTTTTATAGTTCCACGATGATGTTCATCTATTTCAGGAGGAAAAGTCGACTGTGGCTCGGAGGTGAAATGAGACCAGTACCGATTTTCATCACGGACCATTTTTCTCTCTGAGTCATTGCACATCCTGAACTCTGTCGATGTCCCAGTCTCTCATTAGTGTGTCAGTTCGGAGCCAGATGAGCTAAAACAGACGGTCTCACACTGCAGAGCCAACCCCCCCATCATGACTTATGGAGGAGGGCCAGTTAAAAAGCCAATAACAGAGGAAGTTCCCTTTTAGGGGAAAATCTCCAGAATGAGCAGCATCAGAGCTGTTACTATCACCATTTTAATAATTCTCTTTCTTTACCAAACAGCCTGTTACTGTACTTTATTATTACGTTATTTCATTTACATGAAATTATTTCAGTGATCCGCTGCAGTTTAGCATAAAGGAAGTCGATACTTTGTTTAAATGTTCTGCAAATTTATTCTGAAATGATTAAAGATCAATGAACACTTTCAAATTATTAACGTCTATATAGTGTTTGGGTTCTGCTACAAGACATTTCAGCTGTGAAGTCTCAAGTGCGCACCCTAACTGAACATTTTAGATTTGAAAAGGCAGTTTCAAAACCAGATCTGAAAAAGTTGGATTCAGTTTTTCAGCTCCTCAGTTGGATTTCATACGTAACAAATCCTAGCAACCAATCCCGTGGATTTTCTTTCCCAGTTCATTTACATAATATATTCAAAGACTGGAATGCGGGAGCCACCTAAAACAGACAGCGATGGCGAACGCTTGCTCTGTGTTTGGGTGTGGAGAGGTTAATCGTGATACCAGCCTTCATCTTTTACCAAAGGATCATGCTGCAGGAGAAATGGTTGCAATTTATTTGGAATGATGTCCCCGAAAACATTCCAGCTAAAACGTGGGTCTGCAGCAGGCATTTTGAGGACAGCTGCTTCTTGAACCTGGAGCAAAAACGGATGGGTTTCGCCACGAGAGGTTGAGCTTTTGTTGTTTTAATATGTTAATCGGGTCGGTGCTGCCCCCTGCTGGTCCGCAGAGGGAGCTCTCCCTCCTCTGTTTTTCTGTTGAATGCTGAATCATTTTTTATCTGTGTTTCAGACCAGCAGGACCAGCCGGACTGTCGAACAAACCGGGACAGACGTCAGTGTGACATCACAAAGGACCAGACATGTCCATGACCTGTGGGTGTGACATCGGCATACGGTCAGTCGCTCTTCATTCCAAAAGTTGCTAACTGCTGAGAAAAGGATATGCTCACTCCTGCAAAGAATCCTCCAAATAAATTGCACCGTTTTAGTTCCCGAAGCAAAACACAACTCTGCCAGAAGCACAATGTATGTACAATATCTGTAGACATATAAAACCGCAATCGATGATGAATGAAGCAGGAGTCTAATGAAGCTGCTGCGACGGCGCTTCACCGACCCCCTGTGACCTGCAGATGAAACGACGCAGTCGGCAGAAAGCCTACAAAGACTCGTACCTTCACTTTGAAGTGACGACGAAAACTCAGCCATCTGGTGAGAGCGCTGCTTTTTCACATCGAGCCGAAGCTGCTGCACTCCCACATATTGTTCCTCTGCAGCTCAACTCAGGCCTGCTGTGTGTGTGTGTGTGTTTCAGTCCAAGTGGAGTAAATGAGTTACCTTTTTAATGTTTGTCAGTGACCTCAGAGACTCTGAACCTCAAGCTGATTGAATGTTGGAAACAATATGAATTCCTGAAGCGCTCAGACACGGTCAGACACTGGCCCTGGTCCTTCATCAGCTCAGTAAACATCTTCCTTTCTACTTTACAGTCTTCAACACAACATGATGTTCATTTTTTAAATGATGCTCCATTTAGAGGGAAACAGAGCAGGAAGGAGGGGTTAGGTGGGGCGGGGCAGTGACTGACAGACTGAACCAACCAATCAGGAGAGAGAACAGAGCAGGTCAGATCACCTCCTCCTCCAACTCAGGTTTTTACTGGTTTAATACAACAAGATGGCCGACAGATTGCAGCTTGGTCTGAGTCTCATCATCACGAATGTGTTTAATGGTCAAACAAGAAGACAGTTTAATTTGACTGAGCTGAAATATTCAGAGGATCAGACTTTATTTCCTGTGTTGAATATTCACAGTGAAAACTTTCCAACCAACCTGGCAACAAACAAGTGTCAGCCACATCACGAGGCCTCAACCTGGCAACACAGAGGTGTGATCTTCACTTCGTGGTCTATAAATTATTCAGGTCAGACGGTGATGAGAAACCAGCACATTTCCTGTGTTGACAGCCGTGTTTCATGCTGCGGAGGAGGTGGAGTTTTTATTTCAACCAATTAAATTCAAAATTAGACTTTACAATTGTCCCCTGAAAAAAGACTGAATATTTACAGTCTGTCCGCCGACTGTGTGTCTGACTGTGGTTACAGAGGAAAGAAGTCAGAAACATTCAAAGCACTAAACTAAAGAACCATTCGAGGGGTTTCAGAATAAAAAACAGTCCCAGTGTCGTCCATCAGTCTGTCACTGAACGCTCGCTGTTCAGCTCTCTGTGTTTTTACCCCAAACCTAATGACCATAAACCTTTACTGAGGAGGAGGCACATTTTCCCATAGACTTCAACACCATCTCCTCAGAGTCCAGTTTGGGGTGGATCAGCAGAAACAGGTCGGACTTTTACCTCCAACAACCTGAACACTTTAATCAATTAGATTTTTTACATTTAATCAATTCATCCATCAGCGAAGACACCAGAAGAATTCAACACAACATCACAAATGACCTGTTCATGTTCAACACACACATACACACACACACACACACTTACAGGCTTTTATTCAGTGTTTTTCTGCTTCTCATATTTCACTGATGTTTCTTTAGAGTCTCGTTGGAATCAGAAATCAATAAATCAGAGATTAGTCAGGAAATAAACACCACTGTGTGTGTCTGTGGATGAGCATTGTGTTGTGGTGAAGTGTTGCATTCACATTTCTGAACACGTGTCTGTGTTGTGTGTGTGTTGTATGCCTCTGGTCACAGGTGAGTGTCATGTGTGATGATCATTATTGCCATACACCTGCTCCGCTCCTGCAATTAACTTTGCCGATGCAAATGAGCCTTATTGCATCACAGAGCCCCCCCCAACAGACTTGACGATGTTCATCTGCTGGATCTAATTAACGTAATTGGGGGGGGGGGCAGGACACTGAGAGAAGTTGGCACAGGAATGAAAATGAAGAGAAATGGGAGAAAAAGGTGGAGCTTTGTGTGTCTGTGTGTAAGTGTGCGATGTATGGATGAATGTGTGGCCATAATTACATTAATCTGTATCTATAGGATCTGTGTGTGTAAACTGATGAAGTGTTGGAAGAAAGAAATGAGGAGAAAGTGGAAGGATGAGACAGCAGGTGTTCTGACAAGGACAACAACCTTCACAGACACACACACACACACACACACACACAAAAACTAATGTAGTTTTTTGTTTTTGCTGTATGGCTAAAGTTAGCATTAGCATTATCTGCATCAAACTTCATTCTTTCACTCATTGTTGTGTTGTCATCACTTGTTTCCAACGTGTGTTGTTCTTCTGAAGGTAGCATGCTAAATGCTAACACCAGCCCCACTTCACCTGGTGGTGGTGGGGGGGGGTAACCAGGTAACCAGCTTTCCTCACATAAACATCAGCGGTCTCACCTGCTGCTGAACGTCCCAGACTCTGTGAACCTCCACCTGGTTCTGGATCAGATTTCTTCACCGCTGCTGGAAATGTTCTCATTTCAGAAAAAGTCCCCTGAACACATCGGCCCATATTTTCACGACGCAGCGTTTGATGTCTCATCACTTAAGGAGGAAACCGGACCAATCTGCAGAAGCTGCTGATGAGTTTCATGTTCTGTCCTCTCGCTGTTCCTCCTGTAAAACTCTCCCCACTGTTTTCTCATCTTTTTGTCAACCTCTGCTGGGTTTAATCTGCCGAGCTGCTGAGGTGACTGATTGACCGGCGGATGAGCTGTTTATTGGATGTTAAGGAAACAAATTGCGGTTCCACGCGTCCCCTGAGTTGTTTAATGAGAGTCAGGATGAAGTACATCGCTCTCCTCCGTCAGCAGGAGCTGAACCTGAAACCAGGTTCGGACCTCGGCGTGAGCCGTCAATCACTCTGATGCACAAACGGCAGCCGAACGTCGTCCGGCTGAAACGAAGCCGAAGAAACTGTTTTATGGAAATATTGTAAAAACCTTCTGATCTGATTTGAGCTCGTTTACATTTTCTGAAAATTGATTCATTAAGTTTAGCTTTAAGCTGATTTCTGTTGTTGACTGAATCACACATTTGCTGTCTCTCACATGGAGATCGACCTCAGCAAGTATTCAGCCGTCTCACACTAACACAGTGGATTCAAACCAGCAACTTTCAGGTTCACTCCCTGTTCACTTAGACATTTTAATTGGATGAGTGTCAGTTTACTTACCTGACAAATCCAACATTTTCCCATTGACTTCAATGCAATATGATTTCTTTTTACATCCAGGGGAGACAGAATTAAGTTTTAAGGCTGTTTGGAGTCCAGGTCCAGACTTACAGACGGTCCAGGTTTAGAGAAAGTCCAGGTCCAGGTTTACAGACAGTCCAGGTTTAGAGAAAGTCCAGGTCCAGGTTTACAGACGGTCCAGGTTTAGAGAAAGTCCAGGTCCAGGTTTACAGGCGGTCCAGGTCCAAGTTTACAGACAGTCCAGGTTTAGAGAAAGTCCAGGTCCAGGCTTACAGACGGTCCAGGTCCAAGTTTACAGACAGTCCAGGTTTAGAGAAAGTCCAGGTCCAGGTTTACAGACGGTCCAGGTTTAGAGAAAGTCCAGGTCCAGGTTTACAGGCGGTCCAGGTTTAGAGAAAGTCCAGGTCCAGGCTTACAGACGGTCCAGGTCCAAGTTTACAGACGGTCCAGGTCCAAGTTTACAGACAGTCCAGGTCCAGGTTTACAGACGGTCCAGGTCCAAGTTTACAGACAGTCCAGGTTTAGAGAAAGTCCAGGTCCAGGCTTACAGACGGTCCAGGTCCAAGTTTACAGACAGTCCAGGTTTAGAGAAAGTCCAGGTCCAGGTTTACAGACGGTCCAGGTTTAGAGAAAGTCCAGGTCCAGGTTTACAGGCGGTCCAGGTTTAGAGAAAGTCCAGGTCCAGGCTTACAGACGGTCCAGGTCCAAGTTTACAGACGGTCCAGGTCCAAGTTTACAGACAGTCCAGGTCCAGGTTTACAGACGGTCCATGTTTAGAGAAAGTCCAGGTCCAGGTTTACAGATGTCCAGGTTTAGAGAAAGTCCAGGTCCAGGCTTACAGACGGTCCAGGTCCAAGTTTACAGACAGTCCAGGTCCAGATTTACAGACAGTCCAGGTTTAGAGAAAGTCCAGGTCCAGGTTTACAGACGGTCCAGGTCCAAGTTTACAGACAGTCCAGGTCCAGATTTACAGACAGTCCAGGTTTAGAGAAAGTCCAGCTCCAGATTTACAGACAGTCCAGGTCCAGGTTTACAGACGGTCCATGTTTAGAGAAAGTCCAGGTCCAAGTTTACAGACAGTCCAGGTCCAGATTTACAGACAGTCCAGGTTTAGAGAAAGTCCAGGTCCAGGTTTTTATCTGTAATTAACATGAATGCTTTTTATTGTGTTTTGTCAATTTAACAACATTTGGAGACTTTTATTCAGACTCAGCAGTTTGTGTTGTTGTTGTCACCATGACAACAGAAATTGTCTTATGTGGAGGAAGACTTTTTTTCTGATAGGACTGTTACTATGGCAACCGTGGGGGGAACCACGCTGTTCCCCGGTACTCTCTCAGTGTTTACTGCTGTAACCATGGCAACCAAGGTGTAGCAGAATTTGATTGGTCGACAGCTGATCTGGGCCCCAAACTGCAAATGACATTACATATTTACGGGATTCTAAAAGATGAATAAATGGAAGAAATTCAGCTTCACTCAGAAAACTCGTACAGCAGGGACAGGTTGTGTTTTTTATTTGGATGAAGTGACCCTTTATTCCCCGGAGGCCTTTCACTGGGACTCAGTTGTTCCTCCTCTCTCTCACGGTGACCATGTTGAGCTATTTAACAGTAAAGATTTAGTATTCATGAGACGTTCAGGATGGCAGCGAACTCATAAAAGCTCAGCCTGAGTCCATCACCAAACAAACGGGAGTGGCGTCTTTTTCTGATTTATTAGAGCAGCCCTCCCCTCTTCTTCTCATTCTCCTCCTCTTAATCCTTCATTATTGTCTTTCCTCTCTCTCTCTGCTGCTGTCAGTGTGATTGTGCGTGTGTGATGAGAGTGTGTGTTTGTGAGTATGTCACATGACGTCCTTAATAACAATCTGTGTGTGATCTCAGTTCAGTCCTCTGCTCCTCCTGCTGATGAAGCCTCATTCTTCCTTTTGTCGCTTTTTCTCTCAGATCAATATGACTTTATGAATTATCAGCTCAGAGAAGCTCCTTTTTTCTTTCTCTCTTCATTTTATTTTATTTTTTGAACACTTGCTCATTAGCATGCTGTTTTTATAAGCCGGGGCCACCGGAGTGTCCATGTGTGCAGGCCTGAACTGTGTGTGTGTGTGTGTGAGTACTTTAGGTGTGGTGTGTAATTAATCTGCTGGCCCTCAGCTCTGATTAAGCTCAGATTCTTCCACACAGCTGAACACTCTCCACCTCCCGTCCTTTTGGCTTCTGCTCAACATGCTGCGGAGAACACACACTAATATGATGATTTATGTTTCTGTGTGACATGAAATTCAAAAGAAACACAACAGCCAGTTTTTAGTTTTTAGATTTTGTGCCCTACATCGCTCCGTTTTGCTGACTAAGGTTCAACACTTTGGTTAACAATCAGAGTCAGAGTGAAAAAGAAGGCAGCTGGTCCAGCTCCTCATCACACCAATGAGCCATTCTACATTTTGTGAACAATTGAAAATGAATTAATTTCATGAAATATTTCAGCAGAACAATATAAATCTGTCTTTATATTCACAGTGAAATAAAGATTTTTTTGTTACATGTCCAAGTTTCTCAACTAAAATAAGAGAAAATGTGACAGTAGCATGATGACTAACCAATAAGAGGAACTTTAATAAGTTCAGTTTAAAAAGCGGCTGATGATGAAAACATAGTAGCCACAGCGTTAGCAGCATGCTAGCTGTAATTCTTCTTTAGTTTGAATTTGTGAGGATTAAAGTCATTTAAATCAATGATGGTATTTTAAACAAATTTCTGTTCGACTCAACCAATCAACTCAACCTGTTGTTACGATTACGTTGTAGTTAAACAAAAAAAAAAAAGTAAGATCAGATAAACTTAATTATAACCCTAACCCTAAAATGATGGGGGGGGGGGGGGGGGTGGCTGGACTTTATATTTAGTCTTGCAGTTTCCAACATACATACTCAATAAAAAATTCACGCATGTTGCCCTTTAAGTGATATGAGAAGTCAATAAGCGCAGTTGTACAGATTTAATAAAAATCTGCTTAGTGTGTGTGAACTCTCCCTCTCTCTCTGTCTCACACACACACTGATCTTCTCTTGATGTAATCTGTAATAATTGTGTTTGTAATAATCCAGCAAACAGAGTAAAAGGTCACGTCTGGGAGGTTAATATGAAGGAACGTTCGAGAAAAGGAACAGCGGAAACAAAGATAATGAGCAGGAAGTCGGCCAATGCCGTTCCCTCCTTTGTCCACTAGTCTCTGCTGTTGCATCAGGGATGAGCGATGCATCTCACAGTTTCCTCCTCGGTCCCTCAGACTGAGCTGGATTCTGTCTAACGACACGCTCGGTGCTGATGCAGCCGCTCTGACAGCTGCTGGTTCTGCCGCTCAGGAAAGAGCACAATGTTCACAACCATCAGGCTTCAATGAGCAGGTTTCCTTTGGAGAACGAAGGAGACGCAGCACTTAAAGCTGCAGTATTACATAATGTTTACAGTGCACTCATTATTCTGTCACAGCAGCTCTAATAAGCCTCAGAGGAGGATAAAGCCAGTTTACTCTCTCCGCTATGAGAGCTTCATTTTTCTTTTACCAGTGAAACGAATTAAAATCACAGCTGATCCAGTTTAGGTTGTGTTCAGGTCCAGATCACTGGACCCTGAACGTTGTAGTAAACCTGACTGCACAGTGAAGCCTTCCTGAAAAAACACCCTACTTCAATCTGCCCTTCATTAGCCTTTAAGAGCAGCACCGACTCTATCTGACTCACTTCAGACTGTTTTCTGGAATCAGAAAACAGGAACTAACTAAAAACACTCTGAATGTTTCCTCCTTTTCCAAATAAAACTCTCACGTGTTTGGGTCGTTTTTATCTTTATCTGATCAGGAGTTCTGCTCATTAATGATGAAAAATCAGCTCCAAATATCTGATTGTAAACTCATACAGGACTGACCCAGAGACTCTGATTGGCTGTGACATCACCCACAGGAGCCAATAGGAGCGTCCGATGTAACCGAGACGTGACTCCAGAGGTCACTGTCAAAGATGGAGGATGTGAATGGACGGATAAACACACAGAAGGAGTCAGAGAGTCGGACTGATCAGATCTGATCGGTTTAAGGAGGAACCTCCTCCTGTGGGGTTAAAGGGTTAAATGTGTCGCCTTTCTTGAGTCTTCAGGCAGTTACAACTTTTCTCTCTTCAACTGCTGAACAAGAAATAAATTTCACTTTTCTTAATATCACATCGTCGTAGGCGTGAACTTCTTTAGCAGACAGAACTTTACTTCAAACTAAACTTCAGCGTTTCGAGAGGAAAGAGAAGAAAAAGGGAAAGTCATGGAAGGCAAATATCACACAGCGCTGATTCACTGTGTGACCAAACACGGAGCCCAAGTTGAGACTAATGAAGTCTTTAATTTGGTTATAGTTTATTAATGTCAGAGACACTCCGCCATTAATCATATTATAACGCCCCTGAGTGTGCACGTGCTCGCTCTAATGTGTGTATGGCCCGAGTGTGTGTTTCTTTTTGAGTGTGTGAGCATATGTTTGTGTGTGTGTTTGTTTGTGTGAAAGAGACAAGTGTGCAGATCTGCACCAGCAATAATATTGCACACATTTTAAAGGACCGCCATTATCTCTGTGGGTTCCCCCGCTTCCCCCACTCCAAAGCCCACAAACCATTTTCATTCCAAACTCATTAATATGCAAACATATTCAAATGAGATTGTAATTAAGCATCTACTGAGTGGGAACCCTTTTCATGATAATTTATGATAAACTCCTTGCCACCTTTGATTGAGATTGATTTTTGGCGCCGACGAGCCGACCTGAATACAAAGCTACACCTGAGAGACCTGGAGAGAATAACACTTTTAAAACAGGAAACTTATTTCATGGCTGATTGTGCGACAATCATCTTGGAGGAGTAACAAAGATCTGTTTGAATAATGCATTCCCCGAGCGCTGACGATGTGCTCAGCCTAAAAAAACCTGCACAACTTGGACGTCTCTTCTTGGCATCGAGTCCACTGAAAGTGTGTGAACACGAGTGTGTGTGTTTCATACTGGAAGATAAAAACAGCACAACTCAGTTTTCCAGCTTTATTTTGCGGATTTGTCGCCTTTTCTCACTGAAAGCGAAAATATTTGAAGTTTTTTGTTGGTAGATGAAGTGATCACTATTTGCGTATAAATTTCCATGAAAATTTACCCTCACAAACACAACTGAAAAATGGTCTCATACAAACTGCTCTGAAAGTACAAATCCTAAAAATATAAAAGCTCGGTCCAGAGATGGAAGAGCAGCTCATCCTGATCCCCGAGGCACTTTTCTTTGTATCTGTGATTTTAATTGTCATCATCTTCAAAAATAACTAAGGGACACATACAAACATTTTAATTCTCTGATGTCTTGTGTTGATGAAGTGAAAGTTTTTCTGTCATGGTGGAAAACAAAGAGGAATAAATAAAAAACAAAGCAGATTCAGTTTCCGTTCGCTCTGTTGTGGCTTTCCAGTGAAACTTCCTTTTCTTCTCTGAACTAAAAATATTCTGCAGTGTAAGAATTCTGGAAGAGAAATTCAGTTTGTGTGTCTTCTGCTGGTGGATGGATGGAATATAAAGGATCAGTTTGTGGGTGGAGGGTTAGGGTTAGCCGGTGGAGACATGTTTGCTTTAATATAAGAGGAAGTCATGAGACGCTCAGAGCAGCTTTATGTCTGCAGACAGACGAAACGGACCGTGCTCAGCTGGTTAGCACTCAAACTTATGCTAGAAGACAAAGTTTAAAGTTGAACTGACGTTTCTATTAGCTCAGGTTCTGATCCTGGTCAGCAGGGACAGACGTCCAGGCTGCTGGTTGGGGTTCAATGATAATTAATCAAAATGTGAAGATTTACTGTAATCATACCTAAAAATGATTCTTTAGTTCATTTCTCCCCACTGCATTAATCTAAACTGGCCAAGGAGATGCATCAGTGTTCTGTTGAAGTCACACCTCCAAACCGACCACACAAAGGAGCCTAACCCTAACCCTGTGTACAGAAACACACACAGAAAACATCTAATATTAGAAGTTGAAAAAGATGTTTTGTGTCCGAACATGTCGATACAGAGTCAGAAACAGGACAAACAGACAAACGTCCCACTTCACATCTTCACACATCAGCGTCAGGATGTCCTCCAGCATGATGATCCACTTCCTGTCTGACATGAAGTCCTCTTCAGTACTCCACGCAAACCTCATCAGAGTCCTGGACCACCGTTTGGATGTAGATGGTAATTGCCTTGGTAATTAACAGCCGGTGAGGGACGAGCGAGACGAGGAGAGGGAGGCATTGTTGTTGGAGGAACAACATCAAAGGGAGTCTGCAGCAAATGATAGTTGTGTAATTGGCCTGCAGTACCTGCGAGCACGTGACCCAACTCTCCGAGCTAGTTAAGAAACCCAGGTGAGAGAAGAGGGGCCGGATCGCTGCAGCCCCTGAAGTCCACACACACACCTGCGTTCATTGGATAGATTCACTGGGATCAACATCAGAGATTCTGTTGTGTTTTCAAAACTATATTGTTTATTGGGGTCAGAGTGATTTGGGGGCAGGACTTGGGATAAAACAAAAGAAAAGCAAAGTGTTTGTTTGTTTGTGCAACTCCAAACTCTAGTTAGCATAAAGAATGAATCAATAAATTCTCCTCTGGCAGCACCGCCGCTTTGTTGTTGCTGTTTTCCAGGCGTTTCTTCTGGACGCTAATGTTGCTGTGAACGGCTCGCAGGCCTTTCTCTGTCTGTGAAGCAGCTTCAGGTGCTCACACGACTAATGTGGAAAAACACACAACCTGGATGTGGATGTGCTTTTATGACAACACTGGACTTCAGAAATCAGCACAAAGTTTCTGACGTTGGAGAGAATGAGTCCTCCTTCAGTCTTCATTGTGACTTTTCTAACAAGCTTCAGATTTGATTCACAAGAAAGTAACGCTGCTCTTTTCTGTCCTCTCTCTCCCCTGTGCCCTTTATGAACTACATTACCCAGAGTGCACCACACAATTCACAGAGAAATTGCAGAGAAACTTAACTCACTCGAGTTTGTTCAAAGTTAATTATCCAAACCTGATGCCATTTATCTCTCAGTTTACAAGTTCAAAATATTCATTTTGAAATGTTCCTTTAAATGAATATACATCCTGAACAGCAGCGTGCAGAGGAGACACCTCCCCAGAGAAAAGGTCCCAGACCACAGTCTAGTCTGAGTACTTGTTTTGTTAATTCTCAACGGAGACTCTGACTGATTGTGGAGAGAACCGATGTGGTTTCTGAATAAAAGTAAAGCGAAATTCTTTGCACACTTTCTTTGTTTTTTTTTTTCCGTCTGTTGCTCTCTAACTCCGGACTCGTTGTGTGGCCGAGGTCACCTGACTGAATTCATGCCGCTCTGAATGGTGCCCGATCTACACAGAACACAAACCTTCTTGTGGCAGTCGGTTGGTTTTGAAAAAGGAAACGGGAAGTTTGCAGCAGCTGTCAGATGTGAAGGAGTGGCGGTCCCTCCCAGACTGAACTGATCTGCCAGGCTGAGTGCTTCACCTCTGACACAATGGAGACGGGTCACTACGAATCGACCCCACTGTGTTTTTGGTGATAAACTTATCTGTAGTTGCTGCAGTTCACCATTTTCATTTATTCTCTGATGTTATTAAACTCACACCAATGGTCAAAATGAATGAATCAAAATAACAGATTCATAAAACAGAAAAAGCTTGATGCCGACTGAAGGACAGCGACTGCATCGCAGGCCGGATCCAAATGAACACCGTCGTCTCCTAGAACAAAGCAAACTGTCTCCATTTCCACTTCCTGTCCACATCAGGAAATGTGAGGTCTAAGTGATGTTTGCTTTGGGGTTCTGCATTTCAGTTTAGCCTCAGGCCTGGAAGCCATTAAGGCCTAATCTGAATCCTGGTCAGTGCTTGTTCCCTGGAGCAGAAACTATAGTTTTATTAGCATCAAATCATACAGAGTGTTGAGAGCACACACACACACACACACATAGACCCAGTCCACATCCAATAATGGCAAAACAGCATCTCATTACTGGCCATTAGATTTGTATTACTTTCATTTGAACTGGCTTAATTTCATATTCATAAGTGAAACAAAGTCACAACATGAAATAGTGGCACAGCTGCATGATGGGAGCTGAGAGACAAGGGCAGGAACAAATGATTCATAAAATGAAACAGTTGAAATGTCATTTATGATACGGGGGCAGGATGTCCATAATTACTGACAAATTGTAACGCCCACTAATGTGCTGACAAGTATGACTACTGTAGGTAATTAAGTTCATAAATACATCAGGTTTTTGAGTGACAAAATGTTTTATTGGAGCTCAAATGTAAATTTATGTGTGTGTGAGTGAGAGGGGGAGGATGGAAACGAGGGCAAAGAGAGTAAAACCTCCTCCATCTCTTTGGCACAATGTCCATACTGAGTAGCTCTCACTGATGGACACAGCACATTAACTGGCTCATTATCAGCCTCCCACCATATGGACTCAGGCCGGGGTGGGCCAGAGCCACCGCCGCCGCCCCGATCTGCACCCCTCTAATTAGGACAATCATACCATCTCCATCATGAGGGCCAGTTACAAAAAATGGTGTCGCGCCCTCAGCGAGATTGGTGTCACCGAGCCCAGACTATGAGAGGCAGGGAGAGGAAACGTCGGTGTGATTCAGCCAGCGCCGCTGAACTCACAGAGCAATTACCCCGGATGAGAGCGAGCACAGTTAAAGGGGGAGGAGAGAGAGGAGGGCAAGTGAATGGAGGGAAAATGGCAGAGAGATGGAAGGTGGCCAAGGTTAAAATGGGGGCCACTGCTGGAGGTTAAAGTATCAATGAAGTTAACATCAGTGACTCTGAGATCGACTGGGAGTGAAGCTGCACAGCTGGATCCTGCCGGACAAGGACAAAGACTTCAGTCAACACACTTCACTTCTGCTGGTCCCTCTGTGCTGCAGGGGAACTCCACACCACAAAGACTGAAAACACACCAATAATCCCCTGTCACTTTAACCTGAACGACCTGTGAACAGGAGAGTTCTCTGTGTTCTCTCTCATACAGGAACTGATCTCCTGGAGGGGGGGGGGGGGGGGGGGGGGAAACAGGAGGAACATTTAACATTGGGGTTTATAGGACTGACTCTCTGATGGCTCTGGACTCTAGTGGTCTCTGGAGGAACTGCAGAGTTCATCTTCGAGTCAAAATGAAACCAAACATGCTTAAATGACTCATTTACAGAAGATCTCTGTTCAACTGGAAATGTTATACTTCCCCTCCAATGCTTCAGTGTTCCATTTTAAAACTGCTTCCAGCCAACGCTTTATACCAAACTATGCTAACCAGCAGCAAAACACATCGATGCAGCTTGATGTGCTGAAGCTGATTCATACAGTATACAGAACAGCAAACATTTATGGGAGATGTCCTCGCGGTTCCCTGATGTTTTATTTTCTTCCCTTCAAGGCAGAATCCTTGAGTCTTAAATTAGGCCCCGAGGGCTGCTGTAGATCAACAGGCAGGTGCAACACGAGGAGGCATTTTCCCTCTTTCATTGGAATGAGACGAGGCTGATTTGAGCCACAAGTGGAGGGAAATGTGTGAGTTTGTCTCTGTTGCTGGTTACAGAATCACATTTGTTCCTGCAGCCTGGGTTCATTAGGCAGACACAGTATTGACCATGTTGTACAGCAAAGTGGAGATCAAACTGATGAACAACAGGGATGCCTGGATTCCTCAAAACAAACTGGAATTGATTGAGTCAGTAAGTTAAATAAATCACATACAAGAAACACTTTGATGTGAGTCCAGCTCCTCCTCTGGATCTGTTAGAGCATCAGAAACATCTGAATTTTGCCCTCACATGTCCAACATTTGATCCTCAAACATACACTGATAAAACCATCCGCTCTGTACAGCAGAACCACTCAGATAATCAGTGACAGGAAGCATCGCTGTCATTATTAGCTCTGTGGATGAAGAATTCTTTGGTATCTTTAATGATTAATGAGTGTGTGAAAGGATTTCCAGTCCCTTTTCTGTGGATTGGGAGAACTTAAATCATAGACATAGCATCAAAAGTAAGTAAAATTATTATATTACCAAAAATTTCATTGAAATAATTTTAAGAAAAGGCCCACTTTACTACTTACTGCTGTTTTTATTATTGTTATTTTGCCATAACTTGTGTAGTTCCTGTTTGCCCCTTCTGTGTTGGAGCACATGTGACACAATATTTCTGTTTATTATCAGATTAATGATTGTATTAATAAATTATAAACTTGTTTAATGTTCTTCCTCTAAAATAAATCTACATTTAAACGTTAGAAATAAAGTAGACTTTTATTCACATGCGATCACATGTAGAGCGTTTTCATTGGTCAGTGTTCCTGCTTGTCACCGCCCACTCTCGCCCCTCCTGGCTCTCTATTGGCCAGCGGCTATTAGGGAAACTTTTCCTCGCTCGTGATTGGCTGTACCGAGTAGGCGGAGGGAGGACTTCCAGGAAATGCTCTGACTGAGTTTCTGTTCGTGCCGGTGTCTCCAGCCGGCGCTGAAGGCGGAAGGATTACATTTTAAACTTTAACTTTAACCTTAAAAAGATCGTTTTCGCTTTATATCGACACGTTTCTGCTCCGAAAGTCCGACAGACGGCTTCCGGTCTCCGGTCGTCCTTCAGAGGTGGGTGAATATTTTTCAAAGGGATTCCTTCTAGCAACATTAGCTGCTAATTAGCTGCCGTTTTCTGGTCTTGGTTTATTTTTCTGTTTCCTAAAAGTTTCATTTAGTTTAACTCTTTAACCGCCGACAGTCACGTGACGGTGCACCTTCTGCCGTCAACCGTCGTGCTGCCCGTGACGTCATCACACCAGGAAAACAGATAGATGACGTAACAGGTGTTATTAGTTTTTCCTGATGACCTCCAGGCTGAAGGGGAGATCATGAATTAGAGTCCACACCGTGATGTTTGTTAGAAATAAAGGAATTTGAACATTTTTTCTGCTCCTTGTTCAGTTGTCATGGCTCCACGGAGAAAGAACGTGTTACCGAAAGAGCTTCCAGCCAACTTCATCATGACGGACACGGAGAGAAAGAGCTGGAGGCTGGGCAGAAAGATTGGTGAAGGGGGCTTTGGACGGATCTATCTGGGTACATTCAGTCACACATGCTGTGACGTAAAATGAAGTTGTACAATCATGTCACATGTAGATTCCCAGCACAATCTCTTTTCTACCGGATGAAGGATGATTGATCTATTTTCCTCTCATTGTGAAATCTCTTTTAATGAATCACTGCTATGAGATTGTCATCTCGTCTGAAACAGTCTAAACTGTGAAGACCTTTGTTTTCCAATCAGCTACAGCTACAGCTCATGCTCGATCTTAGTTGAGTTTTAAAGCTGCTCCAAGTTAAAGTAGAAGAGTTAAGATAATCAGAACTTTTCAGCTTCTCTGTCTCCTTTTGTCTTCAAGCCTCCAGAGATGTGGACAGACCTGTTGTAGAAGACACTGACTTTGTCATAAAAGTGGTGAGTATGCTTGTTTTGTACAAAAGGCAGCTCTAGTCTTCAGGGATGACAACTTTAAGAGAACTTTAATCCACCGTGAGCTGGAAGGAGAAAACATCGTAGTGCATGGATACATGGAAAGTCACGTTTCCTCCTTTTTACTTCATCAAATATCACGTGATTGTGTTTGGAGTCAGCATTTCCCTCAGCCCTTTTAAAAACACGGGACTCTTAGTTTGATACAAGTGCAATTTTTTTCAGATTTTGAGGAAATGCAACACAATGTTTTCCTGTGAACAGTCTAAATGATTCTGCAAACACAATATTTAAAAATGACTGAAGGTGTTTTGAATGCAGCTCAGCCCAGTTTATAGTTAGGACAGCAGCTGAGTCTGTCACTGGTGATCACACAGCTGACAAAATGTACTGAGCTCAAACACAGACTGAGAAATCTCACTGTTGATGTCCGAGAGACCAGAGGAGTTAAAGTTTGGACATTATATTCAAGGGTCTGACATGACAAAGTACTGCTGCTGTAATATGATTATGCCTGTGGTTTAAACACCCTTGGGTGAGGGTGAAAGACACAATGGAATGAGAGAATGATGTTCCTTATCGAAATGGGAATCCCCTTTGTTTGGATGGAGATATTTTTCCTTCAGTTGAAGAGAAGAGTTTTTATTTGGAGCGACGTTCTTTGGATGAGACACAAATCTTTATCTCCACATTGTGATTCAGTCACAGTCAATTACCCGAGTGCAGCTTTAACCAGTAATAATGAAATAGTTAATACTGTGTGCTTGCAGGAGTACCAAGAGAACGGCCCCCTGTTCTCCGAGCTCAAGTTCTACCAAAGGGCAGCCAAAGAGGAGAGCAGTGAGTATCACCACCTGTCCAGCGCCCCAGCAGCTCGCTGGAGCACGAGTGTGTTTGACTGATGAAGTGGCCGCAGACAGAGGCTTTGCTGCGTGCCGCACAGTAATTAATAATAAGCCAAAGCAAACATGCACCTCAGTGGTAGTTAGCCCCCCTCTCCGTGCTTGTCTGGGCTCTCCAGTGCTTTCTTTTGGAGAGGAGCAGCAGAGAGGAAGCCACTCACACGTAATGATGCCCGGGCCTCCACTGAGCCCCTGACCACCTGCCAGCCTGGTTGAGTGCCAGTCAGGCCGGTCGCCATTCAGCCCTGAGCCAGACCCGCTGCTTTGTCTGGGGCCTCTGTGTGTGTTTTCAGTTGTGTGTTTGTACCCTCAACACTGGAAGACTGATATTTGCATGCATGCATTATTACACTTAGAAGGACAAATCAGAATTCTGGACAAAACATTTTCCTGCCTTTCTTCGAGTTCAGGGCTTTTGTTCAGATTCCAGTGAAACTGAGCAGTTTTTTACTGGGATTCAGATCCAGGTTAGAAAATCAGAATATGAGATGGTTGGATTCAGAACCACAAATTTCCTCTTCCTCCACAGATTCGTTAGTTCAGCCATGAGGTGCAAAGCATCAGGAGTGTGAAAACGCAAATTATCCTGTTTATTCCTCTCAATATTTTTCCAGGGAGAAAGTGGATGGAAAGCAGGAAACTGGACTTCCTGGGAATCCCGATCTACTGGGGAACAGGGCTGGCTGAATGGAATGGTTTCAGGTATTGACAAAGAGACATGCCTGATCATCACAGTGTCACTGAAGGTCGGGTAAATCTAGACAGAAGGTTTCTGTGCTAATCTCTTTAAGTGGCTTGTCAGGACTATATTAAGATTCCTACTGGCCAGTTTTTAGGGTGAATGATCTTTTTGAAATTAAATATCTGAGCATTTTGCACCTTAACATTTATTTCAGGGTTATTTTAGAACCTGTAATCTCTGATTGTTCTTTCTACTTTGGTTTATTTGGTTTTTATTTTTCTCCCATGCTAAAAGGGGAGTGAGATTTTGACCTCTGACCTTTAACTCTCCCGCTCAGCTATCGTTTCATGGTCATGGACCGACTGGGCAGTGACCTTCAGAAAGTCTGGAAGGAAGCTGGCCCCCCCCAGCAAGCCACTGTGCTCCAGCTGGGCCAAAGGCTGGTGAGGCCTGAAGGATCTTCACTGAGCCACTTTAACATTAATAATGAAGCTGTTTTTCTTATTTTAATGTCTTTGTGTTCTGTCCTCTCTAGCTGGACATCCTGGAGTATGTCCATGAGAATGAGTATGTCCACGCAGACATTAAAGCTGCCAACCTCATGCAGGGATACAGAGACACTGACAAGGTTTGTCCACAGATGTTCACATGTGAGAACTCTGATTATATCAACAATGGAAATGGTCTGTAGTGTTGATGTGTGTGTGTGTGTGTTGTGTTTTAGATGTACCTAGTAGACTACGGGCTGTCCTACAGATACTGTCCCTGTGGAGTCCACAAAGAATACAAGGAGGACCCAAAGAATAGCCACAATGGGACCATTGAGTACACTAGCCTTGATGCCCATAAAGGACTCAGTAAGTGTTTCATGTCTTCAGTCTGTTTGATTCAGAGTTTTCTCCACACGAGAACTGAGTCAAAACCTGCCTGAACTGTCCCCCCGCCCCCCTACGATTTATGGCAACGTCAGCGTTCACCAAGATTCCAACTTGCCATTTAATTATTCTTCTTCTTGTTTGGAAGACACAAGGGACTAAATCTGAAGCTTTGGTAGATGCTGTCTGAGGTGTACCGAGGTGGTTTGGGACTCGGTCTTCTCGGTGGGTTTGAAGGTGCTCACCATCAGTATTGTCCCGTCTCTAAGCTCCGTCCTCTGGGTCTTCTGTGTCTGTTTATCAGTACATGCAGAATAGCCCCCGCCCCCCGCCACACTCCGCCGTCCTGATATTGGGAACACATTAACTGGCAAATTGCCTACATGCTCCTTCTCTTCATTGACCATCGATTCTCCATCTGCAGCCCCGGCTGAATACCCCAGCATCGTCCTGTCTCTATTTAACAATTCCCTAATTAGCTGAAGTCATAACCTGCATCATGTATTCATCTCCCATTTAATTAAGGCCTTTGGTGTTTGGTGAGAGCAAGGCCCCCGCATGGGTAACCTCTGTACCCGTATCAGCTCAGAATGTCTAATCACCACGAGAAGAAATGTCCCTTCAGGATCAAATGGACCTTATATGACTTCACTTTTATTCAGCTTGAAGGCTCACAGAGATGAAGATGATGATGCTGGTTTTAAACGTATGTAAATGTCTGAACGAGGTCGGCTCCTCACAGCAGAACAAACATCTCTGCTGTGTGTGGAGATGATGGCAGAGGACCACACTCCTCTGACCTGGTGGCGGCAATACGTACAAAGTTGTTGTCAGGTTGCCATGGTGACGTTTGGCAAACAGCTCATGAGCGGCGTTCTCTGCACGCTGAGCTAAACGGTGTAATTATTGCCATTCGGTGGGCGTTGATCGGACAGAAGACCATCTCCCCATGACAAGGCGGTGAAGAAGGGGGGGTTAAGAGTGTGACACTGCAGCCGCTTCAGGGAATCTGAATAACAATAGGAGATAATTAGCAGCATCACTGTTGCCTCACCACCTCCTCTAAAGCCTGTGGAAAGTGTGTATGTGTGTGTGTGTGTGTGTCTGTGTGTCCTATGCTGTTCTTCATATGATGATGATGACAAACTTGTTAAGCCTAAACACTCTGATGTTTCTGTAGCAGTTGATCACTGATGGAGCGACTGGTCGTCTCTTGACGGATTACTGACAGGAAGAGTTCTGAGACGAAACCACAACCAAACTTATGAATCACAGTTCCAGTGAAGTCAGTTTTATTTATGTTCAACAGCTTCAACGTGTTCCTATAAAAAATCAATCCACAGCATTTACAGTATAAAATAATACTGTTTAAATTGGTGGATGTTTCGACTTCAGGTGAAATGATTTTACTTCTGAGTCTGTCTGCAGACCATCAGCTGGCGCCTCCACTGGTTTTAAAAGAAGTCAGATTGTCTTGGAGTCTACGGGAAGATGTACCCCGGTTTAAAAAAAAAAAGAAAAAAAAAGAAAAAAAAGAAGAAGATGGCCGTTTTACAGATTACCACTCTCACGTCTGTGTAATCTGGTGGTTTGTGCCGTTGACCACGTTTCCTCAGACCAGACCAGGCGATCAATGCTGGCTCTGATGGTCAGTCAATAGGTAATTTCTCCAGAGGCGGGTGGCGGCCGTCACAGTATCGAGCTGCTAAAGCTCCCCGAGCTCGTCCCCTCGTGATGGACCTGGTTCACTAGTATTGATAGATCTCACACACACAGTCAGACACAACTGCCTTGTCTCATTCTTAAGGAAGTTTAAATGTCTTCAGTTATTACAGTTCTGTTGTCCGTCCTGATGGAGCTGCTGATGGATCTTCTGCCTCTTCGTGAAATGATTTTATTTAATGCTTCAACAGACTGAAACTGAATAATGTAAAAATTTTAGTTTTGTTATTGTTTTGAGCGGCTCCTCTCTCCGTCTCACTGCAGAGCCATCAAGACGTGGTGACCTCCAGATTCTGGGTTTTTGTCTTCTTCATTGGTTGTGTGGGTCTCTGCCGTGGAACCACGTCCTCAATAATCCAGCGCTGGTCCAGAAGGCAAAGACCAGGTAGGTCCTCCTCAGGTTCCCTGAGGGGTGGGGTGGTCCTAACTTAAAGAATCATGGAGTTTTGTGGGATTTTGTCAGTCGGTCTCTAGAACTGGACCTGGACCTGGACCTGGGTCTTTAAGGTGAGCTGAAGAGCTGGGTGATGTTGGGGAGTCACAGCTGAATATAAAGAGGAAATAAAAACAATAGCACGGAACATCGCAGTTGACTTTCTGCTCTGGATAATATTTTGTGAACTGCCCCTGAGCTCTGTCTCTTTATGTTGTTAATGCCCCCTCTTCCTCTGACCCCCCTCCAGACTGATGGACAATCTTCCAGACTCAGTCCAGCAGCTGGCGTCCAGCAGAACTGGAACAGGTGAGCTGGGAAGGGCAACTTTCTCTTCAAAATAAGAGCACAACACCCAGAATGGACACAGAATGAAGATCATAGACTGCCCCCCCTAAGCTTGTCACATGATCACCAGTGTGCTGGTGTCGGAGTAGGTGAAAGCCAGGTTACCCCTCAGCTGAGTGTGAGACAAAGATACGTGTCACACACAGGCTGTGAAGATCTCTTTCCAGATGATACACATCTGGGCCAAGTTCAAGTTCTTGTTGATGTTTGAACTGATCCAGATGTTACACTGATCCGGGTATTGAACTGATCCAGATGTTACACTGATCCGGGTATTGAACTGATCCAGGTGTTAGACTGATCCGGGTAATGAACTGATCCAGGTGTTTTCCCGTCTGTCCTCAGACCAGCTGGCTGACTTCCTCCTGTATGTGAAGACTCTGACCTATCAGGACAAACCAGACTACCAACACCTCAAGCAGCTGCTGGCCAGCAGGGGGGACAGGTTGCCCCCCCCGGAAGGAGGTCTGAAGGTGAGGGGGGGTCACCCTGGACAGGTCTCAGTCCATCAGTCCATCACAGGGCGGCCCATATATACAGTTAATGGAAGTATAATGAAAAAGCTGTGGAACAGTAAGTAAGGGTCATGAATGTTCTCGGCTTCCTCTTTATTCGTTAACCTGAGAACAGACAGCAGTGGAGGGGTTTACCCCCCCCCCCCACACCTCCCCAGGACTCTGCTCCAATCCCCCAGAATCTCCTCTTGACCCCGCCGGCCCAGAGCGGCCACTCAATGGCCCAATTTGAAGAAGTTGATGAGACACTCTTTACACAGACAGGAAGTTCCCAATTATGCTCCTGATTGGCTCTACTCTGCTGCCGCCGTTAGAGTGGCCGGTTTGATCCCCGTTCAACACAAGTGGCCATTTACAGGCCGTTTAGTGAGGAGGCTAAATGTCAACGTTCACCTGCCGCAAATCACTCCTTCCTGTTCACAACACTTTATTGGAATTCGAGTTTTACTGAAGAGAACCCGAAGCTATGTTTAATTTTATCAGAGAACATAAAACTGTTTCCTGACAGGAAGCAGAGGAAACACAAGATGTGTAATAATAATAATAATAATTCAGTTTTCATCAACAGAAAGCAGCTGGAGCCTGCAGACCCGAGAAAGGCCAAGTCCAGGAGACCAAGTCTAGACCAGTTCCAGCTCACTGCCTGAGGGCCCGCCCCCTCCCTAAACCTTTGCCACAGGTGAGAACCTGAGCTCAGAGTTTTGGTGTGTTAGTGTGTGCGGACAAAGAGTACGAGTCGTCAGATGATTTTAAATTCAGACACAAATGTCACATTTTATTTTGTCTCAGAAGGAGAAAGTGGGTCCCAGAGGAAACCCCAGACCAAGACCTGATTCTGCTCAGACTGACCAAGACAAAGATGTGAGGAGACCCAGACCGGTCCCTGCATGTTACCTCAGGGGCCCCCCGGTCGGCCCCCGGGTCGGCCCCCAAGCCCCAAACAAACAGGTGTGAGACCTGCCGGCTCTTTGACTGAAGCTGCACTGACACTTTTCCTGTTTGACAGAATGATGTCAGAGAAATGTCACATGATCTAAAACACAAAACACCTGAATTATTGTCTTTAATAGAAAAATAGACCCAAACAGAATGACAGCCTAACTGTGACCTCAGTGATGCACAACCACAAAGAAAACGTCTGCCCCCATCAGGACTACGGAGACAGCCATCGTCCCCATCAGGACTACGGAGACAGCCATCGTCCCCATCAGGACTACGGAGACAGCCATCGTCCCCATCAGGACTACGGAGACAGCCATCGTCCCCATCAGGACTACGGAGACAGCCATCGTCCCCATCAGGACTACGGAGACAGCCATCGTCTCCATCAGGACTACGGAGACAGCCATCGTCTCCATCAGGACTACGGAGACAGCCATCGTCCCCATCAGGACTACGGAGACAGCCATCATCTCCATCAGGACTACGGAGACAGCCATCGTCCCCATCAGGACTACGGAGACAGCCATCGTCCCCATCAGGACTACGGAGACAGCCATCGTCCCCATCAGGACTGGGACAGGTCCGCTGTCAAAGGTCCAGGACAGGAAGCTGGTCCCACACAGAGCAGAAGAGCTCTGGACTGGTGGGTCGTGGTGGGCGTTTGCGTGGTAGTCTGCATTTTCGGGGGTTCTTGGGTTTGATGGAGTCTGTCTGAGACGTTTGAAAAAGATTTTTAAGATGGTGAGATTGGCTCCGCCTCTCAGAGCAGCTGACGGGACATCAAAGACTCAGAATTGGTGGGTGGGCATCTTCACTGTGATTGGCTGCAACAGAAAGAAGATACATGTAGCATGACCGCTTCACTGACTGTGGGAAAGAACCACTTTTTATTTTTACTCCACATAAAACTGACAGTGATGGTGCGTTCACAGACCTTCAGTATCAAACATCACTAGAACTGACTGAGCAGACATTTAGATCCTAATGAATCAGCAGCAGTGACATACCTTACTGCAGTAAGGACACTCTCCAAAAACAACACTGAAGCTCTGCCTGCTGGAGGGCAGCGCCCGCAACCACTGAAGAAGGAGAGGAAGGTTTTTCATTATCATCATCATCACCAGTATTCATGTTTTAATACATTCAATTGTTCTGACATTGATTCATTCTCCAAATCATCACATTACATAAGCATGCCGTTATGTTTTGCCTCTTATTTCTATAATTTGATGTTGAATTTAGCTATTACTTCTTTTGGTGAAGTTAAAGTTAGCTGAAAGTCTGCAGCTGCTCTAAAAAAAAACAAAACAAAAAAACTGTTTTTACTGTAAAAACAGGAAGTGGAATTTATTTTTCAACAGTTACACTGAAATGAACAAAACCCTACTAATAATAACTACTTAAAAAAAAATTGTTTGTTGGTCTGTGTGTGTGCGCGCACCTCATACAAACAGGTCTGGTGGAACGGCTGTCCACAGCAAGGGTTGTTACACACCTGATCAGGGAGCTCCGCCTCAAGACGATACGAATAACAAATACCACACTCTACACTGAAGGCCTACACACACACACACACACACACACACACAGAATGGAGGTACACATTACAGACACATTACTGATAAGAGACCAAAACTGGGTGACATCACCAACTAAAGCCATGAACTTTACTGCTACACACACACTTCCTTGTTTGTGTTTTGCTGTAATGAGAAGCTCCTGTTTTTCCGGAACGACCCATTTACATGACGATGGCAGTAAAAAAATAAAAAATAAAAAAAATCAACATCTGGTCAACTCAACTTTCCCACTCTCCTCTGAATGTTAATGAAGCGGAGGCATTAATCACTGCGGTGACAGCAGATAAACACGACACCCTTTCAACCCATCCAGAGAGGGAGGGAAAAGAACGTGAGGTTCAAAAAAAAGAGAGATAAATGATTTTGCATAATTAGAGCGATTTGATAGTGAGGAGGATTCTGCCATCTTTGTTATTCTAATGATCTTATCTGTTAACAACCCAATTAAAGGAGAATCGGAGCCACCTCGTGAAAAACAACAGAGAAAAATATGGAAATACACAGAAAAACAGGCAGGAATGTTCGTCCGCCCCCTGAAGACTCACAGCTCAAACAGACACACAAACATGGATGTAAAAACAACACAGACACACACGCGGCTCCTTGAGGTAATTGTGATTGGGGGGTGGGGGCGGGGGGGGCAAATGTGTGACATACAGATTTTTCGTGGGTGGCAGGTGACGGAAATTCGATCTCCAAAACATCCTGGAGGTTGAGCAAGAGGCTGGAGTCCGGGTTCCTGCAAGCAGACCAGAGACAGCTCCTTCACACACTAATTAACCACATGCAAATCAGGCAGACACACACGGGGGGGGGGCAAAGAAACTGAAACAGGAGAAACCCTCCTTCACTCAGAGAACCATCTCCTGTCAGAGAGCTGACCATCATCGTTCAGAGGAACTTACCACAGGTGCATGTTGGCGTTCAGCTTGTTCCTCAGCGGCGTCACCACTGCAACAGCAACACAAGCAGAAATAATAAAATCCTTACTGTTAGTCTGCTGAGATCGGACTGAGGGGTGTCTGGTCCTACGCACCAAGCTCAGCTCCCAGCAGGCAACACTCCGGCAGCATCTTGGGGTGTTTGGGATCCACCTCCACTTTGATGGACACGTTGTTTCCTGAACACAGACAGCAAATTAGGCTCACAGAGTCAGGACAACGTGATTGGCTGGCAGCATTACGTACCGATGGCGATCCGCCTCATGGTGTCGGACCGGCTGGGTTTTTCTGGCTCCAGAATCCAGGTCTGTCTGTCGATCTCGTCCAGGACGTCCCAGAACTCAGTCAGGGACTCCAGAACCAGCAGGAATTGGTGGTGGATCTGGGCCAGTGTGCTCTACCAGACCGGATAAAGAACCGGATTAGGGATCAGCTTGAAAACCAAGAACTCTCATTAGTCCAACAGATGAGTGACACCAAAGTGTTGATGAAAAACAGCGGGGGGGCTGACGGAGGTGAGGAAAAGCAGTACGGAGGGAATGAGAAGGAAAAAATTTGGTGAAAAAATGAACCAAAAATTACGGGTCATTGTGCCAACACAGTGCACACAATTAAACATCGTCCAGGTGCCGAGAGCCGCAGCAATTACAGCCCAATTAATGGCGGTGGCGTGATTACAGTTGCTGCTCAGGAGAACGGCACCCGGCCCGGTTCACACGAACAGGAAGAAGAGCTGGTAATTGAATTCCTGCTGGAGCTGACAGAAGAACATGGAGAGATGGAAGACTGTCTGAAAGACGGAGCTCGGATCCGTCTCAATCAGTCTCTTTATCTATTTAGAATTTCTCTGACCTCAATTTAGCTGTGAGAAGTCGCCAAGCTGAAAGGATCCACTCGTCTCCACACAGACGCCATTTAACCTGTTTTACCCGTTTTCAATAAAACCTCAGCAGCTTCTGAGTAACAAAGAAATCAGCTAGTATTATTCACTCAGAGGCCACGCCCCCTGGTCTGTACAGGAAGTGTACAGATGACTTAGATAAAGCTCTCTCTGAGTTTCAGGGGTCGAAGGTCAATATCAGCTACACATTGAGGGAGTTTCAGGGCTGGAAATCAAATTTTTAAGTTGAAGATCTGGATCTGGACCATGTTCAGAATTGTGTTCAAAGTTCCTCCTCTGAGACCAGACCAGTGACATCATCACCATCCTCCTCCTGCTGCAACAGTTTAAACTCTAATCAGAAATAAAGTGTTTCATGGTCAAAGCAGCTGTTAGCTCTTTGAGTTTTTTGTTGTACCTTGTTTCTTTCCCTCCATCTCGCTATGTGTTTACACACACATTTCTTACAGTCATAGTCACTTTGTCAATCAAAAGAACTACTGCTCCATATCTGAGCACTGCATTTCTGAAACAAATATATTGTGTGTGTGTGTGTGTGTGTGTGTGTTGAGCTGAGACATGGCAGCCGTACAGTGAGGACCAGCTTAGAACAGCGCTGCCGTATGGAGCCTGTCTGCCTGCTGTGCTGTTGATGGATCTCTCCCACACTGCAACATGAAGTGTGTATGTGTGTGTGTGTGTGTGTGTGTGTGTGTGACTATGTGCCTGTGCCCAAACCAAGTGTGTTTGTGTGTGTGTGTGTGGCGGGGGAAGGGCTTGTCTGTCGACAGTCCTGACATGTTCATTTGAATGAGTAATTATTGCTTGCTCTGTTGCAGGGCCAAGACGTGCCACTCTGTGCATTTGTGTGGAACTAGAACGGAAGAAAAATAAACCTGTGTGTAGTTTGTGTCCTTTGTGTTTGCAGGCTATACGAAGGGGATTTTTAACAAACAGAAAGTGAACTATTAAGACACTGAGAAAGTCTGAGAGAGAAATAAAAACATTATTAATTTCAATACAACTACAGATGAATCTGTTGATTATTGATTCATTAATTTCATGTCTGATGAACACAACCTAAACTCGTCCAGTTAATCATCTTCTCTGAAGTTCATCTGATGATCTCTTTTATGGACATCAGGTCTATTGAAGTCTATAGGAAAATGTCCCTACTTTTCCACTAATCAGTTGATGTGGCGATGCTGAAACAGGAAGTGTGTGACGTCATGACAATGCTGACCTTCTGCATCAGCTTAGAGCATTTTACAGCACGGGTGCTCTGAGAATCTCATTCACATCAATGGAAAATTGTTACCAAGTAACATATTTGAGTCAATTTGGTCCTATTAAAGTCTGACAATCATCTTGAGGCTGAATGTGATTCTGTGGTGTTAACGCAAAAATAGTTTTTATTCATTATGAGGAAAATTTATTTACCGGATGAATCTGAACGGAAGGAAGTAGCCTTCACATTTACTGTTTGTGAAGTCAAAAATAAACTTTGACCTTTTAAGTTCTCCAGAAAAAAAGACAAAACATGCAACACGATGTTCAGTGTCAAGGTTTGTTTTTAGGTTAAATTAAAGAAACTCATTATGTCAGACGAGCCGTCGCTCTGTGTGTTGTTGTTTTAGCTGTGAAGGTTGTTTCTTGTTTACACTATGACTTTTGGATTACAGCTCTTCACACGGGTACTTAACCCCCGAGCTCTGAAAACCTCCAACAATATGAACCGCTGAGTGATTCTGAACAAAATGAAGACGAGATTAAAAAATGTCACGTGAGTGTTTTCAGTTAGTGTGCAGCTTCATATAAAGAGTCAGTGGAAACAGACAAGAGCTGCAGGAAGCTCCAGCAGTAATCTATATTCTTCATGTATATTTAAGGTGAAGGATGTGACTCACCTGTGGCGTCCATGTTATGAGCAGAGGCAGCGGCAGGTCAGCCGAGCACTCCGGAGCTTCTGCAGGATGCTGTTGGTGCAGACGGAAGGCAGATTTACTGTCAGCTCAAGTGTTTATTTTGGAGACTAAGTGATCAGCTGAACGTCAGAGCGAACCTGGTTATTGGTCTGAACTGTCATTATTGTGTTTCAGTGTCTTACAAAATCCTCAAGACAACACAACTGTCTTTGAACTCTGCAGCTTCTATCACTAAAGCACTAATTCAGAGCCTAAGGGACCCCCCACCCCCGAGGCTGATGTCTGTCCGTCATGTCCTCACCGTCAGACTCCTGAGGTCTCCAATAAGAAGTTTGTTGAGGACACAGACTTCCTGTCTTGGTTCACCTTCAGCATCACACTCCTCTCTGTCCTTTCCTCTGCCCGCCCTCCCCTCCAACCAGTCTCCTCCTCCCCCCCCCAGCTGAGCCTCGGCATGTCCGTGCCAGTGCTCCTCCCCCTGGCTGTGCCTGCTGAGGGATGACCTGGCGCTGGATGTGATGGAAGCAGCTGGAGTGGTGGGACGACTCCAAGCTATTTTTACGCCGTGCCAGAGGAGAGAGCGGGGCCAGGTGGGCAGGTGGGCACAGAGTGGGCCCCCCCGCCCGCCTCGTCTCTGGTGGATGTCATCTGGGTTTAGGTAAGCCACACCTCCCTGCCCACCCACCGGCCCCCAGGATATGGACTCCTCCTGCCACTCATGACATGCTATGCTGATCTTAAAGGCTTTCTCACAGCAGCACTTTAAAAGAATCACATCCAAATATTCTGCACTTCTTTTCTCTTTTCTAAACTTTTTGAGATTTCATGTTTTGTTGGCTGATCCAAATTAGCTTTATTTTGTATACAAACTTTGAGCTCCATTCTTCATGAAAAGTGAAACTAAAGTTTCAATATCATGCCTGTTTCTTGGTGTGAAGATCTCAGAAGGTTGTGCACCTGCTCAGATCTGGATTCTGATTGGCTGACTGTGTGTTTTACCTTGGACTTGAGTTTGATGATGAGGATGTGCTGCCGACCAGCAGAGTCCTGCACCTTCAGCCTCAGGGTCTGAAACTCTGTGTCTATCGAGAGCAGCCTGAAGACACAACACACACAAGAAATCAACACAAACACACAACCCTGTCCACCAACAGCCACCTTCATCCGTCATCAATCACAGCACAGAGCGACATTCAGATCTGAGCTCGTCAGCCTACAGATTTATCACTGGGTGACGTCAGGCTGCACTAATTTAATGCTTCTGCGGTGGAATAAAAGTTGTGACAGACTCGGTTATCTCCATGCTGAATCATCAGTAACAGTGGACTTCATGCTTTCCGACTGGGTCGGGGCGGCACGCTGAAACGCCACCTGATCGGAGCTCCAGTCGTTGCGGCTGTTTTGAATCCGATCAGTTTTAGAGTGACATTATTGGCTCACAATCAGATGACCGTCTACTTCCTGTTTATATCGACACACTGTGGCCGTGTGCGTGACTGGTGTTTTCAGTTGTGATAATGATGGAGGATACTTCAGACAACAAGGGGGACGCCAAAGGCTGTAAAAAGCACTCAGAATGCATTGAAGTCTATGGGAAAATGTCTCCTCCTCAGTAAACGTTTTCCTGATGAATTTATGGTCTCAGTCTCTACTTTACAGTCTTCTTCAATGAAAACACGATTTCTTTGGGTAAAAAAACAAAACAACAATGGTCAAAACAGCAGCTCACAAACCAGCATGAAGTCTTTCCAACAGACGGAGGAGGTTTAACTGTCATGACATGAATGTTGTGTAGTTTGTCTGAGCAATAGCCAGGTGCATCACACAGCAACACAACCAGTGGTATCTAATTAGAGAGGATCACGTGTCTTGAGCTTCAGCCAACCTCACTGCAGCAGGAAGCAGAAGACGGCAGTGACTTCAGCGGTTACTGAGTCTGACTCAAGCTTCAAATGATGCGTCTTAAAATGGACCCTCCAGCCTGTAAATCAGACCTGCTCCATCGCAGCTAATTATAACCTATTGAGGCTGAGGACAAAGCACTGATGTGGCCTCAGCATGCATCAGCTCCTCTGGCAGATTTACTGCCGCTCCAGTCCGTCTCCACTCTGCTGAGATTTGAAGACAAAACACTGATGTGAGACAAAGGATGTGGACGGTCCTCCTGCAGATTTACAGTGTGCAGGACAGACGCTGTGTGCTGAGGCCACGTGGCTGTATATCTGCCTGGGATTTATGGCGTGTGGTGGCAGGGAGCGCTCTGAGCGCCATGCTCAGGGATGACACACACACTTAGGGAAGTGATGGAATGATGGGAGACGGTGTCCGATTTGCCCGACTCATAAAAGCGTCCACTTGTTCCAACACTCACAATCAAACAGCCAGCTTTGAAGTGTCATACACACAATGACAACAAACACACAAACATGATATCATCATCCAGCCAACTGAGCTCAGTGCAGCTTCCCAACAAACTCAACTGATGGAAACATTTCTCCTCTCAAACATTCTCATCACTACCCGAACAGCCAACAGCAGCAAACACACTGATTCATTTATAGGACTTCACGTTAAAGTAGAAGTTTTGTTTTGTGTTTGATAAAATAATGGAAGGCCTGACTGATCAACCAACTTTGAAGGTTTAGGTCTTTGGGGAAAAAGTCAGGCACACACAAGTTTCCATCTCTTCTCCTCTGGGGGTGATGCCAGGATATCAGGGACGAGCTGCTGCCCCCCCGCTGGCCATGATGGAAACAGCACGACAGTCAGACGTCCTGCTGGGAAGACGGATGAGAGCATCTTATTTGTAACTCCGCAGCCAAGCGAGCTACTTCCAGACGGTGCAGAGCGTGAGTGTGTGTCTGAATTTTACTTGACAAAGTGATTCATGACCAGCGAGATCAACAGATCTCACCTGGATTTAACTCTAACTCCGTAATTAAAAATAAGAAAGTCAGTCATTAACAGTAATTCCTTCAGGTCAATCTTTGCTAGAACGACAACATTTCAGGAAAAGTTTTCCTCAGTTTGATATAGAAAATACAAAAAACACTTTTTACTTATCAAAAAAGAAGCTCCTCCTTGGAAACTTTCTTCTCCTTGAGCCCAGTGGCCCCTCTGACCGGCCTCTCTGTGTGATGGCATGCTATTGCCATGATAAGAGCAGATGTCGCTCGCTGCCAATGCCAGGAAGCTGAGAACATGGAGTGCCAGCTGTGGCCCCAATGAGCCCCAGAGCTTCACGGGCCACCAATAGATGGCGGCCGACCTACTTGACCTCATTTCACATTAATTAACACACACTATGCCATCTCCAGCCAATTAAGATGACCATGCTCCCAAAGGCAGAAATGGAGACGGAGAGAGACAAGGACTCACTTTCCGAGCCAATCAACAGACAGTATTACAGCTGAACACCCCTGGTGGCTATTAGCATGGCCCACACAAATTAAGACGCCAAGTGAAACTGGAGTGCTTTGGAGATTGAGGTTCACTGTGTATAATGTCTCCTCCCTGTAACAGGACACTGGAAAAGGTGTTGGTGTCATTTCCAGCAGAAAGCGTACCGTCACCTCTCCTTCTCCTATTAAAACCTGAGACTCTTCAATTAGAGTCATTTGCATTTCGCTAATATCATAATTGTAGCCGTGGTCATTAATAGGAAAGTGGAAAATGAGTGTAGTAGTCGAGGCTTAATCCAAGCTGGGGGAGAACAGAAACCCCCCACCTCCTTCTCTCCTGATGAGAGAGACGATGGTATTAGCAGGGCCTGAGTTATTAAATATGACCTGGATTTAACTTTAACTCAATAAGTAAAAAAAGGAAGCTGTTTGTTAATGTGAAGCTGCACCCTCCTCCATCTCAACTCAGACTGACTCATGTGTTCATCTCCGTTCTGAGGAAAACACACAGCAAAATAGCAAAATAATAATGTGAAAGTGTGAATATGATATAGATTTTTTGCATATCAAGTAGTCGATGATGGTCATCACCATTTGACAAGTTAGTGGAAAGTTAGTTGAAAACTCTGCTGCTCCTGTAGAAGCCCACTTACTTGTCCCACCCGAGGGTCTCCATCTCAGAGATGAGCTGAGAGTAGTACTGTGGAGGTGGGATGGAGCTGCACTCAGGACGGCTCTTCAGTCCCACTTCCTGCAACCAGAGAGAGCACTTCTTATTTTAAACCCAGATTACTCTGCACATTATTACACAACTGCCCCACTCTGCACCACCGTGTTTCTGCTTCAACCAAACAAGACGACTCAGGGCCAAGAGATCCTGCTCCGTTGTTTAGTGTTAACCATATAGGCTGGTACACTTTTCATTAATCTAACAAAATAAAAATGAACATGTGTGACTTACAATCAAGGCTATTGATAGCACCTGAAGGTTCCTGCATATTTCCCAATCTGAAAGCAGCGATGTCAAAGTGAAGGTGTTAACCGCTGTGATTATCCTCCTTACCATCACAGTCTTCAGCTCCAGCATGAAACTGACAAGATCGGCCGACTGCTGCAGCCTCTGTGAGGAGTCCAGGGAAGGAGAGAAGACATCCTTGAATATGAGGATAATGAAGTGACAGTGTCTACTCTTTTTTTCTCCTCCAGCCAGCCATTCAAATCAAACACAGTGTTTGTGATTAATGGGGGCTGCCACCAGCTTTAATAATTAATGATAGCTTAAAGGCTGTGAAAATAATGAACTTTGCAGCCCGGGGTGAAATATCAATCTCATCCAAATAACCCTGAAGGGCCACATAACAAATAGGGACATTTTCCAGGCGATGTTAATTAAACAGTGAAAAATATTTTTCTCTGCTTGTGAGTGAGGCAAGCCTAATGGGTGACAGGGAGAGTACAGGAGCGACGCCAGGACTGATGCAGCAAGCACAAAGGAGCCAAAATGACATGACAAAAACAGACAAATAGATAAAACACAGCACAATCAAAGCTGGATGACACAACAAACATATTATCAAACCTCAAGCAGCACAGGGCTGGGTGCCACGTGGGAGGAACTTACCTGCTTCACTATGTGCTCATATCCACGCAACAGGTGCTTTAACTTGCAACTGCAGTGCAACCTATAACACAAAGTTATGAACAGTCACATCAGTCTGAAGGTTCTCAGTCACATCAACACAAAAATAACACACATTCTGCAGCTGCTCTCAACACTGATCTTATGCTTTCTGCAAAGGTTAGCACAATTGGAGGAGTGTCCTGTAAAGAGCGGTGTGGTGGTGGTGATGATTTATACCTGGCCTGTTTAAGCTGGCGATCAGCTGGCAGCTGAATCCTGAGTCTGAAGTCCTGATCCTACAAAGGAAATTAAATCACATTTTCAGATTATTATACTAAAATCAAGCAGGAGTCTCCAAACAAATCAGCTCGTTGGCAATGAATAAAAACAACCTGTTCATGAAGAGCATTCAGTACTCCATTCAGAAATCGTCCAGTATTGTTTTTTAATAAATTAGAGGAGCCAAAGTTCAGGACTGAACACAAACTCAAACCAAATCTGAACCAACAACATCGACTCTTCAGCTCGGCTTAAAACTAACAGCTGATATTTTATTAATGACCGTAAGGAACATAGAAATTTATCTGGAATCACACACCATCCACCACTCAGGTGAACGCGTCCGTTTCTTGAAATATTTATTTTTTCCAATGTAGTTTGGAGGCTCGCTCCTACAGATAATAACATGACAGGATGTTTGACTCGGTTACCTGCACAGTGATGAATCCGTCATAGATGGTTTTCTGTCTGTTTATAGCTAAAAGTAACGGATTATCTTTGACCAGTGAACTCTCCATCGAACTTTCAGTCACAGCACTTCCTTAGCACTTCCTTAGCATGTCAGTAGCTGACGAGCTAACAGGGATTTTATGGTTTGGATCGTTCTGTGAGCTGAAAGACGTCCGAAGTTAAAAACCATTGACACCAGAAACTGACGAAAAAACAAACGTGACAACGTCTAAAGTTGGACTCAAATGGAGCGCGAAGAAATGACGTCGGCACGTAAATACCGTGACGTCACACAGGCGCGTTCACCGACCAGCAGCAATGTCGGACATTGGGACAACTCGCGTCAGCACAAATGATTCTGCTAAAATAACACATAAAAAGTGAGAAGAGGAAATAACAGGGTGAGCCCTCGTGTGGCCTTCAGCCAAGAAACAGCATAAAACTAAAGGAACAATCGGAGACTAAGCTTTCCCCTTAAACATTTATATAGACTCATACAAATTACGAACACTCCATTGTAGTCTCTGAGGTGTCATCTAATTTGTCTTTGAATTTTCTCCTCATTTTAGTCACACTTCCTCTTTTTTCTTTATTCTTCTTATTTTCTGTATTCTGATAATGTTGACAGTTCACTTGAACATGGAGAGGCTGACGGCGTTAGCAGCTGTGCTAATGCTAACTCCGGCTGCCGAGTCGGAGGATTTTACAGTTAAAGGAGATAAATTCACCAAAACTGTGCAAAAGACAGACCTGGGCCCAGACCAGAATCAGAGAGCAGCAGACAGGTCAGGAAGTGTATGGTGTTTAGGGTTAGTTGGTTTATGTTAACTCAGTGTGGTCAGCTGGGTCTTTGGACTCTTTGGATCTGATGAGACGTTTCTCAGACCACCTGGTAAACTTAATGTTGGTTTTCCTTTTTTTTCTTTGGGTTAGTCTCCACCAGCCCCGTGAGCTTCTACCTTCTCCACTTTGTTTTGACCTGGATCTGAAGTCCTGACCTGGCCTCAGACTTAATGGCTGCAGCTTAGCAGGTAACAACAGCAGTATAATTTCAGCTGCGAGGTGGACTTAAAGAGGAAAAACGATCAAATTGACGGCTTGTAATTCTGGCTCATGTTTATTGTCTGCTAACTTAAATCAGCCGGTAACTCCCCCTGACTCACTGTGCATTAAATTGCTTCAACATATGGCAAATAGAACTCTGGAGATGTGGCAAATTCCTATTCTAATCCAATCAAAATATGATTACTACAAAAGCACACTCCAACAATGCACTCTTGTCTCTCAGTTTCCTTTGAGCCGGTATTCATTCGAAGCGCCGTGAGAGAGAGAGAATAGGAGTGTGTGATTATACTGTATAGAGCCCGTGAGGGGAGTGTGTCAAAGCATGCATGCCACACAGTGTGTCTGGAGAGATTGATGTTTTTGTCATCCACCTGCTTCAAAGCTGTAAAAAGCCGGCTGATGCAAATAGAGAAACCTAAGCCAGGCAGACTCAAACAAAAGAGAGAGAACCTCACTGCTCCTCTTTGCACATCTGTTTTGGAGGAATATCTGAGTTTCTGTTGTGACGCACACTGGGCTCAAATGAACACTGAATCTGACTCTTGTGTCTGGGAGTGGGTAAGTGTTGAATGCCCTTTTTTGTTCTGTTAGAAAAGTGGGAACAATTTAAGGATTTTTTTTCTGTTGTGTGTTGTGGGTCTTTTTTTTTTAATACAATGCATTACCACAGTGGCAGCTGCCTCTCTCTTTCTGTCTCTTTATGTCTTTCTCTTTGGCTCGCTCGCTGTTGTCACAGAGAGAAAATCTGCAGGCGTGCAGCGCGGCCGGCTCTAACGGCTTTCCAGTTGCAAAAAGGGCATCAAAATGTAGCATCAGAGGAAAGCAGAGGGGCAGATGCTTATAAGCGGTGAGCTCTCTGTCGTCTTCTGTCTCTGTCTCCTCTCTCCCTTTCCCTCCCTCTCTCTGACCGTCCTGCCTCCAGCGCTGGGCTCCGTTTGAGAGAGGAATGATCTATGGTGCTTTGTTTATCACTGGCCATGGTCACTTCTCTGGAATGCAATTGGCTGGAACTACACCGTGTGGGTCCTGCACCCTGCGTCTATCTCTCTCGCTCCTTCTCTCTCTCTCTCCCCCTCTCTCTCTTTCTCTCTCTCTCTTTGAAGCAAGACATGAGCAGGGGTACCTCGTCCGACATGCCTTTTTATCCCTCTCGTTCTTTTCTTCTTCTTCCCTCTTTTATTGTCCGCGGTGTTTTGCATGTATCTGAATGATAATGGGACATATTGTTGCCTGGAATGAGGATTGATTGAATAGCTTGACAGTAAAATATGCTCGAGACATTCAGTAGTTTGTGCATGCCCAGTTGTAAATTATCTTGTGTTTTGTCCTTTTTGAGCACCATTTTAAATATGCACTTCGTCTTTTTTTATTTATTTAGGTGTCTAATCTAAATAAATGTTTCATGATTCTGACCACAGAGGGAGGGTTTCCAGCTCTTTATCCAATTTCTCTCTGACTATTTTAAAATAAGCTAACAAATAGTGACATTTCTCTCTTTTTTAAAGAAAATTTACTGATTTACTAGAAAAAAAAAAATTCCTTCTTTTTCTCACCTTTTTTTTATTTTATAATTTCCTGTACACATTACATACATAGGAAGTTTCTATTTTAGGCTCCATTCCAACCCCTTTTTTTAGTTAATCTATTGCATCCCCTCTTGTGAATACTGTATTTGGCTTGAATTTACTGTAACTCAAGCAGCCTGATTAAAATCTGGCAGCACACACTCTGACGTGACAACATTTTCATGTATGTGATGATTCTCCCTTTATTAACGTTGTATCATAAATATGAGTGAGTGAAGCAGCCGTCAACAATTACTTTTGTTTTCTGTGTGTGTGTGTGTGTGTGTGTGGAGTGTGAGAAGTCTTTGCTGTGGATTAAGACCTCACTGATGGGTTTGTGTTGAGACTGTCTGACATGAGCTGATGGGAAGTCGGTCGTCACTCCTGCAAACCTATGAAGGAGACACTAGGTGGAACTGGGGGGTCACTACATTTGTGTTTTTGTGTGTGTGTGTTGATCACAGCATTAGACCACAGCAGTGTGATCATTCTGATATTTAATGTAAAGTGTGTGACATTGTGTTTTAAAGTTTATTAACCATTAAAGGCTGATTTATGGAGTGGCAGCTCTTTAAGGGAAGAGTCCTCAGGGGCCTTTAGGATTCAGGTAATGTGGACTCTCACTATGCATTCATACTTTATTATATCAATAAAAACCAAAGAACACCCCCCGCCTCCCCTCTATATCTCGACATCCGTACTCCCTTTGGCTGAATCATGGATAACCTTATCTATTGATACTATCCAGATAATTTCATAATCCAAGCCGGGGCTCATATCCACGAGGCAGAAACCAAACACAAGGATGTGGATGCAATACATGTCCACTTCAGCTGATTAGTGTGTGAAGTACGCTTGTTAGGCATACTGTGAAGTGTGCTTGTTATATCTCCGGCCCGAACGCTTGATTACCGCCGGCGTTTCACTAACCGACGGCTGCGTGCAGAGACGGCGCCGGGTGTGATGTGTCCGATGAGTAATGGAAAACTGGGAAACATTAGCAGCTTGTGTAAAAACGGCAAGTTTAATAGAAAACTGGGTGAAATTAATTCACATGACAGTATTGTTGGTGGCTGACACTGAACGACATTAAATGAACATGTGCTCCAATAATAATGTATATTACCCAAAAGTCTTTGTTCTTTTATCTCTTTTTGCACCATTTTAAGTAGGGCCAGTTGAATATGTTATACCATATGCTGTATTATTGGACATGCTCCTCCATAATGCATGCATTCCAACAAGAATCCCTCAGTAATTGTGTGACTGAATCTAATATGGGTTTGAAATACAATGTGAACTTTGTGGGGGAGGGTGGGGTGGGGGCGGGCTGGGGGGGGCGGCAGCCTGCTGTGATTCTCCATCTGGCCTGGGCAGCATTGGAATGGACCATCTTCCTTTGCAATGCCCAGAATAAGCTTCGCTTTAAAGGATCAATTCTTTTATTATTGAAGTCGGTCTCAGTTGTGCAGGCTAATACATTCTGCATTGATCTCTCTGCCGCCCCCCCCTCCCTAAAATCTTTATTGCCATTCCTTCCAGCGAGGCTCGCATTTAAAAAGATATGTTCGGCAGAATAAAGATTTTACAAAGTGACTGGAGGACAAATAAGCCCATAAACTCAGGTATTCACATTTTAGTGGGGAAGGAAAGACAGAGGAGAAAAAGGAGTTGGAGTCGCCGGCAGGCATTTTGAATATCATTACCAGCTTTGCAGGGAGAAATTGAAATCATAAGCACAAGGAAAGTACCTGGTAATTAAAACTGTATCACTGTGCCAAGGCTTTGATACTTGCTCAGGAAGGTGTATGCAAGTGTGTGTTTCTGCCTGGATGTAGATTTCCAGGCTGCACAAATTTTAGTGAGGTTTGTTGGAGGATGTGAGAGCGTGTTTTGCACTTTTTTTCCCTCCCACCCTGTAAGAAGGATGTCTGTTGATGACAAGTTGTACAGAGTGTGTGTGTGTGTGTGTGTGTGTGCGTAGGGTCTCCCTAGCTTATTACTATTCACGTAGCTGCGACTCGTCCTGGTTAGTTTCCAGTTGTTTTCTGGGCTGAGGCTGAGTAGTAGCAGTAGTATCATATTCGTTAGCACAGTTTTTTATAATTGCAATTGTAATATTCATAAAAGAAGGAAAGCATCTGGTCCCATCGTGTTTTCACTGAATGTGTCTTCGGTTTGCGGCCTGTGAAACAGCTTGACGTAGCTGTATCAAAATCAAAGCCTGAAGCATGAGTGCCAGACCCTTATTGAACAAATTTGCACCAGTGAAGCCAGCAGTTGAGGACATTAATGATCTGGACCCACTGGGGTCTGGTGCTCCGAGCCCACAGGCTAACCGCTCGATCCCCAATCAATAGCTTTTTATTAAAATTGTTTGCAAGGCAACACAAATCCATATTGTTTTGCCTCGTACAGGGGCACCCGTGTGAAATATGTCGGACATATTTATATATTTTTTTCCAGACGAATGCAGAAAATGATTGGTTGATATGCATGAGAAAAAAACAGAGGGGCAGTGGTTTTGGCATTATTGGAATATCCATTTCAATATTGATTTTCATAAGAGATGCATTTGTGATTATCTAATATTCCTTTCCCTCAACAGGGCTGAATTACATATTATATTATCCTTGGTATTAAGGCAAAATTAATAACACAAGTAATTATAATACTTATGTCTAATGATATGCTGCGAGAGCTCTATTGATTCAGTGGAGATGCATCTCGAGGAAATGGCTTGGAGCTTTGCCTGCTGACAGGCGCTGCCAGCGTGCTCCACTCTGCCGGCAATATGAGACCGACAGCACAAAATCAGCCTCAACCCCCCCAGCCCCCCTGTCATTCCATACCGATAATCCAATCTGTGGTCAGTCAGAAACTCTATCTAGTTTCTGAGGAGTTCGTTCAGGTGCTGATTAGATCTTTTAATTTATTCCTCATTAGAATACACAAAAATTAAGACATCACAATAAATTCCCCTCGTTTCATGTTAATTTCCTTTATTAGATTAATGGGATCTGAATGAATTCACCTACTTGGTGTGTTTCTGGTTTTATTCTTTCGCACACAGACGAACAGACTTTACAATTTTCTGTGTCTAGAAATCATGTAGAAATCAAAACCAAGTGAGGATTGTTGGATTTAGTTCAACAATACAACTCAGCTGTAATGAACTGCGTTGTTTTTTTGTTATTTGTCTTTTACAATAATTTCCAAAGAATTATGACTCTCAGAAACGTACAGCTTCCTCCGCCTGAAACAAAGCGACTGATCATCTGAAAGCTTTTTACAAGCAGCTATACAAATTGTTCTTATTATTATAATTTTTAAGTTAATGTTAAATCAGAGTCTTGATGCTCATACACGCCCCTGCACTGATCTTCAGCACAAATGTGTTCTATGCTGCAGCAGCATGTGGCAGATGTATGTGCATGGCTTTTAATTCTGCCTCTTTACTGCAATTTTATTGTAAAAGAAAGAACTTTTACTGCTTCAACAGAGGAAAGCATGTGAGGAAAAATAACATGAGAGGAGCGCAAATCAGTGCGCGGTGGTTTTGTCCCACCTCGACCTGATGTTGCCACTAATCAGGTAAATTCTTGCAGGTAAACCCGTCATGAGGAGTGTTTTTGTCAAACGCACACCAGTAATTGTTGAACACAGCAGCTCGTCCTCCTCTCTGGTTTCATCCTCAGCCTGAGAGGTAAGAGGACACAGAGCTGCAGTTACCAACAGCCGCCAAAAGAGGGCAACATGATGTCAGAATTGTCCCCCCCCTCCGCCGCCACCATCAGTAGAACCACCACCACCAGAGCCCAGTGTAACCCCGTAAACATTTTTTGGGGGGGAGTGGGGGCTTGTAGGTGCTGGGTTAAATGTGTAAGTAACAATAATTTGCATTTACGCCTGGAAAGGCTTCCCCCTCTCTGTCATTCTGCAGTTCAAAGCTCTCCTCTGTTCTCCTGGCAACAAAGCCCGCCGCCGCCGCCGCCGTCTTGTCACACATATGCCAGATAGCACTTTGGAGTGGATGAAGTTCTTCACAGTCAAGGTGTCATTACGGAAGACCTTGCCTCAGTGCAGCAGCCAGCTTCAAAAAAAGAAAAAACAACAAGGGGGTGGTGGTGGTGATGGTGGGGTAGAAAGGGGAAATTAAAAATGCCACTCTGCCTTCTCCCGCTCTTCATCCTTGCTCAGAAGTAGCGCCGCCAGACCCCTGAACGTGGGCTTTTTTGGGCCTCAGCCAAGGACGTTCTCATGCAGAACAGCCTCATGGTGCTGAGCTGATTTAGGTTTCATTTTGATTTGTCAGATTCCTCTCACTCAGTGACCGTCGTTCCTCCGTCTTTGATGAGGTGGAGCCCAGCGGCCGCCGCTCACTCCAAACGGCACTCACGGATGAGATGCCGACCGACACCTTTCGCCCGTCCCTTGTGTTTGGGCGGCGACAACCCCTCAGCCCATTTGTTCCATGATGTGACAGCATTGATGATAGGATGACAGATGTCTTACCAGCCCACCCCCCTGTGCCAACAACCACCATCCACCCCCACCACCCCTCTCACACTGAGACAGTTCGCCGGTCGGGTGGGAGGCGACCACAGAGCACAGCTGCATTGCTCAAGTATGGCAGAACCCCCTTAACCCTACCTTCCCTCCTCTTCCTCACTCCCCCTTTATCCCCCCACCGGAGGAGAGAGCGATACGCCTCTTTGGCACAGCGCTGCCTCTTTGTTCCCTGCCGGGGCCGGCTGCAGGCAGCGGGGTCAGCTCTAATTCAAGCTCTGGCCAGAAGAGGACGACGTGCCCCGCATGGCAACAGGGGCAGGAGGCTGGGGCAGGAGGCTGGGGCAGAGGAAGGCCCGCCACCGTGGCCACATTCACTCTGATTATGAAAACCAGCTGCTTATTCCTAATAGTTATATTCGTTGCCAGTTAGTAATCGGCACAAGGCCTAATTACATGTACTGTAATTGGTTTCACATGGAACAACTGTGTAAAGTGTAACGCTGCAGCACTGCCTGCACACAAGCTGTATAGTTAGTCTGCTGACATCTGAACAGAAGGACGAATGAAACAATCCACATCTCAAAATAAAATCACCAATCTTCTTTTCTTCTTCTCTTCTCAATCTTCATCCTCCGATCTTCAGGATAAATGAGGGTGGGTGAAAACTACTGCTGTCTCTATCACCACTGAAGTGCCCCTGAGCAAAGCACATTAACCATCTCCAGCCCACTGGAAGAGTTTCCTCCTCCATCAGCTGTGATTCCTCCTGATGGTTCTTCCTCTTTCCTCCTTAAACTGATCAGATCTGATCAGTCCGACTCTCTGACTCCTTCTGTGTGTTTATCCGTCCGTTCTCATCCTCCATCTTTGATAGTGACGTCTAGAGTCACATCTCTACATTGGATGTTCCTATTGGCTCCTGTGGGTGATGTCACAGCCAATCAGAGTCTTTGGATCAGTCCTGTATGGTTCTGAGTTTACAATCAGATATTTGGAGCTGATTTTTCATCATTAATGAGCAAAACTCCTGATCAGATAAAGATAGAAACGACTCAAACACATGAGAGGAACTTTTCTTTGGAGTGTTTTTAGTTAATTCCTGTTTTCTGATTCCAGAGAACAGAGTCTGAATGGAGTCAGACAGAATCAGCTGCTTCTTAATATGTGGAGACATTTTTAAAAATGACAAACACAAAGAGATAAAAGAGTTAACCAGTTCCAGCAGCTCAGACTGGTTGAGGTGAGCAGCACAATGAAATAATACAAACAGTGACTTTTACTATTGCACTGAATTATAAATGAACGCTGTTGTGGACATTTTATAAAGACATTTATAGAGAGTTAATTGAGATAACAATTGTCCTTTTAATCCTTCATGGATTAATTGATATTTGTGGCTGTACAGAAAACAGATGAAGTTCATTATTTAAACCTCACTGTGATTTTTTTTTTTTTTTTGCTACTCTCATTTGTTACTCAGAGATACTGACTGTTTCAACACACACTGCTGATCTCGGACACACACACACATGCAGAAACTGTGAGAAGGTGTCGTGTCTGCAGCTCTTTAATCCGTCGGCAGTATCTGCGTCCTCCGCTGTAATACTCCTAATCCCACGCACTCGACGCAGCAGCAGGTGCGTTTAGGATCACTGTGTGTTAGACAAACTCTTTTTTTATCGAACAAACACTCGAAACAAACTAACTCATTAGAAATACACATCCTTCTCCCTTTCTGCTCTTTGTGATATTTTATCTAGGCTAATGTGGTATGGATATTCACACTTGTGCTGAAGTCGTCATTTCACTTTATGAACATACACTGCGCGTTTGCATATTTATTATTTTTGCCTTTTTTCCTTCTTGCCAGGTTTTTGTAGAACATTTAGCTAATTGATTATCACATGCCTTGGCCTCATCAGCAAACCGTTATTTTGTAAATGAATATTCAAGAGAGATTTCTCCTCTCTTTGCCTTTGTAGTACATTATTTGTGGACAAAATATGCAAACAGAGAGAAAGGCAGCTTGCTTTTCTGCCTCACTGCCTAATTACATTTTGCGCTTGCACCTATACAGAGACACGGCGTGTATTTATAGCGGAGGAGAATGAATTCACACGCTCCCCCGGCTGCAATCGTATGCCAGGCATCTGCTTATGAAGTGGCTCTTTCTCTGGGATGGTTCTGCAACTGCTCTTCTTCTTCTCTGTCTCCCCCACCGCCTCCCTCCACCAGAGGAAAAGAGGGATTGGGTTGGGAAGAAAGAAAGGATCTTAATTGCACCTGCCCGCCGCCCCCAGCACCCCTCAAAAAAAGCCAGCGCCGGGCTCATCTTCAGTGTGATCAATTTGACTTGTTTACGTTTATGCCCCATCGTTCTTCTCGCCACTGCCATCTTTGTGAGGAGCCTTGTCAGGGGAGAGGAAATGGATGGCAGCGGCAGGGAAGGAGAGGGACAAATAAAAGACGAGAAGGAGGGAAAGATGGACTGGGTGGTGGTGGGGGGGGGTCAGGGAGTGAGGGATGATGGGGTGTTTGACAGACAGAGAATGGAGGGGAGGGTTATCTGCGACATCCCTTGTCATCATATATGTAGATGCCTTTTGAAGTTTGCAGTGTGTTCTAACGCACCGTGCTGCTGCCGCACTGAAAAATAAAAAGCCGGCACCGAGCTGCACCCAGTTAGGCTGCGGCAGCTAATCGTGCTTGGCAGAACATACTCTGCTTTAATTTTAGCCATAATGATGATGAGAGGAGCGAAATGATACTTTAAAGAGCAGAGGAGAGTGGAGGCAAAAAGAAGAGGGGAATGAAAAGAGTGAAAAAGGACAGAGAAAAGAGAGAGAGGCGAGCGAGGGAGAGAAGCTGTGAAGGTGATTAGTTGTTCTGGCGGATCTTGGCGGTGGAGGAGGTTGGAACACTAATCCTTGCTTTGGTTGGAGACATTTTCGCGCAGTAGGTCCCTTCTTTCCGCCCCCTCTCAATTTTAAGCCCCGTGTCAAGCTCAAGCCCTTCTTTTCCAGCGCTCACTTGCTCTCATTTCCTCTGCCTTCTGGCAAGCCATGCTATTTATAAGAAAAATCATTTTTCTTTTTCTCTCCCGCTCTCCCTCCCTTTCTCCTTTAATTCTTTCCTGGCGTGTTTGATTTTCTGCCCTGCTTAGAGAAGGTGCCCAGATGAGTGGCAGCCGGCCAGGGCTCGTCTCTTCGCTGCTCTTCCTCTCCTCTTCCCTCCTCTTCCTCATCCTCCCTCACATGTGGCTGTTAAAGGGCTGCCATAAGCACAAAAAAACACATTTAAATTTACAGTGAAAAACAGCAGCGGACTGTTGCCGCTGTATATTGATGACTAGCTCACGTTCAAAGCCTTCCTGCTGTTTTGCATAACCAGTGTAGCGATGTAAATTGGCCCCGTGCCCAGACAATAAGCCGTAGATTTTATAGTATGACATCATTTATCCAGTGCATTATTTGATTGTTTTGGCTGCTTTCTAATTTGATGCATCTCACTGTTGTCTCTTAAAATAATCAGCATCCCTTCTTCTGCTCAAAAGGAGGAAAATATATGTATTTAGCACACGGCAGCAGCTGCTGGAAGCTTTACTGCTTTTACAACTGCTTCCAGTGTCTGTGTGGAGAAATGTTAATCAGGACAAAATGGCACATATTGTAGCTTTGGTCCGCCTCGCCGTGCAGAAAGAAAACTGCACTTTACAACACATATACATTCATTTACAATACTCCACGGCCTGTTAGTGCTCGGGGCCAGATATCATCCAAACTGCCATTGATTTGTTTGTCGCTTTGGCGCTTTTCCACAGTTTGGGGAGTGAATCATAGCTTTTTTCTTTTCCCCCCGCTGTTGTTGTTCTTCTTGGCATCATCAGTTGAATCCACACATCCTGGCTTTCCATAAATAACGGCGGCAGGACTGAAGACTGACCGGGTGATGACAGCGGCTGAGGTGCTTCTCACTTTTGCTGAATGACGCTGTCTTGATAGCGTTCAGGTCACACAGGACGTGTTAATGTCTTCCTAACCTTTCTGCCCCCCCCTTCCCATATCTGACTCCTTTTCTCCATCTCTCTGCTGAAACAGAAGGTTAAATTAATTTCCCTGACCTTTGCGTGGCCTGAACAGGCCGGGGTCAGATTTCAGCATTCATTACGCTGCCGTTTTATTTCACTGTAAAGTATGTGCAACTGGATAATGAGCACTCTGGGAATCAGATTTTATTTCTTGAGAAAGAAGAAATAATTTAGCGAGAATCAACAGCCAGCTAGGGGCAGCACGGTGGCACAGTGGTTAGCGCTGTAGCCCCCCGACAAGATGGTCTTGGGTTTGGCTCCCGGCCTGGGGCCTTTCTGTGTGGAGGTTCCATGTGTCCTCCTTCCTCCCTGTTCTTTAAGAAAAGTGTCATTAACCGTAACTTTCAGGGTTTTCATTCAGCTCTATATTGACCTCAAACTTAAACTGTCTATTTATTTTCTTGGCGGGCGCGCTCATCAGGTTTATATGATATTGCAAACCGGGGCAGTCGTTCCAGATGTGTGTCATGCACATAAACGCTGTGTAACAGCAGTAACTGTGTCCTTCATAAAGCTTTTATATCCAGATAACCTTCACAGTGTTGGAGTCAGACCTTCTGGACCTTCACAGACCATCTGTGAGCTGAAGGTCACTGAACCTTACTCTTCGGTTGTGGGAGCCTGTTCAATCGATGTTCCTCCACCTTTTGTTTGCTGAAGTAACTGAGAACATTAAGAAAAGCTGAAGCTGATCTCTGAGTCTCCATCTTTGTGCTCTGTGGTGGTGTTAACTGAATAAATTGCTAAACGTCATCTGATCCAGAGTCCCCCCTTTCTTTTTTTGGAGTGACCATCAGACTCTTACTGTCGCTGCCAAACTCCATCATCAGAGTGTCAGACGATAAATGGAGGGAAACTTTTAGAGGTGTGTGTCAAAGGAGGTGAAGGCAGACGGAGGAGAAAGCATGGGGGGGGCAGAGGGAGAAAGAAGGGAGCATTTAGTTCTGATAGATACTGATAGAGATTGTAATGAATGTGGTGGGGGCATGGCACCCTAAAGCGCTGCAGTGGTAATGCAGGGTGACAGTGTATTTGTACTAATAACCCTTAAAAGTGGTGATAAAATACTCCACTCCCCTACTGGAGCCCCTGATGGATGTGCTGGGAGTAATTAAACTCCATTAGTCTGCGGGTCCACTTACCATGCGTCTATCTGTGTGTGTGTGTGTGTGTGTGTGTGTGTGTGAGAGAGAGAGAGAGTTTGAATGTCTTAAAACACCACCCCCCTCAGGGATCAGGATATTCCAGGTAGAAGAGCAAGTGTACAGCCATTGTCTCAGTGTGTGTGTGTGTGTGTGTGTGTGTGTGTGTGTGTGTGCGCGCAGTAAAACATATGTTGCTTTAGAGACCTGCAGAATGACACATATTGTATCTGATGTGGATCTGATGCTGAGCAGACAGCGGCTCCTCACTCCGGTGAATTCCCAAAGGTTGTGAGTGCACAGGAGGTGCAGTGTCAGTGTGTCAGTGCATTGTCATCCAACACATTGTTGTGTTTTGCTGTTGACAAGGAAGCGCACTTCGCTGCTGTAGCTCTCCTCCGTCTTCCTCTCGTTCTTTTTTTCTTTTTTTAAAATATATTTTTTACCAGGAGATGTTTTGACTCCACAGCGAGCCGGGGGAGAAGCCTGCGGCAAGACCACCGCAGGAGGCTCAGAGGGAATAACGCCGGTCCTGCTTCCTGCATCATGTTCTCATTTGGCACTTAACCACACACACAAACAACCACAAATCCATGTGTGCAGATGTACACACACACACACACACACACACACACAGAGGAAATGGGCGCATGTGCACACAGATCAGTAGCAGACTGAAGTGTTTGCTGGTCTCTCCGGGACTCGGCCTGTATAACACGCCCGTCTCTCCTGCTTTGGCTTCTGGAGACCGCCCATCATGGCCACCGTGCTCGGGCCGTTCTGTTTTTTATGGCGGCTCAGAAATACGTCCAGGTGCAGCAGCGTGAGCATGTGATGAACTGTTGAAGCTCTAAGCTGGCAAAAGAGAAAAGACATAATTAAAAAACAAAAAAATGAGACTTATTGGCAAAAGTCCAAAACTGGATGTATGCGAGTTTCTTCTTCTGTCTCGCTTTCTCTCTCTAATTACACTCTGACTTTGCTTGACTTTTCTGTCGCTAATTAGTCAGCTAGTTGAAAAGGATTGTGGTTAGTATATCTCCAGTGAAGATGATGATGACGAAGATGTAAACATGTCAGTGTCTTAGCTCCCTCCCAGCGGTGGTGACCTCTGGGGGTCTGGGGGTCTAGAGTTCTGGTCTGGCTCCTTATCAGAGTGGAACCTTTAAGAGAGCTGTGATGAGTCAAATTTGTTCCAGAGTGCTAATTTGAAGGAGCTGTTTGCTGTGCTCAGACTCAGTTTGATAATTCCAGTAATTTAGCTTCAGTTCAGCAGCTGTGGACAAACTCTTTATGAAAACTGTCTGATGGTTCGTTCACAAATAATAAACTAATGTTATTTTTCTGGAGGGAACTCACAGCTGATTGTGTTTCGTTCTAATAAGTGGGTGGAAAATTTATTTTTACTACTTTATTTATGTCAAATGTGTTTTCGTATTTGCTTCACTGTGTGTGTGTGTGTGTGTGTGTGTGTGTGTGCTGCTGGATGTGACTCAAGTCCCGAGCTGATGGCTGTTCTTGAGGTGTTGATGTGTGCCTTCAGGTGCACAATGTTCTCCATTTCATGCATAAAAGAGTTAGCTTGCATGCACATATGGTACACACACGCACACACACACAAACACACACACACAGGGACAAACTAAATGCATGCAAAACATCCGCCCACATCGACAGACACACTTGAGGGAAGGAGACTTAAAATGAAGCGTGTGTGTGTGTTCAAAGTGAAACCTGTGTTATTGACTGTGTGTGTCTAATGTTTCACTATCTGCTGCTTCATTATTACGTTCACGTGTTGTTTCTGAGACAAACAGCTCATCTGATTCCTTTCACTCAGAAATGTTCAAAAACTTGAATGATAATTTACACAGTTAATACTCATCAGCAGGGAAAAGCTCATTAAACAGATTAAAAAGGGAACAATATGTGACAGCAGCCAGACATCTGACAGACTGGTTTGATCAGTTCATGGCCAAACCGATGAAGCTCATCATTTACAATCAGGCTGTTTAAATTTGACCATTTTTAAGCTGTGAAAAGTAACAAATCCAGCCTTTATACAGAGAACGTCTGAAACACCATTTAAGTCTTCAGACACAAGAATAACATGTAAAGCAATTATTATTAAATTCAAGAGATAATGGAATAAAACAAAAAAGTCTGACACATACAAAACACTATCTTGTCTTTTTTCATCCAAAACTTGGAGGTGCGACCTAAAGATGTTTAATATCCTGTTGTGATTCCATTAGGTTTTATAATATTACTGTTGATATTATATTAATGAAGGAATTATTATTTTTATTTTCCTGCCATGATACTGAAATCATCTGTTCCCCTTGTGATTCCATTATATCCCTCATGTAGAGGAATTACCCATATTATTGTTATTATTAATAATAATATTAGTGTTATATTTTAGCATCATTTTAAAATCTGTCGCAGAATTAATCTCATTTTTTTTTTCCATCAACAACATTTGTAGTATTTTTTTGAAACTGAGAATTTGAATATTACATGATATATTTCTAGAGACCTGTTGTTGAAATATGTGTGTGTGTTTCAGATCTCTGCTGTTGTTGCTTTAATTTCCTGCTCCCTCCCTCCGTTACCGTCTCCCTCTCCTCCATTAAATCGCACTTTGTCTTTTTTGCAGACGTATTTTCAGTTTCTCCAAAGAAAATATGTTCTATCGAAGGTAAATCCATCAAACACACATCAATTAGGCCTTGATGTGAGGAGAAAAGACAATCTATAGTTTGGAGGATTTATTCAATTTGCATCCGTAATTGCACGCAATTTACAAACTCATTATTTTACAATTTAGTGCATTTAACAGCAGCTGGAGGGCAGATAATGGGGGGGCTATAGGGGGTGAACACGGGCCCCCGATGGGTTCCCACACACCAGCATGATGTTGGTCTGTCTGACTTTTCGAAGTCGGAGAACATAAAGCAGCCCGTGGTGATGTATGTAGATGATGGCACTTTTACAGCCTTCATCAGCTCTGAATAATTCATCACACACGTGCAGTCAAAGCGTATTGATTATTTTTAATTGAGTTCTGATCGAAATATTCCCTTTAATGTTTCACGATGAGCCGGAGCTCAGAGCAGCTGAGGAGAAATTTAAGACACTTCCTGAAACCACTTCAGTGGCTGATGCTCTGAAGGTGACATCGCTGCTCCGGCTTTTACTGCGTTTGGCATGAACCCAGGCTCCTCCCGGGTTCAGGTCTGAGCTGGACCTGGTCTGACGGCCTCTCCCTTCCTCTCCTCTCATAACTGATTGTTTACTGAGTGCTTTCCACCTTTTTTCTCTGAGCCTGTAAGTATAAAATTTTAATTAGGAACACTGACAGGTCTGGCTCATGATCCACAGCCCTGCATCCATCACAGGAAGAAAGGGGGAGAAAAGAAAGAGAGAAAGAGAGAGAGACTTTGTTTCTCATCTCTCTCTACTTCCACCGCCCTCCTCCTCCACCGCCCCTCCTCAATCTCGCCTCTCCTGATGCGAGTGCCGGACTTGAGCAGCAGGTGCCATATTACTGTGTACAGAAAAGCAATTAGGCAGCATATTGGATGAATGAGGAGTGCATTAATATTAGCAAGTGCATTTGTCAGTGGCGTTTGATGCGAGTCCTTTTCTTTTCTTTCTGCAACATTAAGACTGTGGCACTCATAAATTCACTGCTTAAACCACCATCTGCTGCGCTGTCAGCCCACACCGAGGAGAGGGAGAGGGAGAGCAGCCATTTATTCCCTTCTGTCTCCCTCACTGGGGAAAGAGAGTGAAAGACAGATAGATAAGAAGAAAATGCATTCATTCCCTCCCTTCCTTTGCCCCCCCCCACCCCCGTTCCACAGGGAAGGACTGTGTATTAGGATTTATGAAGATGCTTTGCTGCACACCGAGACAGTCCACTTAAATCTGGCTCTCATTGTCTGGAGTTCTACCTTCTGCTTCCTGCCACATGTGTCGACACGTCGCTCCTCAACATGATGATGAATTCTAGTTCAGATAAGCAAAAAGAATAACTTGCAGTAAACAGGTGGTTTGGAATCAGAGGCTGTTTCTCTGAGATCTCCGTCCTCCCTTTCTGATTCTCAACAAATCTGTAGACGACCAGAAACATCATCGAACACGTCTGTCATTTATTTCTGTTCCTAATAAACGTATTCATCCATTTCCAACCATCAGCTGCTCTCTGACGGTTCTTCCTGTTTCCTCCTTAAACTGATCAGATCTGGATCAGTCCGACTCTCTGACTCCTTCTGTGTGTTTATCCATCCATTCTCATCCTCCATCTTTGATAGTGATGTCTAGAGTCACATCTCTGCATTGGATGCTCCTATTGGCTGTGGTGGATGATGTCACAGCCAATCAGAGGCCAAGCTCTCAGAGTCTCTGGATCAGTTTCTGAAGTTGGTCTGAGTTTCTTGTGTGGCAGAATAAATGATGAAAATAAGGAAGCATTCAGTGTGCGCTTTAGCGTCTGAACGGACTCGTGTTAATTCATCATCATTAAAACGCTCTACTTGTATGACAGCACACATGAAAATAGCTCCCAACAACTTTTCCCTCTCTTTGGTCACATCCATTAAAGGACTACATTTCTCAGCAGTCTGTGTATTTGTGCGCCCTGTTTAAATATTTAAGGTGGAATGAATTGGCTTCAGGTCAGAAGGAGCCGAATGATCTGAGTCTCTGAGTGTGTGACGTGGTGGCGGCGGAGCAGCGTTGTGTAAACCTATCAGATTCTTTGTGTGTAAAGTATTTTTAAAGGAGGAGGCAGCCGCCAAACCTCATTGTGCTGCCGTGTTGTCACCTTCTCTGGGGGCAATCATCTAAGTGTCATGGTACCTTTGGGTACAGCCCCCCCATCTCTTACACACACACACACACACACACACACACACACACCAATTAGAAAAAAGAAAGGAAAAAAAAAACAGAGAAGTGTCACTGGAAGATTACCGTCATACTGCTGTCACCATGATGGCACCCCGCAGGCAGCACGGGGGCGGGATTGGAGGGGGTCGGATGGTTGGATTGGTTGGGGGGGGGCACCACTCCCCTTGCCTTTCTTCTTATTGCCCCTCCTTCCCTGGTGATTAGCTTGCCCTGCGGTGAGCGCTAAGCGGCCTAATCTGCAACTGTGAGGTGGTGGGTGTAGAAACAAAACACAATCCAGGCAGAGGACAAACACACAAAAAACACACACCAAACAACAATTGTTAGAAAAAATCAAATAATTCAGCAAAAGTCTTTTTTTTTTTCCTTGGTTTTCTATCAGACTCAGAAATGTGACAAACTGGGTCAAAAGACTTTTTGAAGTCAAGAATGAACTTTGGAATTGTTGAAGTTTTGATAAACGGCGACATTGTTGAAAAGAGGTAAAGAGACCAGACTCCATGTTGGGGGTGGGGGTGAACCTGCAGGAGCCCCAAGGCTAAGATCCAGTCTGGTTCCTCCGTGACCGTCTTGGCACTGCTGTCATCCAACAGTAAGTTTACTGTGCATGTTGTAAAAAAACAAGTTTAGGTTTTATATTATTTTGAAAAAAATTTAAATTGGTTTGAACGTCTCTAGTCTTTTGAAGGGTTGTTCTCCATCGGAAGATAAATTTGTGGCTTAAAGACCAAAACAGGAACAGGAACAACAGCCAGCCAATCAGAAGAGAGAGCCTGCCTTTTCTGATTCTGTGATTCTGAGTGATCCAATAAAAATAATGCAGACTTCAGGTTAAACGATCAAAGAATCAAATGCTCCAAGGTTGGATGGGGGTTCGGGTGGGCGGGGCTTGGTGAATTGATGTCTTTGTTGTGACAACACAAAGTTCCAGTTTTGACCTTTGACCCTGCAGGGGGCAGCGTTTGTCTCTGTTAAAACAAACACTGACGTTAACGTGATTCTGGATCTGACTGACCTGCTGCAGTCACAACGAGCTCAGTTATTAACAGGAAAGAGCTCCTGACCGTTGTTCCTTTAAAGGGAGGAACCACCGACCTGACGCTGCTCCGTGTGGTTTCCTTCGCCATCATGGGCATATGGGCACCATCTTGTGCCTGACAGTGGCGGCGGGGCGGTTGCTCTTGAAGTGTTGTGAATTCAGCGTTTTGTGAGCGTCGACGGTTTGAGTCCCGATGGGCTGCGTTGCTCTGACACCCTCCTGTACACAGATTGTGTATTCAGCCTTAAACAGCCGCACATGCTGCTGCAGACGAACTGTACACACACAGTCAGGCATGCACACACTCTTCATAAACCTGAATCAGCTGTGTGAGAGCTCTACATCTGCCTTAAATCACAACTGATCAGTCTCCCCAATCAACCATTTTGGCCGTGTTCCCTGACCCGGCCGCTCGTCTCTCTTCTCCTTATTAATCAGCGCCGCTCTGTTTCTTTTTTCTCCGTCTTTCCTTAAACTCTGCTACCGCCAGCTTCCTCAGCTGCTGTAGATTCAGCTGCCGCCCTGATGTCTGTAACAGCTTCACTCTGTCCTCAGGAGCAGACGGATGGACTTTTCTAAGCAGCATATTCTGCTGGGACAGGCCTGTTCCCTCTGATGATCAGCACCACCAAGACTTGGTCCTTTGCAGAGACAGAAGGGTAGCAGAGGTTAGGACCTTCTCAGGTCTCCGAATCACCCCCCTTCCCGTTAGTTTTGACACTAAAGTTTGACACATCATACCCTTCAGATTTCTGCTTCTTGTTTATTTGATGTTATTCTGTTTTGTTTAACACGTGTCAGAACTGAATGGGAGAAGCTCCTATAAATTCCTTCGCTTCCTTATGTTCTTCTAACTTTGTGTAAACAAACCAAACCAAACTAAACCGCCTTCATCAGCAGATGGAACACATTATGGGTGTGTATTAAGTTTAGCGGTCCATTCCAAATCCAAGTGAAACTGTTTAACAGCTCTGAATTTTTCATAAAACATTTTCAGCTCATCATTTAATTGTTGCACACGAACTCGTGTTTGACCAAACGTCCCAGTTTGTGAAGATGTTCTAACTTTGGCAGCTCCAGTTGTATTGTGTGTTTTCAGAGATACGGTGGAACCTGCTGTGGAGAATATGGGTTACATTATAATAATAGGTTCTACTATGGTGGACTGTAAGTGGGTTATTATAGACCCTATAAATGGGGGCTGCTGCACATTATGGGCTCCATCTCAGTCAGATCCAGTCAGATGGATTCAGGTTGAGTCCACTACGGGAGCACGAGTGTTTGTCTGAATGAATTCATCTCCATCTACACAAGAAGGTCCCACACACACAGAGGAGGCAGGAGGAACCCAGATATATAATTTCCTTCACATGAACCTTTTTGGACCGGTTAGTTTGTCTCCTTCAGTCGGAGCTGCAGATTCATTTTGTTGCTTTCACAAATCGCAGAGACGATCAGCCGTCTGCATGAGCGAGCAACAGATTCACCGTCCATTAAGGTGTCTGTGTGTGTCTTTGTGCGTCTGTGTGACAATTGTCTTGAATTTCAGACCCTCAGAGTGGAGTGGAGGATTTGGGGGGAGTTGTCTTTTGTTTGATTTTATGACTTCACTCCACAGTGTCATGGACAGAGACAAAGTCAGAGAGCGGAGGACGTCTGTCGGCTGTCCTGGCAGTGTTACCACAATCACACAAAGAGACGACTGACGGACAGAATGAAGACAATCAGGCTTCATTAACTGAAACAGTTACGATAGTTCTTTAAAAAAAAAGTTCAGAAGAGTTAAAGTGTCCGTCTGATGTGGCCAGTCACAGTTCAGGTCCGACAGCAGAAGGCTGAATCTGAAAAATGTGACCGACGTGAGAACATAGAAATATAAAACACAAATATGTTACTGTGATGATGATTTATATCTGATGTTTCTGTACAAAAAGGATTCTGTTAAAAGACTGGGGAACATTAGCCTCCACGAAACACAGCACACACACACACACCTCTGGTGTGAATGGCCTTTGGCCACAGGCAGAGTTTTCACAGTAAACTAACCTTGATCAATAACCTGCTTTGGACCTCAGTAGAGCCCCACTGTTCTCCCACTGCTGGATTTCAATATCACGCCCATTTGAACACTGTAGCCATGGGCCAACTGTGTGTGTGTGTCTGCCTGCACGTCTGTGTGTATGTACGTACAACTGCTGCGGCATGAATTTACGAGAGCTGCTGATGATGTGTGAATGTGTTTGTGGCCTCATATGCTTAAAAAAATCTTTGTGCGTGTGTGTGTGTGTGCGTGCGCAGCCTGGGGGTCTGCTGTGAATGGTGCTAACTGGCCCTCTGAACTCTTCCCTGTGAAGAGAAAGAGAGAGCCACCGGGCATGTGCAGAGGACAGCATGCCATTTACCTGGGCTACGGATGTTTTTTAAAACTGGCAAGAGGGACTTCCACACACACACACACTCACTCAACATACTCCTGCCTTTTGCCTCAAACGCAAAAGCACACCTTTGCTCCTTCGCCTCAAACACAAACACACTTCAAAAGTTTTTTTTTCGTCTTTATTTTTGGAAGCGATACAGGCAGTCCTAGCCGGCATTTAAAGAGCCTAACCGCTCTCTTCATGTGCCCTCTTCTCACTTCCTGCTTCTGCAAAAAGGCACCGCCGCGCCAAGAAAACTTACCAGTTTACATCCAGCGCAACAACGAGCGAGCCGACCTTTCTCCTCTCCGAGGTGTTTGTCTCTTTATTTACGGTGAAGTGGGGCCGAGCGGCGGGCCGGGCCTTCACTGCAGTCTGCTGCTGTGTGAACCGGGCTGATAGTGAGAGGAAGCTGCTGACGGAGCAGATCCGTCCCTGCTGGGAGACGCTGTGGACAGAAGACTGGTCATAAATCAGTTTGTTTCTCTTGAAATAAAACATGAATTAAATAAAACATTGATTGAATAGCTTCCTCAAAAGATGTTCAGGAAAATATTCCTGAAGGTTCGGGGTTCAAACCTGGGACCTTCAGGGTCACTCATTATTTGTTTACATGCACTCATTTTCCAAAGTCTTTTGTTATTTTAGATTTTTGTTTGCTAGTGCTATTCAAGCATTATTTTATTTTATCAGTTCTTTTTCATATTGAACACCAGATGATGGTCAGTGAATATTTCTATAAATCCTCCCGATCTACTCTGAGTCCATGTGTTCATTTGTCTTATTGTACCTGACTCTGTGTGTGTGTGTGTGTGTGTGTGTGTGTGTGTTGGTGGTTGAATACAGCTGACCCAGATGTGTTAAGTGGGTCATGGGAACACCACCGCCCACACACTGGGGGTTATGGGAAGGCAGAGTCGTTGTATTGTGTGTGTGTGTAGACGGTGTGGGACACTGGGGCAGTGCCCTGATTATTGTAGATTAGTTTTGGGAATTCGTGGCTCCGCCTCCTGACACAGTGTCTGATAGTTAATGTTCTGGAAACTTTGGGATCAGATTTAAACGTCAAATTATTTGAATAATATTTTAAACTGGGGTGAGTTTTTTTTCTAGGTAAAATAAGGCTGACCTTTGACCTTTGACGACACTTGGTTTCAGTCCGATCACCTGCAGCACAGAAACATTTTCAGATTTTCTGGAGACAAAATCACCGTCGGTTCACCTCCTGAACATGAAACAGTTGCCTGTCTCTGTTTCAGGGAGATGGCTGTCGCCGTGGTTACAGCATCAAGCCACCTTCCTGTCCTTCGTCTGATAAGGTGACGACCTGGTGACGGCCGGTTCTCGTCTCAGTGTTCGTCTCTCGGTGTGAGAGGAAATGGGGCAGGAAGCCCGTTTGGACGTTTGGAGGACGCAGGCCGGATCGGCACCAGCTGCATCATCAACCAGGTAAGAGGTCTTCGCCAAGTCTGAACTGGTGGCCGTCATGCTCGCTGACATTCAGAGTTTGTCACCTTCAACCTTCGATTCACTGCTTCGTTCGACGAGGTGAAACTGCTACTGGACCTTTATTTTGGGAAAAGGCCTTCGCATTGTCCGACTCCTCTGCGTTTGTAGGCTGATGAAATACGGAGGTTGACCTTAACCTTTTCCAGACAAGCTACAATCAGCTTCCAGACCTGAGTCACATGACTCCACAGTAGACGGCGTCCTAACACACTAACGTTCTGATGTCCACTTCCTGTCCCGCTGTAACACACAGAGCTCCCTTAGCTGTCCAACCCGAGATAACCACAAACACTCTGACAAAGTAAATAAGGTTTTCCCTTCAATAATGACAACTTCATCCTGAATCCACAACGAATTAACTTTCCTGAAATTATCCGTAAAGCGGTTCAGGTGCTGCCCCCCCTTCATCCAGAGGACTGCGTGGACAGACGTCATACTTCCTCACAGCTATCATGTAAACTATCAAACACTTTGGTTTAATGCAGACTGTGACTGTACAGCCATGATCCCGGCGCTCCTGGAGTCCCGGCTGCCGGAGGAAGCTGGCTGCAGGACAGATTGAGAACATCGGGTGTTTTAATTCAGCCGCCGTTAAACATGGCTGTTCAGGCCAAAGTGGCCCTGGGCTACACGTTAATGTTTATATGTCTCAGTAAGAGCCAAACATCCCCTCAGCAGACAGGTCAGAAGCTATAAACTCAGAGTGGGCATGAGCCAGAGAAACACACACACACTGCTGCTACAAGCCTGTGGCCAGATGGCGAGGAGACAGCGGTCAGAGCAGCCAAGTGGTGTCCAGTGAGGGAAACCCCGGCCAAGCAACGCCTCCAGGCAGGCTGGACTCAGAGAGAGACTGTGTGTCTGTGTGTGTGTGGACAGTGTTTGTTGGTCAGAGGAGGTGATGAGGTTTGTTTTGTCCCCTCAGACGTTTGTGTTCAGATCTACAGCGTCTTCACCTGCAGAAGAGAAGCTGTCTGCTGATTTTTGATTTTTCACATGTAATAGTTTTATTGTCATATTCAGATTAGTTTAAATGTCTTTTCTTTCTTTATTCCTTTTACAAAATAAAGCCTGCTATCAGAGAAAGAGGAACACTTCTGACTGTATGAATTCAGTTCCTCAGGACGGATGCTGAGACACTCACAGTGTAGATGTTAGTGGAACAGCGCCCCCGTTGGCCAGTGTCGTCCGATGGCCTCGCTTGGCTCCGCTCCACAGTCCTGAGGTATGATGGCACCGAGCAGCTGTGCAGACGCCAGAGTGTCAGTACAGTTTCACCGGGCTAAACACACACACTCAGAGTAGCCAAAGCTCAATCTGCTGCCAGTCCACTTGCAGGCCAGAGGAGGAAACACAGCGGCCAAAACCAACCTGGACTGCTCCGTCCATCTCAGCTGGGAATCCCGACGTCTGCTTCACCATCACTCCAGGAAAATCCATCAAATCCATGTGAGATGGAACAGAAGGAGGAGGGGGTGGGAGTGGGGGGGGCGCTGGTCAATCAAACATTACACAGTGTTAAACACTTCATTTTCAATCCCAGCCGATTCCATTTCCCGCCAGTGTAATTGCGGCGGCTCTACCTGCCACCAGCGGTCTTTATGAAATGACTTCTGAATGGAAGCTCGACTTGAGGAAGGGTCCCATTAAATAAGAGCCGGCTAATTAGTCTGTCCTCCCTTTTGTCCTGAGCGCTCCCGCCACCATTCATATATCTCACTGTAATGAGTGAAGCCGGAGCCGGCACCTGTGCTCCGTAATTAAACATATAAATTCTCCCCACATAGAAATATGTGTACTCCCCAGGATTGATTTATAAGACTCTCTAAATTGCACAGTTAAGCTTATTTTCATTGGCTGTTTTTTTCTGAGGAAGCGAGAAGTGGAGAGTCGTTGATCAGCGTGGCGGCGGAGAGCTCCATCTTTTAAAACACTCGTCTTCTCGAAGTAAAGTTTCTCTCTGCTGTTTGTGTTGTTGGGGGAGGGGGGTCCCAGGAAACTGTTACACCTTCAGCGCCAAAATCTGCAGTGAGAAATGTTCTAAAGTCGACTGTGATCAAACGGCGATCCAAATCAAACAGGTCTGACTCATTTATGGTTCCTGCTGCTCGTAACTTCTCCGACCAAACTTCGGTTAAGCTCATATTCTGCCTGATTTGAAAGCCGTTATATAATACCTCCTCATTGTCCCTGAAGGTGTGTGTCTTTGTGCGTCTTTGTGAGTCTCACTTTCGTGGTGGAGAATCGCTGATAAAGAACTTGGAGTCTTTATTCATAGTTTACATTTATTGTTTACTGGAGATCTGAGGAAATAAAATCTCATCCAACTTACTTTGAAAACCCCCACAAATCCTTTTTTTGGGGGGTTATCAGACCTTTTTCAACTTTTTTTGAGAAATAACAAAAATCTTTTTCCTCCCAGGACCGAAAAAGATGATGGATGTAGATTTTCAGGCCTCCTTGGAGAACCCTCAGACTGTAACGTTAACTGGACGGTCCAGTTTGTGTTTCAGAGACTTTTGTAATTTCTTGTGTTTTCCGACCCTGCCGAGTCCGTTGTCATAGAGACAGCCAATGTCGGAGCAGCCGTCAGGGAAAACTGCGACTCTTCCCACCGAGCCGATTCACAAACTGGGCCAGTGGCTCAATGTGAAAGAAACTAAACAGCAGACAGTCAGATGGTGGGAGTCCTGACACAGAGACTCTTTAGGACACGTGTCCCCCCCCAGGGATCAGATGATGGCTGTCCTTGTTAGGACACAAGGTAGGACTGATCCCAGAGACAGCTGGGCCTCTGATTGAGCCAGTAGGAGCGTCCGATGTAGAGAGGTGACTCTGGACGTCACTGTCAAAGATGGAGGATGAGAACGGACGGATAAACACACAGAAGGAGTCAGAGAGTCGGACGGATCCAGATCAGAACTAACTTCCTTCATCAGATTATTCTGAAGAGGATTTAATTTCTGTCTTCGACAGTTTGGACTGTGACTCTGATGAATCAGAATGCTCTGCCTTTTTAACCCTTTATGGGCCTCCTGTCCTCCTGAGCTCATTACTCATTTCTGAAGAGGACATTTCTTTATTTGCTTTGCTTTATTTTCTCCTGTTCAGTCTCCTTTTTTTGGTTTTGGCCGAGGCCTGAAGCTTTCACAGCATTCTTGACACTTTTGTTAATAAATCATTGGGAAGTTAATGAAAACGGCATTCAGGCATATCCGAAATGATTGTGTTCTTTGTCATGCTAATAAAGTGAAAGATGTTCGTCCAATGGGTGAATGCCTGCACATTACCACCAACTTCTGATTATTTGTGTGCTTGTTGCACCTCCTTCCTTCCCTCCTTCGGTCCGTCCTTGTTTCCTCTCCCCTCTCTTTCTATCAGACTCATGTTTTAACATATTTATCGCACCGGTTATCGACACCAACTTCCAAAGCTTCCATGTTTGTGTCACTTTAAAATGTTCGGAGAAGAAACCATGGAGCTGGTCGCCTTGACTTGTTGTTGACCTTCTCCTTTTCCTTTCCTCCCCCCCCCCTCTCCGTCTCCCGTCTACATTTTCCACCTTTGTGTTGAGGCTCAGAGATCCAGGAGCACAGAACTTCCTTCCCTTCACAGTAAATCAGACGTCTGCAGCTTAACGAACAGAAGCTTCATAAGTTGTTAAATTAGATCCAAACTTTAGAAAGCTTTTCACTCTAAATACATTATTGGATTGTTTTTGCTTTAGACACATTTCAGAAGCTCCTCCTCTTCTTCTTCACACCCCACATTTCACATTTTCACATTTCACTGATCAGGAAAATACATATAATAGAAATAATATGAATTTGAAGAATATTCAATGTTTTTGTCTCCTGAATCAAACAGAACTCTGTTCTGAGCTCCAGTTATGGTATTTTACAGAAACATAATTTATTTCTTAAGTGGAAAAACCTTTTTATTTAGTGACTCTGTAACTGCAGTGTAAACTGTCCACTCCAGCTCCTCACTGATGTCTAATGCTGATCAGTGTGTCCAAAGTCTTTCCTGCCTGATATGAATGTTGGATTTACTGTGAATCTGAGTTATAACATTTTATTATATCTATATTTTCAGCAGCAACAGAAAAAATATCTGTATCTCTTCTAATTTAGAAGGAAATGACAAATGTGCATTTTAAAATTGGTTCAAATAATGTTGTCAAGCATTAATTAATTAATTTATTTAATCCACTCATTTACCAAATTACAAAAAAACGATTTTTTTTGGGGAATCTTTTTTCTGTGTTACAAATTTTGAATTATGATGAATATTTAACTTTACGTGGGACTAAATTCTGTCAGAGATCGTTGCATTAATACACTTCTCATGTTCAAAATTCATATTAAAAATGTTGCACATTTGATTATAAAAATGCAGCAGTTTGGTAGGAAGCAAAAAGATATTGTGGAATATCTGCAGCCACATGTATGTGGATGCTTAATTTATTAGGTCATTTGTCTAAATTGAAATTTTTTAATATTTTGATATTTATTGTTAAATTCATTATAAGCAATTATCCTGTGCTCCAGAAATATTCTGAAATATGTTTTGCAGAATTAAAAGGTGTTGCACTTTAAAAATATCAAAAAGAAAATGAGATATTTTGAATGAACTTTGAAGCTGGAGTCCTTTATTTGCTCTTCTATATTAAAAGCTTCTGTTGGTCTGTGCAGATGTTTCACCGACATGCAAACTGTCTGCAGGTACGTCGGTCTGATTTATTCTTTTCCTGCTGAAGCCTGGATGTGTAAAGGGAATGGAATATTTGATGGGATGAGCTTCTATCATCAGGCTCAAATCTCCATCATTATCCCACATCGGCCTTAAAACAGAGCAGGAGGAGTTACGGCTGTTTTACATGAATGTGGGGCTTTTCAGGTCTGCAGGGACTCGGATACATTTTCAGGTTGAGCCTCTGCAAATGTGTCTGAAGCACACACATAATGTCAGTAATGGCAAAATCACAAACGAGAGGAGCTGAAAAAGTGGGATGCATTTAAATATAGATGTATGCAGTTAGTTTTATTTATTCATTTTTTGGGGGCCATATTTTCGAATATTTGTTTATTTGTGACTCCGACAGACGCTCTGTGGTCTATTCTGGGATGTGACCTCCATCTGTGAACTGACAGCGATGCTCAACAGACTCGAGTTTGGGCTAAAAATAACAAATAACTAAAAGTTGTTGTTTCAGAAAGGAGGAAAAAAAATCAATCAAATATTTCCTTTTGTTCTTCCTGTTGTGTTGCCCACGTCGCTCCTCCGTGTTGTCGTACATCAGAAATGAGCTTGACAGTCTCAGGTGTGCGACTGTGTTTCACATTTAATTGTCACTCAGGTTGTGTGTCTGCAGCAGCTTCATGAGGAAACAACAGAAGCAGATGGACGTTTCCTCTGAATATCCATGTTGTGTTTGTGTGTCCATGTTGCTGTGCTGTCTGGGGGGACCTGTGTGTGTGTGTGTGTGTACCTGCAGGGGAGGCCGGGGGGGCGACAATTCTTCACTTAGGCCTAATTAGAAAGGTGTCGGGGTTGAAGTCAGCAATATGCTGCACATACGTGTGCGTTTAACCGGAGAGGATTATGACCTCATCAGAAACATTGGATCAGATTGTTATCAAAAGTATGAATATTTTAAATATTTTATATTTAAAAAAATTAGATACATATACAACCATTCATCAGAGGGCGTTTATTAGAATATATTTAGAATCAAGAGAAAAAGCAAACAGCACAAACTAAAATATCAGAGATTAATATTTGTGGTAAATTATTGCAAATAGTTTACAAAACCAATAAATATTTCGATGTGCAGATAAAATCATGGTTTTGTTTTTTCTTACATGTATAGAAGGAGATCAGCATTCAAATTTTATTTTTCAGCATGAACAAAAACCAATCAGACAAAATGAAATAGTAAAAGATTCATCAGAAATATGTGTCAGATCTGTCTGACAATAAAGATTTATTTTAAGACACAGAGTTATGAAGCGCTTTTCTGAGAAACAGAGAAAGAAAAGAAGGGAGTCCTGTGAGCAGACTTCCTGTCCCAGGGCAGGTGCTGGGATGGAGGTGGAGGCTTCCCCTGAGTGCTGCGTCTCCTCCAACCCCCCACCAAAGAAGCTGCTGCCGAGTTACCGAGCACCTCCGGAGTGACCCCCACCCCAACAAAAGAACTGACACCTCTGTAGGAAAACACAAGGGTGGGAAATGTACGAGCCAGCCAACATTTAGCTGCCTGCTGCTGAGAGAAGAAGGCTGACTGACCGCACCGCTCAGGAGAGGTCAGCTGTTTTCTTTTCTGCTGTTTCCCTCCTTCAGAGGTCAGAGGTCAGCGCATGGAGGAGCGGCCCTGACCCCTCTTCACCTGGAGCTTCGTGTGGCCATGAAAGGCTGCTCCGGATCTCTGTATCGATGTTGGGAGAAAATGAAGCGACTCCATTGATCCTCGGAGGGAGCCTGCAGAAATAGAAATGGTAAATCTGGCTCTCTTGACTAACAGCTTAACAGCAGCCATCTCTCTCTCTCTCTCTCTCTTTTTGCTTCCATCTATGTAAACCAATATACATTGATGTTTTCAGGAGGGCAGTAAAGCATTGGAAGGCTGTATTGGCTTGTTTTTTTCTCCTCTCGATGAACGATGCTGAGTTCAGGTGATCGATCGAGCAGCTCTGAGTTACTGTTCAGATGCTCTTATTAGAGACAGAGGAGCCGTCACACAGCTGTCACCTCGTCACGTCCCAGGAAACCGTCCCGGCTCGGGCCGCCTATGAGATGAGATATTTCAAATGTGATATTATTGAGGCAGTAAAACGTCACGACCATCGGGAGGGAAACTGTGATGGGGATTCAGATCCTCCGTCGTTCGACTGTAAGATGCTGAGGAACTCTGATTGGATCAGGAGTTGAAGTAAAGTGCCGCTGTGTTCAACAGATGTCCAGCTGGTGGCGCTCATTCTCCTTCCGTGTCCATTAAAGCACCAGCGAAAAAGATGACATCATTAAAGCGCGCCGGACAAACGAGGAAAAAAAAAAACGTTTCAATTCTCTTGATTCACCAACATCATGACAACTTCACAACGGCATTATTTCAGTGGGTTTGGAACTGGACCCAGCCTGGACAAAGGAAATGTGTGGACTGGTAGATGGAGCGGTGCCAGTCCACCTCCAGGGCACTGCCGAGGTGCCATTGAGCAACACGCCTTTAAACATTTGGACCAGGTGGACGTTCATGTCCGGGGTTTTCACTCATCATCAGAGAGCCCAGTTTCCAGAGAGGAAGAAGTGAAATGACTCGACCTTCTGTATTTACAGGATCATTATCAAAAAGGGAAAAACAGAAAGAACAGTCAGCAGATTTGATTGACAGGACCTCTGAGTCGCTGCACCCACGGGAGCAGACCTCACAACCATTAACCAACACAACAATATTCACACGTCATCTGATTCGAGAGTGATTTGAGTTCTGCTCAATATTTAAATAATCATGATTTAAAATTCAACATACTTCTGAGATATTCTTTTTGAGAATTTCAGCTCTTCATGCCAAGATCCAAATAAAAAGATGGTTTAAATAACAAATACATACTTATTTCTGTTTATTTACATAATGTCCAAACTGTATGTAGTTTCAATTTAATGTTTTTATAATGTCACAGTTTCAGGGGCCTCATCGTTCGTCAGACCGAGTTATTCCAGAATATGTTACGTTGATTAGCATAAAAACCAATAACGTCACATTAATGATCCCTCTTAAAAATAAAACGGCCTGTCACTGCAGCTTCCTGTGTCGATCATCCTCCATAAAATCCGGAGCAGAATCAATACAGTGAGCAAAGCATCAGCTGAGGGCCATGAATATTTCATGAGCCCAACTATGAAGATGATCTGTGGTTGAACGAAAGTGAAGCTTCGCTGTTATCATTAAAGATCTGTGTAGAAAAGCATTAGCAGCAGCTAAACCGGAATGCACATCTGATTTAAAACAAAGATCACCACCAGGTGGCGCCAGGACCAGAGCTCATGAAGAAGCGTCTGACCCGGACGACCCCTCCGCCCAGGTCCAGTCCAGTTTGTTTGGTTATTTTTTGTTGTACACACACACACACACACACACACACACAACGCTGCATTCATCTCAGATTACAGATTCTTTTAAATAGGTTGAGTTATTCTTAAATTACAAATACATTTGAGAAGATTTTAGATTTCAGGCTTCATCTGCTGACCAGAGTCCAGAGAACTGGTCTGACCTGATCCTGATCCTCAGAGAGCAGGACTGAATCTAGAATGTGTGCTGTCACTTTTTGAATATGATCAAGAGAAGAAGGATCTTTTCTGTGACGTTCTGATTTAGTGATGAGCTAATGTTAGCCAACAGAGGCTAACGTAGCATCGGCTCAGCCCAGTGAAGTCTCTCAGTATGTCGGATCTGATTTCAGCTCTTATCACATCAAAAGATCAATCATCTAAAGAAAAGTCCCATCTCTAACAAAAATGGTTTTTATCGGGTTAACAGTTTTTCCTTCACCTCCTGAGAGCAGATATCAGCCTTGTTTCTACATTCATCATTAATGATTCAGCTTCTAATCGTTTCACGTCCTCCTGTTTTCATCAAGAGCAGACAAAGGATGACGAGGTTTATCTGCTGAGCTGCTGTTTAGCACTTTACTGTAGAAAGCTAAATTTCTCCAGCTGCAGGAACTGAGTGGAGTGTGAGCAGCCTCAGTGTGTTCACCTCACACATGATGCTTTTAATTACAGGACATATTGAGCAGCGTGTCCGATGCAGAACAGCTCCGCTCGAATATTCATGTCCAAAGTTTGAAGAAAGTGAAATGGGAAGGAAGTGAGATGTAATTGTAATTAGTGAAGGACCTGGTGCTGCCAATTCTCCAAGGAGCATCTGAGTTACCTGCTGTGTGTGTGTGTGAAGCCTGTGCATCTGTTCTCCTGGCTTAGCCTACCTGGTCACACCAGGGAGTGTGAGGAGCTCTCTTGGCTTAACTAGGAAACGTACCTGCTCGTCTCTTCGCTCCGGGCTGAAGTGGCTAGTTAGCATATGCGGCGCCATGCGTGGCTGTTTACCCTTATACGGGTGTGTGCAGGCATGTGTGTGCGTGTGTGCACGTGCGTAGGCCTCGTCTCAGGTCTCAGCGGAGACTTGTTGTCTAAGATTAATGAAGGTCACTGGAATCCTCCAAAGTATTCTGATAATTAAGGCTTTGTTTATCAAAAACAAGTTATATTAAGAGCAAAAAGATTCATGGTAATTATTCATAATCTTAACAATTCAAGTGTAGCCACCTCATTTGTGCCTTTAATTCTTCTTGTTAATGTTTTGCATAAATCTGCATAATTACTTGAGATGCCTGTTGTATTTTTGACAGCTACTCAGTTCATGTGCACTAAAGGGTATCGAATGTGCTGCGTGCTGCATACTTAAAAAGTCTGTATGGCTGCAGCCACGAAGCATCTTTCAGCCATCACAGGCGGCTCGCAGACAACAGGCTGTTTTCTATCACATGAGCTAAACCGACACTTCTGCTCTGCAATGAGAGACAGAGCGACGGCCATAAATCTTCTGTTGTGAGTTTTATTTTGACGATCTGCTCCATCAGTGTGTGTGTGCGGCAGAACTGTGGTGCAGTAATCACATGTAAATGTCCGGAGCTCGGAGCTCTCTGGGTTTACATAATCCTGTAATGACCTGCTGCAGCTCTCTCTGATATCGGCTCTAATAGATTCTTCTTGCTCCAGTTTTTTTTTTTTTTATAACCCAACTTAATTTTTGCAGCACCGACCTCCAGAATTACACAGAGACTGAGACTGGCCTATTAGCACCGTGACATGACTGATTTAATTTACCCTCAGCCTCTCTCGCCCCCTCTCTCTCTCTCTTTTATTTAACATGCGACAGGCGTGGACGTCATTCCTGTGCGATGATTTTAATAAACACACACACGCCGACGAGGCCGAAGGTCAACAGTATTTGGATTCATCAGCCACACAGGTAGGACAGGGCTGTGAAACATTCAGGAGTATGTTGGACACACACACTTTAAGAAACGGTCAATGTGAGGAAAAACAGCGACTTCAGCTGCTTGTTTTGCTCTTTTCTCTGCATATTTGCATGTTAAGTGCAGACTAAAGCATCTGTGCGGTACTGTGTGTGTGTGTGTGTGTGTGTGTGTTATGACTGTCCACTGCGTCACACTTCTCTGCACACCCAGCCCTCCATGCAGGCCTCGTGCTCCCGCTCACAGGAACATGTGGCTCTGATGTTAATTGAAATTTGTCTAATGAAGTAAAGTTGAGAAAGTGAGGGAGGCTGTAGGAGGAGAGGTTGGAGACAAAGAGAGGGCAGGAAGAGGAGAAGGAAAAAAAAACAGGAGCCGCAACTTTCTTTAATTATGTTTACCCAACAGGCTTTGCTTCCTCATTCTAATAGCATAAACATCTGGCCGCGGCGCACCACTAGCATTGCGGCAGTAGTCAAGCAAATCTTGTGGAAAATAATGAAATTAGATCCCTGGTGCTGTGACAGTGGAAGGGCAGAAGACATCCGCTCCATGTTAATAAAATTGCCATGAATGAGTGAATACAATTAGGAAATTGTCAGTGGCGGCAGTGAACTTTAGTAACTCATCGATGTTTGCATCATTCGATTAAGGCGGCAATTTGGACTTGTTTATTTGCGGCTGTTGTGGCTTTTATTAATCGTGACCCGGCAGAGATTGGCCCGCGATTAAACCAGTCACATATGATGTGGCGGAGGGCGAGGGATGGATCGGTGGGCCGGCTGACGGAGGACATGTTTTTATTGGTGTTTATCTGTCGAGGACGACGGAACTGTGTGTGTGTGTGTGTGTGTCTGGTTTGATTTTCTATAAAACTGATTTAAATCCACCTGAAGTCGATGAATAAATACACAATTAAATTTTAGCGGAACTCGTTTCCTCGACACAAAACAAAAGCAGCTGTTTCCACTGTGACGGCTCCTTCCTGCCTTAATTCCTGGTTTACTTCCTGTTTCCTGCAGAAATGAAGAGCTAGTTCTGAATGACTCTGTTTCAGCTGAATCCATTAAATAATGAGATCCTGTCGACATTGATATTTTATTTCTATCCAACCAGTTTGGATGCCACCAAGAGCTAAAGGTTTAAACCTGCTGGAGTTTTTAAATGTGGTTTTGAGCTTTGGGTCAGATGAAACAGTTTGAGTAGCGTTGGCTGTCCTGTGTTCAGACTAAAAATAATCATTTTAATCAAATTAATAATGAAGGCAATCAGAGGATGGAAAACCTGACAGCTGCTGCTGGTTTTAAAGAACCAAGCTGGGCAGAAATGAAAGCTGATTAAATAAACATTTCTATAAAGCTGCTATTTCTTTCACCGAAGAGGAAACTATGTCTGTTTTTTTTTTTTTTTTTTTTTGTGGAAAAAGATTTTGAGTCAATTGAAACTGAAACTCTTTGTGTGTCATCACAGCAGCTTCATCCTCCTCCTTTATATCAGAGGACAGATCTGTATATTTATATCTCTAGATATTTGTATATATTCATATATATATATATATATGCAGACTGGCAGCTTTAGAACAGAATCCTCCAAATGCTCTCAGTCTTTATCGTCTTCTCTCCTCGAGTCCGACCGTTCTCGGTTTTCTTTGCAAATTTGAAATAGCGCTCTCCTTCCTGGCTGCTCGGTGCTTCTACAGAGAGGTCTGTGTTTACTTTCCAGCCTCACGCAGGCAGCAGAAGGGATTACATTTGTGGAAATGAGTTGTCATTTCAGGAGGTAATAATGGATTTGGGCCTGAGAGCTCGACAAACATAACACGGGGAGAGCAGAGAGGTTGAAACATGGGAGTCGAGGTACAGAATGTGTGTGTACTTTGTGGATTTGTGCGCACACAGGAAGAATGGGGCCACGCACACACACACACACTTTCACTATTTGGCTGGACATCTGTACAAATGAGCAGGGGTGGATTCTGCCGGGGTGCCTCTTTGGGGGGTGGATATCCCACCACAAGATTCCTCCAATCTTCAAAGCTCCAGTCCGGTTGGAAGTAATGATTTCCATCCCGGCTGCCAGACGGGGTTTGTCTTGTCATCACCGCTGTATTTACTGACAACCATGTTTTATCTTTTGTCTTGGCCGCCCTCAGAATTGCCTCCCCAGAATTTTACACTGACTTCAAATGTGTCTTTTGTCTTTGGCTGCAGTTTTGGAAGTTCCACTCCGCCTGCCAAACAAAACAGACCTTCTCCTTTTACCTTCCTGTCTGCAGCCGTGACCTTTGGACCGCACAGCGGCCATCATCGTCATCATCTGTACCTTCACTCCGTCCCACATGCAACTGTTCAGGTTGTGATCAGATTCTGTTTCCTGATCTTAGTCTACATCATCTTCATCATCTTCATCATCCTCATCTTTAGTGTTTCAACTCCTACTAACCCAAACCAGACCGGAGGCAGTTAATATGTTCAGATTAACTCCACCCTGATCCGGTCCTCCATGGTTACTATAGTAACGATCATTCCTTGGTTCAGGATCAGATGGTCATCTATGTTGACACCAGACGATCTCTGTCGTCATGGATACAAAACCAGTGAACAGTCGTGGACAACAGAAACAACACAAACTGCTGCTGTCACACGGGAATCGAACACACCTCTTCTCTGTCACACTCCGCCCAGCCCTGACCTCGACTCTGTGCTCTATAAACTACCGTCATCTTTGCTCCTGTGGATCTACGACCACTACAGAAACTGACGATGTCACGGTGACCCGCTGTCAGTCTACCTGTCGGGATCAGCTCTGATTGGACGCTTTCTGCAGCTGTTAATGACCAACGATTTTTTTAACATTCCCTTCTTCATAACTACTGATGGAAGCACATATGTGTGTGTCTGTGTGTGTCTCAGGCCAAAGGGCTCCTCGTGCTGCCGGTTTGTTCAGGTTGGTGTGTGAGCGTGGCGTCGCAGGTCATCAGCTGTGAAAGCCGGAGAAGTTGGAGTTCATTCAGATTTCACAGAACGTTTTTACGAAGGTCAGTTTTTGGAATCGTTTCATACGTATCTCTGTATAAGATGGTGTGTGTGCATTAATTTGCATCTGTGTGCAGCGTGACTTTGTGTGCAAGTATCTGCTTGTGCATTTTTGTGTGTTTGCATGCTTGCACATGTATATCTTTGTATGTGTGTGAGACAGATGGGTAATAGCCCCTGTGCTGAAAGCGGGGCCCTGTGTAACGTGCAGTCCTGATTGCAGACCTGATTACCTGCCATATGCTAGCTGAAGGGTTGAGGGCTGGACCAAATGAGAACAGTATGCAAACGTTAAAGCAGCGTTATTATAGCGCAGTCATTATGCTCCCGCTCTGGCAAATGAAAACGAGCGTGGCAGGGAGGAAAAATAATGAAGTCGTAAAAAAACGGACGGGTCACGGTGCGTGGTCGCCGCTGCCGCCACCTCCCAGCTGTAATCCCATTGGCTGCAGGGGAAGGGGCAGGGCCTCCTGCTCAGAGGAGGGCGAACCGATGGTTAGACCACAGGGTGGCCCTGTTCCCCTGATCACTGAGGAGAGATCAAACCACATCCTCCGCAACTTCACCTCCAGTTGTGCAAACTGTGCGTGTGTGTGTGTGTGTGATGTGATTATGTTCCTATTAGCCTTTGCGTTCTCCATTATGCAGCGAGCGTTCAGGACTAAACTGACCTTGTAAGATGATCATTGACTCTTCTAGGAAAACACTTGTTATCCAGGATTAACACACACACCAATTATACCTGCTCACCACACAAGCCCAGAAAATAAAACATTTCCTCCCAGTGTCTCCGACAAAGGGGGACAGGAACAAGTGAACTCAGTGTGAAGATTAAAAGCACAATATCAGTGAGACGTGGACGATATGGAACATCCTGTTTTTACTGATTTATTATTTCATATTTCTGCAGTCAGGATTCCCTTCGCAGGCTCTGATGGACGAAGGACATCACTGTGATGTCTCCAGGTGTCATGTGACCCAGGTCTGGTCAGAAGCCCACGAGGCGGTTTGGAGGCTTTAGAGATGGCGTCACAGCGCTCGCTCTTAAAACCCTTTTTCCTGTTTGGTCTCTGTGATGTGGTGACGTGAGCCGGTTTCTGAGGTCTCAGATCCAGAACCGTCAGACTCCACGTTGTTGTGTTGGGGGAAGAGGAGGCTCCCACCTTATTACAAACCTGTTAGCAGGGTCTGTAAGAAGTGACTCTTGTTGCCGGGGGCTCCCCGTCTCTCCTCCCGTTTCCATCCATCAGGAGGAAAAGAGGAACTTTTGCATAATCCTGAAGCCCATTGTGGCCTACTTAGTGGGAAGGAACATGCCTTTCTGACTGGTCGTGCCTTTGTATGTGGGTCAGCTTCATTCAAATTCTCTTTCATTGCAGCTCTTCCTCCGACACTGTGGCCCATCATTAGCTGTAATATAGGTCACCCCAGGCTTTGTGAGGCTTCAGCCCCATTTGCATTCTTGATTCAGATGTAGCAGCTGCAGAGTGACTGTAGGTAAGGAGGTGGGAGGCTAGGTAAAGGCAAAGCTTTTATCACTTTTGATGAAAGGATGGGGTCAGTTTGAATACATGCTTAAAAGGATCAGGGTGTTTTCCCAGCGGGAAGAAGAAACTCTTAAAGATACAGGTTGAAATGTACAGCAGACGAGTCGCTGCCTCACTTCACTGAATCCTGCGTTCATACTCAGCGTGTCAATTTTAGTTGAATTTCCTTTCATGAAATCCAAAATGAGTCAGAAGGAGAGGAGGCCTGTTTATGCAGCTTCATGTGCTGCAATTCATTAAGTTTCGTTGAAGTGATTCTGACCTTTTTATTTGAGTTTCAATGGAGGAGTGGAAGTGTGTACTTGTCCAACAGCCCCCCCCCCTCCACACACACACACAGACACACACATGAAACCACAGGTGGAGTTACAGGATAAAAGAAACGAAGCTGCTTTGGTGTTCGGCTTTGTACTGCAGCAGAACAATATGAACCTCTGAGGTCAAGTGGCGGCTGCATGACATGAGCGACGTGTTGAATGTTTTCATCTGCCCCCCCCAAAAAAAAAAAAGAAATAAAAAAGTCTTTGTCAGGTGACCTCTGTCACATGTGAACCGCATGTTGCCGTAGCTGATTACCATTGACGGCGTCTCCCTGCTACACCTTCCTCCACCTTCCTCCATCCCCAGCCTCCAGCCAGCTGTGCAGCACACGATTGTACTACTACAGAGGAGTTAGAGGGTTAGACGGTTAGAGGAGTGTAGCGCTGTGTCCTCAGCAGCTCCGCTCTGTTTAGTATTCAGAGGCCATCCAGCCTATTGACAGTTTTTTCCTTCTTGGCAAATTACATGTTTCAACCTTAATTGTTATTGGAGATGTTATCATGAAGCGGATGCAGCCGTCGCCTCAGAATCAGATGGTGAGAAGGAGGGAAGTATGCAAAATATGGTCCATGTATAATTAATGCCCCCCCTCCACACAAACACACACTCTTTAGGATGGACAGCTGGTGTCTCGGTGTCTTCTGACCTCTGAGGGCGATGATGTTCAGCTGATGGTGTGGAGGGATGGATATTTGGTAAAAAGACACACACGAAAAGGATGCTGGGTAAAGATGGCGCCTTAGCGCTTCTGTTACTGTGTTCACATTTACGTTTTCTCCGTCTGTCTGATGAAGTCACTTCCTGTCGTTACTTAATCTGCAAAGATTCTGATTTTGTCATCTCGTCTGCTGACGAAGGAGAGAAACAGACCCAACTTTGGCTCCAACTCCTCCTGTGCCTTAATTCCTGACGGGAAGCATGTTAATGCCCCCCATGTCCCCTCTTACCCCCATCCCCCCTCTTATCTCCACCCTGAGCCTCTTTTGATGTCCCAACTCTAATCAACTCATCCGGGCCGTCGGATGTGAGGCCGACACGGGACAATCGTCACAATCTAAATCGTTACATCTCGCCTGACATTACAGTGGCATTTTTGTTGTGGCAGAGGTACGGGGAGCGACGATTGGTTCACCGGGACCAGAATCCTTTCCACTGGAAGGAGTGTGTGCGTGTCGGGGGGGGCACGTATTCATATTAATGTGGAATTATGGCTGTGCAGGAAATCCAGTGTTGGCGAGGAGAGTCCACATGCGTCCTTATCAGGGACAGCGTAGGCTCCATTCATACCGACTGCTATCGGCATAATTCTTTTTGACATTTCAGATAAGCATCTTCACGGAAAGCTCCCAACTAGGCGGACGGGAAGTTGTCAAATAATGAAGGAATCCTACATGTTTACTACTAAAATATCAGCCTGTTAAATGGGAGTCTGGATTTGACTGTTATCAGGAAATCTGTGAACCTTCGTCCTACCGCTTCCTGTATCTGTGTGAGGGACAGGGGTTAGGAGTGTGTGTGTGTGTGTGTGTGTGTGTGTGTGTGTGTGTGCGCGCTGGTGATTTACATCACTGCGTTCAGACTCCACAGCCTCTGTGTGTCTCTGCTGTATCACAATGTGCCACAACAGCACACATTAATCCTATCCGCCTCCTAATCTGCTAATATTTCCTGGAGAATTATCTGAGAACACTGTTTCATATGCAAATATGTTTGGAAACGAGGTAAACATGGCGCTGACCGTCCAGCAGTAAAACATCCACAGTGTCCGCTGCTGGTTGGACAGATTAAACCTCCGCTGCAGCGCCTGTTTGTGTCAGCTGGAAGTAAACACAAACAAATTATCCTCCGATTATGGATCAACCTGCAGTCATCAGTCAGCGAGGACGAAGGCCTCGTACTTTCAACGAGCCGCAGGAAGTTCAGCAGCAGCTCTTTAATTATCCGCAGCTGAATAATAATTATTTTATTAAAAGTCCGGACCCGTCCAGCCCTCAGTCTGCTGGATGTTTTCTGGACTCACATGATCCCAGCCAGTCCTGGTCTGGATGTCCCAGTCCCCCTGAATCATGGCCACGGTCCACCATCTACATACAGCACCAGGAAGTTATTGTCCTGACCCCAGCACAGCGGGGCAATTAGCGGGGCAATTAGCGGGGTAACTGAGGATCCATGAACTTCATCACACTCACATCAATAAGACCGTCTCCAAATGCTCCTCACATTAATACACAAATGTTTCTTTTTAGCTTTGTAAACTAATAATAACAATATTCCAACTGTTCAGTTACATCAAATCTGTTTTTCAGAATCCAATGACAAGTGAAATCCAACAGAAAAGAGTCAGCGTGACACTTTGAAGAGACGACAGGGAGGATTTGTAAAAAGCAACGACAAACGCTGCTTTATGGAGGTAAACTGAATTCAGTCTGTTCGAGCACGAAGCGGGAAAGTCCCTGAGAAAAAAACAGCACTAATAGGAATAATCAACGAAAAGCCGCCACACAAGCATGTTCATATGTTAGAGGGCTGTGGCCAGTCAGCCACATAATAGAACAATCAGTGTGTCATTCATCTTTTCCTCTGATTCCTCACTCCATTTAAAAATGACAAAAAACTCTCCTGTTCTCTTTTGTCCTTTTTCTCCTCCTGTCATCTTCTTTTCTGCTCTTTGTTTCCTTCTTTCCTCCCTCACATCTGTCCTTGGCCACCGTCTCCCATTATTCCTTCATCATGATGCATGGAACGTCTTTGGCAACCAACTCTTTTAATGTGTCTTCTTCAGTCTCGGCACATTTTGTCCCGAGAACAGCTCGACCAAATAAATCTGAGGACTCTGCAGTTTTCGGTGTCCAGCATGTAAAGATGATCCGTTTACAGATAGAGGTCGGACCACCGGACACAGAAACGGAAGGGAATGTTGGATCAGGAGGGGAGAAACAACTAAAATCAGTTTGAGTCTCATTCTGATCTTTTAGTTCTGTAGTCAACATTGTCGGTCTTAATCCGTCTACAGAACACAAACCTAAAGGTAACCTGAGGCGTGTCCAGGCATCAGGGCAGAAAAATTATGTCTTACGTCTCTTAAATATATTCAATTTTTATTGACGCTTTAATTTTCAAATTCTATAAAAATCTATAATCGTCTAACTAGAGATCTAAAAAATAGGTAGGCACTAAAACACACAGTGCATCAAGCTTTCAGGTGGTCAGAAAAGCCTTCTGTATTTTGTCCAGAAGTGGAGCTCCTCACTCTGGTGGCATATTTTCAGTGATTATTAGGAGCTGCAGGCTTTAACCTCTGCTGTGTTTGCTGTGTGATAAAAGGCGAAAGCACTATCAATCTTTATTGTCTGGCCCGCACACTGTAATTGCATTCAATAGTCCACTGATTCTCTTGTCTGCGCTAATGTCGGAGAGCAGAGAGGAGCCAGATGCTCCGACTGCATCACACACACACACACACACACACACACACACATAACTCAAGCATTTATCCTGAAAAGAATGTCCTCAAAATGGAGCTTATATTGGGAAATGCACACACACACACACACACACAGGCGATGTGCTACTCAGCTTCTGTTTGATGAGTTGTTGACAGCTATGTGTGTGTATAAAGTACACACTGTGTTAGTGTGTGTGTTGATGGTGATGTCACTGCAAGGCCAGGTCACATGTCATGTTTTATTCAAATTTAAGCAAAGCAAAGGTGAGAGGGAGGGGGAGGGGCTGGAGGAGAGCCAGACACTCCATTGGACCTCATTGAACAGTAAAGAGATTGACGGAGGGGGGGCTGGACCTGCAGGGAGACAATCAGCATGGGGGAGTAAAAGGGGGGGGGCAGAGGAAGGAGAAGATCTTTGGAAAGCTTCTTGTTCTTATTCACACTTTGATAAAAATCCAACTACTGCTTCTCCTTTTTGTTATTCTCCATCAGCTGATGGAGTTTATCGGAGAGTGAAGTGGTGTGTGTGTGTGTGTTTGTTTACTTCTCCTGGCCGTCAGGTGGTTTCACACTGTGGGCAGCATTGATAACACAGACACACACACTGTGTGTTAGTTGTGTTGACACTGAACGCACAAAGCGCCAACCTGCAGGATTGGGCCAGATGAAAGGCCGCTCTGGGATGTCGGTGACGTCAAGTGTTTTACCCAAGTGTGTGTCTGTGTGTGTACTGTGTTGTGCTTGTTGGCCACTTCAGTGATGCTCACGCACCAGAAGGTGGCAGTAGTGAACCAAAGAGGTGCACAAAAAAGAAGAAGAAGAAGAAGAAGAAGAAGAGCTGCGTTGTGCTTTTACCCATCAGCCTTTGCAGACACACAGAAGCTGTGATTGGTCGGTTTAACTGAAGTTTGTCTCGTTCGTGTTTCTGGCTGTTGAGCTGAAACAGCGTAAACAGAGATGGGACCAGCTGACTGGAGCTCAGTGAACAGACCCTGGACCTGGTCCTGGTCTTTTTCTGTGGTACCGTTTACAGCTCGGGGCTGATCAAAGCTGTTGGTGCTGTTTTAGCGAGGCTAACAGCCTGCAGGTGGACCTGGATCATCTGGTCCTCCCAGATCTGAAGGTCCGGGTTCTGGCTTGATCATGTTGTTTACCGCTGCGTCTTCTTTGTGCAGCTGTTTTGTGCATGCATACATTTGCATGTTACACACACACACACGTGCACAGAGCCGGCAGGGTGTGCACGCTGGCTGCACACTACATACAGTAATACATTGCTGAATATCAAAGGAAATTACCCTTCACCTCGCTGCACGGATCCTAGCGAGTTCCTTAACCAGAGGAATGGGCTTTGAACCAGGCAGATTCCCCGGGGGCCTGTATCCGGCCCCTCCCCAGAACACCGGGCTGGATAAGGGCCGTAATTCCCACTTTTAGGTTTCCATTAATCTGATCCTGACACAGGGGAGATGGGCTGCTTTGCATATCGCCTTCCCAAGATGGAGGGCTATTTACATGATCGCCTCCAGATTGAATATGATCAGTAGCCCACCTCCTCTGCAGCTGAGGCAGAAAAATGCAGATTTTTTTTTCGACGGGTATTTGCTGCATTATCACAGGTGAAATATTATTCACTCAGGTACGAGTGTGTTCTAATGCGTCTCAAGTTCGACCTGATGTATATGTGTAATGGCTGTTACAGCTCCGTGCTTGGTTCCCTTTACAAAGGCCAAATTTCTTTTATGAATGTGACAGCAGAGATGGATAGATCGACCCATTTATCATCGCTCACTGATAGCGCTTCGCATTATCGCCACCAATGAGCGAGCCCCCCCCCGACAAATGTGAGGAACAGTAGTGAACAGAGCTCCATTTGAAACCGTGAAGCTGAACCTCCATGTAAATGTATCTGTAATGAACGCTGCGTACAGGAGGTGCATTATTCTCTTTCTGCTACATTTGTTTCTGAATATCAAATGAATATGATAAATGTGGAGCAGAGGGGGCAGGGGGGAGAAGGGAAGGGGGGGGGGGGGGGGGGGGGGAGGAGGGGGGAGGAAGGAGGAGAAGGGAGGAGGGGGGGAGGAAACAAACCAGGCGAGGATTTGAGATGACTGATATTTGTTTTTACACCACCAGTGATGAGCAGCAGTTGAGACGGTGTGAGAGTCACAGGAGGGGCACACACACACACACACACACACACACACACACACACCATGTCATTGTTGTTGTCATCCTTTGAACTCATCATTTTGTTTGGTTTTTTTTAGTCGAGAATCTTGATGAAAAAGGAACTACGGTGGCCCTGAAGGGACACACACAAACAGGAAATAATACAAAAAGAAATACACAAATACTGTGCTTGTCTTGCTGCAGTGTGTTGACCTCTCCGGGCCACCATACCTGTCTCTGTGACATCACCATCTCTTTGTGTATTTGAGAAAACATCTCAGCTTGCTCTAACTGCATTTCATGCTTTTAATTGACACCACTGCGTGTTAATTCGGAGCGTGTCACAGTTGTGTCACACCCGCACGGCGCCACTGTCCGACCTCATGTAATGTTGAATTACATTCCCGCCGCTCATCGCCGTGACAACAGATAAGCTTCTGCCAAGTGCTTCCAACAGACGTGTGGAGCTGAGGTGCTTTTTTCTCCCTCCCTTGTCGGCCAATGAGCAGGCGGAGTGTTGTTGTTTTTAAATCCATTTCCTGCTGCGGATCGCTCTATCTCGGCCAATCTTCGTTCCTTCTGAAATCAGCAGCTGAAAACAATCTAGGGAAAGAGCTTCAGCACCTTTAACCTCAACATCAGCAAGGCCCAACATTTCACCACTAATGCCACGAATGAGGCGCCGTGACCCCTGACCTCGTTAAACATCTGCTGTCAGCCACCCAGTGAGTGGTTCCTTCATTTCAGATTCGTTTGTTATCAAGGTCACACAATTGTCTTGATCTAATTTGCTCCATTTTACATGCCCAAAGCACCGAGATGAATTCTGGATCAACAGCGGTGAGATGTGAGTGGCACCACCGTCTCACAGCTCTACCCGGTCCATGAGAGCTATCCTGGCCCCGATAATAGCTCCGAATTATTCACAGGAAGGTGTGACGAGTGTCGGTGAGAAATATGACTGTGAGAGTTTCTTTCTAAACTGTCTCCGTTTATTCTTCGGGTTTCAGGGAGTTTAACAAATCATCCACTTTATTTAAGCTGCTCACAACTTAGCACACATATATACAATAAGGAAGATGCTACACAACGCACTCACACACAGACACACACACACTCCTCCCCGCCCACACACAGCTCACTTTTAGCCCTCAGGCGTCGCATTTGCGAGTTTCATTTTCTTGATTAAATCATATTTGCATATGGAAATTGTTTGAAAATGATATTAATTTGTTATATTCAAAGGAGAATTAGTTTCTCACAGTGAAGCAGAATCAGACATAGGCTGCGACGCTGACAGGTGATGACGTTGAACTCTGACCTCAGTGGAGGCCTGCCGCGGCTCACATCACCCACAAACCGAGCTTTTCCTCACATGTAAATCAGTTCATCCCCCCCATCGTCTCAGGTGTCCAAATCTGCTTCCAAATCCGTCCTCCTCTTCGTCCATTCCAACAAAGACGAAGGTCATTTTCTGGGCGAGCGAGCGGCGTGCTGTGTCCAGGTGTACGTGGCGGATGTGGCGCCGTCAGACGGCACCGTGGGACGAATCTCCTCCTGAGCCAACTTAACTTATCAGGAACACGGACCAAAAAAAATCAGGCTAATTAATTAAGAACAGTATTAGAAGTAATGGGATATTATAATATAAATTGCTACATTCTGGAACCAATTTAATCCAATTACTGGAACCCCTCATGAATATAATACCTCCAAAATCACTCTGTCAGAGTCCAAAGGGAGATGTGTCTGACTATTAAGACTGAAAGAAAAGGAAAAGGGAAAAATGTGCTCCCTTTTAACCGTGAACACCAATGATGATTTAAATGGTTGAGAGGAACTGTTCATTTGAGTAATAAACCTAATGATGATTTTTTTCCCTAATTGACATTTCGACCATTTACAACCTGAGTAGGTTTTTGTTTGAGCTTCTGTGTGTTTGATAAAGACGAATGGCTGTAAAAGCAGATTGGTGCTTTTTTCCATTAATGGCCTTAAAAAAATAATAAAATATCTTCAAAGAGACAAAAGAGGACAATTCTGCACCAGTTAATCAGTGAGGACTTTTTGGGAGGGGGGCAAACTAACATTAACAATCACAGAAACTTTGAGAATTAAGTGGTATGAGATAAATTCACAACACAGCAGCGCCTCAGGGGTCAAAGGTCGGAGGGAGTTTCAGGAGTTGGAGCATTTATGAGCCACTGCTGGTCTGTGGAGCTTCATGTTTCAGCTCTGGAGGTCGATACTTGATAAAATAATATGAGTATGTCGACGTAATGAACCGTCTGACTTTGTGGATTTAGAATGATGACTTTGACTAAATGACCAAAAAACAGAGAGCATATTTTCCCCAAGAACAAAAATTGAGATTTTACTTATTTGTACGCAATCCAGTTTATTTTTATATGCATATACAATAATATGTAATCCATCTGGTTCCCGTCGTTGGGTCAAGGTTGGGGGGTTTGTGGTGACGTGCAGACGGATGTGTGTGTTGTGTGTTTCTTAAACAGTAACTTCAGTGACAGGCTGGAAAATAAGTGACTAAAACTTTCCAAAGAAGGAATGAAATAATTTCAGTGGGAAAACTCAGCTCCTCTTTTAATCAGCGACAAATTCAACTACGCCTTAATGCATATTTAATTACACCAAGATTTTTGGATGGAAGCACGAAGGAAGATGTCATTAAACAGACACATAAGGATGTTAGTGTGAAACACAGAGACGGATATGAAAGAGGAGCAGAGTTCTCCCCGATGAATCTCTCACCATCGCGCCAAATAAGAAAAATTTAAAAAAAGAATGAATTGAGGTGCTTGTTGCTGTTGTTGAGAAAATCCTCCTCTCACCAGTAAAGCTATTATCCCATAGCAGCCGATACAATACAATCTGAATCAATTCAGTTTTACTGATACTCTCACAAGCAATTTAGCAGGTAGTGCCGGTATCCACCGAGTGGCGTCTCTTTCCGCCTTATTCACATCAACAAACAACAGATAATCCAATAACACACGATGTAATTGTAATGGTAGCTGCGCTGCAGAAACACGATGTCCCACCACTGCTTGGCTGGTATTATTTTACGCTCAGAGTTGGTAAATGTCCATATAATTGTGTCTGAAATGCCTCAAACAGCTTTCTGCTACATTATACTGTATATTGGTCTTTGTCTGTCCAGTAGATTAAATCTGTGCTGAAACTAACTGAGACACACACTTTGTTTGTTTGTTCAACTTCGATTTAAGTCCGGAGTGATTTTAATGTTGCTGGTTTGAACATTTCCAACATTCAGAAACGCTTCTTTATTTCTGTCACAAGTCTGTTTGTCCGAACTGTTTCCTGCTGCAGCTCAAGATTTTCTGTTTTTTCATACATGAAGCTTCTGGACCATCTGAGGGTCGGACAAAGGGACTCCAGGATCAGGAGACAGATCACCTGGACCAGGAGCTGGGTGGAGGACTGAGTCAGGTAAGATCTGGTCCTGGACCGGATGTTGTCAAAAACAAAGTGATGCAGATGAACACAGTGTGGAGATCTAAAACATCTACACAACTCCTTCTTACGCTTTCATGGACGAAAATTATTAACACAGGATTCTGTCAAACACACCACAGACCGCCACAACAGATCAGGATGAACTTTTGGTTTGGCTCAGTTTCAGACAAACAGATTTGGATATCAGTCTGGTGACGCCATTGAGGTTTGGGCTAGCTGATTAGCACACTAACTTCAGTTGAAGCTAACACCTCAGCTGTCAATGCTGCTAATGCAGAAATGAATTGTAGCAAGAGCAAGAGCCTTGGAGCTGACCCCAGGTCCTGGCAGACGGGTGTTGGAGCAGGGTCTCAGTTCTCAGTGTTGGTCTCAGTCCTCGGTGTTGGTCTCAGTTCTCGGTGTTGGTCTCAGTTCTCAGTGTTGGTCTCAGTTCTCGGTGTTGGTCTCAGTTCTCAGTGTTGGTCTCAGTCCTCGGTGTTGGTCTCAGTTCTCGGTGTTGGTCTCAGTTCTCAGTGTTGGTCTCAGTCCTCGGTGTTGGTCTCAGTTCTCGGTGTTGGTCTCGGTCCTCGGTGTTGGTCTTGGTCCATTTTGTTGGTCTCGGTCCGTGTCGTTGGTCTTGGTCCTTGACGTTGGTCTCAGTCCATGACGCTGGTCTCGGTCCTCAGTGTTGGTCTCGGTCCGTTTCGTTGGTCTCGGTCCGTGTCGTTGGTCTTGGTCCTTGACGTTGGTCTCAGTCCATGATGCTGGTCTCGGTCCGTGACGCTGGTCTCGGTCCGTGTCGTTGGTCTTGGTCCTTGACGTTGGTCTCAGTCCATGACGCTGGTCTCGGTCCTTGACGTTGGTCTCAGTCCATGACGCTGGTCTCGGTCCTCAGTGTTGGTCTTGGTCCGTTTCGTTGGTCTCGGTCCGTGACGCTGGTCTCGGTCCTCAGTGTTGGTCTTGGTCCGTTTCGTTGGTCTCGGTCCGTGACGCTGGTCTCGGTCCGTGACGCTGGTCTCGGTCCTGGCAGACAGGTCTTCTCTCTGCTGGAAGCTGCTGAGTCTTGAACCTGTTTTCGGTCCACATTAATCCCGTCAGGTGGAACTCTTTGTTGCGTTCGATCTGGAAGGTTTGCAGAATGATTACTCATGTTCTCATATAAGCTCACACTATATGTGGCTTCTACGACAATAGCAGCCATGACTGTGTGTGTGTGGGAGTGGATTTGGCCTCCTCCTTTGTGTTTGTGACCTTATTAAAGGTGTTTGTTCTGTTGGATGGCAGACACACAGAGGAATCTAAAATGGAAAGCACATAATCTGCACATTATACACATAATGTGTCAAAATATAGAAGAGTGATTTGTGTGACATTTTGCTGCTTTATAGTATCAGCATGTGACGATAAATATCATTATCAGAGCATGACATGAAATCACTGAGCTGGTCGCCAAAAAGCTGCTGAATGGAGGATTTGGTTGTTTATTTTCTTTCATGTGAGGAAACGATGTAAAAATATCCAGTGAAGCATTAAACTGATATTAACAGAAGGGAAGAAAAGTCGCAGCTAATTTGAGTAGTTTTCAGGATAAATAGAGTTTTCGACACTTTATTTAATCAGCTGCTCTGTTTGGACACCGTACAGTAAGATTCAGTCTGGTCCAGATTCAGTCTGGTCCAGATTCAGTCTGGTCCAGATTCAGTCTGGTTCAGGTTTAGACTGGTCCAGGTTCAGACTGGTCCTGGTTCAGTCTGGTCCAGGTTCAGTCTGGTCCAGGTTCAGTCTGGTCCAGGTTCAGTCTGGTTCAGGTTCAGACTGGTCCAGGTTCAGTCTGGTCCAGGTTCAGTCTGGTTCAGGTTCAGACTGGTTCAGGTTCAGACTGGTCCAGGTTCAGTCTGGTCCAGGTTCAGTCTGGTTCAGGTTCAGACTGGTTCAGGTTTAGACTGGTTCAGGTTCAGTCTGGTCCAGATTCAGTCTGGTCCAGGTTCAGTCTGGTCCAGGTTCAGTCTGGTTCAGGTTCAGACTGGTTCCGGTTTAGACTGGTTCAGGTTCAGTCTGGTCCAGATTCAGTCTGGTCCAGGTTCAGTCTGGTCCAGGTTCAGTCTGGTTCAGGTTCAGACTGGTTCCGGTTTAGACTGGTCCAGGTTCGGTCTGGTCCAGGTTCAGTCTGGTCCAGGTTCAGTCTGGTTCAGGTTCAGACTGGTTCAGGTTCAGACTGGTCCAGGTTCAGTCTGGTTCAGGTTCAGACTGGTTCCGGTTTAGACTGGTCCAGGTTCAGTCTGGTCCAGGTTCAGTCTGGTTCAGGTTCAGACTGGTTCCGGTTTAGACTGGTCCAGGTTCAGTCTGGTTCAGGTTCAGACCGGTCCTGGTTTAGACTGGTCCAGGTTCAGTCTGGTCCAGGTTCAGTCTGGTTCAGGTTCAGTCTGGTCCTGGTTTAGACTGGTCCAGGTTTAGACTGGTCCAGGCTCAGTCTGGTTCAGGTTCAGTCTGGTCCAGGTTCAGTCTGGTTCAGGTTCAGACTGGTCCTGGTTTAGACTGGTCCAAGTTCAGTCTGGTCCAGGTTCAGTCTGGTTCAGGTTTAGACTGGTCCAGGTTCAGTCTGGTTCAGGTTCAGTCTGGTCCAGGTTCAGTCTGGTTCAGGTTCAGACTGGTCCAGGTTCAGTCTGGTCCAGGTTCAGACTGGTTCAGGTTTAGACTGGTCCAGGTTTAGACTGGTCCAGGTTCAGTCTGGTTCAGGTTCAGTCTGGTTCAGGTTCAGACTGGTCCAGGTTTAGACTGGTCCAGGTTCAGTCTGGTTCAGGTTTAGACTGGTCCAGGTTTGGGTTTAGTTTCCAACAGAACTGAAGGATTTGAACTGAAAACTTTCTGAAGCTCAGAGTTACTGTTCATATGTTTGTTGCTGTTACCATGACGACCGCGGCCTGTTTCTGTTGCCGTGGCATCGACCACAGACGGAGTCGTGAGTCGTCCTATTGATTCTTTTATTTAAACCTTAAATTTGATGTCCTGAGTGAATCACCCCCGGGGGGTAAAATAATGCCCCCCACCACAGTCACTGTACTTCCTAAAGCCCCCCCTCGGCGGTTCCCGCTCACACTCTGGACGCTCAGAGATGGCGGTGCTGTAATTTGTGGTGATTGACCTGGAGGGCGGCTGTAATGACGGATCCCTTCAGACTCACTCAGACGGTTATTTATCGTGTCGGGACTCGAATAAACACAGAACGTAAAACTGAAGCTAATGTGCTGCTGCTTCGATCTGGACATGAACTATTCTGTCAATTCCAATAATTCACTGAGTCAGCTGTTTGACCCGAACAGGTGAGGAACGAAAAGAAAGGATCAGATGTGACTTCTTTCCTTCTTCATGCAGCAGATTTGTTACATGAGTGTCCAGAGACGCACAACTCTCCATGAACGCACAAAACCACAAACATTCAGAAGCATCTATGGATGAAGACAGTTTACAGACAGAAATCTTCAGGAAACTTCAGATGAAAATAAAATGATTATATTCAGCAGCCTAAACGATTTTTCTGTTTCTGGATGTTTCATGGAAGAGAAAAGATTCATGTTTAAAATGAAAAGTCCAAATGTGAGCTGAACGGGGTCTTTGACTCAAACTGATAATTAGGACTCTCAGTGACAGAGAGGTTACAACAGAAAAATGAATAATTACCGTCATCGCTGTAATCATACAGTTGACTCAAACGTTCTGCACAATAGATCATATTCACATCTGATAAAGCTGCTGAAACAGCTGAGTGCCAACAAAGCCCACCAGAAAGACACACAAACAAAGCAAACAACAAATGAGTGTGATGTCACACATCAGGACTGACCGGCTCCGGTTTGTTCTGTTTTATTAATAAACACATTTATATGGACGGGAGAACGAGGTTAATATCAAAATGTCTCATCTTGCCACGAGCTATCTTTAAGTGTGTGTGTGTGCGCGTTGTCGACCTTCTTGGTTGAGCTGTTGTTGCGTCGTCTTGTATTTACTCTTGTTGACTTGTTGTGTACGTCTGGTTGTTTGTGCACATTCAGCTGCCATTGTGTGTGTGTAAAGCTCCTGCTGCCCCCCCGTCTTGTTTTCTTGAGCGTGTGGCTCCTGATTGGCCGGTCCCTCAGGCTACAGCCCCGTTCGTGGCAGATGTTCCACTGAAAAGGCCATGAATGTTTAATCATTTGTGTTATTGATGCTGCTTTTTGTTTGTTAGCAAGTTTGAGCGACTCTTTTGGTCTCATGTCTCTATCTTTGCTTGTCACGCACCCATTTGTGTGTGTGTGTGTGTGTGGCAGATCACAGTAAATTCACAAACATCAATCTTCTTCATTTCTGTTTGAAAAATGACTTTTTTACCTCACATGCTCTGCAATGAATGAATAATGAAGTCTATTAAAAATGTTATTCAGGATCATTATTGAGTTTGCTGTGTCAAATATCACATCAATGCTCTCTCATAAAACAAGACAATCTTTTTTTGCTAAACAGAAAGTTAAAGCCTCTTTTCTCCTGATCATGGATGAACAAACTGGGCTCCGTCTCTAAACTGTGATTTGTTCGACTTAAAGCTGCTGTTTTAGTATTTGAGCTGACAGCCAGATTTGATCATAATTAGACAGCATGCCGTGGGCTTTGATTGGCACAGTAATTGGATTGTCATTGGGGCTGAAAAGCTATTATCTTTGGATCATGCCCCATGAAATTTGTTGGAAAAACTTCTGTGGCCGTCATTAAGTCGGCCATCTTGGGGGCCTTCGCAAATGAGCTTTTTTTTTCTTCTTTTTTCAGTTAAGGAAGAGAGTGAGCGGGAAGAAGTGAAGAGGGATAAAAAAAGAAAAGGAAGAGCTACCTGTGCACCAGTGGGACCCTTAGATCCTTCCAATCGCAACCACAACAATCTGGGCCCTATTGATTAATGATATTAGCATAGCAGGTAGCGCTGAGTCGAAAAGCGGCGTGCTGGGTTATTGCCCATCGCTCTCGCCCACTTGCCAGTAATGGGACCGGGTGGGGTGAGGGGGGCGGGGGGTGGCAGAAAGTGAAGGAATGGGATAATGAGAAAGAGTTGAGCCTGTGAGGTGAGTGAGAAAAGGGGAAACTGCAGGGTGGCTTTTCATTTGTAATTGTTTATGTAAAGTATCACCGTTTTACAGCAGCACAGAACAGGAAACAGATCACATTCCTCAAAGCTCAGAGACAATTAAATCACCAAACGCACAAAAGAAGAACCAGCAGAGAAATCCCACGTAAAATGTTTATTTCACACCAAAGTTCAGTTTCAGGCAGCCGAAGGATCAGCAGCCCCTCTGACCGGTCTGACAGCTTTCTATCAGAACCAGCATGAACTTCTTCAGTTTGAGCTGCAGTCAGTCAGTTTGACTCATAAAGTCCCAGAAGTCCTGACAGCTGGTTTTAAGGTTCAGGTTCTGAGTCCAGACCTGATTTAGGATCAAAGACCAGGAGGTGACAACATGGCGACACCACACAATGTTCCCACTCAGAAAAATGACGACATTAATACACCAAGACAACACTGTGTCATTGGGAACCTTTTGTGTGTGTGTGTGTGTTGAAAATGTCCTGCCTCTGCTTCGTGATATAAGCTTTCTGCACTCATAACCGCATATTTTGCATGTTTTATGCCAGATAATGAATGTAGCTTTACATCATATGTGAAAGGCGTAATCCAGCAGCACACTGTGTTGTTGTTTCTGTTGTGGTTTCTTTTTTGTTGTTGAGCTTCCTCCGTCATTGTCTTTGCTGAAAGTTCCCGTGCAGCCGCTGTTGATCACGGCCCGTCGAGTGTCATCTGATTTGCATTTAGTGGACGCATCATTATTCACAACATTTGATGTCCACAAGAAAACACATTAGGCCTCTCCGTTTAGGTGTCGAGTGGCCACGACCGCACAGGCACAGTTTGTGTGCCCAAAGAGTCCAAATGTAAATTGATATATAAGAAAATGCACCATTAGCTTTTTCATTAATGGTTATGATGCATTGTGAATGTTGGCGGTGTGCTGTTGTGCTTTTCTGAGCGCGTCCACACACACACACCTCAAAATCCTAGCAGAAATACCACAGACACACACTCTTCTGTTTGCAAACTTCCCATTGTTTATTGTGTGTTTGAGTGAAATTCAGCCATGAATGAACTCCAGCAGTTTGTTCTTCCAGATGTGTCCCAGCTGTTTCACTATCACTCATGTTTCCACACCGTCGTGTCCTGAATGTGAAAATACAAATATTTAAATCGAACGTTATGCATTTCTTGGACAGCACATTTTGCTTTAAAAACAGGAAACGTTCATCGTCTCATCATGTGTCTTTTTCTCCAGCAGTGCTCAGAGAAAACACAAAAACATGGAATCCTTCAGATTTATCCAGAAATCTTTTGGATTCCTTCACGTCTGCGTTGGCAGCCATTCAAAACTTGGTTCCATCTTTAAGATGCACTTTGTTCTCAGAACGGTTTGCGGTGCATTTTGTTGAGTTGTACTCGTGAAGACACACACTGTTTCCTGTGAGTCTGTAAAGAGCATCTTCAGATTTAATCCTCCACCACACGAAGAGCCATATCAACGTCTCCTTTGCTGAAACCTGACTGATGTAAATTCAGTCTTCACTCATTTTAGCTCCGATTTTGGGCTCCACCTTCTCTTTTATTGCTGGACATTTCACAAGAATGAGACGACTGAGACGAAGAAGGCTGAAAGTGAAGCTGAAAGGAGCCGGTGATAAATGTCTGAAGGAGATGTCTCACTGCACAATTTCATTTGTGCGTCTTTAGAGGTCTGAGACAGGACTCAGTCAAAAAACAAACGCACAAACCCACAAACACCCTCAGCTGTCGCCGTACAAATTAACACGTCTATTGTTCATCCAACATGTCAAACACTTATCTCTCAGTGTTTACAGTGTGTGTGTGTGTGTGAAAGGTCGTGAGGCTGCAGAAACACGAGGGGATCAGTGTGTTGAGTTTCCTCTTCGTGACAGTAGATTACTCAGCACAGTAATGAAGTGCTGATAACACAGGAGCACCGATGCATCATGGGAAATATTGTACTATAAATGCAGAACAGTTCTGTAAACGGACTGTCGGCCATGCTGTCTGTTTTTATCAAGTGATGACAGATTCAGATTTCAGGATTTTTTTTGTTTTAATCCTTTTACGCCTCTTCTTTGTTGTCATTAAAGTGTTTCATTAAGTTTACCATCAATATTATTTATTATCAATAATATTGGACCCATTTTATATTATGCCAAAAACATTTATTTGAAAATAAAATTTATTCTATTAATCTAATCGAGTTCTATTCATCAGCAAAAATCCAAACATTTTTCTAACTTGAACATTTTAATTTAAAATTATTAAAAAACTTCAGACAAACACGTCACAAATTATATTTTATGTTTTTAAAAATACTGAGTTTAAAAAGCTCTTTGTTTAAAAAATGAGATGAGAATCGGTTTTCCAGCTTGTATCTTCCTCGTCTTGATTTTTGTTTTCTTGAGGAAATTGCCAAATGGTAAGACTCAACATTCAGAACAACACATTTTTTTTAGGAATTTTTCTTAATTCATTCATTTTTACGGTGATTTGGAAACTCAGGCAGTCGTTCCTTTTCGGCTCTGACGTGTCCGGTGAATAATGAGACGTCCTCTGTGTCTCTCGTTGTATGTTTGTCTGCACTTGTTTACTCCGACTCCTTCGCTCGCCTTATTAAATTGACTGTTGAGGAGCCAAAACATTAACAGAAGAGAAAAGTGCAACAAATAATGTGGACGTTTCATGCATAAACTGCGAATTGAGCGATGTATTAATGGGGGGAAATTATTGTGCATTCAATTACGGCACAATGCCTTCCAGAGATGTTTGTGTGATTTGGCCGCCGCCTGCCGTGGTGGGGGGCTCCTTGACTGATGAGAGCCCTAATCTGCTAATCTCACCGATGGGTGTGGAGGTGGGTTTGGAGGGGGTGTTTATCTGATGAGCCAAACACCTCGACTCGCAGCCCGCTAACGGTGGCCAATAAAATTAAAGAGCTGGTGCGTGCCCAGGCGGTGGAGGAAGACGAAAGAGGAAATCAGAGATAGATAAACAAATAGAATCATAAAAAGGCAGGGTGCTGCTGAAGTGGTAATTCAGTGGGAGTTCATTAGGAGGGAGATGGAGGAACGAGGAGCGGAGGGCTAAACTGTGGATGACATTACCTCTAATGTGGCTCCCCTGCAGAGTTTGTGATAGGGTGGCCGTTCCAGGCGAAAATAGGCTTTTTAGCATGACGCCGCGCTCACAAAGACAAACTCCCACTAAATAGGATTTTTTTTCTTAAGCATTGTACTATTTTAGTGTGGAAAACATCTCCAAATGGGCTTTTCAAATGTGCTCCGGCACACAGCCAACGTGGACAAATGCAGTAAGTTTGGAGACGGTCCGACCAAACGCTTCACCTGCTCCTCCCGGCTGGACTTCACCGAACAGATCGGTTAAATAAAGTCAATAATCCATCTGTTCACAGGAAACCTTTAAATGAACTAAAAATCACTTCTCTGTGTTTAACTGCTGAAGGTCTCTGATCTGGGACCAGTAAACTTCCTCCTTTTGTGTTGCTCTGAGCAGTGTGGTGTTTTTGGTGTGCGGCTTGTTGTCGCAGACTAAATGTGTTGTTGTGATAAACTTGGTGGAACACAGACGTCGATCAGAACGATCAGGCCTGATCCTGCAGAGAGAGAGAGAGAGAGAGAGAGAGAGAGAGAGAGATAGGCAGACAGACAGACAGACAGACAGACAGGCAGACAGACAGACAGACAGACAGGCAGACAGACAGACAGACAGGCAGACAGACAGACAGATAGAGGCTCTTATGGCTCTCAGATGTTGATCTGAGTTTTTTGTGTTTGTGTAAGATGTCTATTTGTTTTAATTCTCAAGGTTTTATTATTTTTATCTCTCTCTCCCTCTCCCTCTCCCCCCTCTCTCCCCCTCTCTCTCCCCCTCTCTCTCTTCCCCCTGTCCCCCCTCTCCCTCTCCCCCCTCTCTCTCCCTCTCCCCCCCTCTCCCTCCCTCTCTCTCCCTCACCCTCTCCCCCTCTCCCCCCCTCTCCCCCCCCTTCCCCCCTCCCTCCCTCTCCCCCCCTCTCTCCCCCTCTCTCTCTTCCCCCTGTCCCCCCTCTCCCTCTCCCCCCTCTCTCTCCCTCTCCCCCCCTCTCCCTCCCTCTCTCTCCCTCACCCTCTCCCCCCTCCCCCCCCTCTCTCCCCCTCTCTCTCTTCCCCCTGTCCCCCCTCTCCCTCTCCCCCCTCTCTCTCCCTCTCCCCCCCTCTCTCCCTTCCCCCCTCCCTCCCTCTCTCTCCCTCCCCCCTCTCTCCCTCCCCCCCCCCCCTCTCTCTCTTCCCCCTGTCCCCCCTCTCCCCCCTCTCTCTCCCTCTCTCCCCCTCTCCCTTCCCCCCCTCCCTCCCCCTCTCTCCCTCCCTCTATCTCCCTCACCCTCTCCCCCCTCTCCCCCTCTCTCTCTTCCCCCTGTCCCCCCTCTCCCTCTCCCCCCTCTCTCTCCCTCTCCCCCCCTCCCTCTCTCCCCTTCCCCCCTCCCTCCCTCTCTCTCCCTCATCCTCTCCCCCCTCTCCCCCCCTCTCTCCCCCTCTCTCTCTTCCCCCTGTCCCCCCTCTCCCTCTCCCCCCTCTCTCTCCCTCTCCCCCCCTCTCCCTCCCTCTCTCTCCCTCACCCTCTCCCCCCCTCTCCCCCCCCTCCCTCTCTCCCTTCCCCCCTCCCTCCCTCTCTCTCCCTCCCCCCTCTCTCCCTCCCCCCCCCCCCTCTCTCTCTCCCTCTCTCTGGGAATACAGATTTAAAAGGCCATTATACTCCATCACCTCCACCGTGCACAGTGTCACTGCCATCACTGCAGTGTCAAGTGTTTTATTTTGGTATTAGAGGGGGAGAGATAAGTGTGTGTGTGTGTGTGTGTGTGTGTGTGTGTGTGTGTGTGTGTGTACAGTGTAAGAGGTGAGTTCTGAGTGTGAGTGGGCCTTGCTCTGCTCTGGACTCACTTATCTCTCCTGCTCTGTAATGGATCCAACTGGATATTTGCATAAGGTATGGAGGTGATGTCATCGGTCCTCAGAGCTGCATTTCAATGATGTTCGACTGTCGAACGCTCACAACGAGCTGCGGCTCTTCAGCTCTGTTCAAACTTCAACTCAACTTTTATCTGAAACTTCAGCTGAAGTCAAAGTCCGACTGTTGTAGTTCAACAGAGAAACAACTGACCCAAGTTAAAGAGCTGTCAGTCAATCTCACAGTAGCCCCGCCCCCAACCCCTCCCCGCCTTTCCCTCTAAATGGAGCTTCATTTCAAAAATGTAAAAAAAAAAAAAACATGTGGAAGACTGAGAGGAGGAGGGACATTTTCCCATAGACTTCAATGCAATCGGTCTGCATGGTCAGTAGGTAGAATGAAGGTTATATGTCGAGAGAGACACGTGTGTGTGTGTGTGTGTGTACTTCTTCTCCAGTTGTGAAACTTTGTCATTTCCAGTTTGTGTCACTGTTCAAATGTCAGCTGGTGGAAAAACGTCCATGAACATGTGAAACTGCGTCGCCACAAAGGTCACATCCAATCAGTTTAATTGTACTTCCAGCTCTTACAAGACGACACGGAGCTTCCTCTGCCCCCCCCGCTTTAATAGCTGTTGTCTTAAACCTAAGTCGGGTATTTTCCAGGGTAAGTTTTGGGCGATGATGCTGGACAGTGATATTAATCTGCAGCAGCGTGGTGTTGGTGGTGATGAAGGAGGCTCCGTGTTATTTGTATCCTCCGTGTCGAGTGTTTTGTCAGAAGTAGGCGAGTTTTGCTTGCCTAGTAGATTTGTGTTCCCCCCGGGAACCGCGGCCCGGTAACAGACAGCAGTTGCTCGACATAATTAGAGCGGGAAGGTCCTTGTAAACTCATTAATATCTCGCCCGGCTGAAATGGCTGGCTCACTGGTGGGTTCCTCAGCAAAGAGCAGGAAGAGCTTTGAGTGGGAAAAAGGGAAGACCGAATCTGAGGGGTCAGTCCAGACCAGCTGCAGGTCTCTGTCCGCCTAAGAGACCAGGAACTTTACTCAGTAATTCATTTTAATCTGAAATATGAAGGTACGGTGAAGTCTGGATCAGAGTCCGGATCAGAGTCTGGATCAGAGTCCAGGTCAGAGTCCGGATCAGAGTCCAAGTCAGAGTCCAGATCAGAGTCCAGGTCAGAGTCCGGATCAGAGTCTGGATCAGAGTCTGGATCAGAGTCCAGGTCAGAGTCCGGATCAGAGTCTGGATCAGAGTCCGGATCAGAGTCTGGATCAGAGTCCGGATCAGAGTCTGGATCAGAGTCCGGATCAGAGTCTGGATCAGAGTCCAGGTCAGAGTCCAGGTCAGAGTCCGGATCAGAGTCTGGATCAGAGTCCAGATCAGAGTTCAGGTCAGAGTCCAGGTCAGAGTCCAGGTCAGAGTCCGGATCAGAGTCTGGATCAGAGTCCGGATCAGAGTCCAGGTCAGAGTCCAGATCAGAGTTCAGGTCAGCATCGTCTGTCTGCAGATGTTTAACTGTGTTACATGAAAAGTTCATGTTGGAGGTTTAGGTTGTTCATGTTTAGGGTTAGGAAAGGCCGGTGTGTGACTTGTCCCAGAATGCCTTGCAGTTCCTGTCTGTATGCACACACACACACACACACACACTTTCGTCCCTCAGGTACAACTACACACTTTGTGACCTCTCTGCTCAGCAGACATCATCAGGCAGATTAAAATCAGTTAATGTACTTGGAGCTAGTTGACTCTCTCACACACACACAGATACACACACACACACACACACACACACAACCATCAACCAGCCATTTGTCGCTCACTTTTTAAAATTAATACTCATTGTTTTTGCTAAGCAGAGGATGTCCTGGAGGCTGCCTCACAGGGTTGTGTGTGTGTGTTGTGCTGCAGAGAAGGTTTCAGTGGATTACTACAGCCCCAAAGTGCTGTGCCCTTTCATTAACCTTGCCTTTTAGTCGTCTCATTTAATACAAAACAAATTTCTAATCTGCAGCCTGCTAAACAGCTCTGCAGCTCGGTCGGTGTCTGTGTGTGTCTGTGTGTGTCTGTGTGTGTGTTACTGTTACTCTTATTGCCTTGGGTTCTCGCTGCCTAGCCCTCTAATTACTCCCTGAAACAGGCTGCCAGGCTCCTCCTATGTGCTATCATCATTTTAAATTTATTTTGATTGATTTGTGTCAGCTTTAACTATGCTTTGGGCCGAGGTCGATAAATAAAGATCAATACTTTAATGTTTTCCTCTGAACCTTTATTAAAAAATAGATTGGCTATAAAGAGGGCTGAATTACGGGGAGGAGTGCCTACTTCCAATGCATGTCAACTGGAATCTAATTGAACAACAGAGAACGGTGGAGATTAGTCGGGGAGCTGCAGGAGGCCCCGAGTGCTGCAGACAGGTGGGCGAGCTGGAATGAGGAATTGATGCTGGAAGGTGAAAGAGAGAAAAAAGAAGTTTCTGTTTCTGTGAAGACGACTTGTGATGAGATTCTGCTCGGAGTCTTCGGGCTGAATATTCTGGGATGTTCCTCCGATTCATGTGTGTGAAAATAAGATCAGCTGTTATTAAGTCATAGTTGTAAATAGAGTTTGTGTTGAAAAGTGAACCGAACAGTCTGCTGAGAGATAAAAGTTAGTTCAAAGTTAAAACAAGGAAATGTGATGGATGAGAATGTAAATATAAATATATAAACTTTACATCTTCATTTTGAGGTGAAGATGCCTGACCAGTTTCATCATCGTCCATATCAAATAAATAACTAACTAATCAAACCAAACTAAATTAAAACGCTCTGATCAACCCTGTTTACATTAATACACAACTCAACTGTTACAATCACATTTGACAACAACAATAATTTACTATATGTCAGCTGTTTTCTTCTGTGGAGCAATATTTTGTTGATCATGAAATTACATTTCATACAAAATATGTTCATGTGTACACAAACACACCTTCATGTGATTTCTGACGAACACACAGACACACACAGGGCGGGACAGGAAGCAGTGTGAGGAGGATTAAAATGCTTTTGTTGTTATTTGTGAGACGAGCAGAAAGAACACCCTGTCCTCTCTTTTCAATCCACGCTGTGATTAACCTTTTGTACAGGGCACAGATTAGGGCTTAGATGAGTTCTTACACACACAGTCAGACACACTGCAGTGCTGCTGTGTTGATGTGTGGTACAAGAACGCACACTTATGTGTAACTGTTGTGTTAGGAGGAAGCTGTCAGGTCAGAGTCGACTCTGATGCAACAAACAGAAAGCCCGGAGCTGGACCTGAAGGTTCAGTCTCAGATGATCCCAGTTAGTGACCTGCTGAAGACGCTGAAACATCGCAGCTGATGATGAGACGTCAGGAGAAGGACCTTTAAAGTGGACTCTTTTTACGCTCATCTGGAGCCTTTCAGCAGAAATGATCTCTCACTGCAGAGAGAGACTGTCGAAGGCCTGATCATTTTAATATCTATCCTGTTTATTCCACATTTCAACTCCAGATTGTGATGCATTTTTTTTGCTCAACCAAAGAAAAATAACATTTTCAGTCAAATCCACAGTTTCCTGAACAGACGGCGGAATCAGAGCAGCAGCAGATCTTATATTTCACAGAACTGTCACTTTTATTTCAATAGCAGATGTATGAAAGCCCGTTAAATACCAGAGATTAAACACAATATAAACTCGATCCATTTCACTAACGGGCTCTTAATCTGTCATTGTCTCAGGTGGTGCAGTCCTGTGTGTGTGTGTGTGTGTGTGTGTGTGTGTCTGTCTCAGCACCAGTCAGGCTTTTCCATTTTTTCATTTCTTTGTGTTTTTGCTTATAAAGCTATTAATTTTTAACATGTCCTCGTACTCAGAATCAGCTAATTATATCTGTGACTCTATAAAGACTCACATCAACAACAACATCAACAACAACAACAACAACAACAACAACAACAACAACAACAACAACAACAACACTCTGAATGTCTCCTTCTTCTCCACAGAAAAGTTCCTCTCATGTGTTTGGGTTGTTTCTGTCTTTGTCTGATCAGGAGTTCTGTTCAGTAATAATGAAAAATCAGCTCCAAATATCTGATTGTCTTTATTCTGTCAACACAATAAACTCACAAACATACAGGACTGACCCAGAGACTCTGATTGGCTGTGACATCACCCACCGGAGCCAATAGGAGCGTCCAACATAGAGACGTGACTCCAGACGTCACTATCAAAGATGGAGGATGAGAATGGACAGATAAACACACAGAAGGAGTCAGAGAGTCGGACTGATCCAGATCAGCTGATTCTGTTTAACCATCAGAGAGCAGCTGATGGAGGAGGATAAAATCCTGGGTGGAGGATTCAGGAGAAAAGACCTTGAGTTGTGTCCATCACAGTGGACACACACACACGAAGGCTAGCTGCTGTAGAGCGTTTTGCTGTAATGGTGTCCCAGTTGTGTCAGAAATCGATGTGAGTGTGAGGAGGTCAGAGCTTCTGCTTAAATATTTCATTCAGGAAACTCGTCTGGAGCTTTTAAAAAACGCGCTGTTTTCCCTCATTCTTTTTGGGCTTAATGTAAACACAACACTCATGTGGAAACACAACATTGGCAGGTACATGAGACCACACAAAGACACACACAGTTCATGGACTGGGTGGCACTGCTAGTCCGTCATGAGTGGACCAGGACTCGGTTCAAATCAATCCTCATCAATTATTCAGGGTTTGTTTATCTCGATGGGTCAAATTCTCTCCACCAAAAAAGTCTGTGAGCTGAAGTGAAGGAAAAATCAATCTGAGAGATTTAAACAGCTGATTGAGCCGATCGGCTGTAATATTTTGTCGTGTTTTAGTTTTCATCATCTCACAACTATTTAAATCCTGAAGTGAAAATGCCTGAATGTTTTTCTGGATTTCTGGACTTCATTGCTTTGAAAATGGTGCTCAGATTTCTGCCGTATTGTCGCTCGTGTGTTTGATGCAGTCGGATGTTTCAGCAGTCAGTTTCCAGCTTTGTCTCTTTTTAGTCGTCAGCAGGATTTTATCTGATCAGAGCTGCTGCTGGAAACCACACTGACCAAAGCAACCAGCTGAAAGAGGCCCAAATGCTGTCTGAGCCTCAGTCAGCTGATTTTAACTGTCAGAGCTGCAACAACTGCGTCGTCACAACTTCATACAAAGTTTGTGTCTTTTCCTAAATTGTTGATAATAATTGTTTTTGTCGTCATTTTTGTTTGACGTCCGTCCACCAGCCGAGGAGCCGTCAGGGTGGAGCCAGATGGGTTCGACACCAATCGATGCCCATCCTCAGTGTGATCACTGAGGGTGGACAAATACACAAACACACAAAGCGGATGTCCCACCTGAGAGACATGTCGTTCTGCCCGTCAAAGACCTTTATCCAGGTCAATACGTCTCCCAATCCGTCGCCCGTCCTCCGTCCTCAGCGCTCTCTGTGTTACAGTCCTGCCAGATTTCGTTCAGCTCTGAGAGCTCATAGGAGGAAAAGATCTGAATCCTGTCAGTTCTGGACCTCAGTGAAGACTGCGAGTCAGTGAATGTCCTCAGACTTCCTGCTGCTTTCAGCTGAAGGCTAAATGCCAAATCCGTCAATGCTAACACACTCAGGAGGTTTACTGACCGTCTGGAGGTTTGTATCCAGAAGGTCCAACTCCTGGAGGTTAAAGCTGGACCGGAAACGAGCCGACAGCCCTGACTGATGATTCATTTGTTCACCCAGCAGCTTTAAGGAATGGACCAAGATTTGGCACAGATGCTTCCAGTTTGGATCTAAAACTGTTCAAAAATGTGCTGGATGAATTTATTAGCTTTTCGAGCACCAATAGGTTGCAAAATATAAAGAATTTAATCAACAGTGATGCTGCAGTGAAAGTTTCTCCATCAAAAATGGAGGAACTTCCCTTTAGATTTTATGTCCTCTTTCTTTCTTCCCTCCGTTCTGTCCTCCTCCTCCGTCAGTCTTCTGCCTCGTCCTGTTACAGTTAAGTGCCAGCTGATGTTTTAATAAATTAAGCTTGATTAAGAAGATCGTCACCTTTTAATTTAGAAAAGAAAAAAATCATGGTCGGAGTGAAGAGAGTGTTTCTGTGTTTCACTGTGCGATCTGGAGAGTGTTGAAGAAGCACCCACTGAGGAATGTGTGTGTCTGTGTGTGTGTGCGTTATGAGTGCTCTTCTCCCTCGACCATTAAGCTCCTTCCTCTGGTCTCTCCCTGTGGTGGTGTAATGACCTGCAATCAGCTCTGAGTGTATCGCCATTAAAGGGCCTTTTCCTTCCCGCCCTGCACGAAGCCAAACGGCTCTGCGAGAGAAATAATAACACACAGGAGGCGACAGCTACCTCTCTAATTATTACAGATCTATAGTTTCTCTTACCCCGACCTCCCGCCATAACCGTCATGGTCTGGCTGTTTTGTGTTCTTTTGCATTTTCTTTCAGAAAATATTCGACCTCTTTGGTGGTGAATGAATTTTTCAGATCTGTGTTTCGCCACAGTGAAGCTCCGCCTCCTGTCCGGGAACGTGACTGACTTTTTCATACTTTCTTTAAGCTGTCAGTCGCATGTGGGAGGAGCCAGTTTGGGTATGATGTCATCGTGAAGAGCTGCTTTCATTTTTCTGATATCTACTGTTACCACTATTTTCGCAGATATTATTATTATTATTACGATTATTGCAGTCTGTCAAAGGGTAAAACTGGCTCACTCTTTCATCCCATTTATTGACACATTAATTGATTTAAATCTGTGTGAGATGTGATAGAAGAGCAAACAAATGCATTCATAGTTTAAAATGAAAACAATATCAGATGATAAAAACCAGATGAAGACAAGAGGAGTGAAGCGGTCGGAGGGTCTATCCATCACTGAGCTGGGCCTCATCATGAAATCTGCACAGACACGAGCTGTTTGTCGTCATGTTGGAAGGGAAAGCACACTAAAGCCGTTTGACTTCAGCAGCACAGTGGTCGCCCCACAATAAGAAGGTCACAGGTTCGATTCCCAGCTCAAACATGGTCATATATATATATATACATATGTGTAGATAAAAATCATACAAACCCTGATGAAAACGAGGTTTCATTATTTGGCCCCTAACTGTTGGATTCTCATTTTACACACTTTCCACTTCCCTGACTTGCAGATTCGGGTTTTCCACCTTGACTCCCTGAATCTTACAGAAATTGAACAAAATTGACGGCACTTTTAGCAGAAGACTCTTTTGTGTGTGTTTGAAGTAAATACAGGTGTCTCAGCCTTTGTGCGGCGCCGCTGCTGCTTGTGTTTCCTGAATGGCTAAGTGAAGGTTAGAATGTGGCACTGAACTACATTTTGTGAATTTTTATTTGAGTCAACTTGTTGGTTTTCAGGTCTTTGTGAGCGACTGAATGCTGATCTCAGGGAGACGCCTGATCACGTGAAGGATAAAAAATGACTTGTCTGTCTTGTTTGTTTTCGTCTCTGCTGTCATTCTTTCTACTTTGTCACCCTGTCACTTTCTTTGTGTTGGTGTTTGTGTTGTCACTATTGTGCATGTGTCCACACTCCCTTCAAACTGTGAATATTTATCTGCCTGCATAACCTGCATGTGTCTGAACACACAGCTGTGAATCTTTCTGTTGGCCCTAAATGTCCAACTCAAACACTCATGAGAGACTGAAATCTCCCTGGTCATCACGTAACTGAACATCTTGGCACCGCTCTCAGAGCAGAATGGCGTCTATCTGGTTAGCATGCTAACGTCAGACGGCTGTTCCTGCTAACGCTAGCTGTGCAGCTCGAACCAAACTTACAGGCCCAGAAGAGTTTGAACCAGTTAAACCTTTTCACACTGTAGATTTCACATCGGAGCCAAAATGGGAAATGAAAGTTCTGTTAATGGCGCATTAATAACCTGAAGCTTTCCGAGCAGCCATTCTTAACGGCTGATGATGAAACCTAATGTCTGATCTGCAAATAATGAAAGAAAGAATGTGACTAACAAAGGTTGTGGCTGATTTCCTTGATTGCTTCTTCTTTTCCTTAATGCAGCTCTCTGTAAAAGAGCAGAATGCAGTCAGATGCTTTTATCCTCATCCTGTCTGTATTTTCAGGGTGTATTTCCACCACTGTCCATCAGTCAGTGCATGTATGCCAATGAGTCTTTTTATGGAAGTGTTTATGTGTCTGGATGTGTATTTTTGCTCTCTCTTTACCTCGCTCTCTCTCCATCTCCCCCTCTCTAATATACATAGCAATGACCCCTGTCTCAGTCATACCGGCACCACGCTGTGAATTCCATCTAAGCAGAAAAACAAGTGGAGATTGTTATGCAAATGGATGTGTGGTGGGCCTTGTGTGGGAGAAAAAATGGGAGATGTTTGTATCCTTATGTGTGAGCTGGGAGGCAGCGAGAGAGGGAGGTGAGAATAAAAGAATCAGAAGGAAGAAGAAACAAAAATGGAGGAAAAGGAAGTAAAGAGGGACGGACATGAAAAGGTTCTGTCGCCATCGGCAGGAAGTCTGTACCTGCAGGACACACTCATCATATACTGAGCAGTCAGGACCGAGTGTGTGTGTGCATCATGCAAATGAGTTCCTTGTGTGGTGTGTTTGTATATCTTTGCATCGTATATCAGTCTGCCTGTGCATGTCTGTGGAAATGCTGACTTTCTTTATCTTCATGTCAACATCTGTACACACACACACACACACAGAGGAGGAAGGGCTGGAGTTAATGAAGGCAAATAGCAGGTCAGTTACTATTTAATTGTCATTGTATTTCATTGGGAACTCATCAATCCAGTGCTGTTTAACTGAGCAGAAAGACAATGGCCACACACACACACACACACACACACACACACACACACACACATGCATAAATGTATTGAAATCAGCTGAAGGGGAGAAAATCATCATCTGATCAACTCTGGCTTCTTTAAGATCCATTTAAATCTTTACTAAATCTGATCTGGCAGAAGTGTGATTGTGATTCTAATAACAACAATAATAATCGTGATGACATGACAGCGTCTTTTGTCCCACGTTGTCTGAGCTAAAAAGCTGAACGTTCGGGGATGATGGTGCTTTTGTTAGAATACAATAATATGAATATATTATGACTATGATATTTTCTTTGTTTTCAGACTGAAATCAGACGATTGAGAACAAAGTCTGTCACTTTTCATTTGAAATTGAAAGGGTTAGGTGTTGTGTGTCCAGAGGCGGGAATATGAGGTCACAGTGTTTAAACGCTACAAGCTAAAACTTGTTTTTAACATGTGCGTCTGATGTCAGCCTCCGTTCACTGTTAGGTTGTTGTTCTCTGATGGAAAATTCAACTGGATGGAACAAACGAGCGTAACACAAAACTCCAACAAGTGTGTAAACTTTGTGGATGAGAGACCAAACATGCAGAGTTAGAAATCCAGTTTTCAGCTGCCGGGCTGTGTGGTTTTATTCTGGAGGTCTGACTGAATGATTTTCTGAATCAGCTGACTTCCTCTTTCCGTGTCCTCCTTCGTGGTTTAGGCGAGCTGTCACAATCAGACCATCAGACCTTCAGACCTTCAGACCATCAGACCTTCAGACCATCAGACCATCAGACCTTCAGACCTTCAGACCTTCAGACCTTCAGACCTTCAGACCATCAGACCATCAGACCTTCAGACCATCAGACCACCAGACCATCAGACCATCAGACCATCAGACCTTCAGACCTTCAGACCGTCAGACCGTCAGACCGTCAGACCGTCAGACCTTCAGACCGTCAGACCGTCAGACCGTCAGACCGTCAGACCGTCAGACCGTCAGACCGTCAGACCTTCAGACCTTCAGACCTTCAGACCATCAGACCTTCAGACCATCAGACCTTCAGACCTTCAGACCGTCAGACCGTCAGACCGTCAGACCGTCAGACCGTCAGACCTTCAGACCGTCAGACCGTCAGACCGTCAGACCGTCAGACCGTCAGACCGTCAGACCTTCAGACCGTCAGACCGTCAGACCGTCAGACCGTCAGACCTTCAGACCGTCAGACCTTCAGACCTTCAGACCATCAGACCTGAAACGTTTAAACCTCCTCTGCAGCGTGTCTGTGTCTGCTGCCCGTGACTCTTTTTGTTTTCCACTTTTCTCTCCTCACCAAACTCTCTGAGACACTTTTCTTCTTCTCTCTGTCTCTTCCAGTTTTGCTGTGTTTATCTCTCACACACAAACACTCTTCGCTGTCACTCCTTCTTTCTCCCTTTTTGCTCGCAGACGCGCTCACACACTTGATCGTTATCCAACGGTGTCATCAATTATTAGGTCCGCTTTATGAAACTCCGGTGCAACTCGCCACCAAACGCTGCCTCTCTATTGCTATTCATGGTGGACACTGATCCGGCACACTTTTCTTGTTTTTCGGGTTGCTTTGTTTTGAATGAAGGTTGCATCAGTTTACATCAGCAGCAGACACAGTGGCAGGCTGGACCCCCCCCATCCATCCATCCTTCCCTCCACACCCCCCAGCTCTGAGGACAGTGTTAACATGAAGACAGGCACAGATGGCATCACCTCTGATGTTCAGTCTTTAGATGCTAATGGCCATTTAACCTCATGACTGAGGTCATCAGACGACTTCCTGAGAGGAGATAAAACCCAAAACTGACCACCAGAGTCAGACAGGAGCGAGTGTTTGTGCTGATTCAGAGTTAGAAATAAAGTTTAAATAATCTCTTCATTAAACTAACAAAATTAATGCACATTATTATTTAAATTTGAATACATTAAAATCAATCTAACAAATAAATCATGATGATACAAGTTATAATAAATAAGTTTATTATTAAGTCATGCTGTTTTTCAGATTTGGCCTTTCTGTATTTAAATACACCAACTGATGATTTGAAATGATGAATATTGTTTATGTTAATATTAATTGTTTATGGTTGTTAATTTTATATCTGTATTTGCATCTCTCCCCGTAAAGAGTACGGTGCTTCATCAATAAAAACATTAGCCCAGAAAACAAAAGTTGACAGAAGCTTTAATTTTGCCCCGAGCTGTTTCTGCAGGTTTTCTTTTCACCTCAACAACCTTCAGCAGCAAAGTGGGCCGACAAAAAAAGTCTGCAAAGTCACTGCAGCTCAGTGACTTGTTGCTTTGAGCTCAGAGAGATGATTCATAAAATCATTCTTAATAATTCTTCTTAACATATTAGTGAAACAACCAAAAATCAATCTGATGGCATCATCGAAAGTTGATTTGTACATAAATAATAGCTCATAAAGGGTTTAATAACATCAACGTTTTAACTGTAGTAGTGTGAATCCTTATTTTTGACGTCCATGATCAGAACTGAAGCTCCTGAAATCAAATCATAGATTAAATCATCAGGAAATATTTCACTCTAAATGTTTGATATCAATAACTGTAATAGTAATAATAGTGATAATTGAAAAGGATTTGAACAGACAACAGAAACAAACCTGAAGAATATAAATAACCATGTGATGGTTTGTGGGAAACTGGAGGGAGAAAAAAAAAGTTCCATTTTCATTTTCAACCTTCACAAAATTTTCATCATAATTTTGTCAATATCCCTCCAAATGCAAATACACCCAATCCTGTCAGGGAGTAATATGGTGAAATGCCATTAAAAATGAGCCCCCCCATCTCCACACACACACACACACACACACACACACATATGCACAGCAGTCACCTTCCAACTTGCCCCCGCCCTCCACTCAATAAAACTTTTGGCAGGCCTGAGCTGTTGTAATTGGCAGCCAGCTTGCTGTGCCGATAGACTCCCCTCACTCCTGCGGGTCAAGAGTAATTTACTGAGCTGCTAAACGCCACTAGTTTCTCTGTCTCTCTCTCTTTTTACCCAGTCCAAGCCCCCTCTCTCGCCCTCCGCCCCCCACCCCCGCCTCTTACTCCCTCTTCCCCCTGCAGCTTCCTTATTGGAATTCCCATCCAGGCTGTATTACAAGCCTAGATGATGGCTTAATCCCTTGTTAATTAGGAACAACATCTCTAGCAGCTGAGGCTAAAGCACGAGAGCGGCGGCGGCTCCAGAGACGCAGGGGGCTCTGGCCGAGCCTCCCGCCCAGTCAGGAGAGCTTGGCTCGAGCTCAGAGAGCTGGCGAGGAATGGGGGGTTAAGGAGGACTGGGAGTGGGAGGGGGCACTTGGACGTTGCTCTGGATGAGGATTGAGAGGAGCTGCTGCTAATCACCCACTGATGGCTCTTCTAGGCTAATGGGGCTGGATTCTGGTCTCGGGCGGCCGTGCTCTCCTCAGCTGGTCGACGCCTCCGTCCTCCCCGCGGCTGCTTTGACGAAATGTCTTTTATTGGGGTTTTTTGAGTGCTGCAGGTTTCCAGGTTGTGTGAAGGTGTGTGTCTGTGCGTGCTTGTGTGTTTTTATTTATATGAATATTTGTTCGTCTACCACGTCTACTTTTCTTGACAGCTCCGGATCAGATTTCCCTGGACGAGCAGAGCAGAGCCTCGGCCGCACTCAGACTAACAACCAAACTTAATCCGGTCACAAGCGCCTCAACACCGTTTCCTTCTGTAAAACTGTCAGGAGGAGAATTTGCAGGTAAATGGAGGAAGAACCAGCAGAGCCGTGAAAAATGAGGCTAGAAAGGCCATGAAAGGTGTGTCATCTTACATTTCCTTTTTTTAGATGACAATAAAAGCCCGGAGTCGGAGCATAGAGTTAGCAGATCATTACCTGCCCCCCACCCCCCCCCACAGAAAAGAAATGACTCGATGGGTGAAGCAGAAGCGTTTCAAGGCTCAGCCAATGACTGACGCCAACACGTAGACAGACTGCAGCCAATCAGGAAGCCCGGAGCACCAGGACTCACTTTTATCGTTATATGGAGACATAAAACCAACAAAGCAGCTTCTCTGCTGTCCATAATGGATTTGACATCCTGCTGGATTTTATTGATCACATCAGCAGAAAACCTAAAGATGTGAAGTTTATGTTTATCATTTAATGATGAGACAGAAGCTCGCTGAGCTCTAATGATCCCGTCCTCACTTTACATCATCATCATCATCTACAGCGACTCGTCTGAATAAACCACCTCATAGTTTGACTTCACTGCATTTCAGAGGGAAACACAATTAGCTTAGTTAGCTTAGCATATGAGCAGGTTCAGTCAGTGTCATCAGCTCCAGAGACAATAAAATGTTTCCATGTTGATGCCTGAGTACCGAGAATCAATAACCCAAAGAGGCCCGTTTTTATTTCTGTGAAGAGCTTCACCGGGAGCTCGCCTTCCTCCTCTGACCGGATTCTTCTGAGTGAGGAGAGTCTGCCCTGGTGGCTCGGCCCGTTAAGTGTCTTTATTAGGAGTCAGGGACTGATCACACTGCTGAGTGACCTGCCAAGGTCACTCAGAAGGCAGCCAGCTAATTAGTATGCTCTTTAGAGCCGCCGGCCGCCGTTCGGCTGCAGGAACATTAGTATGCGTCGCTGAGGGACCGACCGGTTCACTCGCCTACGCCGGCCATTAGCATGCTGACTCCTCAAGCTGTGCTCGCCATCAGTCCGCTGGACTTCCTGTGGGTTCGAACCCCGTCTGTACACTGGAGCACAGGAGTTACTGCTGATGGTCTCCCTGCTCTGTCTAAACCCAACCGGTCAGACTGTGTTGAAGTCTATGGGAAAATGTCCCTCCTCCTCGTCAGTTTTCCTCAGTCTGAAATACAACATGATGTCCATTTTTTAGATGAATGAATAGTGAATATGACATAAATGAGGTGATATCAGCTTTTGGAGTTTTAGTGTTGCTTTAAATCTCAGTTTTTGTATTGAACAGCGTGCTCAGTCTTCAGACTTCAGACTGACTGATTCCTCTGATTTAAGATGACCAGTAAACAAAGACGAGCTCCGGTGATTCATATTTCATGCCTGCTGCCGCAGTGTTGTCTGGAGTGTTGGAGGTTGTGAGCCCCCACCACCCTCGGCGTGCCCCTCGGCGTCTCCGGCAGCCATTAATATGCACCACGTCAGCAGGCCAGCGCCCGCTCTGCTATGCTAACCATTGTTCCACCACAATCAAATTAGCCCTGCTGATGAGGCCTGAGCTCTGTGACCTCCACAGGCCCAGTGGCTCCCGGCTCCACAAATGACAAAGAAGATCTGAAGGCTGGGGTCTTCGGGGACGGCGGGGGGCTCACATACTGATTTCTGATTATGTCGGCTCTTCTTTTATTTATATATTTACCTGCTGGAAGTAATTGAGACGAGGTGTTGACTGCAATATGTGAAACAGATGGCCGCAGCAAGTGATGTGAACTTCCTGTTGATGTCGAGGAAGACAAAGGACTCTGTTGGTGTGTGTGTACAGATACTTCTTGTGAATGTGTTACTTTTGTTTAGTCCTTGCAACTTGCGAGCGCACAAACGGAAACATTGACAGTCAGCTCATCTCCCAGCCGGTTCCCTGAAGACCCCCCTGCTCCCCCCGGTTACTCTCTCCGTCACCTCACGTCCACGTTTGTCTGATTTAGTGTGATCACATGTGAGAAGCGACGTCTGCTGCTGTTGTTAATGCGGATCGACATAATAGCTGCTGGGGAGGCATGAATCAAAATATTTACAGTCCCAGAATTCGCTCACCTCATGTGCTCCTGCAGAGCTGGGGGGGGCAGAGAGGCGTTACACCTGCACAGGTCGAACTGTTGGATTTTTGAGTGTCTCCTGGGGGGGTTGGAGCTCCGCCGGTCCATCGGGACTCTACTGGTCCAGGGTGAGGACTCCTCAGAACTGGTCCAGGTCCTGCAGGTTCTCATAAAAGCCGGACGTACCACTTCACTTCTGCTCTTTGGGTCTTTTTATGGCGGTGTATTTTTTCTTCAGCGACTAACGCTCCTTCACTCAGCGTTTCTGCTGCGCTGCTGTATATCTCACGGTGCCTTTACCTGTCACCAAATTTATTCTGTGCTCTCTCACCTCTGCTGTCTTTCCGGTGATGTATTCTGCTAAATGAAGATCAAGAAGATGGGGCGGAACAAAATGAGCTGCCGAGAAATTTCCCAGATGATGAAACAGTAAATGTTGCTGGTTATTTTAATTTTCAACATCCAGAACTTGTGTCTGAAAAAGGAGTCGAAAATCAGACGGTTTGCTCTGACGTTGTGTTTACAGGAGTCAGGTGACTTCGTCCGGACGTTAGTCGGTATCAGAGGTTTTTGGACCAGTGGAGTCTGATCTGAAGAAAAGGTCCTGAAGAAGAGCTGTGGTTATTTTATGAATTATTAATTATGTTTCCAACATAATGCTGCAGTTCACCGTCAGGAGTTTCTGATATTTCACGGCTTTTGAATTCTTTGGATTTTGCTGATTCCCAAGTGGATTCTTCAGAACAGCAGCTCAGAAGCCGGACTCCTGGTCTGCAGTATCAGAATCACTCAGCAACATTTGGACTGAGGTGAAAATAGACAACTTGATGGAAACTTATGAAATTACCTTTAATAGGGGAATTTGTTTATGTGCAGCTAATGTGACAGAAACAGCAGCAGTCACACTGAAGGAGACTGAAGTTAGTCCAAACACATCGATCGGCTCCGCGGGCAGATTCTCACCTCCCACAATTATTGTTACCATTTAAGAGAAACAGAAAACAGCAACATGCTGTTTTCCTGCTTTTCAAGTTAAGAGCATGGACCAGCTCATTGTGCACAAACAGGCCGAGCTTCGCTCCTGACAAACTGCGTCCATACTGAGTTTAATTAATCAGTATTATTGATCAGCCACACAGGATCACAAAAAGAGACTCTGCACGTCTCTTTCATTTTCCATCTCTGGGAAAATTAGAAGCTCAACATGATCTACTTTCCATCCGAACACATCAGTTTGCTCCTTGATCAGCTGTCACAGCTGTTTTACAATGAAACTATTAACACATGTCAAAGCCAGAACCTGACACGAAGGAGAAATAATATAATATATATACAGCCTCAGACACACTCAGACCAGCTGGCCAACTTTAAAACTCCTCTTTATTCCCCTAGTTAGTGTGAAAGCATCCACACTAAGTCGCAGATCGATGGAGCTAACAGGCTGCTGAGAAAATCAGCATTTTCATCTCATTACTGCTTTCAGGTACACAAGTGAGTTTTAGTTCGAGCAGTCTGGACGAAACAGATCAGGTTATCAGGAACGTATGAGTTCTTGATGGGCTGCAATCAAGTGCCAACCAGTAGCCCCGCCCCCTAACCCCTCCCCTTTCCCTCTAAATGAACATCATGTTGTATTAAAGACTGAGACCAGAAACTCATCAGGGAGGAGGAGGGACATTTTCCCATAGACTTCAATATAGTCAAGACCAGAGTCCAGGTCCAGGTCTCGGACATGTTCCAGGTAATGGGACATAGAGGGACAGACGGTCCGTCATCAGAAACTCTTCCCGTTTCTTTGTCTCTCCTCTCTGTGCAGCAGCTGGCTTGAATACTGATGGAGCTGCTCTGGATCTGATTAAGGCTGCGCTCGGCAGAATCAGACAGTAGACATAAATATCTGCGGGCACGAAGCGGGAGAGAGAGACGAGTCCGTTAAAGAGGACCGAGCGTGGATCGGGTTTCTAACCCTGATGAAAATCGATGTGACTTGACCGGTCGCAGAGTGACTCAACATGTCAGTTTTAAAGAGAGCGCCCATTATATCATTAGGGCCAATTTCATCTTCCTCCACTTGTGTCTCCGTTGTTAGTCCGTCATTTAGTGGAGATGCGCATGTAGATGATTCACAACTGTCCGTTGTCATCATTTTCAACAAGCTTCAAACAGCAACATGGGAGGCTTTAAAAAGTCACTCCTCAGATGAAGCTGGTTCTGATTTCCACCTAGAAAAGAAAGAATTGAAATCACCAAGACGAACTTAATGTACAATCAGCTTTCCAAACTGAAGGAAATGCCGACAGCAAGGATCAAGTTCAGACCGTTTTGGTTCCATTTGCTTTCTGTAATCAGGAGAAATGTTTTTTAGAAGTGAGTTGACCTTCTGACTGTTTATGTTCACGCCGTCATAAAGAGACAGTTTGGTCAGAGCTGAAACTGGATTTGTTGTTTGTCAGTCTTTTCATAAATAATTAAAGCTAATTAAAGGTCAAGTGGAGTGTTTTTTTATTTTCCCATTTTTAAACCTACAGTTCTGTAGATTATCCTGAAAAACCGACTTTCTGCTGTTTGTTGACGTTTTTATCTCCAATCTGCTTTGTTTTTATTGGCTCACTCAGAAACCAGTCAGCCAATCAGAGGACAGGCTCCAAGCTGCTGGAAAACTACACTGAGACGGTTTTTGCTTCCTAAAACGACAAGGAGATCTTCTTCAGGACATCAGGGATAAAACAGGGAGGCTTTACAGCTCATTTCAGGAGCTGTCAGAAAGTGGGATTGTTGTATTTTCTGGCTTTTAACGACTCCAGTTTCCTTCGTCTCCCCCTCGTAGAGCCAGCAGCTCATTTGGAGCTAAAATGCCCCCAACAGAGGAGGCAAATGGAATTTCACCGCTTTGAGAAATGATGACAATTTAAAAAAATCCTCCTCCATATTTCTGCAGAGCTGGTGGCCTCGCCACGAACTGTCTGAAAGATGTTCCAGGAAGGACCATCTGTGGAAACACGTCCTCGAAGCAGGCGGACCTTCAGCCGGACTGAGTGGACCGAGTCCTTATAAGACCTCCTTCTCTCTTAGCTGTGGAGAAACATTTCCACTAGAGCCGCCTCACACACACACACACACACACACACACACACACACACACACACACACTCCCCGGCTGGTCTCTAACACTCTCCTACAGAGGGGGGGCGAGCCTGGATTGCTGTTTGGCATTGCGGGGCATCAGGCGCTGATGTCTTAACACTTGTAAATGAACCCTCCTCCCTCCTAATCTGTCACTTTAATGCACTATAGATTTTAATTCAGCCTCTGTAGTATCACATTCTCAATAATAATCATCAGGCCGATGCTGCTGTCCCCTCCTGCAGAAATTAAATCTCGCCGCTGAGTGCACAACTAATAAAAGATTGTTGCCGGAGGAAATAAAAAAATAAATATGATGAATCATAAGCAGCAGGGATTTGTATTCAGATACGAAAGACAATTACACAAAGAATTTGAATTTATCAGCCGCTTCGCCTCTCAAAGGCTCAATAACAGGCCACCACCGCCGGGCGCTGGGAGCTACACACACACACACACATGCATTTTTCAAACTAAACGACATCTGTGCACACAGTGTACAAACAAATGCACTCCATATTATGCATACAGTATCCAGACACACACACACACACTACTAAAAGGGCTTCTTTATTTAATTGAATGTAGTTGATGTTGAATAATAAAACTGTTATATATGAACTCTTTAACTTCACAGCTGCTTTGAAATATTTCCTGAATCCTGAACAGGTTAATTGATCCTCTCCTCTGATTGGCTGTCTGTTTTTTGAATCGTCCAATAAAAATAGAGCAGATTTCAGGTAAACGCTCAGCAAACTGGATGGCCAGTCCAGGTGGGTGGTTGAGGACAAAGACCACATTGGGTGTACCTTCAGAGCTTCAGACCGTCTGGACCTTTAAGGTTTTGGACACATCAGCAGCTGAACTAAATTTAGTTCTTCAGCTGAATTCTCGATGAAGCTCCCAAGTCCCTAAAACTTTGACAGCAATAAAGTTCAGCAACAGAAAGTTGGTTTTCTGGATAATCCACAGACTTCAGTGTTTGCAGGAGTTTTAATGGGGACCATGATTCGTCAAGACCTGAGGAGAAAACAGTAAAAATTCATGTAGAAATTTCATTTAGGTGAAGCAAACCTTTAATGCAGCAGCGAACAGGAAGAAAGAAGGAGAATTTTTTAAACAAAAGCAGCTTCATCTCTAATCGCTCTTTTAATTGCTTATAATAAAAAGACCGACAAGTTACAAATGTTCTTTATTCCATTTTCATCAACACCTTCATTGCTGTCAGACTCGATGTCGATGACAGCAGAGGAAATTACCTGCTCGCTCTGTAGTCACAACATCCACTCAGGATCACGGAGCTCAGCCGTGTTGTGACTGAAGCGAAGAGCACGTGACGGCGTCAGGAAGTGAATCTTCAGAGAAACAGCCTTAATGTGAAGCGAATACGGGGAATTCATTTCAGCATAAATCTGCTTTTCACAAACGTTGATGTCTCCTTACCGGCTGGAAAACTAGTGAAGCTCCCCAGGATCTGAGGAAGTTTCCAACAAAACTCAAGTTTCAGTCCTGTGAGAGCTCATTTTTTATGGAGGAGTTCAACATTTTTTTTCGGTGTGTACTTTGTAAGAAGTGCAGCGTTGATCAGTGTCATGTGCGACCGAGCGGCTTCCACTCAGCAGCAGAGCTTCTCGCCATAAATCTGCCGGACAAATGTCTCCCTGGATAGCTCACACCTAACCCCTTGTCATCCCTCTCCTCTGCTCGCCTGCTCCTCCCTCCCCGTGGCCTCTGTCACCCCTCTTTCCTCTCCTCTGGCTGGCTGCCTGACAGTTGGAGTCGGTCGGGTCACCTCCTCCTCCTCCCAGGGGTTTGAAGGGTGCAGCTCTGGAGCTGGAAGCCGCACGCCCCAGCGGCTTCCTGACTTGCCCGCAGTGAGAAGGGAGTGAAGTGCTGGGAAGCGGTGGGTCGCTCTGCTGGGAGAGCCGGCTGCAGGTCTGGAAGGTTTGGCCCCGGACCGGTACTCCTCCTGCAGTGAGACCAGGCCAGACAACGCCTGCCAGGCGCTGACTTGACCTCCTCAAACTGATGTGGCACGAGCTGGCAGAGCGGGTGAAAAACGAACTCTGGCCCTTCTTCTCTGCCTCCTTTGTTTGCATGACATCATTTTCTTTTTCCTCCATTTTCCTCCTGAGGCTCTAACCTCCACCGCTGCGAGTCACTGTGTCATTTCACTTTTAAAAAATCCAGTGTATCAGGTATTACATGTGACTCGTAGCTTATGTTGTGTGATAGTTTGTTTGTGTTTAAGTTGTGTATTTAAAGTCAGTGCTGATTCTGGTTCTGGTCTGGTCTGAAACCTAAACCTTATTGTTTTTAGTCGCAGCTGTTGAAACAGCAGTTTTCAGTGGAAAAGTTATTTAATGTTAAATTCATGATAATTTCCGTTCATACATTCATTTAAAATGATTAAAATTAAGAAAAGAAACTTCTATTTCAGCCTTTCATGGCTTTGTTGTCATTTGTTTGTTTGACCCTTTGTGTTTTATTTTCTTGTAGTCTTCTGATGAGACAGAGAAATTAAATCTGGAAAATGATCTTCAGTCCAAAGTTCAACATTTGAGTCCAACGTCTATCTGAATTTCGACTGAAATGAACAGCGTCAGGCTGTCGGGCGCTCAGAGCCGGTTCGGCCTCCTCTTTTCCATCTCTTGCTATCGGCGGCAGAATTAATTTGTCCGGGGATCCGATTGGATCATCTAGAAACTCATTCGTGGAGCCTTCTGTTTGTTCTGTCCTCTGTATGTGACCCACCTGAGGACGAAGGTTCATTTAGTCCTTCCTCCTAGACTCAAGGCTGGTAAGATCCAATCTTAAGTCGGGACAATCCACTCATTTCCACTTCAGTTTCAAAAAACCTTCCTCATCGTTTCCTCATGGCTGAGAGAATCCTCAGTAATAGTGAAATCCTTCGACAATTACGCCCAAGTCTCTGCTCACGTTTGAAAGCTAACTTTGAGACCTCAAATTATCCCGAGCCAGGTCCTAGAATTTAATTTCCTTTGATTACATTTGATGTATCTCAAGAACACATTTAAAGAGATTTTTTTCTAAAAGTGCTTATTAATTCAGCAGTCACTCAAATGATATCCTATACTGGTAACTCAGGTTAATTGAAGCCTCGCTACCTTGAAACTGTCTCTCAAATCTCGTGTCTCTTTTTTTCTCCTACAACCTTTTGACATAAATCATCCACAGCTTTGTTCGACTTAAATCAAACTGACACTTTTCAGACTTATTAAAAGTGCACAAAGTAAAAGAATAAAAAGGGGGAGGGAAAGAAGAAACAACAAAAATAAGCTGTATAATTTCGACTCCTTCTCTCTCACTTCCTCTGTCTGACCGACATTCTGAGCGCCATCAGGAAGTTCAGTTGTCCTGTTTGACGCAACATCTGTGACAGATGACGTTCACGGACGAGTCAGAGACATTAAAGAGTCACTGATCGGTTATCAGACAGGAAGTGACGTCGCTCTCTGGCTGCTGACGGTCTACAGAGGATCAGGAAGTGTCAACTTCAGGTCAACTTGGTGAAAGGGCTGATGGGTAAACTGAGCACTGACCTGAGTCCGCCTGAGAAACACAACAGGACTGAATGGTCAACACAACAACACAACTATCCATTTAAACTGGTGAGCATGGAAACCACAAACTGCACTTTGATTGGCTGCAGTATATTTCTGTGAAGCTAACAGAAATGTTTTATGTATTTTGTCAAAATTTCAGAAAATCCCCCAAAATCCTGAACAGGGAACAAACTTCAGCCTCAGAAAGATGAAACTCCTAAAAACACGTCAGAGGAAATAAATTGGATTTTAACTTCAGTTCATCGTGCGGCTCCAGACTGTTCTGTTCCAATCATTATGATCAGTGTGAAGTGTATGATTGCAGGACTTAGCAGGAGATGAAATCCCGTGCAGAGGTTAAGTCTGTATGCGATGCTAAATGACAGAGCATGTATTATTGTTAATGGAGCTCTCTGGTGGTTCACATCTTCCCGCTCAGCCGGCACACTTTTAGCTGCATTAATGAAAAGTGCTGATGATGAGCTAACATTTTTCAAAAATATGAGAAAATTGATGGAAATCTTTCCAATAACTGTTTTGTTGTTTTGGTGGAAACAAACAAAAACAGGATTTATTCCAACAGGCAGTTTTTTTAAAACAGGCGTTGGCCTCTGTTTGTGGTTACAGTGCCTGAGGCCCCGCCCCCTTGACCTACTGATCATTAAGTTAATTGGTCACTGACCTTTGACCAACGGCAGCGACTGCAGCATGAACAAAGTCATGACAGGAATCTGCTGATCTGACGTGGCGGCGTCTCACTCTGCTGGATTTTTGGGAACTGACACAAAGCAGATGACCTCATTGAGGCCTGTTATCAAATATTAACATCAACTGCTGATAGATGATGTGACGCTTCTCATTTTGTCTTAAAAAAAAAGCAGCTGCCCGCTGAATGTTTTCTCCGTTGACTCTCTTTGGCATACGCAGCAGGACGCTGCGACATGCGGAGCACATTAGTTCATTTAGGTGATTAATTTGAACTAAATCTGCTCGGATCAGCCTCAGTATCTCCTACAACATTTAGTCTGTTTGGAAACATTTCCCTGCTGTCAAGAAAAACACTTTCCCATCAAACAGCAGCTGCATCAGAAATGATTATGTCTCTTAAGGTTGTCAGCTGATCTGAAGTGTGTTTTTGCTCCTCGGACGTGCAGGCAGCAGGAACAGCAGTCTGCAGCTTTGTGCCATCGCCTGATTATAGTTGTTGAGGCCTTGTTTTATTGCCTCTGTAGAGTGTGTCAGGATCTGTTGTGAGAGTGCCACTTAATGAAGCCGTACCTGAATTTATTTGCTTGTGCTGCTGCATAGACGGAGAGAGGAGGTACCAATTAATAGGACGTAAGAGGACCCGGTGATTTATAATTAACAAGCATGTGGGTTATAGTAAACATAACACTCAGGGTAATAGCCCAGGAGAGAGATGGGAAGTGGAGAAGGAACCGAGGAGGAGGAGGAGGGAGAAAGGACTGTTGATTTGTCCCTTGGTGGATGAGCTGAGTCCTTGTGGCTGACAGGAACTGTCTAAAGCAGCTAAATGAATAATCATCTGTGAGTTAGACTGCAGACAAACGCTTAACGAGGATGATGTGAACCTCGCTGACTTGAGGAGGCTGACAGAGAGGAAGATGGCAGCAAGCAAACACCCTCAGCTCAGAAATGAATGGCACACAGTTCCTCAGCGAGCCTCCTCTGGAAGGTTGAGGAGTTGTTTGTCAGAATTTCTGAAAGGCCAGTGAACCTCCCCTCCCCCCTCCTCCACTCTCTCTCACACATTTCCATTTCTCATTGCTGCTGGTGCATGATGGGAACAAAAGCGAAGCAAATGTAACGCTGACAACGCTGACAGCTGAGGAGCGAGCATTTATAAATCATCTTTACCCCAAAACTCGGGCCGACGGCGGGGCATTCACAGGCCGCACAAGTGTAAACTTCAGTGGCACAAACTCCAACCTGCTCTGCGCTGATCACACGTCATCTCCACTTAACTCTCAGAGCTTTTACAGCACTGAAGAGGCTGAATGGCAGTTCGAGAAGCTCACAGTCAGGTCACTGTTAAACAATCAGAAAAGTTCAGACGTAAAGAAGCACTTTTATTTACATCTGATAAATGTTTCAATCCACGTCAGGCCAACCTCGTCCAATTACGGTCCACATCGGCACACTTTTAACATTTGTACGCTTTCTGTCTGGGTCATTGTTGCATTGATGAGAGCTTCTGCCATCTTTAAAGGACGAGGAGACCACAGGTTCAGCCTCAGGGATCAGGATGATGGTTTCTGGGCCCGACTGGGAGGAGACCTCTGGGCCTGGAGCTCACCTGGAGCTGAGTTCCTGCTGCTGTCGTGACCCGACCTCAGATAAGAGGAAGATGGATGGATGCAACTTCTTCAGATAGATCAGGCCAATACCGATAAGACAATGTGTTCTGAATGAAATCTGTCCGGATGTTGTATGTCCACAGCTTCACGTCCCCGACAACCGAGCAGCCTCCTCATGTAAATCAGCGGAGCGCTCTGGAAGCAGGGGCCTTCAGTTGGGGCTGAGCGGCTGCAGCCTGCTGTGATCCTGACCAGAAACTAGCTGTGACTGGCCATCTGGCTTTGTTTTATGTCACTTCCTATTAAGTTCATTGATCCTCCCTCGCTGTCTGCGGCATGTGGTTGATCATTGTGGATCAGTGTGTGTACTTGTAATATGAATATGCTACAGAGGTATGATTACAGTGCAGGATGGTGTGTGTCAGTGCGATCCCTCCAGCGACGCTCTGATTGGCCTGTTTACGCAGAGTTTGTGGTAAACGAAGAGCAGGGTCGTCTTATTAAAGGAATATATGATGTCATCAGGGCACCGCAAGGGTTCACGGTGCCAAGACGACTTCAGACATGCAGGCACGTCTGCTCACAGACAGCTTGAACGCATAATGGATGTTGTGTTGACTGTCTGAGACACACACAAGCCAATTTACCAATAGCTTCATCTGAGTCTGAAGGAGGAAATATGATGAATCAGCCTCTGTGTGAGAAACAGGCTTGAAGGACCGTTTCAGAGGCTCAGAGCATCAGCAGCTGCGTCCAACATTCACTGTTGTTGCTGTTTTAAAAAGTTAGATGTGTGTCATTTAAAGTGAAACAGAATGAATGAATTCAAACGTGAAGATGAAGAATCACACTTTTTCTGAATCCCCCCAGCCTCACATCCTCCTCACTTTCCTACTGGGGTTCATTTATTTACATTAGTGCCAGGCAGAAAGGCATCAGAGGAAGTCTTAAAGTGGAGCCACAATGGCCAATTTAAGCTGCCACCCAAAAGCCCGTTTTCTTTTTTTTCGTTGGCTAAGAGGATTTGTGTCTGGTCCATGTATCAGACCTCTCTCTCTCAGGGACAAAGTCACCCCTCACGCTCTCTCAGCTGAAGTAGCATCGAGCCACTGGCTGCCCGGCTACAGACGTTTATCCTGATGGACCGGAGGTGGAGGAGACGGCTTTAGATGCAGATTTGGACTCACATTTACACCTGAGACGAGCGACGTAAACCGGACAGCTGCTTTCACGGCGTGCACGCTCGGTGATTCACACATACCCACACACACTCACACCTCCCTCGCAGCGTCTTATCCCCTAACTGGCCACCAGTCAAAATAAGCCTTATTCTCTGGGGTTTATATTTCCTCCTGGCTGGGCTTGGCTCGGCACACTCAGTTAAGATGGCAGCCAAACAATCTCCCTGCTCCGCTCAGTGCCACCGTTCCCTCCTTTCTAATGCTAATGCCTGGATGGATATATCCCCTCTTCCTCTGGCATGCAAGGAAGCCAAATTTCTGATTAAGTCCTGAGACAAAGTTTCGTAGCATCTACATCAAAAGCTGCTTCAGCAGGGACGGGGTAAGATGGGGCTCATCTGACCATCAGATCGATGAACCTCAGAGAACATGATCCAATCAAAGTTTGTCAGTCCTCTCTATGAATTATACTGATAACAGAGTAACTAAGAGATTTAACCCCCCGCTGTGTCCACCTTCCCCTCCAAAGATCCTTTCTGCTGGTTGAAAAAACCAAGATGGCCAACAGACGAACTACAACCTGGAGGCTTCGAACCAGCAGCGTTGTGTATTTGTGCTGTTTACAGTCAGTTGTGTATCTGATTTCATCGTGTTTAGTCCACCGCTGTGCCCCCGTCAGTTCACCGAAGTAAACCGAGTCCGGCTCTTAAAATCCTGCACACACGTTCGAAGAGTTCGAACATTTACCTTTGGTATTTTCTGTGTTCATTACGCTCACCATGGAGTGTTTTAAACTCTTAGTCCACAGCAACGCAACACTCTCAGTTTTTACCTTTACAGGTCAGACGAACGCACACACACACACACACAGCTGCGGCTGGCTGGAAGTTTCGGCTGCTGTTTGGGAGATTTAATGGGAGGATGTTGGCATTTCAGTAAAACACAGGGTGAGTTTATAGTTCACCCTGAGCTCAGCCGTCACTTAGCAGCCTCGTCCTCCCGGTTATTAATTCTCTGTCACACAATGTGTGTGTACATGTATGTATATATGTGTGTGTGTGTGTGTGTGTGTGTGAGGCAGAGAGAGGGAGCGAGAAAGCCCTCCTCAGTCATTTTGGTGAGTCTTGGTCTTTTTGTCCTCCCTCCTGTCTCTCTGAGATGAAGACGTATGAGGACGCTCCCTGGAGGGGGCAGTGTGATGAAGAATCTGGAGGTCAAACATACACACACACACACACACACACACACACACACACACACACACAGGTCAAATGTACAGCACTACAGTTGGTTACATAAACCTGATGGCCATGGCTGTACTACAACATCTTTTGTTGTATGTGTGTGTGTGTGTGTGTGTGTGTGTGTGTGTGTGTCTATATATATTTGTGTGTTATATTCGCCCTCTCAGCAAATCCCACCAGAGACCTTGTTTGTTGTCTGAACCCACAAGGGAGAGGCTGTCAGATTCAGAACCACACAGGGTGTCTCTCTCGCTCCCTCTCACACACACACTCTCACTCACTTTGAGGATTCTGTTACAAACAAGATGTGTGTGTCAGTGTGTGATGGTGTGTGGACTTTTGGATGTCTGTGTGTGATGGACCTGGAGGGCTTTCAAAATCTGAGAGACACAACCCAGAACCTGACACTACCTGGCACCACAACACCGAGAGAACACACACACACACACACACACATGTTCAGGGTCATTTTAGGGTCAGAGGACTCATCATTTTATAACTGGACATTTTGACCTTTGACCTGCTGACTTAATAGTAAAGTTATTTAAGATATTTTGTAATGAATGTGATTTTATTTCAGTGATAACACTCCAAACTCATATGACTGCAGAATAATATCCATCTGACTCTGATCTCCATGTTTGTGCCACTGAAGTTGATCTTTGGTTCTCCCTCTGCAGCTGAACTCATCTCTGCTGTTCCAAACTGATTTCCATGTCCTCAAATAGACACAATACATTTTTTGAGCTTGTAAAATAAGTTTATAAAGTTTATAAGGATTTTAAATTCACACGCAAACACTCAAAAAACTCAAGTTTGTAAAATTACAAAAAATAATTTTGGCATCTCCAAACTGGGAGCTGATCTGAACCGACTGCAGGTCATTTATCCTTTTAAGACCAAATATAATTCTTCTCTGCATAAACATATGATTTTTTTGTCTGACTCAGTTTATGGAGACTCTCAGAGAACGAGCTCGGTCCCAGCAGAGCAGCCTCCTCCAGCACCCGGACTCCCAGAGCCAATATCCAGCTCAGCGCGGCTGCTGTAAAGGTGAGCCCTATATGAAAATATACACTCTCCTCAATCATTGCTTTTATGAATATGATACACAGCAGCCAGCAGTTACAGCAGCTGTATATCACGCTGAGGCTGACGGCTCTTTATTGTTGCTCTGTAAATCTGGAGCAGATTTATTTGGGCTCTATATTTGGAGATTAGAGAAGGCGGAGTCAGGGAATCAGTTTGGGAGGGAAACATAAACGACAACTTTAACGACTGTAGATACAGTTTTTACCGTCTCTGACCACCATGCCATAAGATTTCATTACCCAGCATGCCTCCTGCTACGGTGTTGACCACTGTGTGTGTGTGTGTGTGTGAGAGAACACTGTAGATCTGATCGGTGACATCATTGTTACATTTACACTGTGTGTGTGTGTTCAGCCATGAATATCACGAGCAGAGGAGAATGTCAGGGTGTCATGTTGAGTGACAGCAGCAAGTATGACGATCTGTTTGGACAGGCCGCTGTTATGTCACTGCACAGACACACACAGCGCAGTTGTCCCGGGTCGTACACGCACAGTAACCAACACTGTGGATCCTGAACTTTGTAGTGTTATTTTCATTTTTGGTTATTTCAGGCGGTGCGATCAGGGATTCGAACCCTGATCCTGCGGTGTGCCCAAAAACATTTAGGTTAGTTGGAGTGTGTAGTGTGAGTGTGGATGGCTGATGTCTTGAGCAAGACAAAGATGGAGGAAACAATCACGTCTCAACTTCACAAACAGCTGAGCTAACGGTGATGATGTCGCAGATCATTCAATGAAAAAAGCTGGATCATGTGACCACGTTAACGTTAAAGACTAACGTGGTTCTGTGTGCGTCCTCCTCGCCGTCTCTCCGTTCCTGTCATTTAGGAGACACTAATGTGTTAAATGTGAACAACAAAGACAGGATGTCTTGCCATTTTCTGCTCCCTGACTGTTTCCCACAGAGCCGGAGTGGCTAAATTAGAGTGAGCCAAACACAGAAATTAGAGCGCCGAGGCCAGATGTGATATTTGGTTTTCACACTGCAGCGTCAGGTGGATGTAAAAAAGAAAAAGAGGAAAATCAAAACTGCTGCCTCATTGGATTTGGGAATCATTTTGATTCGCTGATGGTGGCCAGCTAATCATTTGATCCTGTTAGAAGAAGTGAAGTGTTTGTGTGTGATTCTGCCAGGAGAGTTAACAACCTCTGTAAATAGGCCGCGGCTCAGAGTCTTGATTTGTGCACAGTTGCTGCTGTGTGTGTGTCTGTATGTGTGGTTATTGTGAGTGTGTGTGCGCCTCCTCACTTGCTGTTTTTTTCCCTATAAAAGCAATTTGCCCCATGCTCGGGCTAGGCAATGAGCAGATGCTACCATTGTAAATGATGATGCGAGGAGCCATAATAAAGAGTTGATAAACACAGAATTACTGCTGGGCCATGGGCACGCAGAGAGGGGGAGGGAAGGGAGGAGGACGGAGGAGAGACGGTGGGGGGGGTGAGGAGGGAGATAAGGAGAGACAGATAGAAAACACAGAGGCGTTTAGTGCTTCACATATACATTAATTCTCTGATTATGGTCTGCTCAGGTCAGTGTCACAGTAACCGTCAGTCACCGCAGGACGTCCAGAGAAAACACACAAAAAGAAACAATATCACAAAGACTCACACTGCCACGGAGGCCGAGGAGCCGAGAACCAGCACCTGACGGTCCTCAGCTAACTGCTAGGACTTCTTCAGTCAGCAGGACTCAGGAGTCCACAACAGTGGTCTTTGGTAGTCCTGTCTCACTATTTTCCAGAATTCGTGTCAATATAATGGCTGCCAGCATGTGATGTGTTTTTGTTGCAAAGTGATAATAAAACTGTGTTTCTGTCTCTGGACATGTTTTACTGCTCCTGCTATCATTCACACTCTCCGCTCATCACCCACAACATTATGACCACCTGATCCTACACCTACACCTGTTGGTCCAGCTCATCTCTCAGAGCTGGAGAAGCTCTGACTCAGTTCTTCAGCTGTCAGAGGTCTTAATGTTCTGGCTGAAGAGTTTTTTTGGTCACAGTGTTTTACATGTCGATCCAAAACATGAGCAGCTTCGTTTTCGTCCTTCCCTGTTTTCTGCCTGTTTTGATGCGACTCTTCACCGAACGCCTTGTAAACACACTGACCTCTGACTCATACCGGCCTGTGAGTGTGTGTGTGTGTTTGTGGGAGCTACTGTATGTCTCCAGGATGTTAGTTAAAGGGCTGCGATGTGGGCCCTTTGAAGAGCCTGTTCACCATGTAGTCTGTTTTTTTTTTCTTTGTCCCCCTCCAAGCATCTCCCATCCCAGCCCCTGTTTGATGTTTGTTGGACATTTTGTTCAACAACAACAACAAAATCCAAGAACACACAAAAATAGGATTAATGCTTTTGTGGACACACACATGCATTCTTGAAAACCTCCTCAGAGAGGAGTAAAAGAAAGATACAGGGAAGGCAAAGGGAGGAAGAGAGAATGAAAGATGAGGACAGAGAGCAAACGCAGAAGATTAAGAGGCAGAGAGAGGAAGACAGATAGTGAGGGAGTGAAAGAGAGAGGCAGAGGGAGAATCCCCTCCCTTTGGCTGCACTGCTGGTGTCTCTTTCATGTCGTCCATGCCTGGATCTGAGGCCGTCTCCCAGCTGGGCCTGGCGTGCATGTGTGCGGCTAAGTGCTGTATAATTTCCCCTCTGATTCCCCCCAAACCAGCCGACGAACAGCACCGACACCACGGCTCCGTCCTTCTCTGTGTGCAGCCGGGCAGTGATCCCTCACAGAGCTCACCGGCAATGAAACAGGGGAAAGGTCAAAAATCAGACCACAGCAGGTGCTAATATACAAAATCCGAGCATCTCACTGAGTCGTAGAAACAGCAGGTGGCGCCAAACTGTAGCAGCATTTTCAGGATGTGTCGCAGTTATTTGGGATTTTAGATAAAAAGACGCTTTGCAGGTGAGACTTTGCTGTGGAGCTCAGTTCCTCTGTGAGCAGAAGCACACAGTAGTCAATCCTTTTTGGTCTGTGGCCGTAACGTTTACTGGGATTTAACTAAACAAACTTGCAGGAATAACTCTGTTTGTGACCTAGCACGGTCAGGATCATCGACTTCTGCCACTTAGAACCCTGCAACGGATTAAATTCAATGATTACATGCTGAAGTTCACACTAAAAGTATTTAACCAGACCAACCTACCTTGACGTCATCTGTTGGTTTGGGAGCTGACGTTTTAAATCCTCCAGCATTGGTTTGACTTTCAACCTGGAGCTGAGGTCCACAGTGCAGACAGTCTGTATGTGCACTGCTTACAGCCTCATGGTGCACGCTGCACAAAAATCACAAGATGATTATTGTCTGACTTTAGATTGTCCGTCTGATCCCGAACTTCATTCGTATTCATTTTTATTGACCACCAAACACTGCTGGAGCTCCAAGGACAGAAGTTTTTTCACGTTAAATATTTCAGGATGGTAACTTCTTATGCTAGCAAGTTGAAAAGTAGCAGCAGTGCACCAGCAGGTTTAAAACTTATTGGCTGCTGTTCTCTCTTAAAAACACGAACTTATCAAAAACGCCCTTCCCAATAAATTAAAACTTTCTGTCCCCACTGGTAGGTTTCAACATTTGAAGAGGATCTTTTCATTAAGAGGATTTAATATTTTGAAATGTATAAATAAGAAAATAAAACTATATATACGTATAAATAATAACACATCTGACTGCTGTGCGACTCAGATCCAGGCTGAGCTCACATCCAGAGAGAGCGAGACGGACACTGGGGAGGCCGGATGACTGAAAACCCAGTCAGCACTTTCTCTTGTGTGAGTTGTTTATGTGCATGTGTGGCTCATTGCTGTGTATGCACAGCTAGTGTTAATTTGGAGTATCATTCATATAGATGTCCATATTTTATTCTCTGCTGGCATATGCACATTACCAGGCTCTCACACTGATGTTACAGATTGTTTTATTCATTTTGGGCACATCAAACAGAAATGACACACAGCCCTGTTGTGGGAAGATGACAAGGAGAGGGAGGAAAGACAAAGGGGTGGGAGGGTGGTGGCAAAAAAGAGACAACAAATCTGAATGCTGTTTCTAGCCACAGCCAAGTTTAGAAGGAGTCTAGAAAGGAGAAAAATTTTCCAGTGCATCGCTTGTTTCAATCTGAGCCCAAAAAAGGAGAAAGGAGGGGAGTGCTGAGATGTACGTCTAAATCTGTGCGTACCGAAAGTCTTTGATTGGCTAGAACATGTCCCAGGGTTGGATGATAGACAATGTCTGTGCTATTTTTTCAGTGAAACAGCATGATGTCATGAAACACATCATATCTGTATTTATTTATGTATTTATTTAAGTTTACTGCAGTCCTGTTGGCTCAGTCCCCCTGGTGGTTGGGACGCCGGCGTCCCAGCTAATAAACATCTGAAAGGCGCTTCATGCAGCGACAGTAGGCGGAGTTTAGTGAAAATTTCACTGCAGTCGTCTTTAACACACTTTCAGCTGCATGCACAAGAATTCTGACGTTTCTGGGTGCTCCGGTTTTATCATAGTTACTGAAAATGTGACGACGGCAAGACAACGAGCGGCATCACGTCAACAACAAAGGGACTGTAAACATGTGTACCCCGATTCTTTCACCTCCTAAAAATCGTTTACTGTCACAGAAACAACACCAAAGTGCAGAAATTGAGTTTATTTCCCGATAAAGGTTTCAACAAGTCTGCTCACCAAAAACAAAAAAAGTTGCACGTAGTTTTCTGTCTCCGTGAAGTACGAACATTCTTCGATCAAACACCGAATAAAACACAGAATAAAACCACAAGCTTGGCCTCGTTTTAAAGCTGAAGAGGTGCCCAACAATGATCCGCGGTTCACTTTTATGCATCGTGTCCCGTTAATCGGACATTTCGTCTTTTTTCCACTCTGGGCTAAAGCTAATTTAAAGGTCCGTCAAACTGCGCATCTACTTCGCGCAGGCAGCGTCTCCTGTCAATCAAAGTCACGATGAAAACAATCTTTCCCTCCAATAGCAGAGGCCCTGAGGTTTCTGCAGACATATAGCAATCCCTGATTGGGCCGTTCTTTCCCCAAATAAGGGCTGCGTAACGGGACCAGAGGTGCACGGGACAAACAGGCAGTGGCACACCCGGTGACGTCACGGATGTCCCTTTAACTCGGTGTTGACTCGGATTTTACCGTCGTTTTTGTTACTGTTGTGGAGAAGTTTGACTCTTTTTTACACCAACATGGAGAATATGGCGTTTACACCGACGGAGCTGCTGCAAATGTTGTACAGCAAGGACGAAAAAGGTCGGCCGCCTGCAGCCAGCTGGTCCCTTTGTTTACTCTCTGCTCCGTGTCAACACGTAAACAATGGACATTTCGACTAAAAGTGTGTTTTTACTGCCCCAAGTTTTACTGTAATAATGAAATTTATAATAAAAGACCGTACAGTAAGTTTCATAACGTCATTTTTCGAAGGTCTTTCTTTATTTCAGCCATCCCTGACAGTCGTGTGTTTACGTCTGGAGTCAAAAGCTTCAGAATAACAACATAAAACAGGCAAAAATAGGTCAAATTCGTGTTTGGATAGGTTTTGGACACCATATATTCAGCCCTATAAATGCAATTTTACTTTTGTAACTGGTGTTCCTAAAAGCAACCATGTCTGTGATTGGCCCCAAAAAGTTATCTGTTAAAAATATATACATCACTGAAATCTGTTTAGTTGCTGTTGTTGTTGTTGTAAAGGTACAGATGTCTTCTTTCATTTAAACCATCAGACTTAATGGGATTAGTACTTCTGTAGTTATAAAGCTTTATTTGCAGTGATCCAAAAATGGCCTCTGCATGAAGAGGTTAAATAAAGCCTGCGTTATTGCATCTATTTCGAGCAACCTCTACATGTTCAGAAAAGGAGGCGTACATTCTGGTGCACGTCTGATCTGCTGGACATCAGACTTGATGTAAAAAGTGTTAACTCGCTCAACTTTGTGAGTCGTAGCTGCTTGCGGTTTGTGAGTCGCATGAGTACATGTAAAAGTGAAGATTGTTGCTTAGCAACAAACTTCAGTCTAAGTTATACCTTCAAACAGGCTGGAAGACGTGGATAACAAAAAGCACAAGAAAAGGAGATCCAGATTACCTAAATCTTATTGTATTGAGTTGTATGCATTGGTGGAGGAAGATCCAAGGACACTCCTCAGCAGGCATCAAACACAGCATCTAAAGCTGGAAAAACTGTTTATCTTATCGTTTCAAGGAAAGTTCTTCAGCCCACCGTCCCGTCAACATGGGGGCCTTAGTGTAATGTAACGAACATATGAAGTGCTCGTAGTAAAATACAAATGCTGTTAAAAATATCTACAAATGTTTGGTATAACATGTTGATATATATTTAAATATAAAAATAATAAAAATATAAAAAGACTAATATCAGCATGTCCCGACCGTTTGTGGTGAAAAGGTGTGCTTCACCTTATTATCAGTTTTACAGAAATTATTTTAATATGTAGATTTTTCATTTATGGTCATTCATCCTGTGCTCACTCCTGCTATCGGAAATCGATTGGACAACAGCCCGAGTCACCAGAAACTCATTTTCAGCCTTTTTAACCGAATTGAGATCGCTCGACCTTGAACGCACTTTTTCTCCTCCACTTCCGTCAGGGCGGCCATTTTGGATGTCCATTTTGGAGCAGGAAGGGAAGGACGGACAAAAACCGACCGACTGACCGACCAACCAAGACTGGGATTGTGTCTGAATGTGAAGCTTTGCTTGTGGAGTAAAAGTCCGGTCTCACAGACTTATTTATGATCTGTTATATGAAATAACACATAAACACGGAGGGGACTTAATAATAATAATAATAATAATAATAATAATAACAATAATATCTCATTCAAACAGATTGTAGAGTGTAGTTTTGGCGATCTCTGGTCTGCTGGTCCTGATGGTTTTCCACATACAGGCCAGCTGTCTTTGAATGTGTGTGCTGACCAGTAGCAGCCAATCACAAAGCTTTGTTTCGTGTAGTTAAGGAAGATGTCGATTCTGAGCTGTTATTGGTCAGGAAGAGCAGCAGCGAGCACAAAGAGAATTGTATGTATAGAGGCAGTAATTAGCACATGCTGGTCATTAGTGCACACTCAGACTTGTACACAAAGAACCACGCAAAAACGCATTACCCTTACACACAAGGCCGGGCAGGCTGCCATCTGAGGGGTGTTTGTGTTTGCTGTTCAGTTTACCTGAAGATGTGTCGCATAAACACACGTGTTCAATACTAACCCAGCCGTTTGTGAGTGTGTAGATTTATTAAAATGACTTCTAAACATGACCCATCTCTTGGAGAGTCCCATGAAGAGATCCTGCAGTGAGCTTTTTAATGAAGGATCAGAGCAGACCCGTCTCAGATGCCAAACAAACACACACAGACATGTGCCATAACCCACACCCCCCCAATAATCCCTCTCACTTCTAATGGTAACCATTTGCCGTTCATTAAGATCAAAATGTTGTTTTCTGCCAGGACAAATTGCAAAGCCATTCCAGTCACAGCTTGAGGGAGGCCTGAGACACGGCTGGGTTTCTCTGGGCTATTTGAGCGCCCAAGCAGGGCTAGCTAATGTGGCTAACAGGCTCTGAATTGGGTAGTGTAGTAAAATGGTTGGGGGGGGGGGGGGGGGGGTTCAAGCTTTGATTTTGTGTAGTTTTTTTTTTATGTTTCCTGTGAATGTGTTGATACAGAAGTTGGCGGCAGCCGAAGCTGTATTTCTCACCAGAGAGAATGTGTCTTGCAGGGATCCAAGCTGTTTGTTTGCAGCCGAACCGCAGTGGTTTGGACCATTCGGGATCTCAGAATGGAGGGGGGTGGCAGAGGGAGGTGTGAGAAAATACTGTTCATCTTTAGTACCTCATCGTCAGGTTCTGTTGCTAGGCGACATCTAGTGGTCTTACTGATGACGACAGGGGTGAAGGGGAACGCGCACTGACATGATTTATGCCGCGGCACAGGAGAGCTGTGTTTCATTCCCAAATTAAAGTAGCAGTTGGTGTTGTTTTTGCTCATTGACCGGTTGTTGTTGTTGTTGTCACCATGACAACAGAGATCATCGGATCTTAAGGAAATATTTGTTTAAACCCAAATCACTATTTTTCCTGAATTTAACCAAAGCATGGCCATTTTTATAGTAACCATGGTGACAAAGGCATGTATGGCGCTCGGTCCCCATGTTTATTATTGTAACCTTGACAACCAAGGCCATTGCAACCGCTCCTAGGGCTCATATCAAAAGGTTGTTGTTGTTTGTTGTCTGGAGGAGTTTTTGACTAAAGTGTAACACTGAGTGAAATGTCCAAATATTTAATACAATCTGATATTTCATTTTGTTTCTTTTCAGCAAATTTACAAAAAAACAAAAATTTGCAAAGTTTTCACTTTGTTATTGTGGCAGATTGAGTGTGGAATGATTAAAAATTGTTGAAATTTTAAAGCTGTCACACACCAGCATGTTGCCTGAATACTTCCTGAACAGTCACAGGATGTAAGAGGAAGAACAGTTACTGTTGCTCCTGTTTACGGGCTTTCCTTGTGGTTATAAGTGTGATCATACATCTGCAATGAGAGGGGTGTGTGTCTGTGTGTGTGTGTGTGGGGTGCAGTGCAGGTGGGTGAGGGGGTGGTAATTAACAGTGACATCTCCTGAGCCAGGTCTAATCAGTGCACTCTTCTCTGCATATTCTATATTTATCTCCCCTCTCCATCCCTCTATAATAGTTATTATCACTTCATCTCGGTCTTTATTTACCTCTCTTGCTCTCTGCTCTCTCCTCCACCATCCCCCTTTCTTCTTCATTTATTCTCTGGAAAGATGATTAGAAAGAGATAGTGGATCAACACCAACTACAGATGTTTCCTCTCACAATATCTTGTATAGAAATATAGTTATTCTCAGCTTTTATTCCCCAGAGAGGGAAGATTTGAGATTGATGGTTTAATCAGGTTGTAGAAAGCTTTGTTAATTGGAAAATTAAGTTATAAGACTAATTTGACAGTTAAAGGGTATATATGTGACTGCGTATGGTATCTGTCTGAATGCTCCAGGTTAATTAGCATTTTCTTCTCATTTTGCAATGATGTGAAGATTTCGTCTCACACAGAATCATGCAAATACAGTTAAAGGTGGCTTTATAACTGGAGCGATAAGTATGTTTTCAGAGAGACACACTAATCAGACTCTGAATTAATTTGATGTAGTTTGAAATTTGTGCAGTTATTTGTAGTGTGAATGTCTGACAGCAGCCAAGGACTGTAAACATGAAAGAAAACGCACAATAAAGGAGAGCAGAGTGGATGTAAGAAACTATAAACCCACAGTACCGGGACAGAAGAGCTATTTATAGCTCTTCTTTCTTTTTCACAGCTCTCTTTGGCACTTATACTCAGAACTAGTGTTTTTCAAAGTGTGAGGCACAAAAACCTAAAAATACCTGTAAACATCTGGTTGGCTAATGGAATGATTGTCCACAGGTTCACTGAGAAGAGTCTGGGCTGAGCACCATCAACATTTAGATTGCATTGCTTTGCATAATATGCAGCATAGACATAGACTCATTATCTAATGTTCATTAGAAACCAACTCAAAAGCGGTTGCATCTTATTCTGTAACCGACAGTCCACCCACCAGGAAGCCAGCCATCAGTTTGTGAGCTGCTGGTTTGTAATTTGTTTGTCTGCCATCAGGAACCATATATGGAGGATCTAAATCCAGATACGCAAAGTTTGTTGTCAAAGCCAAAAAGACTGGAAGCTAAAAGAGCTGCAGAAAACGTCTCAACAAAGTTCCGAGTGAAGTGTCTCAATCACGATATCAATCTGTTTCACTTTGTCTGAACCCTTCAGTGCGTGCGTGAGTGTGTGTGTGTGTGTGTGTGTGCGTGTGTGTGTGTGTGTGTGTGTGTGTGTGTGTGTGTGTGCGTGTGTGTGCGCGTGTGTGTGCGCGCGTGTGTGTGTGTGTGTGTGTGAGTGTGAGTGTGTGTGTGTGTGTGTGTGTGTGTGTGTGAGTGTGTGTGTGTGTGTGTGTGTGTGTGAGTGTGTGTGTGTGTGAGTGTGTGTGTGTGAGTGTGAGTGTGTGTGTGTGTGTGTGTGTGTGTGTGTGTGTGTGTGTGCGTGTGAGTGTGTGTGTGTGTGAGTGTGTGTGTGTGAGTGTGAGTGTGAGTGTGTGCGCGTGTGTGTGCGCGCGTGTGTGTGTGTGTGTGTGTGTGTGAGTGTGAGTGTGTGTGTGTGTGTGTGTGTGAGTGTGTGTGTGTGTGTGTGTGTGTGTGAGTGTGTGTGTGTGTGAGTGTGTGTGTGTGAGTGTGAGTGTGTGTGTGTGTGTGTGTGTGTGTGTGTGTGTGTGTGAGTGTGTGTGTGTGTGTGTGTGTGTGTGTGTGCGCGTGTGTGCACAGATCAGGGAACATGATATAACCTTGTCTTTGTGCAGGTCTGGGGGGGAGCAGACTGGAGCATGAAGCTTCAGACCTGCCAAATCTTGCTTTTAAACTGGTCTCAGAAACACACACACACACACACAAACAGGCCGCAGACAGTGAGAGGCATGAAGCCAGGTCCAAATGTGTGTATGGGCAGTGGGCCAATGTGTGTTTCTCTGTGTGTGTGTGTGTGTCCAGATGGAAAACCAAAGAGGGATAGGTAAAGGGCTACAGAGGTAAACAAAGAAAAAGGAAATCTTGAAAGGAGGATGAAAGCATGGGGATTTTGAGGGGGGTCGGATTTTACACTTTTAGACGAAGAAGAAGAGGTCAATCAAAGCCAAAGCAAACGGAGGGGGGGGGGGGGGGGGGATACGAAACAAGTGAGGAGGATGGGAAATATAAGACTCTGGATGGAGAGCTCAGGAGTGAGGACTGAAAGGCAAAGTGTAAAGTGAGAGGAAGGATATGTTGGGGGGAGGGGGGCAGTACAGGAAAGCCTCCCCCAGTGCCCACCTGTCTACTGTAGCTGTAATGGGAGCCAAATGTTGAAACGCCTGGAAGTCACATCTCTGGCTTCCAGCAGCCGGGAGACTCCTGGACTGAAAATAACCATTACATTTCCACTTCCTGTCCATTCCCAACGGCTCAGGTCAAAGCTCTGGACTCCACTTTACGTTGCCCTTACAGATGAGTTATGATATCTAATAAAAGGATTTATTTCATAATGTTATAAAATATTTTGCAGTCTGCAGTACTGTGCTTCGTGCTCCGGCGAGTGATGAATAAAACTTTGAGCTGCTGTTCAGCAGCAGCGTCACCGAGGAGAAAAACTATTTGGATGCGTCAACCTTCTGTGGAGTTTCACCCGAGAGAGGCTTTGGATCCAAGTAAGTAAATCAGATCATCATCCATGTGTTCAATTGTGTTAATTGTTATATTCAGGTGATAGATACAGTGTTATTTTAACACATCCAGAACTTTGCAGTGTCAGTGTGTTGTCATCTTTTACAATAATGTTCATCTGGAAGAGCTGCATTTGTCTTATTGTCATATGTTGGCTGGATATTATATATTATATATATTATTTCAGATCTGGCTCTGGCCTAATTATTATTTAACTCTATTTCATCTGCTACTTCATTCCAAAATTAGCTGTAAGTCAGATGACGATTTTTAGACAATCACCAACTTTCAGGGTTGAAACATTAAGCCAACACCTGCACTTCCTCTTGTAACCACTAGAGTCGCACTATAGTCTCTGGATCTGCACCTGGAGGAGCCTTACAGCTCAGCTGCTTACAGGTTATTAAGGTGAAAGAGATGGCGGATCGGGGGCGTGGCCTCTCGACTCCACGCAGGCTCCACCTGTTTGACCATTTGTGGAGTGCCTGGGAGTTCGGGCACGGGGTCAGGCACTGCCGAGGTGTTGACAGCGGAGCAGCTCACCCTGAGCTCCAGAAGTTGGTGCATTTAAACATCTGTGTAATGGCTCAAACTTCTGTTGTCTGATGGAGTTTTGTGGCTCACCTCATCCTGAACCACAAATATCAGATCTGCTGTGAACTTCAAATATACTGTATAGAGGTGGTAAAGTTTTTTATAGCAGTTTTTTCCCTCCTGTAACTTCCCCCTGCTCTCGCTGTCATTTGATCACAGTGTGCTTCAGAGACTGTCCCGCTGCAAATCAGACATTCTTATGAGCAATTGAGTATTCAAAGCAGAAAACACAACAGAAAAGGAGCCATAAAACGAGATGTAGTATTTATTTGATATGGAAATGTTTATACATATGCATCACGTCTTTTTAATTATTTATATATCCTTGTTTTATTTTTTTGCGCCTGTCTGTGATATACATTATGTATTCTCTTCTTCCGACAGACACGTCTTTGAAATGGGGAGAAGAAAGACGGAGAAGGAAAAAGGGAAGGATCAGATGGTGTCTCTTACTTTGACTACAAAACAAATGGCAGAAGAAAAACTGTGAGACAACAGAGAGAGTCAAAGATGGAGGACCTCTCCTTCGCCGTCCTGTTTCATGTCTGTGTCGCTGGGAAACAAAGGTGTAGCACGCCGTCCATAAGGCACACACTGACCCCTCGTCTCATTAGTGATGCCACCAACCAGGAGCCACACATACTCTGCTTAGGAACAAGAAGTCTGGCCTCTCATCGTTCAGGTCATACACTGCTGTTTTCTGAATCTTTTGTCCGACAGATTGTTGAATGTAACAAAGAATTTGGTTACAAATATTTGATCATATAATTGTATAATAAACTTGACTTGAATCAGCAAAATGCTCCTTTGTGTGTGAAAGCTGAGAGGCTGAATAAGAATTTACCACCATGTCTTACTCGCTCCGAGCTGCCACTGTATTTTTTCTTGCACTGTTCAATAGATAAATGTAAAACCTTGTAGTTAAACCAAGGTCTCCTTCTGTACTGCAGCTTTAGCGATGTGCCTCACTTCGGATAAAAGTGTCTGCTAAATGAGTAAATGTAAATGTATTATTTTTTTCTGATCTTAACCTTTCCTGCTCCCGTGTCCCCAGAGAGACAACATTCAATCAGCTGCAAACTTGCACTTTTACATTTACTTATATTGGTTCATTAAATTTCATCACGAGCACAAAAGCCTTGTTTTACTTTTCAGCCTCCTTTGAGCCCTTTAAGCCCACAGAAGTGTATGTGCTTCCAAAAATAACACTGCTGTCTGAGGGTCCTTCCTGTTTTCTGGGGGATCAGCTCTTTTTCTAAAAGCCCTGATGTGTTGTGTCTGAATGAAGTTAGTTCAGATCTGATCAGTCTGACTCTCTGACTCCTTCTGTGTGTTTATCCATTCTTTCTCATCCTCCATCTTTGATGGTGACATCTGGAGTCACGTCTCTAAGTCGGATGCTCCTATTGGCTTTGCATTGGATCAGTCCTCTATGTTTCTGAAGTTGGTTGGAGTTAATTGTGTTGACAGAATAAAGACGGGGAGACATGTATAATTAGCTGAGGTTCAGCTGATTTTATTTGAATATGTGAAACACGCACACAAAAAAAGCTTTATAAGGGGAAAACACAAGAATGAAAAAACAGAAAAGCCTCAACTCGGCCCTAAAAGGGTTAAAGTCTCCACTATTGATCAGGGTTTTGCTGAACAGATAATCAACATGGTCAGTAGAGCAGAAGATCACAGAACTGCACCCAGAGGTATCTCAGGCAGTTGTATGAGGTGTAGCTGCATCACAGCTCTTAGCTGCTTTGCATAATTCAGCCACCGCAAATATCTGTTTTTTATTCTGCATCTGCCAGCAGAGATCAGAAGCGTTGCTTCATCCTCACAGGCCTGTCTTCTCCTTGTTTCTCATTGTTTTGTCAGTCAAGGCAGCTGTTTTCTGCATAAATGCACCGTGCATTATCTCTCGCCGTGCTTTACTAGCTGAGGTCAGTGTGTGGTTATATGTGTGGGGGTTGTTTTGACTGGCCGCTGTCTTTTGAAATCCCCCCCTCCATTTTTGATGGTGTGCTGCCATGCTGGTGTTATCAGGTCCCACTGGGAAATGTTTTCAACATCACTGAGAGTGTGTTTGTGTCCGGCTGTGTTGGTGTGTATTTCTGTTTCTATATGCCTAAATACATGTGTGTGTGTGTGTACCAACAACACAGTAATCTGTAGGCGGGTCATCATTCTTAATGCAGCCTGTGTCATCGGTTCCCGTGACAACAGGGGGAATGATGCGGCCGATACATATGAAACAGGGAAGCATGCATAAACATGGAGGCTGCACAAGGAGGAGGGTGAGGGCAGTACAGGGCGAGTGTGTGTGTGTGTGTGTGGGGGGGGACCACACTCTTCCTGTTAATTATTCATGAGTCCAGCATGAGCGTCTGCCACAAGCCCCTCCCCGTATGTGCCAGTTTATTTCTATATATGTATGTCAGTGTGTGTGTGGTGGCGATAGCATGAACGGTAGATCAGGGTGAGGATCAAACACATCTCAACGTCACAGTCCGTCAGGTTTATGGGACACACACACACACACGTCTTCCAGTCTCTATTCAAGGAAATAAATATGTGAAAATTATATATAATATTGTATTATGTATTTGTATATGGTACATATTTTATTGTTGTGTTTACACTGTAAACTGTAGCTGTGGTCCCCTCAGACCTTCATTCAGGGAACTCAGCTGTGTGGTCTGCAGTTTGTGACCTGAGATATGAAACACATTATGTGGCTGTCTTATTCCAAATCATCCACTCACACATGAACTAAATTCAGATTTGTGACTGAAAACTAAAAAGCAAAAATTTTCTGCCTCTGATAAAATCCAGTGGAGAGAATTTCTAATTTTATGAAATGTTTGTCTTGGCTCCCTGTGGTTACATCTCACTACACAGGAAGGGGGGCGTCCAAGGAAGGACAACCACTGGACCACAGGGTCAAAGTTCGAGGGTCATTCATGGTGGGGGGTGAAGGGCGGAGCTGTGGCTGGTCAGCAGTGTTTTTTTTTTGTAAATATGTAAAACATGTCTGATCTGCTGTTGCTGCTGTAATGAAAAGATGATATTCACTTTTATCACTTTTATATTCACCTCACTGAATTGTGTCTGCGCAGCTATAGTCGGTCTGTGTATATGTGAATAGTGTGTTTGTAACAATCTGTTCTCAGTATTTACAGTTTGCTAGTGGGGGGGGGGGGCACTGGGCCTTTATTTGTTCAGAACACACACACACACACACACACACACACAGACACACACTATGGCCTCTCTCCACACAGCATTCCAAAGGGAGATGTTTTCAATTCAGTCATTATAGAAGGGTTACTCAGGGTCAAGTTCAATGCCAGGGAAAAAGAGTGGGCACACTAAGGGGAGCGCCGCACACAGACACACACACACACACACACACACAAAGGGCAGCACAAGTAGAATTACCGACAGCAGAGCTTGGGATTTTGGGTAAATACCTCAAGAGTAGTCTCACTGGGTTGTATGCATTTGAGCAGAGGAGACGGACGGAGGGATGGTGGAAATAAAGGAATCAAAGAAAATGGACAGAGGGATGGCAGAGGTCAGGGCGGACTGGACAGCGAACACGCTGGGGCTGTGTGTGTGGGGTGTGTATACACACACACACAGCCTCCTCTTCCTTTCCCCAGATCGTTTCTCTGAGAGTTGATTTGTATTCTCGTTGTTAGATTCAGATGATGCGGCTGGTTTTGTTTGAGAGCTGCCTTCTCACACAGTGTGAAGTTATCTTTTTCCCTTTTCCTTGTGTCCTTAACGCTGAAGCTCGGATGACGTAAACTGTGTTTTAAAGCTGATATTGAGATGTATTTACATCATCACACACTCTGTTACGGTCCGTCCTGGGAGGGCAGGTCTGCCTCCGTTGTGTAACTGCCTCAGACCCTTTTTGTTCTCTGAGCAGTAAAATCTGTTCAGGTCATGAATTCAGGGCTGGATCTCGGTCATTCTGGTTTTCTTCTCTTAGGGGTGAAGTCAGCTGCAGATTCATGGGGAGATTTTTGGCCACCAAGTTGTAGCAGGTATTGAAAAGGGGTTTGATCATTTCTTTCCCACAGTAGAAATTTGGGAAATGCAGTTTTTTGAGATTTATTTATTTATTGTGTGTGTGTAATGCCAATATTGAAAGCAAGTCTCTGTTGATCAGGGTTCATAAATAAAGGTAAAACCCACTAAGAGCAGGATTCATGCATGAGGTGACCGGGTCCACTGCAAAGGAGTGTGTCAGAATGTGCTTTACTCAGCCTCTGTCTGCTTTTCTGAATAGTTAATGGTCCATTTCCCTGCTCACTGCTGCACCATCTTAATCAGAGACAGAACGAGATGGAAAAAACAGGAGTAATTAAAATGTCTCAACTTGTAGCTTAATTATGATTCTGCCAATGAATCTCTTTGTCAGTGTAACTCTTTTCTCCCTGTTCCCCTTTTGCATAAAACAATAAAACCTCTGTTAAAAATGCAATTTGCTCTTTGTTAAGATTAGATTCTTCCTTTTTTTTTGTTGTTATCAAAGTTGAAACGTTAAATCAAATCAAAGCTGAGCTGCGCCTCATTCCTTTCTCTTCCCCCACTTTTACGTCCGACCCCACTCCCCTCCCTGAGATTCCCCTACACTGTAGCCATGGAAATGGGACTTTGGGGATGAAAGGAAACCATAATTTTGACGCAGGATTAATTTGGAGACATGAGCAATGCCAAATGAAATCCCTGTCAAAACCTCCGCTGATTCTTTTCATTGCCTTCAGATCCCAGAGAAATCTGTTCCCTGCGGCGTTTATGATTTGACAGTCCAGTAGTTTTGGACTTAGTTCCCCCCTGATACCTCTGACATGTTGACATTAAGTGGTTTCCGAGACAGGCAGCACCCATATTTCAATCACCATTAAGCAGAGGATATTTGGCGCTGGTTTGAATGGAAAGAAGTGCTGGTGACACGCAGACACGCACAGATACAACGGCAGGAAAAAACCGTAATTACATTAAAGGGCGAGCGGCGGCTGTTTCTCTGGGAGTGCGGGGCGGTAAACACAGTCCACAGCTGACCCTTCCATCTGTCAGAGGACACCGGCATCCTTGTCAAATGTCCTTTCATTCAGATCTGTCTTCAGCTGGAACAAATTTTTACTTTCAAGACCTGCAGACTTGGTCTGTTAAAAGTTCAAGGTCCAGTCAGACCAAACATTTGTCTGTGTAATTTTTTGTTTCAATGCGCCTGATAGGCTTGGATTAAGAAACTGTTGATACTTTAATACTTTTTCTCAGTTTCTTCAGTTCAGACTCATCTCTTTTTGCTTTTGCAGCAGTGCAGACCGTGAACTGACCACCCTCCAGATTCTCTTTGTAAAGGCTGAGATCATCAGATGAAAATGTTCTCTGGGAGACCCAGTTGTGTGTTTCTGCACTTTGTGTGGCACTAATAAGTGTTGAGAGGCTCCTGTTAGATGAGGAGTCAGTGCTGCCTTCAGGACCGCTTCTCCAGTTACTGCTTTCTGTGACTTGTCACTGGAAGTGTGCAGTGCTGCTAACAATGCTGCAGAAAGATGATGAAATAAATGCAGTTTTTCCATCTGCTGCCCCGCCTCCCCCCAAACCCATCACAAATCACACCCTGCACGAACATGTCCACCTTTTCTTGTGCACGAGGGAGAATTACCATGATTCTCCCAGTTTGCTCTATTCATATTCAACCTGCCTTTGTGGGTGCACACAAACACGCACACAATGACACACATCACCCACACAGAGGACGCCCAGACACAGCAGCCCATATCAACTGGGACTTTATGAATCTCATATCTTTCGGATATACCTGCACACCGCACGGCTTACTGCCTATCCACCTGAAATCTAACCAAACAAAGAAATGTATTCCCTCAGTAGAAGTCGCTCTTACCGGAGGCTTTGCAACCACCAGCTGAGAACCATTTAAGCAAACTTCCAATGTAGGGGCCCACTTTCAATTTGAAACCTGAAGAAAACAAATCTAGCAACTAAGCAGGGAAGCCATCAGTGTAAGAACTTCATGCGGTGGTTTAGCAGCACGGATGTGTGGATTCTGTTGTCTTTTCTTTTGTTTTTTATCATCCCTGGGGTCTGCACTGTCCTGTCCAGCTGTGCTTTGCAACCGCAAGACACTTCTGCACTGAGGTGAAACTTACTGTTGAGCAAGTGAGAAAGTTGCAGGTAGAAAACTTCCACATAGTCGTCAACAGGGGGGAAGGTCAGCCGACCGCTCGCTAACTTTGCACAAGATCAGAGCAGCCTGTTTCTGAAACGCTGTCCCATCTCCGTCTTTAAACCTGTCAGAGGAGCCAGCCACGTCAAACCAGTGATTCCAGATGATCCCGAAGGTCAGGACAAGATCACAAACAGGAAAACCACTGCCCACAGTCTTCCCTGCAACACCCCCCCTCCAAAACAACAACAACAACACTGCATGAAGAAAAGATGACGGATGGTCCATGTTTTTCTTTGCAAGACCTGAGTTTTCAGCTGGACTTTTTTGTTCTGTAAGTGCACCCTGTCCATTGGTGTAGAGTTGGTAGGGTGAAGGGGGCTGTCCCTTTGAAATGATAAGTAGTGTCTTCCTACACTGAGGGACTGTCATTGAAGTCTTTGTTTGCCCGTCGGTGACTCAGAGGCATCTGTGAACTTGAGGGTCGGCACAGAATAGAAATGACCATGTAACCTACTTCGAGGTCACCTAATGAAGGAAAATGTATTCATGTATTTTCCTGGCTGTATTAGTTCGTGCAATATGCTTCCTTTTGAAGCCCAAGGTTGCAGGTTCATTTTTGAAGTGGTTTTCAATCATGCCTTGGCATTGAAGTATCTTTTGTGCTCAGAATCTGGGTTTCACAGGACTATAGGTCATGTTCATCCTCGGAATATCTGCATACGGTCCATAGCCCGGGAGAGTTTTTTTTTTTTACTGCACCATATGCCAGTGAAGAGCTGGTTTTGAGGAATTTGAACATACAGCGGAGCCGTAAGAAAAAAGCCCCGCCAACTTCAACAAGTGAATATTTAGAACTGGATGCATCAGTGGAGGTCTCTTCTTTTCCCGTCCGACCGTCTGTCCCTCAGGATCCCACCGTTCGTCCAGACCTGCCGCGGCACTGTTGCCTCAAGCAATTTTTCCCCTCCATCATCACCTGTATTAAACACTCTCACACACACCCCATCCCTGCTGACACACCACCCCCTGCTACCTCGCCACATCTCGGACCCATTTCTCCACATTTTAAAGGATCTTCCTAGCTGGACCCCCCAGTCAGATTCACAGCGGGGATCCCTCCAGCCCATCAGAGAAGTAATTCACACTCTGCCTCATTTGAGTTATTTACTCTATTACCACCCCGGCTGGCCCACAGAGACCTGGAGCTCAGGCTGGGTACCTGAGCTTCCAGCAGGACTGGCAATGCCCTCCAACAGCCCCCGTCCCCCACATTGTGTCGGGCGCTGCCACCTCAATCTGCAGCTGCCATGGTATTAAGGGGGGGTGGCAAGGATGAGTGTGGAGATTGCTCAGCTATCTTGGAGTAGAGAGGTGTAGATGGAGCATTGGTGTGTGTGTGTGTGTGTGTGTGTGTCAGACATGTCCTCTGTAAGTCATTATCACACCCAAAGCCGGCGCTTCTCTCGGATGACTTGATAGATTTACATGACTCCGTCTGGGGACCTGTGAAAAAGACGGAGTCCATAGAGGAGATGAGAGAGGACTGCAACATCATCCTCTCCAAAATAAGAAGAGGGACAGAGCAGTCACACCTTAATAAAAAAGGGGGAGTGTACGGCGCACCTTGTACTTTACACAATAGGCACAAGTCTCCATCTCTGCCACTGCAGAATTGAAATAGGCTTTCTCATCAAAAATCCCCACAAGCCCATCTGCCGGAGTAAGAGCCCGGTGATTTCTCCCATCTTTTTCATCTCATTTCAATCATGTCACTTTCTTTCATGTATTACTATTCAGCATTATTATGGCTTTTATGAATTTACCTGCCTGTAATACATTGTCTTCAGCGGCTCACCAGGTCCTGCAGAAAGGGCACCGCTAATTGGTGAGACTATTACAGTTCTGTTGCAGCTAGCGGGGCAGCTCCAGGCTGTTATTTACCGGGACAGTCGGCTTTTCACATCAGTGAGACGAGAGTCATTTGCAGTCTGAGGTCAGTCCCCACCAGCCTTTGTCCTCCTAACAGTATTAAAGAGAGACACTTGAGTTTTTTATCTTTATTTTAGAATTAGTTTTAAATTCTTTAATTCGAAGTAAATTTCTGATGGGACCTGCTGGTGATGTCAAACCACTCAACGGCAGCAGTGAGACATTTTATTTCTCCTGTCGAGTTCATTTGTAATGTTGAATGTCTCAGTGTGTCTCCGACATGGAACTAACTGGACTGCTGGTTCAGGGCCGAGCATCCAACCAAAGTGACGGGATGATTTCCAGTATCAAAAACAGCTGTGATCTTTGGATTAACTGTACGTTGACTCACCAGACTGACTGTAACTTTATCATCGGACATATTGACGAGGCTTCATTTGGGACCAGCTGAGAACGTCTCTGTGTGTGCGGGCTGTGTCAGGATTGGTGTCTGCCCCGTCGTTTCTCCGGCTCCCCCTGGTCGAAGTACGGCAGCAGGTGTTGATGCTGCCGTGTTTTGAAGTGTTGCTCACACCATTTAAAAAGTGACGACTCACCCGGCTGCTCTGCATACGTCGAGGTTTTGTGGTCTCAGCTCGCTCAGGTCCATCTGGGGGGATTGGATCATTGACACATCAAATTGGCTTCCTAACAGTTTCTTTATTTTTTCTTAACTGCCCTCCAAATTGATCATCTATTTCATCTTTTTTTGGTCCTTGTTGCTGTTTTGCCAAGTGAGTGACAGTTCTGACGAAACGTGGGTCCAAAGAACCACAAGTGTCAGGTGTGCAGCTAAATGGAATGCAGCCATTTAAAATGTGTTTTTACTGTTTCAGCTGAAGACTAGTAGCTGTTTTGTGTCCTGCCCTCCTCCCTTTTTAAAAACAGGTTGAATTCATTGAACCCCCCCTCGTCCTCAGTATCTCTCCACAAACACTCAGGTGGGAGCTTGTCTCCTCTCCCCTTATTATCCATTCCTTTCACCCCCCCTTTTTTCTTGCAGCTCCTCATCTTTACTTCCCCTCCTTCCGTTCTGTCTGGCACCTCCAGCACCGCTAAGCCTTCAACCAGTGTCAAAACATACAGAGCTGAAGCACCGGCTCCACACACACACTCATGCAGAAACAAATGTGCACAAATACAGCCTTTCACACCATGAATACAAACTTGTTTATGCACACACACACACGCACACACACACACACACGCTCCTGCATACACAGATGAAAACACAGGTTCAGGATCATACAAGTACAGTCTGTGTCACACACAAAACACACACACACGCGCACACACACACACACATCCACTCTGTCTGTGGATAATAAACAGCAGAACATCAGTCACATGTGTTTGCATTATGGCATGAAGACAGATATGACACAAACCAACCCCTTACCAACAACAACCACACACACACAGATTCCAACTTTGGAAGGCTTTGACTTGTCTGAGTCAATAACTCTCAGTATCACCGTGTGTGTATGTGTGTGTGCGTGCATGTGTGTGTAATAATCCATTGGTTCTGTTCTGTGCTGATTCTGGGCACTAAGCCCTGCCACAATTATTCAAATCCAGGCTTTTAGTTGCAGCACACCTCTCTCCATGGGCCTATGAGCCGGTAATCTTGCCTTTGGCCCTGCATTTCAAATGGCCTTAACTCCCATAAGGAATGCATATGAAGAGGAGCCACTAGTGGCTTAATCCGCCCTGTTTAAGTTGCTGAAACGTACACCTGTCACGCCGTCTCGCGCTGGAGCTTGTGGCTACTGATAGCTGGGCTCTAAATCCAAAGGCATGTAGCTTTTTATCCCTTAAAAAAAATATTATCATGTGGTTTTGCGGGGTAGAGACGAGCCCCCCCTTCATCCTTCCAACATTTATTATTCTCTCTCTGTCACTCTCTTCCTCCTCTAATTTCCTTCCTTTGTGTTGTGAGTTCTGTTGTGTCTTGGACACACACTTTCTCTCTCTGTGTTTAATTCCACTTTCATTAAGCCTAATTGTTTTTGTTTTAGTGTTTGCAGGTCAACATCCAGCCGTAACTTTGACCTTCTGTACTTGCTGTAGTTGTGCGTCCACACACTTGTCCAGCACATTATCACCTGCAGATAAAATGCTCTTTGATTATTTTCCGCAGTGGTCAGAGTGAAAACAAACAGTTGTGCATCTGTTTTCATCCTGACCATTCCCCATTTACCTGACTGAAGATTATTTAAAGAGTATTCTTTATTTCTCTTTAAACACTTGATGGGATGACTCTTGTCGTTGGAACTTGGTATCCTCTTTCATTTTTTATAATATTATGTCCATATTTTTATACTTCACCTAATGTCCATACTTTCTCTTTATCCTTCTGTTTTTGCAATTATATCAAGATCTTTGGTTCAGTTTGAAAGTCTACATTTGTTAGAAGATGCAGTTTCCCTGAATCCAGAACTGATATAATAATTTAAAAATAACCATTCAACTGAAATAACAATATATGCCAACATAACCACAATATGGTTTTTTATTCATACAGTGCAGCCATAATTTAACAGAAAAATCCCATATTGTGTAAGAAAAAACACTCATCAGCTCTGACGATTTTTCATTTTCTGAAATGTTTTAATAACTATCTGTAAACTCTGTAGTTCTCTGCTGTATGTACTGGATTATTCTATCATCATTTCATTTTTTTTATCTTTAGTTTTTGATATTCTCCTTTTTACTGACTGACCTGATCTCAGGACTGTTTTCATCTGATATATATAACATCTAAAAAATAAAAATAAAAATGTGTGTATCTAAATACATTTGCAGTTTTAGTTGATGTGCATGTTTTAGATTATCAGTTGGGCAGTACAGTGTGCTCTTCATCATCTCCATCCATGTCAGTAAAAATGACTCAAACTGTCTGAAACCAGGAGAAAAATGTGAAAAGCATCATCTCCACCTCAAGGCCCCAGATTTCTATTACAGCTAAAGGAGCTGGCCTACACACACACACACACACACACACACACACACACACACACACACACACACTCGCTCAGTGTTTGTGGTAGGGACGATCAGCTCAGGACAGCTGCCGCAGCCTCAGGTAACACAGAAACTCCCAGCCTCTTACACAAGGGACCTGCGTGTATTTGACATCTGTCGACAGACACACACGAGACACACAAACACACAGAAGCACACAATGGACTCACATACACAGGCTTTGAACTTTTTTTTTCTTGGCGAGGCAACTTTGCAACTTGGTACAAATCTCCCAAACTCTCACAAGCTCCGATAAGAACATGTGGTGCCCAGAGGTAGGGGAGTTCTCACACACAGACACACACAGACACACACAGATGAATTATCAGCCTCCCAGCAGTCTTCAGCTGGCATGCGTGAGGCCCAGTGGCTTCTGGCTGCCAGGCTGTCTGGGCCTGGACTTTTACCCAGAAGAGGGCCACTGCCAGTGGGCTGATGCTCTACCCGTGGCCCAGGCCTGAAATAGGGCCTTCAGAGGGTTAGTCCCATCAGTGTGTGTGTGTTGGCAGGAACGTGTTGGCCATCTGGTTATCTGGACCCTGTTGGACCACACATAGCATTACAGTGGCATTACAGCTGCCGCAGCTATTCACACACTCACAACAGGGTACGAATACACACACAGGCAGAAACCGCCGTCACTCACTGGACACTGAAGTTATCAGGCTGGATAAGAGATTCTGTCAAATTCTGTCATTCATTTTGTGAAACACAGCGGCAGGGAACGCCATGCTCAGATTGTGAGGACGAAATCTGATTTCAGTTTGACATTTTAAGAATTTAACAGACTTTTGTGATTGGCACAGTAACTTTTATGACTTTTCAGTACGGTAACATTTTGAAACCCGAAACATTTGCATCATTTACGCCTCATTACACCAACATGTAGTGGTTACTGTGAAGTTTCCATCAGTTGGTGATGAGACAATCAGATGCTGAGAAGATAAAGAAAACACCAGCAGCCAATCACAGCTCTCGTAGCCCCACCGGACCAGGTGAACATCAGCTGCAGCAAAGTCTATGAGGTAACCTTTAAGCCTGAGCACATAGCTGCCGTAGGGCTCTGTGCGTCCGTCAGCACAGGAGCATAAAGAGGCCTTAAATCAACAGAATCACACACACAGACACACACATAGAGGAGACTCCTCTAACTCTGTTGTCCTACATTCTGTTTGCTCCATTGTCCACGTTCTTGAGTAATTTATGAAAATGCAATGTACCGTTTGCGCTGCTATGTGATCCACGGCCACCTTATGTTCCCCACCACCTGCTCGCCGTTTGGAGTCGAGGTCTTAAAGCGGCGGCGTGGGCGATACCGGACAGACTGAGAGCAGAACAGCTAGTGACTCATCGGGCTTTAAAAATGCCAATGCAGAGAAATAATTGAGAAAAGGGGCCTTTCTGTGAGGTGAACCAGGCTCATCAGCAGCTGTATGTGTGTCCACTTCTGTTTCTCCTGCTCTTTGTTGCCTAAAACTGATGCTTTTAGTGTGTTTTCGGAGGGCAGCTAAGGCAGTATTGTCTGGACTGTAAGTGTTGGTTTGGCACTAGACAACAGGGTGGAAGGTTGTATAACTGACTCATTTCCTTTGGAGTTCTGTGCTGCGTGTTGTTTTCCTGAGCTGCAGTATTTACCATCACAGATCTGCACACATGATCACTGTTTCTTTATTTGTATTTATTTTTTTTAGGTTTAAAAACGTGCACCTCCCTGGATGGAGGGCATCGGACCCAAACAGGGAATACCCTTCAAAAAGACTCGAGGTTCAGCGTCTTTAACTTAAAAACGACACACAGAAGATTTGACACTTTCTCATGAGCCAAACCCTCCATTAAAAGTTAAAAAGCTTCTTGATAGAGTCAAATTAATTCCTTTTTCCTTTTCCACTGCAGCTTCACTTGGTTTGGTGAATTTAAAGGAACACAAATCAGTTTCTTTTTGTGACATTAGTCACGTTGTGTGACACGGGTCAACCTCATCAGCAGTGAGCTCTCACGTTTTTAGCAGGAAAAGTTATTTACTGCATAAGGTGGAGGAGTCTCGTGGATTTGCCTTGCTGCCCTGACTAAATGTCCTGATCCAGTGACATGAGGCGCTTTAAAGAGCTGATCTCAGTGGGGCAGACTGTGCACGTGGGAAGGTCATGGTGTGTTTGTGTTGGAAAAATTACCACCACCTTTTATTTTTCAAAATTGGAGAGCCAGTGGGATTTGTGCATTTTACTCCTCCCCCACAGTCACCATTACACACAGACACACACACACACTTCTATGTCCATACTATTATCCATTTTTCACGTCCAATTGCTCTGTTATGGTAATCGTCGAAGGCGCACCATGGGCTGATTACTCACAGCTGACTTCAGAAGCTTCTCCTTCCTCTCTCCTGCCATTCTCCTGCTGGCTCTTAATGCACTATTAACCCATTCCTGCTTATTAATTCCTTCCCAGTCATTGTGAGGCGTCCACTCCATGATATCTGTCATCATTCCATGCCTATTAGCTCCTTGGCCAACAGTTATTGCTAGCCTGCCCCCCCCCCCTTTCCTTTTACTCCCTCTCATTCCTGAACAGTCTGCCTATGGAAGTGTAATGCTGTATATCTGTGTGAGTGTGTGCGTGTGCGTGCGCCCCCCTCCCTGAATGAGACAGTGAGATGGCATTTGTATTCCTTTTGATTGTCGGTTGCTCTCCCCGTATAGCCAGGTCAGAGCTGCAGTACGTCCTGGGAGGTCGTTGTTGTTGGACAGAGCTTCCTGTCTGTCTTGGTGTGAGTAAAATATTTGTATCACTGGTTAAAGTGGAAAACATTCACCACTGACTGGTTACCTGGTTTCCATGGATACCTGTCAGGGTGGGATCCAGCACCTTGTTTTGATGAAGTCTGTTGGGGACCATCATGTCCTCAGGTCTTACTCTGGTCCAGGGCTGTCTTTAGGGGACGGCTGTCCGTCTGTCAGTTGGGGCTTTTCCTGGACGGGGATCCTCTTGGAGTACTTTGTGTTCCCCTGCTATAAATCCTAATGGAGAGCTCTTGGATAAAGAACAGGAATATTCCTCTCAGTGGATCTTGGCAGTCGGCTCTGGAACCGCCGCCTGTGTCAGGCCCTTTGGTTTTGGACTGTCCCAAGACATATGGAGGAATGCTGGAATCACACAAAGCCCTTCAGCTCGACGGGCTTCACTGCACGCCATCTCAGGTTTCCTTAAGACCACATTAAAGTGGAGCGGTAGCGCCAAGTGTGGTCTGTTTGATGGAACTTTTACCGATTTGTTTCAGGCAGACAGGTCACATGACTCCTCGGCCATCAATCAATCAAAAAGTGTGTTTTTTCTGCGTTTTTTCACACAGAAGTTGGTCCCAAAGCAAACTTGACCATAAGTGGCCTCAGAAGTGCCAAAGCAATGAGAAACTAAATTGTAAGGACAGCTGTTGCTATAAATGATGAGGGACAAGGTGATCTGCAGCCTGGATAGCAATCAAGACCTAATGGTTGTGTTGATATTGTGTGATGGTGCCGTCTACACAATCCAATTGTGGCTTAAACCAAGAAAACACTGCAAGACATTCTCTGAAGTCCAGTATGGCCCTCACAGCGATGTGCTACTCTAAAGTGTTGATGGAAACTTTACCCCAGTGGGAGGGGTGCTAACACGGCTGGATTAACCTGTGAGGAGGTCTGGGAGCAAAAATACACTTTTTAGCCCCTGCCCCCCCCCCCTCCAAAACTCACACTCAGGCCGGTGCTTTGTTTTCCTGCCAGCTGCCATTATGGCAAAACCAAATGGCAGTCTGACTTGAACTCGTATTATTATCTGTGAAGTCGCAGAGACCTGAACTCCTCAGCTGGAAATCAGATTTTCTAAATGTCAGTCAACTTTTTATTTTTTATTACTTTACTATGGACACGAGTCTAACAACAGTGAATTTGTGGCAATTTCATTTGAGAAGATGCACCATGTGAGGACATCGCAGATATAATGAATAGTTTTAGAAGCTGTAGTGACTTTAATCAGTTTCTGATCCATTTTGGTTTCAAAGTAAAGGTTCAAAGTTCCCAGGGAGCCGTTAACCAAAACTCTTCCTCCTTTTACTTTCTTTGGTTCATTTATGGGCCGTTTAAACACCGTCCATCAACACTTTAATACGTCTTCTTTGGAAATGGAGCCACCTCTGTGACGACTGAACAGAACCACAGACTGTTTCTGAGGGTAAAGTAGATCTGTGCTGTAATTGTTGACAGTATTTAAGCCTCATTACAATGAGACCCTGCCGCTCTGACGGAGCTGAGCCACCATCCATTGTCTCCTGTCCCCGGCCCCTTTTTAACTTTCCCTCTTATTCACCACCAACCCTGACAATTTGGCATTTGCACCAATTTGCCATTCACAACTCGGCTAATAACTCTGGCCTTATTGCATTAGCGATCCACCACCCCGCTGTGGGAGTCATAGCCTAGCTGTCCTCTCGCTAACGTGCTAGCCCCCTTTTATTTCCAGTTGCATATATCAACCTGCAATTACAGGACTTGGTCTGGAAACTGTCAAGCATGACTGCAGAGGTATTGGAGTTATTGCAATTACACCCAGGTAATTGAGCTGCCATGGGTGAAGATGTAAAATGCTGTGTCTATAGTGTGAGACCGTGTCACCTCTGTCTCATTCAATTTCACTCGTTTTTCTCAGCGTTGGATGAGATGCAGCTTTTTCTCCAATAAACTAGTCAAAGATACTAAGCTGTATAACGACGTGTGGTTTGATGTTTCTCTGCACGTCAACACAGTACGACGCAGAAGGGAAAGATAGTTGTGCGTTAATTATCTGTGGCAGTCGGCAGTTAAATCAGCTCAGTACTGAGACAGTTTTACACAAACTCAGCTGAGGACATTCAGATGCATTTTGTCTAAAATGATTGAATCCGTATTTGTCTGAAAAACATTAACATTGATCTGAAGTGGAGACTTCATCCCTTCATCATTTATTTTCATTTTGAAAATTTGTTCTGTTTGGTGTTTTTCCATCTAGTTCAATACCTTAATATTTTGTCTGTTGTTGTTTATAACTGAGTGCTACACGTCACATGATGTGGTAGCCACGCCCCCTAATGCATGCCCTGCTTTTTGATCCAAACGGGGGCGCCAGTACAGTCTGACTTTACCACCAGCGAAGTCCTACATTCTTATTTTACGATTGCTCAAGTTAAACTCATGAATATGGACGGATGTCATGTGACTCTGAGCGCTCAGAGTCTAAATGGGGGAATTTGTATGTCTCTTATTTTGAAAGGCCCGTTATGACATGTAATGATTATAGCAGAGAGCGACGGGCTGTGTTCAGGGTTAACCGGCGGGCGGACAGAGTTAAACCTGTCAAGCTGTTAAAAGCATTAACACTAACTCTACACGTTTGGCTGGACTCAGGTGACCTTTGACCTTGTTCCACGTTGTCTCGGCTGAGCGTCAGTGTAAGCGAGGAGCTGCTGAGCTCAGTTCTTCCCCAGCGACGCACAATTCTCCTGTCAGCTGGCTTCTGTCAACTCTCTTTCCACCGGCGGTATGAACCTGGCTTTACCTCAGAGCCACATCTGTCTGGCTACCTCTCCTTCCCTCTCTCTCTCACTCTCTCTCCCTCCTGTCCTCCCCCGTCCTCCTGTGTGTGTCGTTCAGTCTGTCTATATACACTGACCCTGTCCTCATTACCGTCACAACACTGCAGCAGCTGGTTGCCTGGGTCGCAGCCACCATTGTCGATTCCTCACTTGTCCCGTTCTTTCCCACTTATCGGCACGAGGAGGATGAGGAGGGAGGAAGAGAGAGAATAACAGGTGGAGAGAGAGATGAGAGGAGGAAAGTGAAAGGAATAAAAGTTCGGCCAACATTTACTGAACTTCCGTCAGTTTAAATGCAGCTCATCGTACAGCCCGTGTTCAAACAGGAAGTGGCCTCTCTGCTGCACAGGAAGTAGTCCGTGCCAGCTTGCCAAATTAAACTTTATCAGCCAAATATTCAGGGAGGCAGGTGTTATCATGGCTACAACACTGACGTCCGAAACAGTTTGAATCAGCACATTCCCACAAAACAAAATCATCAAAATAAATATGACATCTTTAATTGGAGCGCGAACCATTTACACAAGTCATTGATGTTATTAATCCGTATGCCACTTTTGATGCACACAACAGTTAAAAGGACAAATCATTTTATTGGTGATCATGTTCATTTTTGTATTTAACAAGTTGCTTTCTTCATTAATGTGTCTCACCCATCTCCCCTTTTTGTATTGAACGCTACTGAACGTGTTTTATGAAGCACTTGGCAAATGGCAAAGGAAGTTTGCAGTCTGATTTAATACAGATAAAATAAAACATTTAATTAACATATAATGTTTAACCAAATTCACATTTTTATCTCTTTGTATTTTGTACCATCTGTTTTCCAGTCAATTACTTGGCCTCTGGTCTGGTGTCAGCTCCCCTTCAGCCCTGCCATCGAGTCCAGCCTCTGTCTAACCTTCTGCTGCTAATAACACTTTATTTATTAAAGCAAAATGTGAATTAAGTAAATTTTCCTCAGGATGTAACGAGGTGTAGACAGATAAAAGTCTTAGCAGGTGCAGCTTGAGACAAATCCAGCTCTGACACTGACCTACAGTGAAGCGCAGAGCAGCTCAAACTGTAAAATCCAGCTACCATGTGTTAACAGTGTCAGATCCAGGGTCACTTTTCTGTCTTAAATTATGGATGTAGTTCTGGGATGTGAGGAGTCTGGATCTGGATCCAAAGTGTTTCACCACACTGTGGAAAAACTAGGACGTGTCAGCCCGCGTGTCAGATCCCTGGACATGAATCCATGAAGAGCTTGAAGCAACAACAATAAGACCGAGGAAGACACAGCAGAGATGATACACTAGGTAAGGCTGCAGTACGGGGGGGTGACTGCCTGTTTGTGCGAAGGAGAGTGGGGGAGAGAGAGAGGAGGAGGAGGGGTGAAGCGGTCGAGCTTAGCCAATCCTGTGCGTGACACTCTCATCTGAATTAAGCTGTGCAAAACAGGCCCCAGGGCTCGGTTGCTAAGCAGTGAGATGGGCTTGCCGATTTCCACAGAGACCTCAGTGGCGAGAGCCTCTCTGATGGCCTGAACCAGACACCCCATAATAATGAGCGAGCGCCACGGCAACAATAGAGACCCCAAATAACGGGGTGCACACTGCTCGTTTGCTGTAACGAGGGGAATTATGCATGTTATGCGGGATAATTCCATTGTGCTGCTCTACCTCATGTAGCGGCGCCGACAGTGACCTCCCGGAGACGCCGTACGGTGCCCATTACCTCGTCTTCGGGCTCTTCCTGTTTTCACCCGCTGGAATATCCAGTGAAATATTCCTTTATGTCCGGGTTTGGTAATCTACTGGGCGAGGGATACCAAGTTCAGTTCCTCTTTGTCTTTGTTTGCTGCTCTCGCTGAGGGAGGGAGGGGGGCATTTCTAGCTATTTTGTAATTTGTAGCCATAGAGACATGTTGGTAAACTTGGTAACCGTGGCAGCAGGGATTCTATTTGTTTCCCTGAGAGCTCTGGAGGTTCCGCTCATAAGGGCATTTTCCTGAGGTCTTGTTTTTTTTCCTTCCTTTTTCTTCTTCTTCTTTTGAGGGGGGTACGGCTGTGGCTGTGGCTGTGGCGGGGAGGAATTGCGGGTGACCTTTTTAGATTTTACAGAGTGGAGAAAGCTAAACAAGCCAAAGTCTGTTTGTCTGTCAACAAACACTTAAAGGTCTCAGGAGAAGTTGGGAGCCTCCGGGGGCCAGGGAATGCTATTCATCTGCAGTGTAGGCAGGCCCGACCCAAGGATGCTTCAACGGGGCACGTAAACAAGGGCAACTGCCTAACCATTCTGGTGATAATCTGGTACCAATATGCAGACGCTGACTGGGGCACTGTATGGGACTGCATGTTAAAGGTTAAGTGAAACATATGAATAATTATGTGCTGTCTCACTGATTCCCTTGTTTGGAGGTGCAGAAACATTTGCAAATGTTAGCGGCGCCGTTGTAGATGCATTTGTACATGTGATGGCAAAGACGTACAACCCGTGTGTGTGTCTGTGTGCGTGTGTGTGACAGGAGATGACTGACAGGGATGCTGTGACAGTTTTTAGCTCATTCTTGTATTTATTTTTTTATTTTTAAACGTGATTAATATACATTTTGACATTGATGCCTGAAGGAGAAGTAAAATGTCATAACTCAATCATAACTGATATTTTTACCTTGCTACACCTTGTTTATTTTACCTTTATTGTCTACTATATTTTCACAGGAAAAGTCAGTGTCTATTCATTTTTTGCAGTGATGCATTAGGAGACTCTCCTGCTGGCCTCTCATGATGCCTCTTATATTGTAAGCAGCTGCTTTAATACCTTTAAACATAGTCATTAGCATAATTATTCATGTTGAAACCTCTCAAGAGCAAAGTTCATGCTTTTAAAGTAAAAGTTTGTTGACCTTCACCTGCACCTCCAACCACTCCTCCAAACAGGAGCATGATCTGACAGGTTCACTCTGTTACTATTTACAGATTACCTCTACAGAAATGTTAATTCTCCTAATTATGAGGTAAAAAAAGAAAAAGAAAAGCAACAGAAATAGAAGGAAATGCAGATTTTAAATGACACTGTTAGTGCTGGCCAGGCAATTAGCTGCAGCCAAGGAAGACGACTGTGGTGATTTTTCTTGCTTAACTCATTAGAAGGGTATCCGGCAGTGTGCTCACTCATCTCAGGCCTGCATAATTACTTTAAAACAAGGGTGGGAGAAAAAAAAATCAAAGTAGCCACTGTCTGGCATTGTTCGCTGCCCCCTCATCTTACAATTTAATTAGGCGTTGGTTTTAATAAAAACCCATTTGGGATGAAACGTGGCGTTGATAGTGTTCTGCTCCCCTGAAGGCCGTCACATCTTCGATGGCTTAGATGGACACACAGGTGATATCGCTACTTTATATTTTTACAAGCAGAAATCAAAGTGCTGTGATGGGCTGAAGGGACAATGAAGCTCAAACTAAAATTCACAGGGATTTGAAAAGATTAAGCTCATGTTTAATTATCATGAGTCAGAAATCAGTGAGGTTGTAGCTTTTCCTTCACTGTTTGTTGTGCAACTTGAGAAAATTCTTGATTCATCCGTTTCTGACTGTTGGGATGGGGAAGTAATAATGTCCTGTGGTCTGACTGAAGAGGACAGTTCAGGGACCCCAGAATTGGCTCCTCGGTGGGTTATTAGTCCCTGAAGTTGTGTGTTTGTGTATTCAGGAGGTCCAGCAACATAACGCACCATCACTGTGTCCTCACAAAGGTCTACAGTGAAAAACCCTCCACACCAGCCAGAACCACTCAGCCCGTTTTATTCACCAACACGCTGCAATCTCTTATCTAATTGGTCACCGGTGAGTTGGCCTGTTCCCAAGAATGCTGACGACCGTGAGATGGTCCGGTTCATGTGAACCTCCTGCTGGTCCGCAAGGAATTCCAAAGCACCTCATATCTGAACTTCCCAACACAACACACACACAATGAATACATTTTAGAGGTGGGAAACAGAGGAGTCCAACCTCCATAATGGCCCATGACCTTTTGTTTTCCTCAGCACTGCACCCGAGCAAACGGGGGGGGGGGGGGGGGGGGCTCTCCGAAATCTGTATTAGGTTTATTTTTACTTCATTAAACGTTAACAGTGAGACACAAAACCGTCCTGTTAGAAACAAGGTCACCAGCAGGCTATTATGAATTATGACCTCACAGTTCTGTTGCTAAGTGACACCTAGTGGTTGCCGTGATGAGGGGAAAAGTGCGGCGAAGTGTCTTTATGGCACGTCATAATCCACCTCGGGTTGGAATGGGTGGAGCATCACACAGGAGAGTTGTGTTCGATTCTTGTGTGACAGTTTATGTTTCTGATGTTGAGTAAGAAATTATAATATTATCCCAAACCTTTTGGTAAGACCCGGCCGTTACTATAGTAACCATGATGGTGAAGGGAGCTACGCTGCTCTCGGTGTAGTAAACGTGGTAATCACTGTAACTCTGATCTACTGCTGCGGCTGCTGTCTGGCCTCTTTAAGTATCTTTTAGCTTTTTACTTCTCTTGAACGTTAGCAGCGAGCTAGCAGCTAAAAGGCTAAACTTTATCATCAGGAGTCAGTAGAAATCAAACTAGAGCAAAACATGAAGGAATGCAGAAATGAGTCAGATGTTGATAAGGAGTTCAGATTCCCAGGATGAGATCTCTGCAGGCAGACTGACTTCCTGTTTTCGACTGAAAGCTACATCAGTGAAGGTTTGTTTCATGCTGTAACGTCTGTCTGCTTCTGTTTTCTGTTTACTTTGAATCACCTTCATTTGAATATTCATCCTGTTCGTCTGCATTTTCAATCACTCTTACGAGTCCATTACATCTGCAGTAAAAACAATGTGCTGCTGCCAGAAACGACACGTTGTGGTAACAAATCAAAACTGTTTTTTTGACATTGAAATTATGATCCATTAGAAAAAATATGCAGTTTTTTTTTCCTTGTCTGCAGTTGGCTCTAAACCCTGCAAGGCCATGAGTGGAGTTAATTCAGAAAGTTTGGCTGGTTAATATGAAAATATTGATGACAGCAGATTTCAGGTTTAGAAGAGTCACTTAAATCTGACTTCTGATCATAAAGCACGCCGTCATCATGCTGTTTAATTCAGCACTGAGGTGCCCTGAGGAAACCCTTAAATATCAGATATAGAAAAATATGCCAAAGATGTTTCCAGAAACATTTTTTTCCATTTTCACATTTTAATTCTGTCATTTTTTATACTGTGCGCCTTTTCAGCTTTTCTGAGTTTTTATGCTTCTTTTATTTCAGTTGGTCACATTGAACGACCTCTGCCTTAAAAAGAAGCTTCTGAAATATCTTGAAATAATAGAGATGCTAAATTCAGGCTGCTTTAGGCTGCTTGAGTGAAGCCGGTGAGGGATCGCGTTGTGATCGCTGGATCAGGTTCTTCTAATTGTTTTGTCTGCAACCTCGGTGACGGCTCTGCAGGAAGAAGCTCTCTCTACTTTCTGAAGGTGTGAAGAGTTACGAATTTAATATGACTGAGATTATGGAGATAAATTGCTATTTCTTAATTGAACAGCTGATATAGTGTTTAAAAGACCTTTGACTTGAGTATGTTGTAAAATGTCTGGCTGTACCATCAGACGTATGTAGCTGCCCATACTTCTACTGTTGGCAGGTTTCGTTACAGTGTGAAGGGAGATGATTGTGCAGAAGCCGAATTCTTCATGAAATCCACTCAGAATTAGTGACAGGGGGAGAAAGAGGGAAGGCAGCAGGGAGGCTGAGGAGGAGTGAAAAGCTAATTAAAAAGATAAGTGACCAGCAGTCTTGGCCTGTCAGGGTGCAGAGCCAGCGCTCAAGTTAACCCGCTTTGTGCTGGATGGCAGCGGCTGACAGGCTCGACCGAGTCTTTGTATGGCCTCACCTGTGATGGAGGCGCTCTCTGTTCGCAGGTGAAGGCCTACACAGGCTGGGGTGGCACTAATAGAAGGACACACACACACACTCGTCGTCCTCTTCACAGTACCTCCCTCCTCTCTGTTTTTCCCTCTTCCTTGCCTCTTGCGACAGATCCAGGCGGTGGGTGGTGGCGCTGGCACATTGCTTCCTCCTCTCTCTCTCTCTGTTTCTGTGTCGCTCTGTGTCGCTCTCTCTCCCTCTCCCCTCTTCCTAACACACAGATCTACACCCACACATGGGGTTATAATTAATACTTCTCCCGTATCCATATTTCATGCTGTTTGCTTAGAAAAAGCCGGAGATCTGTGGCTGGGGAGGGTTAAGGGAGGGGATGCTAAAAAAGATCTCTAAGATTAATTAATGGTGAAAGAGGGAAGAAAAGGGATGTGTCCCGGGAAAGCAGCAAGCTCTGCACAATGCGGCACACTTCATTTGAATAACGGAGCAAGTGTGTTTTTCCTCCTCTGTGTATGTGTGTGTGTCACCGCACCACCTCTCTACCTGAAATGAAGGATAACTAGCCCACCGGATTGGAAAACGCACCATCTATCCACCCCCACCCTCCTTCTCCCCATTATTTGTATTCAAGGTTTTTTGAAATGACATTGCAATCTGATGATGCACCAGCCCATTATATTGTCTAGGAGGACAAATACTCCGGCGTTTTTCTGTGTAGAACTAACACAATTTTTCCATGTCAGTGTGTGTGTGTGTCCATGTATGTGTGTGTGTGAGGGTGCGCATGGTGGTAATATTCCGGGAGTCCGGGGTGCAGGCAAGGCCCCGGGAATGCTGTCATTAATCCTGGAGGAGGACCGTTGCGCACTCGGATTATTAGAGAAATAAATTTGCATGCTGCATATGAGCCAGGTGAAAAGCACTGAAGGCACAAATTATATTTCCCTGACAGGCTGAGGAGGAGAACGGAGGCTGCCACCATATCATTCACACACACACACGCACACGCACACACACACACACACACACAAGACATTCAGTCACTCAGGAAAGCTGTACACATGCACACACACATGACACACTCGGGGATTATACATGTACGGACATATGCTGGGATGTACCGTGTAACTATCTCTGTTTCCTGTTCACAGAGGAACACACACATGCACACACACACACACGCACACACAAACAAACACAAAGTACTCTGTGTGTAAGAATAGACAAAGCCCTCAGGAAAGAATGTCAAGTGTGGCCATACTGTGCATTGTCATTTCTTCCACATGTGTAAACCTCGCTCTTTTGTGTTTGTGTGTGTGCGTCGGTGTGTGTTTTCCGTGGGGTCCTCTGGCTCTGGGCTGTCCTCTCACCCTGCCTGTAATGGTCCATGCAGGCCCAGCCTAATGGGGTGGACAGTGGTGTCAACTTCATTACTTTACATCTCCCGCCAAGATGAAAAGTCTCTCCCTGCTCGCACTTTGACCACGCTTCGTTAGTGCTCTCGACTGCCTCGCCTTTCGCCAACCTCCGAAGGAAATGTGAAGCTTTTCCAAAAATGTATTGATGAAATTGTTTGAGGGAGAATAGGGGAGCTGGGCGATTGTTGGGGGGGTATAATCACTGCAAGTGATGCTACTTAGAGTGTGGATGTTCCCGGCTGTTACTGAAGTCACTGTGTTTATTCATACGCCATTTCAGTGAGTCACTAGGTGCTTTTTAGCATGGCAGAGTGCTTTTACTGAATTTAAAATGCTACTCCCAGAGTCCACGTGCTGCTTTTACAGGGATTTTCATTAAAGTGCAAATGTTTGGTGGGAAACACTTTCCCCCCCCAAAAAGAAGATAAAAGGATGTAGATGACTGAGCAGGTTCTGTTTTTGAATCCCAGCTCAGAATCAGGAACTGACCAGTTACACAAAAAACTGTGCTGTTCATTTTTAAATGATGCTCCATTTAGAGGAAAACAGACCAGAAAGCAGGGCATGGATGAGGGGGCGGGGCTACTGTGACTGACCCACCCAGTCTGGAGCGAGTACAGAGCAGGTCACATCCACCTTCTCCTCCAAAGATGGTTTGTACTGGTTTATAAAAACCAAGCTGGCCGACAGACTGACCCATTGGCCAACCACAGATGTACACCTCCAACACAGCTCATAATCAGATTAATGGAGATTGTTGGAATCAGGAATTTGAGGCCTGAGACATTTTAGATTCACTGAGATGTTTGAGATTCTCTGTTTTTCCGTCCTTGCAGACTTTTTCTTCAGACTAATCTCCTATTTCTGAAGATTATGAGCTGAAAGTCTTTGTCCTGTCTTCATATCACACCACCGGAATCGGACAAAATGTCACAGATGAGAGTGTCAATCAGCCATTGAGCATCTACAGTATTGTGCGTTAAACAAACCGGTTTGTACATTGTGTTATCTGACTACACCCACTGGCTCAATGCGTTATATTGTCCTGGATGCTGATAGTTGAAGGTGAGCTAAAGGCCGGCTGTCACAGTATCTCCCTGCTGTACTCGCTCATACATTTATTTGTCCACACAATGAGGACTGAGCGTAAAGAAAGAAAGATGAAGCTAAAGAGCTGCTCTTGACAATTCAGCCAAGCCAATAGACTCGTGTCGATGCAGCTTCTGCAGAGGGACAAACGGGGGCTGCGTTGAAATAATGTCGGTCTGTTCAGGTTATAAAGGAGCTGATGTTGAGGACAGGCTGAGCTGTAAATGGGTCACATAACTAGTTTCCGGCAGAGTTCTTTGGTACATTGGTTGATTTGTAGGCTTCCTTCCTTCCTCCAGTTGTGCTTAATGTGAGAGCCTTTCAGTATTTTGTGGTTATTCCCTGTAAAACACTTCATGTTCTCTACAACGATAAATTGAAAGACAAACTTTAGTTAGTCATCCTGCCCCACACAGATACAGAGCTGGATGTCCTTGAACTCAGACTTAAACAACAAATTGCAGTTTACACAGTTAAATCTATTGAAGCAGGAAAAAAACGCTGCATTGGAAGCAATCACCTCCCCTCAGTCCGTCAGTGAAAGAAATTCATCCCTCTTTCTTTTTCTCAGTGGCTTCATAGTCAAATTTCCTCCAGTTGACTTTCACAGATGTTGGCCAAGCCTCAACTGGTCTGAATCATAAAATCTGGACTGGTCTGAAGTGACCCGGCTGGTAAAATGTTGTGCTCGGACCTGAGACTTCCATGTTCACTGCAGACAAATACATCAAGGTAAAGTAGTCAAAGCTTTGTCTTCTGTCTTATTTTGAACAGGAACATTCGGAGTTACAGACACACCCAGCTGGTGTGTGTTCATAAAGGTGAAGTTGACTCCATCAGCCGAAGAAGGGAAGCCTAAAGTGTGTCTGGGAATGTGCATCTACATCCAAACATCTGCTCATTACTTGGTCCATGTGGTTTCCCTCCGTGGTTTTGGAGATAAGATTTCTCCTCTCAGTCTGGTCAGCACCCAGACCATAAAAGAACTGAACACTAAGATCTGCTGGGTAATATAGAGGGTGTGTGAAGATTTACTCAGTTATTAACTAACCACTTTATGATCTGACGTCTGGGCACAGAACACCTGAAGCTGACGGTGATCTGTCAGGAGACCTGAGCTCATCAGCCCACAGCTGGAGTTATCTTCTGTCATGGAGCTCACAGAACGAGACGCTCCACTGATGTCCACACTGGCCGTCATCAGGGACGGAGTTAGGGTTAGTGTGTCCACACCCTCAGCAGGTCCTGGATCTCCATGCAGGCCTACATGGACAGAAGCAGTAAAACTTACCAAACAAGGAAATGTACATTTTCTTCAAGATGGGATCCCTCAGGGCGCTCAGACTTCTTCCCTAAAAACACATGAAGATGGCTCTAGATGTCCACTGCACAGTCATAGTCAGCCATCTTTCATCTGCTGGCCTGTGCCTATGGGCAGAGAGAACACAGCAGGCGGTGTAGTTCTGTTCTAAAGCCCCTCGTTAGACATGCATATATTCCTATTATAGCCTGCGCTCCCGGAACTAGACAACAGAGAGCAAACAGAATGACCTTGAAATATTTATCCACAGCCTCGCTTCGAGAATTAAGGTTGGTGTCAGGGGCGACTTTCAGCCATCCAGCTCCACTTTGTGTGGAAGCATGCATGCCCACACACACATACACACACATGTAGAGTAGAGACAAATGCCTCATGTACCATCTTGCAGTGTTGAATATTAAAGGCGGTCAGGGAGGCAAGGCTTTGATTGGGACAATAAAGGCTGATAAACAGGATCTTAGAGAGAGGAGAGGGTGCACCAGGGTGAAGCCAAAACCCTGATGTGGAAGCCAGGAGCTCTGTGTGTGTGTGGAACAGTAAAAGTGACCGAGTCCGAGTGAATGTGGGTCAAACTGGTGAAGAACGGAATAAATACCTTTAATTTCACAGCTCTTCTCCTCTGCACGTCCTCACACTTTAAAAATATCATTTCCATCACGATGACTGTTTAAAGGGAAGTCTATTAGAATTTCAAGGTCAGCGGCCAAAAAAAGGGCCAGCCCGGGCCGAGGGGCTCTGAACAGCTTCAGAGTCCATCTCTGAAACATTTGTGCTGAAGTGGTAAACAGGTAAAACTGCATTTCAACTTTCAGCACAATCAGAGTCTGAAGTTGGAATGAAAACCTTTTTCTTCTTCCTCTTTGGACGCAGATCAAAAAGAATCGCAGACAACTTTTTGATTTATTTGGAGATACTGAAGCTAATGATCCATTACAGGATATCTGAGGGGACGTCTTATGTGGGATACGTGACTGGGGCTCGGCCATAAGCCCCTTTGTTGTATTTATGTAATTGTCATGTTCATAGGGAATTTTTATTGAAACAATAACAAAGCACATGTCCACAAATAAGCTTCACTTTTTCCCATTTAACTTCTCATTGTGTACAATGCCTGTGAGGGCTTAGAATAATGGTTGATTGGAGAGGAGAAAGGGAAAGCAAAGGGCTGTGTGTGTGTATGTGTCTGTTTGTGTGTCTGTGTGTGAAGGGGAACGCATGTTGGCAATGTTGTAAAGAAAAGCCTGCTGGATTGCTGGAGCACAGTGGAAGGATGCCTGCCAGTTTCTTTACCACTGGGACTCTCTGACATGCGCTTTTGTGTGTGTGTGTGTGTGTGTGTGTATCATTGTGTGCTTGACTGCATGTGTGCAACTGAACTCAACAACAGAAGACCTTCCTGCATGCGTTCACACATTGTGCGTTTGCTGCTCTGCTGTTTCAATCTGTGTGTGTCTGTGTGTGAACCTGAGTATTGTGTGTGTGTGGGAGGCAAGCAGATGAAGACGGTGCTTGCCTCATATTCGATGTGATCCGCAGCCTCACCTCTGTCATTATATTTAGCATACAATCCAGCTCCGTGTTTCATTATGCATTCCCATCTACGGCTCGCTGGTGTGAATCTTACATCTCAATTAGCCTCTCTGTTCTGGACATAAACGCATTATTTGTGGCAAGAAATGGAAGAGCAAAGCAACTCAAACTCACAACTTAGGTTCACGTGAATGACGCGAAACGGACTCGCACAAAAGCAGCAGCAACACAAAAGGTTCACATTGGTGTAATGGAGTGTGTTCGTACGCTTTCTGGAATAATTTAAACCAGAACTGAACTTGATGTGTCCTGCAGCAGAGGCCCGAGCTAAACCCGAACCAACGAGGGAATCCAAGCTAAAATAAAACTGAGGGACCGCAGCGCTCCCACACATCTGCAGGGCTTCAGCTGCAGTTGTGCTGCGGTAAATTTACATAGATAACTATTGCAGATTTTGTACTGCACAAGAGCAGCGACTGTCCGCTGATGTGCAGCCTGACGTGGCTGAAAACACGGAGCTCCAAAGGAAAAGTATTTAAAGTGAAGCCCAGTTTGCAGGAGATGTAGGAGATTTGGCATCTGTCGTGAAGTTTCACTGATCTCAGGTCTGTCCTGCTGTGAAAATGAATAAACTGCAGGACTTGAATAACGACTGTCATTTCAGTGAACTGGGATTTTGATGTATGAGCAATGTTAGAAGCTTATTTTTAAACTGCTGCACATTTCTTTTAAATCTAATTTTCCTTTTTTCCACCAACATCACGGGTTTACAATCGAGTCAGCATGAAATACCAATATACCAAAGTCTGCATGTTTTCCATTCTTGGGACCAGAGATGGTCCAGGACCAGGACCAGAGATGGGCCAGGACCAGGACCAGGGCCAGAGACGGTCCACAACCAGGACCAGGGCCAGAGACGGTCCACAACCAGGACCAGGACCAGGACCAGAGACGGGCCAGGACCAGGACCAGGGCCAGAGACGGTCCACAACCAGGACCAGAGACAGTCCACGACCAGGACCAGGATCAGGACCAGAGACAGTCCACGACCAGGGCCAGAGATGGGCCACAACCAGGAGCAGTGACGGGCCAGGACCAGAGACGGTCCACAACCAGGACCAGGATCAGGACCAGAGACAGTCCACGACCAGGACCAGGACCAGAGACGGGCCAGGACCAGGACCACGACCAGGACCAGAGACGGCCCACAACCAGGACCAGGACCAGAGACAGTCCACGACCAGGACCAGGACCAGGACTGGAGACGGTCCACGACCAGGACCAGGACCAGGACTGGAGACGGTCCACGACCAGGACCAGGACCAGGACTGGAGACGGTCCACGACCAGGACCAGGACCAGAGACGGTCCACGACCAGGACCAGGACCAGGACCAGAGACGGTCCACGACCAGGACCAGGACCAGGACCAGGATCTGCTTTGACAGCCTTCAGTTCATTCTCATCCGTCTGGGTCACGGGGAGAACATGCACACAGGAAGGCCCCAGGACTGGAATCGAACCTGTGACCTTCCTGTTGTGGAGTAACAGCGCTAACCACTATCCACATTATGAACCGAGACTGTTTTAATAATGGTGAGAAGTTTGGTCAGGTCCTGTGGTTTTCACACATTCATCAGAAGCGCTGAGGACAGACACACCAAAGTGAAAATTGTGTTGTCTTCCTGTCAATGACATTTTTGTGGCAGACATGGCTATTTTAATTGTTGTTTTTATTTTCATCAATAACTTTAATTAATAACTTAAAAGGGATCAGCTCTCCGGGGGGTGAGCTTGACTTTAATGATGTGTGTTCAGTTATTGATTATTGATCTGAGTTGTTCCAAACTAAAAATAAAAATCACTAGAAGCAGATGTGTGGAAGATTTTGCCAGCGATTCAAAAGAAACCAGATCCACATGTGAGCATCTGAATCTGATTCTCTGTCTTTGTCTACAGCTCTGTGTGTGTGTGTGTGTGTGTGTGTGTGTCCTGGTGCAGACCCCACACGTGTATGACGCTGGCATGTGCCTGCCGGTCCCTCCGGCTCAGACTGTAAGATGTTGATAGCCAACCTGTAAATGACAAGCTCAGAGGGAGTGTGTTTAGCAGTTTGGCTGGATCTTAAAAAGGTCACACACACACACACACACACACACACACACACACACACGAAAATGACATACAAGGACGACCTTCTTTGTGCTGCTGCAGCAGCTTCGTGTGTTTGTCGTCAGTTTTTACGGCGTTTCCTAATCACGTCCTTTCACAGAAAACATCCTTGTGTGTCTGCTGCGAACGTCAAAATCACTGTTGCCACGAGAAAAGACGACCTTGAATTCTGCTGATTTGGTGACAATGGAAGGGTTAAATGTTCGGTCTGTTGTTGCCTGTGAAAGCTTTTCAGAAACCACCAGATCATCTCAAAAATGCATTCGTGCTCAAAATCAGAAACATAAAACTTTTTTCATCATAACTTTTTTTCCCTTCTGACTCTTAAACTCATTCCAAAGTGTTAACAATATGAAGGGCTGTGTGTGTGTGTGTGTGTGTGTGTGTGTGTGTGTGTGTGTGTGTGTGTGTGTGAGACATGTCGAACACGATTGGAGGCAGCGCAGCAGTCGGACTCAGCCTGGTCTTGGTCTCAGTCAACATGGATGTGGTTTTGGATTTCATATTTTAGGGGACTTGATTTTATTTTGAAATGATGGTAGTCTTTGAATAGTGATGCTTTTGGTCTCCAGCATTGCTTTTGTCAGTTAACCGGTTTACTTTTCGACCGTATGGACCTTTAAACCTTTAACGTCAACAGTCTCTGTCAGTTTGGGTGTTTTTGGCCTTGAAGAACTGAAGTTAAATGTCATAGTTTTGACTCTGAATGTTTTCCTGGTAGTTGCATTGTGTGGTGCAGAGATTCTTTGGGTGAAAACTGGAGCTGGACGCACGAGGCCAAACAGTGTAATGACAGATTAGGAGATGCTATGACCACCGTCAGGGGGTTACCTGGTTACCATGGACACCTGTCAGTGGGCGGGGTCAAACGTTTAGTCCTGAAGCGTGACGACGTGTCTGACACCACAGTGTTGGCATGTTGGCGGGCGTCACAGCTGGTGTGATCACAGAATTTTAGTAGAATTTTTGGCTCAAACACGAAAAAAAAAAACGGAATAAATGGCCATCAGATCCAACATTAATGTGTCGTCACTTCTTTTTTGCAGCATTGCAGCAGCGCCGTCTCGTCCTGGTGTCCCTGCAGTCTGTGGACGAAGGTGTGATGGATGGAGTCAATATGGACGAGTAAGTGAGAGCTCTTCGTGAACATCATTATGGACCGCTATCAAATGATGCCATGCATCAGTGTAGAGGAGGGGAGACACACACTTCAGTGTCACTCGTTTTTCTTGCTTCTGTTTCTTTTTATCGTCCTCCTTCCCTTCACCATCCTCCTGCCATCTCTCCAGTGCCAGGTCGGAGCTCGGTGGAAGAAAGACAGAAAAAAGAAATAGTGAGAAAGAAAGAGAGAGAGATTGGATTTCCATTCCACATTGGATCACTGGAGTGGAGTCTAAAACCACAGAGTGTGCTGGCACTGGACAAAGAGGCTGGATTCAATAAATATGTGGACTAAGCTCTCCTATTCAGACCCTGCAGTATTGAATTCCATATTTAGGTCATTTAGACTGGGCAAAATTGATACAGTATGCTGCTCAAATCTATAGCTCCATTTTTTCTTCTCCTTCACTCTCTGTCTTTGCCCTTCTAAATAAAAAAAGATGAGAGAGAAGCCAGCATGTGTGGGTGTGCAAGAACGGCTGCAAGTGAAGAAGTAGCAAGGAAAAAAAATAAATAAAAAGAGGGGAGGATTTATTTTTTCTTTCCCGTACGAGACTGTCAATGTTTGTGCATTTTGTTGAGAAAGGAGGCACGAAATGAGAGAAAGGGGTGTAAATGAAAACAGATTGAATGAAAGAGAGTGAGAAAGAGAGTGGATGGAGAGATAAAGTCTGTGTGCCTAAGAGAGGTGGTATTTTGACATTTTATTAGAGTCTCGATGAGGTCTGCACTAGACAATGCTCTCCTGTCTCCTCGTTTAGTCTGATCTTAATTGGCCATTAGATTGAAAAATAGCCCGTACCTCCTCTCCTCCTCCTCCTCCTCCTCTTCGGCAGCCTCAGAGCTGATTAGACCTTTGATTTACTAATAAACACAAAGAAACACATTAGCAGCAGGGCTGAGGTGGCTTCACCGTGTTTAACTGGGTCTGAAATAGGGAAATACGGGCCGAGGCCTCAGCAGACCTGTTTCATGTTGGTCTGAAGCAGGATCTTCTTCTGAAAGTGAAGGTGACCTGGAAATATAGACAGATTTTTATATGTCTGCATCTGAATGAACTGCTCATCACATTTAAAGGTCCGCGCTTTACATTAAAGGCCACATTTTAACATCCTCAGTGTTTTATCCACGGGAAGATGCTTTTATGCTTTCAGAACCAAAAACCATCTCAAACATTCAGAGTATCTAATCCTGAGATTGGGGGCGGGGCTGAAGGCTGTGATGTGTAATGTTGTGACATCACAAAGTCCCAGAAGTCCTGTAGCTGTAGCCTTTCTCTGTGGACTGAGATCTCTGCGATATAAACCTGGACCTGATTTAGAGCCAGAGACCACATGGAGGTCTACCTTTGGACCCTTTGGACCTGTAAAACTTTAGAACAATGGATCTTTGAGACCTACATCTTAATTTTTCACCCGTATACACAGTGTCACCCATGTGCCATCTTTTTTTCTCCTTGTAAAACTCACACTGGGCTCTTATGATAAATAAGACATTACCCACAATGAGAGGAACTTAATCAGTGCTTGCGTTGGCTGAGAGTGAGAAAGACAGGGATAATTACTCACTAAATAGGCAATCACTGATGTGGCGCCCACACAAAAAAAGCCTGCGTGTGTATTTTGGGGAGCTTCGGCAGAAATGCTGGACTGACTCCTTGGAAACCAGAAACCGACCAATAAAGTGGGCGAGCGATGAGCCCACCAGGCTGAGGTCACGAGTCGGGATCAGAAGTGGTCATCGGAGAGCTCTATCTCAAACTGGAAACGCATCCATGGCAGAACGAGCGGGGACGCTCCGGTGTCAGGAGTAATGGAAGAACAGCGAGGGCTCACACATCATTTATTCCAAGCAGAAATTGAGTTTAGGCCACATCAATTCCCTGTTGGTCTTCGTGTTAATTTTCTTCTTTGACAGCTACTGTAAATTTGTTGGCTTTTGTGGTTTCCAAGGGATTTCTTTGAATCATAAACTCAACTCGTGACAGGATTAGCTTCGAGATTTAAGAAACAGAGGATAACCAGAGACACATCCGGCTCAAGTTTAAACACCTTCAAAATGCTCCACATCCAAAGAAGATTTTACAAAAAAGAAGAGAAAGCCAATTAACAATAACAATTTGAACAAAGTCGAATCCATAAAGATGTGGTTGTTTGTTAAATTAGTGAAGAACTTTGATGTTGAAAACTATTTGACATATGTGGTATCTTTTTCCCGATGTACAGAGACTCCCCTTTAGTCACATCGTTCATCGTGTGTCTCCTTCCACCATCAGGAGGCTTTTAATGTGAAATGTTGAACTTTTCCTTCAGGATTCATCACCAACTCATATTTATATGTTGATGTGGTGATAACTGAACACATGAGACTCCGGACACTTGGAAGAAAAGATTATTTAGAATATGTTAAATGGAACTTCGAAGCATGTCCGTTTAATCAATGAGGCCTGATTACTTTGTCTAAAACACAAATCCATCAAATGCAGACTCAGTATCTGTGTTGAACAGATATTTAAGTGCATACATTTTAATGACACTATCTGAATAGAGGCTCCATTTGCATACTGTAATATACGTTATTACTTAACAATTATTAATTGGCATGTTGCCGGCGCTCGGCGGTGTGGGCGGCTCTGGACGGAGCTAATTTAAGTCTGTAAGAGACTCATCATATTTGGCATGAATGCATCATTCACTAAATGGTTATTGATTTCACTGGAGCTGTATCAGCAACAAAATACAGTTCACTTATCAGTGACAGCGCCAATAAAGTTTTCATTCTGTCTCCAAAGCTGCTGACGGCGGAGAAGTTCAGGGGTCACATGCTCATCAGTGTGGCGAGCAAACGTACATGACTGCTGGCGGGCGGGTTTCATGGGAGTAACACTGTTCTTGTGTTCTCTTCCTCCTCTTCCTCAACTTATGTGTAATGTTCAGAGACATTATGTAAAATTCTCTGAAATGATTTGTCGCAGCCCTCAGCGAGTGAAGCTGCACTCACACTGTGTGTGTGTGACTATAAAGTAATGTCCTAGTTTAGGTTGTTAAACAGGTGATTACTTTCACAAGGTGATGCCTTTTAAACGTTGATGACGGGGAAATCTTCGTGTTTATACAGAGAACCAATGTGCCACATATAACTTGGAAGTGCGTTGGTGATGTTTTGTGTGTCTGTGTGTGTGATGAGTACATAAAATACATGCTTGTCTGCTTCAGTCTGCCCAGAGAGCACTGAAGCAAAACTGCTGTGATGAATTTGTGACTAGACAAGCAAATATTTGGTTGTTTCAATCGAGGCTCTGAGAAAAGATGTCGATGTTTGGACATTCTGATCAGGTGATTTTCCTGAAGCTTTGGAAACAGCCAATCAAGGAGCTCTTACACGTACAGAATTTCAGTCTGTAGCTTCTGATCCAGACCTCAAAACTTTGCTGTTGTGACTGAAATAATTTGGTTTTATTCAGCTTCAGTTTCAGCAGAGTGGTTATCTGTGTTCCCCACAATAAGGAGGTCCTGGATGGGTTCCTGCCCTGGGGCCTCCAAAGACATCATGTTTGGGTTCATAGGTCTGAGTGGGGGTCTGTCTGTCTCTGTGATGGACTGCAGACCTGTCCAGGGTGAGCTGGGATTGGCTCCAGAACCCCCGTGACCCGGAAACAGATCAGAGGTGGAAGATGGATAGATGGATGAATGAATAATTTCAGTTTCAGGCAGATTGACGTCTTCAACTGGTGTGTATGACAGGAAGTGTTCAGTCTCCCATGATGCCTTTGAGTGGACCCCCCCCACCCTATTACACAAACTAATGATGTCAGTATCATAACTATGTAGATGACACCCCATTTATCCAATTAAACTCTGTCACCTGACTGCAGTCCCTTAGGTTCCCTCCGAGATGGAAGTGAACGAATTAATGACTCCTTCATCATCTCTGTCTCAGCCACCCCTTCGCCCCCCAGGTTCAATATTTTTATTTATCATCACGGAGAGACAGCCTGGGAGTGAGTAAATACGAACATTTACTCGGAATTAGCTTCTCTTTTTAAATATTTTAGTCATTCTTTGGTGACTCTTTGTTGTTGTTATATAATTAACAGGAAATGAGACGTCAGCTCACAGCTGTGACATCATGGACGGTTACAAACTTCTTGATGTCAGAGCTTTATCGTGTGATCAGTTCCTCAGCCCTCACAGACAACTGATTCTCTTTCTCACAACCCTCTGAACCATGACGACAGGTACAGATGGTCTCAGCCTGGTTTTACCTGCTGTATGAATCCACCTGTGTGAACGAGCAGACTGGTCTGAGTGTCTGAGGGAGCTTCAGTTATTACTGAGCACAGTCTTCCTCGGAGGGAAAGGCCGGGACCTGGAATGGTTTAATCAATACAGGAATGTTCTCTGTAATGAAGTGTGTCAGCGTCTGAACAGAACTACAACCTTCATCGAGTCGGTGAGGAACAGAGAGCTGAACCGGAGGCCCATCTGAATAATCATGCTGTCTTATTGACCGGCCGCAAGATGAGGCGAATCCCAAACACTGACATGGTCAATCACACACACACACAGACACACACACTATGTTTCAGCAAACACACAAGTGAAAGCAGAGTTTACTGTTCTAGTTTGGCTCTTTATAAAGTACAGCTGAGCTGGGAAGGAAAAGACCACACAGACAACAAAGCTCTTCAGAGCTTTAAGGCTTCAACTCTGAAAACAAGAAGCTGCTGGCGAGCTCAGTGGTCAAGGCTCAGCTTATCACCATCATCCTCATCGGAAAGGTCAAGGTCGCAAAAGGAGAAAGTTTGAAATGTTTGCGGAGCTGCAGAGGGAACACAGGTAGAGACAGGACGTAGCTCAGCCAATGGCAGCAGGGATTGGCTCCTGCAGTGCTGCGGTTCCTTCCTGTGACCACCTGATCAGAGCTGAGGTCTGTGAACGCAGCACCGCCAACGTCCGTGAACATCCGTTCCTGTATGTTCACGTTAAATAAACGCAGCAAAGCTCGTGAACAGGGAAAAATAACAGTCTGATCTGCATATGAAAACACAAACTCACAGACACACACTTCCAGAGGAGCTGATCATCACTCCCTCTGTCTTCACTCATCTTTCCCCTGCCTGCCTTTCTTCTCGCTCTGTCGTCCATTGATCTCTCGCTCATTGGACTCATCACTCTGCATTCTCTGCAGACAAAGAGCAACCGCAGGATGACAATCACATTAGAGCGCACAATCTATTTATGGCTTTGCCTCATATTTCAACTCCATTCTCTCTCGCACACTTTCACACTGTCTCTTCTCTCTCACACTCTGTGATAATATAAACGCAGGGATTTTAGTGGTAATGAGTTTTTAATGAAAAATGAATTATTTACAGTGGCTGGAGGACATAAGATAAAAAAAGAGAAAAGCAGGTGATATCAAAGCTGTGAAAACTCCACACTGCAGTCAAGTTTATTAGAGTTTACTTTGCACACGTCCATTAAAAAGGATAAATTTATGTCACGTGAGTTCACCCGATCTGGAGTGAAGTTAATTGTTGAGATTTTCGGGATTTAAAACGACCAACATTTTCTTGTTTTGACGGTCAGAAACAGAATCATCCGTCACTCAAACAGCAGCTTTGCAAACTGCACTGCCAGTTTCATATTCTAAAAGGAAAAATGGACAAAACAATCAGAGGTCAAGGTCCACCCACTTACTGAGCTTTTGACGGTGTTGCATGGTCTTCATCAGCAGAGGGAGTTGCAGTTGATACATGAAGCGAAGCAGGTTCTTCTAAAGTCAGGAGGAGAAAAATGAATCTTTTTAACAGTTACAAGAGGAAGAAAATTAAAATGTCAGGTGTCGGAGTGGAATGAGCAGGAGAACCGTAACAGGTCCTTCTGCTTTAGAACGTGTCTCTATCAGTTCATTCAGGAAATGAATGTTTCCTAATTTTCTAGGTTGAAACTGTAAAGCAGAATAACCAAAGAAAAGTTGAACCCAGAAAGTTCCTCTCATGTGTCTGGATTGTTCTCGAGCTGATCTGAAGACACTCTGATTGGCTGTGACATCACCCAGTGGAGCCAATAGGAGCGTCTGATGTAGAGACGTGACTCTAGCTGCTGGTCCTCTAAGTGTATTTTGTTGTGATTTGTATTTTAGGGAATAATATTGAAGTATTATTGAGATCTTGTAAGTTCTTGTCCTTTCCTGTTCTTGTTATTGTTATTAATAAATGACCTGAGCTGACTGTCCAGCTCTAAAGATGGTTATCATGTTGTTTAGTTGTCGTAAATGTGTGTGTTGGACCCAAAGAAACTCCAGCTGACGGCGGAGACGGCAGCAGTGGAGAGTAAAGAAATAATTGATGGCAGTAGTGCTTGACATTTTAACCAAAGCCTTGAGCACCTGCCCCCCCATGCTTAAATACCCCCCTCCCACTTTTCTTTCACTGACCTGTTAACTCTAACTCTGAAATTTTCTTCAAGTTGTTCTGCACTTTTCTTCGTCGTCGCCATTCGTTGTCTCAGACTTTAATCGCTGCCTCACTCTCTCAACTTGTCACACTCGTCTCTCTTTCATTCAGTCTCTCACACACACACACACACACACACACACACACCCAGCCAGCCACTGGTCCCATGGGTCAGCCCATATTAGCTTACTTGTTAATACTTGGACGGCTCAGGATCAATACTTAATCAACAAGTAATGGGATTCCTCAGTCATCCTATATGATCTTTCAATAAAGACTTGAATCTGGCTCGACCAGACACCCCCCCCCCCCCCCCTCCCTCCACCCTGCTGACACACACACACTCTCAAATACCGCCCATTGACGAGGGGGGAGGGGGGGGGGGGGCTTTCTGGGCTCACCAGGCAGGGGGAAACTACACACTGCAGGCGTGTCTTTGTATCTGTTGTGTATTTATTTTCTACACGTGATGTGACGGCGGGCTGGTTCAGGTGAGACGGCCTCAGTGTGACTGTCACTGCAGTACGATAATCAGACAGCTGGTGGGTGGACTGTTCCTTTATTCAAATATGGCTGTTATATAACCAACCTGTCATAAATATAGATGTTGATGAAGATATTAATCCAGTTCATCTGTTTAATTCAAGGATTTATCCATAGAATTCAATTCACACGACTGAACAGTCATTTGGGTCAAATAAATTCTCCGAGCACAAACCATCCCACTTCCTGTGAGCGTACATATTTCATCAGCTGCATCTGGATACAGTGAAATGTAAACGCAGCAGTTGAGGTACCAACTGAATTCTCAGTGTGTTTCTCTTCCTGCCGACTCACTTTATTCTCCCACGATTCACGCTGATGATCGACTCCGTTTCTTTAAGTTAGGTTCCTGTTTCATGGTTTCCTCAGGACGTCTGCCGCCGACCTTTGACCTCCCTCGCCCCGCCTTCCTGTAATCTTTCAGGATGACTCTGACACGGCTGCAGAGTGATAAATCCCTGCAGAGCTGCATGCTGAACAGAGTGAACCTGGCTGCAGCCAGACGTCTCCCTGTAAACAGGCTTTGTGTCACCATTGTCATATCGCAGCTCCATTAATAAACATGAGAGTCTGAGTCCTTTAAGACACTTCAGAGGGAGACAGAGCTGGCAGCCTCTCTCTCTTCTTTGTTACCATCACTCCTCTCCTCTTAATCTTTCCCACATTCTCTCTCTCCCGTTTAGCTCTTTAACTCGCTCTCACTCTTTTTTAGCAGCTTCGCACTTCTTCCTTTTTTCACTCTGTTGGTTTTTATCTGTTTTCTGCTCCTTTTGTTTGCTGCCGTTCTGTTTTAGCCTCACACTGTTGGTCTGCAGTCAGAACCTGAAGATCCCACATTTAATAACTGTTTTCTGGATCCATTTTCAGCTGAGCTGCAGATTTCCTGCTTATTGTTGAAAAGTTACTATTGAAGTGGAATTCATGTTCATTCTTCACTTCACATAAATTTCACCACATGAGAATGTAATGCAGTTTTTTTGTCTGGCCCAATATGAACCTGTTTCTGTGGCCAGAATCTCGAGACAGAATAAAGACAGTCAGATATTTGGAGCTGATTTTTCTTCATTGCTGAGCAGAACTCCTGATCAGATAAAGACAGAAACGACCCAAACACATGAGAGGAACATTTCTTTGGAAGAGAAGGAGACATTCAGAGAGTGAACTGATCAGAATTAGGTCTGCCTCCTTTTCCTAAACCTCACCGGCAGCTTCTTCATTATTTTGTTCTCCAAATGTCCGTTTACTGTTTCCAACCTTCTGCCTTCCCGGTTTCCCTTCCGTTTCACTCGGCGCTCTTTTTATTCTTCACACGTCCTCATATTGTTTTCACACAACTCGTCACCCTGAATATTTTCTCTTCCCCCCGTGGACGCCCACCGATGCTCGTCTGTGTTCCTGGTGTATAAATACTAAATGCAAGTGTGGCTGCATTTGTTTACAATGACGCCCACCGCTGTGCTACAGTACATTACATAACTCTGAATAATGCAGGAAAGAGATACTCTCTATCACTTCATTTACTGCTCTCTCTCTCTCCCCCTCTGTGTCTCTCGCCCGCCCCTTTGCCTCCATCCTGTCAGAGAGGGAGTGATTTATACTCGGTGCATTTCCCTCCTCTTATCTCTCCTTCATCTCTCTCTTTCTCCGCTGCTTCTTTCAATCAGCTGCCTGTTGACACTCACTTCCTGGTGTGTGTTTGGAGGCTGGTCAGGTGCAGATGTGATGGAGGTTGCAGTTGATGATTTACAGTGACCACCTATAAAAACGGATGTGTGCTTTAAAACTTACACACACACACACAGACACACACCATTTCTGTTTACAATGCAGTGAGAGGACAATGTATAAGAGACGCTTTAACAGCTCTGACGTATCATTACTTATGTATGCCCCCACCTGAACAGACACTCTCATGTGCAGCCGCTGTGTTTCTGTTGCCCAGATCGCAGCACAGGTTGTGTAACGTTTACTTTTCACTCCATTTCACAGAATTTTCACACTTCAAATCAGTTTCCTGTGTTTAACTGTGCTGATAAATACATATCCTGTAATGACGTACCAGCCAGAGTGAGTGAAGGAGTCTGAAGTCTGAACACCAATGAAATCAGAGGTAGACTTTGTTTTTCAGTTTTATTTTATTTTCAGAAAATTTTCTTTGAAATATTAAAGTTGATGAATGGCTGAGTGGAGCTGTCCGCGGTGCTGAAGGCTGCGTTTTTTGTTTTTTTGTTGTTGTTTTTTTATCACCACGTTTGCTCAGTCGTTCATTTAAATACATTAACGTACGTTGAAATCGACTCCCCCAGCACGTAAAATCACACCTACGCCTTCATAAACAGAGATGGATGGAGGCAATAAGAAAACAGAGCGAATAAAACAAATAAAAAATGTAAAATACAACACCTCATCTAAATGCTCCCATCAAACCACTCTCTCTGTTACAGTTTTATGAATATCATTATTTCAAGGTGAGTTTTTTCCGTCAACGTTAAAGTGGATGAATGTTGAAGGTTTGAACTGGTGACTCCCCGTAGACGACCCCCCGGAGGTCCTCTGTTAGTGTGTCTTTGTGTGGTTGTCCTGTATCAGTGTTCTGTGTGTCTCCCATCTGTTACAATCAGCCATGAATATTGCAGCGGCCCGGCCCTTTGGATGCTGACATGCATGGGAGAAGTTATGTGTGCCAGAGATGCACTCTGTGTGCGTTTACAGTTGGCCCATTGATTTATAATTAACGCTGAGGTTACTGCTCCAGCACATACACAGCTGGCCTGCTCTCTGGGGTCACAGCAGTGTGTGTGTGTCTTTGTGTGTCTGTGCGTGTCTCTGTGTGTGCTTGTATATTGGATATTTTTGTGAGGACCTGTTTGAGTTTTATTTTTGGAAAGTGAGGCCGTTTCACTTTGTGGCTGTTTGACGAAGTCTTGATTTTAGTTAAAGGTAGAATTAGGTTCAGCGTAGTGTGTGTGTGTGTGTGTGTGTGTTTTGCCTGCACTCATGAATCAAGCATATGTTCCTTTTTAAAACGTTTGAGTGTTTGTGTGTATTGTGAGTGTGCATGTGGAGCGTAACCATGGTAACCCATTTAAAGATCCCTGCAGACCACAGACACTTCAGCCCCATCAAATGTATTGATTTCAGTGCCCATGTGAATTAGACACAGACACACACACTCTCACACACAGATACACACACACCTCCTCCAGTCTAACACCACCAGGCTGCGCTCTTGCTTCCATGAAAACATCAAGTCATTTCATGCACAAATGCGTCCATATGAACCTTTGTGAGTTTTGGTTGTGTTGTGATTGTTGGAGCAGTTGTTGATGTTGTTGCAGAAGAGTAAAGGAACAGAATCCACCAATTGCTGTGCTCCACTTTATTTTCCTCTCGTTTGATTGGTCGAGAAAGAGTTAAAAATCAGTTTATTAAGCCTTACTAAGTTAGGAGAGTTTATTTGGGTCAGCTTCGTTGTGACATCATAATGTTCTGTAAAAAGACTTCTGCTCATTATTCAACGCTGTAATTCAGGAAGGAGCGAAAATATTTCCTGCAACATCCGCAGAGAGGTGATTCTAGTTTTTCATTTTTACTGTCACTTTACCAGATGGGATCCATAAAACAGTAAATCAGGAGGGAGAACCTTTAGATCCACTTCTGCTCCTAAAAAGAGGTTCGGCCCAAATGATTTAGTCCATTTAAAGGAGAAAATTTCAAACAACAATAAGCTCACGGACGACTGAACCAAACTTGTAAAATCAAGCTTTGACCACCCACACGTTGCTGTTCCTGTGAGCCTCGTGGGCTTCTGTAGTTCAGGGTTCACTGCTCTTTACTCCTCTCCACTCAGAGCAGCCATGTTTTCCTGTTTAAAGCAGGAATAAGTGTGACACTTAAACAGACTCTTCACGTGGACCCTCCGGTCTGCTGGGAGCTCATCGCCATCGTCCACAGTTTACTGCCCTCCTTCACTGCTGGGGGCAAAAACACAACGGCTCTCCGAGGCCCCCACAGGTTCAAATCCTGTGTTGTCCTCCATGTTTGACAGCAGTAATGGACTTTATTGGTACAGAACCAGGACCTGAGTTAGAACAGGTCTGCCTTTACTGTAGTTTTGTGTGCGAGTGTTTGTTTGTGTTCACAGTCAGCTCACGGTGCATGAACTGTGCTCAGTGACATTAAAACACCCCATTGTTGCTCACTCAGACACACCGACACACAAGCTGAGGTCCTCCATGACCACTTAATCCCTCTCAGTTCCCGCTCTCAGCACTTTGTCGCTCACCCTCGGCCTCCTCGCTCCCTCACTTCTCTCCTTCTCTTAATCTGTCTTTTCTCCTCCTGCCTTCTCCTCTCTCTGACCCGTCATCTCACCATCTGATCTCATCTGCTCCATCTTAAAAGGTCGCCTCTCCTCTCTCTGCCGCTGTAATTTTTCAGGCAGCGAGGGCACCGGAGGCCTTTCCCTCCGATTCATGTCTCCGTCAGGAGGGGAAGGGCCCGGGTGTGCGAGGTGACACACTGGATTAGGGCGTTGCATTCAGTCTAGATGTGGGGGTCATCTGTGGGGGACCTCGGGGGCCGCTTTGTGGATTGTCGCCCACTGATCTGTCATGGCCAGCCAAAACACATTTCAAGGCCCTTTTGATCCACTCCAACACTCTCCACGGGCAACACACACACACACATATGCATGTATAAGTACATTCATGCAAACATTTTAATGGGGTCAGCTGGAGTTCTGCAGGAGAAGTGCCCATTTCATCCTCCAGGAAACAAACGACCCTCAGAGGTGTCCAACGTCCATCATGTCACCTTTTTAAAACCTCCAGTTTGTAATTTCTCTGTCGGCCATCTTGTTCTTTTGAAACCAGATTTGGAGGAGAAAGATAGAAGGCAGGTTTAAGACTGCATGTCCACGTTTATAGACGCACAATCAGTTCGGCCTTCACCGTCAGCAACAACCATGAAGAGCCAAATCTTTGTGGACCGGGTCTTCTGAAGTGTTGGGATCCATCTACAGTGTTGCACAATATTTACCAGACAGCCACACAACGTGGTACGATCATTGAATGTGAAGTTCTACGAGTCCACCTGTTTTGATCTAAATATAAGATGGAGTGTTTCTTTAAATAGCCTCTTTCTCTGCGAGGCAGGTGGGAAACCGGAGGAGGAGAATCCAACAAACCTTCTTAGAGTCTGTGTTCAGCTGAAAGACACTCAGCTCTTTAGCACAATCCATATTTCAGTACGTTAATTAATCAAGATTGTGTTGCAGTGCGCTTGATATTATGCAGCTGTCAGCGATGAATCCGGCTGAGGCAGCTGAACTCCCTAATTAGGGGGGTGTCCACATACCTTCGGCCATATTGTGTGGATTTAAAGTTGGCTCAAAAAGATCCGTACCGCCAGAATCTGCATTGTTTGGTTTTAAAATCCAGAGAAAAATCTCAAAGTCCATTTAACAGCTGCTCTGAAGCTCTTGATTGTATCTCATGAGCTTCATCAGCAGATGGAGTTTTAGAGTTGGAGCTTTTCAAAGAAGCCATTAAAATGCACGAACGCTTTGACAATAATGGACAAACTCTGTCTGCTCATGTGATGAGGACCATGTGATACGATCAAAAGCTTCGGAGCAGGCACTTAAAGGTCCGTGTGGTGAGACAATGACGGATGTCAAACACGCCTCAGCAGCGATTTGGCGGCGGCAGCTGCCCTCGAGGTCGACCTTCAGATAAAACTGATCAACCAGATTCATCATCAGCTCCTTTTCCCATCCAGTCCAGAAACTGATGGATCTGATGTCATCGTCATCATCTGAACGTTTAACAGAAGCACTTTGGAAAACACTGAAGCACAGGACTGAACCGGTGGATGGCTGTGACAACGGCATTGAAATGTGTGCGAAATGTTACTCCACCTGAGGTCCACTCTCTGTATTATCATTTACTTTGACTTCCACAGACTGACGGCAGAGGCTCAGGTCCGGTCCAGAACGGTTCAGTAGTAGTTTATAGTTCTATACATTGACTGATTGATGCTGCGCTCAACGTTGCATTTTGAATAAGACTGCTTGTGCTCCGCTTGTGTGTGTGTTTGCATGTGACTTGTGGCTTAAAAGAGCCCTGGTGTACTTAAAGGTGCATTACAGGTCTCAGGCTAATCTGCACTGATAGCTAAAGTGCTCTGTCGACCACAGGAGACTCTGTGTGTGTCTGTGTGTGTTTGTGCGCGCCTGTTTTTGGGGGCAGCACAGAGGAAGAAGCCAACGATGTGTCCACTTTACGCATTATTCAGCATAAATTTTGCATCGGGCAGCGACTCTCCCGGTCATCACATTTGCAGGAGATGGTGAGATGGAAGCAGAGAAGAAGAACGTTGGAGTTCATGAGAGGACAGAACGGGGGGGTGAAGGGGGTGGATTAAGAGGTGAAGATTGAAAGGTGGAGGGGAAGGAGAGGCAAGAAAACGAGGAGGGCAGAATTTAGTGAGGAGGATGCAAGAGAAGTGATCAAGGAAGTGAAGGTGGAGCCACAAATGGCAGGTCACCGTGTGCGTGTGTGTGCGTGTGTGCGTCCTGTACATGTCTCCTGCATTTGTTATGCAGATTCTGTTCCTTGTTTCTCTTCCCTTTCTCCTTCTTTCAGCTCCTATTTATTTTGATGTACTGTGAATCCTGGTAAACACTGCCAAGCCATCTGAAGACGTGTGTGTGTGTGTGTGTGTGTGTGGACACTAGTGTGTATCTGCACAGATGATGTGTATGTATTGTATATTTGCCTTTGACTATGGGATGTTTGCAGTTTGTTCTTATGTACAGCTCAGTGTGGTGTATCTACTGTGTGTTTGTGTGTCTGTGTAAAGATACTGTGTGTGTTTGTGCACATAGTGTGTATCTGTGTGTATATCTTCCTCCGTTGTCGCTCTTGTCCGATTTGTGATCTCTCTGTGTGGACTGTGGTGCTTTTCTGCTCCAATGTACTGGAACTACAGACTGACTGTAGTCCTGGACTGGAGTCTGAAGTGAACCCGCAGTGGGAAACTGGATTGTGTTGGAGTCTATTGGAAAATGTCCCTCCTTCTCCTTAAATTCATTGGCTCAGTAAACATTTGCATTTATGTGTTCATTAAGAGCAATCAGATTATGTGCTACATGAATATGGTTGGGCTGTGGATGTTAGCCCAGGCTGCAGTGGCAGTGCAGACTTATTTTAATTCTTAACTAGATGTCCATGATTTATTAATTTGCGTTTGAAATAACAATTACCATGTCAGAAGGGATCAGGCCAAAACCTTAATTGCAACAGAAAACACCCTTAATATGGAAGTAGTCCCGACCCGAGCACACACATGACGTCCCAGCAGACCTGGACGAGCTCTCTGTCCGCCTCGTGACTGAGCGGTACCCAGTATGTATGTAAATGTCAGAGCTGCGGCGGGTTATATGTTGCCATGTTGTGTATTATTCAGCAGCAGACTCGTCCTGAACTTTAATCCTCATTTAAATCTGCTACTTCAGCTTTTTTCTACTTTGTTACTTTCCATATTTCCTTTTTTTAAAGTTTAAATGTTTACCTGTTGTTGCATTCAACGACACAATCCATTTTTTATTTAGAGACGGGAGCGGTGTCAGATCTGCTGCCATAAATTCTTGCCATGATTTGGCAGCGACATGGCAGACTACACAGCAGATCGTGCCCTCGTTCACAAATTGCATGACGTACCTCGTTGTTCCATCTGACAGCGGCAACAGCTTCGCTCCTTTTTTCAATTTGCAGTGCAGGGGAGCGCCCTCGGTGCTTCGGGGGGTCAACGCCGCAGAACAAAAAGAATCTGACTGTCAGGATGTCGTCTCTCACAATGACTTTTGTTTTATCACCAAGTTTCATTATGAAGAGTTCTCAGAACATCGGTCCTCCTGGACATCAGTAGACTGTTCTGATCCGATCTGAGTCTTTTAATGATCATCCAGCTTCATTTTTAACGCACATGTAACACATGAGCTTCAGGACAAACTTCCTCTCCTCAGGTGAACTGCAGCAGAAGGAGGATGTGTGTCATGTGGATGATTTGGCTGGTGTTGGTCTTTATGAGGATTCGCCACAATCACTTAGTGGCCCTTAAACAACTATTTCCTTCTCCAGCCGCGGTGCACGCTTGCTAATGGCATCTGTAATGAGGCTGACCTGCAGGCCTCGTCTAATTTACACAGCCTGTTGAGTGACTGAATGATTTTAAAGGTAATCTTTAAAAGCCACGTAAAGCTTGGAGAAAGTTGTTGGGGGGTGGAGCTGCAGAGCTTTTAAAGAGTTGGAGAAGAGCAGCAGGACTGAGGATTTTCAATGACTTGCTTATGATGTATCATAGTTTTGTATTATCCATATTCTGTCAAACAGCCAGAGAGGAATATTTCCACTTAAAAAGTGTGTGCGTGTGTGTGTGTCTTTCTGCTTGCTTTCTGTCACTTGCTCGTAAATTTCAATGCACACACACACACACACACACACACACACAGAAATACTCAAATATACCCCTTCCCTTTTCTCATAAGTCTCTTTCTGTCTCTCCTCTGTCTGTTCTTCTGAAGGAATGCTCCATCCATCTAATTCCCTTCCTGGTTCTTTTATATTGAGGCTGGGCCCCGCTCGTATTCCATGTCAAAGGCTTTCTCTTTTATTGAACATCAAATCCTCTGTGTCTTGCCTGGCGTCTCTCTTCTCCCTGCTCGGTACTCTGCATATTCAGGAGCCGGCGGCCGCGCTGTAAGGCCGACCAGCAGTCCCAAATCCAAGATTGTGGGCATTAGCGCAGCAATAAAAGTACACGAACAGCCGGGACGCTCTGAATTAAGGTGTTAAGTCAAATCACGGCGTAGCCGAGGTGGAGACTGCATGTGGCGGGAAGCGGACTCCTTTCTGGTGATATCTTCTATATTTCTTTTTGTGACTTTTTAAAATTCTCTCTGTCTGTTTGAGCCCCCCGTCTGGGCTTGTGGGGGTCGGCCCTCCGGTGTCCAAAAGTTTTCTCTGCCCACTGTGACACATTCTGATTGGAACTTCACTGCTGACTTGAAGGGAGGAAAGAGGAGACAGCTGACGGCTGTAATTGCCCTTTAATGTCTGAAACTAGGCATCAGGAATAAAAACCAACATGGAGATAAAATCCCAGAAAAGGATGGAAACCTGTTTATTTACATGATTCCTTTATTCTGAATCATAAGGTGCTTGTCCTTTGTTTCTCCACCAGTTAAAGTTATTTGCTGTGAAACCTGTTTAAATGACTTCTCTCCATCATGCCTGCTGTAAGATCCTAAATAATGATGTTTGTAAGAAACCCTGATTATCCTATAAAACCCTGAAGTCTGTGTCAAAACAAAAATAATGCTGTAGATGGATTCTCTGAATTTAAACAGATACAAATCAATTCATCTATTAAGTTACATTAAAATAAATTAAATTCTGAAACACCAAGATTTTGCACCTTTCTGTGATTTTAGTGTTTTATTGTTATTCAAAGTCAATAAAAATAAATGACATAAAATAAAAAAACTACATTTGGAAGGTTAATAGTCAGTGGCTGGTGTAAAGTTCTGCATCATTTTATTGTGACTATAAAAGAATCTGGTGCATTTTAGCGTCGCTGTCTCTTCTGATTCAGAAAGAGGGAAGGAAGAGAGAAAAGGATGGAGGAAATGTAAAGACGAGGACGAGAACAAATGATGGTAAAAATGAGGAAGTAAAGGAGAAACAGGAAATGAATAAATCAAGGAAGAGTGATGAAGAGAGGAAAGGAAGTGGAGGAAGGATGCAAAGACAGAAATGAGGAACAAGGAAACAGAGAAAGAGACGAGAGAGGAGAGATGAAAGCATGAATGAAGGAAAGAGGGAGTGAGGAAATAAAAAAACACAAAGATGACGTGAGATGTTTATTTTTGTGCACTTTTCAGCTCAAACTGCATCCCCATTAATTCTCCCTCACTCTGTGTGTGTGTGTGTGTGTTGTGATGCCATCCAGCAACCTGGCATGTCTTTTTAATTCTACTGAGTAAATAATGCATCCACCACAGTCCATAATTTATGTAAGTGGACATGCAATCAGTTCAGATTAACGTGCACAATGCCCCCTTGTGTTTGTGTGTGTGCGCGTGTGCGTGTGAAGCTAAAACATGACAGGTCACTGACTTCCTCTCGTGCAGTTCATCTCTCCGGGTTCTTCCTTTTTCTCTGGTTCAAGGAAAACTCTGCGTCGTTTTCAAAGGAACTAAAATAGTTTTCGTCTTTCATGTTTAACAGCCGTCCCAGTTCAGGCCAAATCTTCCCAGTATTAATATATACAATAAATTTCTGATTTCTTTTCTTGATTTTCAAAAATCTCGTCCTAAAAAAGATTTCAGCGGGAGTCTGAATCGGAGCTTCAGCTAAAACCCTTATATGTATAAAAAGAGCCCCGTCAGTCTCTCCTGGGGAGTCCAGCCAATTTCACAATCACACTTCACACAGAAACGTTTCCAAACCGGCACAAATTGCCCCTCGTGCTCCTCGTCCAGTCTCTCTCCCAACACCAGCTCCCAGTCTTTCCAGGGCCATTCCAGAGATAGCTCTCCGCCGGGTATTTCATTTAATCCAGACCAAATGCTAATAGGGCTGTTTGGTTACTGGCCATCTGCCTGGGCTGCTGGTCAACTGTGGCAAGCTGTGCCGAGCTGAGTGAAGCCGGCCGGGCTGCCAAAGTCTGAGCTGCCCAGAGACCACTTCATAACCACTTCATAACCAGAGGACACTTCACGGCCAATCGTCCACACTTACTGAGAACAGACTCCTCGGCGGGCAATGTGATCAAATTGATCTTTTCATGATTTTGGCGGGGGGGTAGCCTGTCCATCTCCCACCCCCACACCATTTACATCCCATCCCAGGGTGTCTTGGCTGGTGCAGCTAGCTCTGAACATTTATTTATCCAAAGAAAGTCAGCTCAGCTCTTCCCACAGTTGATGGAGCTGCACCACTCCTGCTGCCGCCCAGAAGTGCTGCTTCATATTTCTATTTGTATTATTGTATTTAAAACCTGTTGACATCAGGACCCCCCCAGTCTGAAAGCCAAATTAGATCAGATCATGTGACGAGAAGCTGACCGCTGTGATTGGGCCGTATTATTTTTGATGATATTTTACTTTCCTTTCTGTTCCAGCTGATCTGATGACGATGCCGGTCGGTGTCAGAAGTTCACGGCAGCAGCTGCTGCACAGATAAAAATAAACTCTACAGGTTTTATATTGTTTCTCCGCAGAAAACAATCCGTCCTCCACCGGTACCTATACCTTATAATCCATATTTCATACTCTGTGGACACCAGTGTGTTTTCCAGCTCACGAAGCCCACACAGGTGAGGGCAGGAGAACACCGAAGTAGGAACTCAGTCTGTCTGTGCTTTTATTTAATGCTTTCTTTCCACACAACTCCTACCTTGACCCTCCGCTACAACGGCAGCACTGCCAGCCGCTGGTAGCAGCGCTGCACTTGGAAAAAAGGGAGAAAGTGTGTTTTGCACTTAAAATAGATCTCCAACTGGTCTTATTTCATTCAATATGCAGAACACTGAATCCGTCCTCTGAGAGCTGGAGAGCTGTGCATCTTTAGTGTTTGTTGTGTTTGTTGTGTTTGGGTGGGTGGGGGTGTGGATGCAATTCAACAGATTTCTGAGCACACATCCCCCCGTCTTTGTGTATTTTGGTTGTTTTTTTGTTTGTTTGTTTTATTTATCCTGCACTCCGTCTCTAAACCTTGTCCTCATTATCCATTCTCCTCCAGCAGAATGGTGCAGGGGTGGTTCAACTTTTTCAGCCCAGGAACCAAATTTAGAAAATCCGTTCTTACTCCAGGACCCGGTCTAATGACTGCAGCACTTAGTGTACAAACTGGTATTCCTGGCACGCCGGGACTCTTAACACTCTCCCCAGCTGGTTCAGGTCCCGACCCGACGTATAGTAGAAGAAAAACTCTCTTAAAGACACTTAATGGTGATAGGAAAGTGTGGGCATGCTTCTGTATTTATTTGTTTGTGTGAGTGGTGTGTGTTCAGTGTGCGTGTCTGTTGGGTTGTGTGTTGTGTGTGTGGGAGTGGAGCTCTGACTCAGTACGTATGGGGGCATCCTCCAACACAAACTGCTGCATTAATTGCTCTGAAGAGAAATCTATGTGAGGACATCATTAACTAAGACCCGGCTTGCCTTTATGATTGATATATGGAGGTGCCCTCGCAGGCTCTGGCGGCCATGTTGCCGAAGGCGTTGCTGTGTAGAGATGAACCTGCTCCGCTCAGACGCCCACTCCAGTTCCGGTGACCTCTCACCCTCAGAGGGCGGGATCACAAACACAGGTGTGCTGCAGGGAAGCCCGACGGGCTCTGTATGTCGACTCGGGGTCGGGGAGGATTTGTTATTTTTCCCCAATCTGTTGTCTTGTTTTAACTTTGTTATCCATTCCGCTAATTACAAGCGACACGGTTCAGACCTTTTGAATGATGATGCCCGACGAGCTGCTCCCCGACTGCTTCGTGAAATTTTATTGGCGCATTGTCGGATTGTTTCACATGCCGACCCAAGGATAAGAAGTTCCTTTGTTCCGTTCAGGATCAAATGTGACTCTTTGCATAGCTGCAAAGATTAAGGCGGGAAAATGACAGACAGCCGTAGAATAAACAAGCAGAGAGGAAGGATAAAGAATATAACCCCGTGTGTGTTACAGTAGCTCTTTATTTTCAGGGGGACTCTGACACAAGCGTACCTTTAATACCTCCATGGAACTCATTACCCAAAACACCTTTGGGAAATTCATTTTCATATATCTACAAAATCTCAATTACGCCACTTAATTGATATCTTTATTTGCTTAATTGGTGGCTTTATTCCTCACTGGGAGGAAGAGGAGCCTCTGTGAAGGTATGCTTCACTTCAAAGACAACTTTTTTTTTCAGTCATTCTTTCATCACCTCGTTATTTTCTACATGTCAGGGATGTCACAACACATTCCATGCAAATTTAATGAAGAATGAAAATGACATGTTTTTTTCCTTCAGTCAGGAAAGGTGAGATGAAATTCGTCGACTCCATGACTGAATGATTGTACTTAAGCGTAACAAACAATTAGCATGATGAGTTTTTATGCGGGAGACACCGAAATGATAATTCTGCGGCAGGTGCTGATGCAGAGTGCCGTTCTTTGATGGTACAGTTGCACTCAGAGGTCGGGGGGCCGCCGGAGAGAATTCAAAGCGGCGTGGATGTGCCGCTGCATTTCAGAGGAAATTTAATTAGCATTTGTGATTAATATATGGACAAACAGCTCTGTGGCCAACATCTCTCTCTCTGCTGCTGGATTAGAAAACAGCTTAGTGCAATTAAGCGCTGCGAGGTTTGGCCGTGAAGTGTTGCACAGTAACCCCTGGACATGTTTCCTTTTCTGCCAGTGCCAGAGCCTCCTCTATAGGACACTGCAGCCAAGGCCTACTCCACAGTCTTTTATCCTCAGTGTGTAGTTTCACCCACTCCTATTGATTCTTTATTGACCTGAGGTGTCCTCCAGTGCCACCACTACTCATCCTCCCTCCGATCCACCGCTGCCGCCTCAGCCCTCCCCTCTTCCCTCTCTGAGTGCAAGGTGAGTTTGACATTGATTTCTCCACTGACTTTTCTCTTTCTCTCTCTCCCTCTCTCCATTTCTGTTCTCACGCCGACCCTGCCTCCCCCTCTCGTACGGCCAACCTTCTCTGAAAAGGCTACGATCGCGGCGGACGCCTCGCTGCAGTGACGAAAGGTGCTGAGGCGGCTTCTGAATAACAGCTCCTACATATGAAAAGAGATGTAATTCTACCTTTGATTTGCAACTAGAGCCATAATAGTGAAGGTTCAAAAGTACAAGAAAAGACTTGAGTGCCAAAAGAAAACGCAGATTTGTCGACTGGAGGAAACCTTTCAGAAAGAGCAAGTACATGCCAGTTAGAGTTGAGCCACACAGTCAAAGATACCGCAGCAGGAAGATGTGATGAATTCGGAGTCAAGTCTGAACTGGAAAAAAAAAGATTCTGGCAGGAAAACAACAATAATAATGATAATAAAAAACAATCAACAATTACACACATTGTCAAGCCAATTACAGCTCAGCCCGTTTCCTCTATGGAAATGTGGGGAATATAATTACACAAACAAGGACACACACACTCAAAAATAATCCACCCCTGGAAGGCTAAGCTCCCTCCCCCTCCCCTCCAAGCCTCCCATCCTGGCCCTTTGGACACCACATGAAAAACCAAATCTCTCAAATGGAGAAATAAACAAAACAAACAAAAATACACCAGATGAAAGAAGAGACAGTAAAGAAGAAAGCGTCCCTGGTGGATGTTTCCATCCCTCCTCTTCGCTGTACTTCTTTTCTTCTCTTATTATTTTACTCGTTTGTTGCCCAGCCATTCATTACACTGTCTCTTTCTTATTGTTGTTGTTGTTGTTGTTTGTGTCCTCCAGATCTTAGTAATTCTTAAATGGTTTCGACTCCGACTTTGATCTCGTTTAGAAAGTGAAAGAAACCAAAGCTTTGGAAGTTATTTTGATTAGACTTTTATTAACTTCTGTCTCTGTTCCTAATGCCGTCTCTGAAGAATTCATTGGAAATCCTGTGATACTGAGCACAGTTGACTAATAGTGTTCATTTCCAGAAGTGTGTATGTGATTGAAGCACAAATCCAATCAAACTCACCTAAACTTCTGTAAGGACCTGGATAATAAGTGTGAATCTAATTATGGTTAATGTTAATATATATGTTTATGTTCCTGCATGTAACCCTTTTAGAGTCACATTAAGGTTCTTTATACCTTTTTCTGAAAATGGTTTCCTTCCTGTGTACTTTTCTCTTAACGTCTTATTGCAACTTCCTCGTCTTCTTGTTTCACTTACATTTCCCGCCCTGACAAAACTTTATTTATCAGGTGATAAATGAGACCAGAGTCGGTGCGTTCGGAGGTTCACACCCTCTTTGTACTCAAATGTCCCGTGCTGCTGAACTTTACCTCCAAACGTTTGAAACACGTCAGCATTGTTCAGATATTCTGCTAAATCTGCATCACTGACTGAAATCTGTGATTGAGCTGGACTAAAATGCATCATGAACTAAATCAAAAGTATTAAATGAAGATGTAAAACATGAGAAACCAGTTTCTAGTGTTAGTAAAATGTTCTTGTGTCTGATTTTCTGTGCAGTAAGTGAAAGCAGCAGTGCAGCACAAATGTCCCTCTTTAAGACGTGATGAGTTTTGGCTTCTCTGGATATTTATGAGAGCCTAAACGGCCGCCACTTATTAAAGCACCTTGTTTGAACTAGATAATGTGATAACGATAAAATCAATTAATGCCCGGTGATAGCGGTGGCTGTGAGCCAATTGTCATTTGATGGCGTTTGTGTTTGGTCTGGTAATGTACGTCCTATGGTGATAATTAAGACGCTGGCTTCAGAGGCAGGCGGCTGAATCACAGCGAGGACGTTACACCCAGACCTTTTGGCGATTAGCATCTCTGCTCCGTCTCACCAGCTTTAAGTGGATCTTTTGAAGAAGGCCAAATTGATTCTGTGTCCCGCCACCACAGTGCTCCACAATCACTTGTTGATGATGCTGAGAGGAGGGGGGTCAGGAGAGGCAATCAGAATCTTTGGTTTTAGGTTTGGACCAATAAAAAAGGTTCCACATGATGGGGGGCAAGTTACGGTGACGCAACACGGGTGATACAACAAGATAGAATTAAGTGGCGTGGTATAAAAACACTTTCTCTGCTTCAGCATCAGATTGTTCACCTGCTGCAGATAGACCCCGCCCACTGACAGGTATCCATGGTAACCAGGCAGTCACCTGCCAGAGAGCAGCTGATCGCGTCTGCAGCATTCCAACAGTTGGCCTAATTGAGTAAATTCTCTTTTTGTGTTTTTGACTGGTAAAGAAAACATCTTCAGTCGAAAAGTTCGACTCCTGATTCCAGAAAATAAGACTGTGTGTGTGTGTGTGTGTGTGTGTGTGTGTGTGCCTGCGTGTGTGTTGTCGGGTCAGCAGATACAGCAGCACTCTCAGCATTAAGGACTGATCATTTGTTTTGTTGCGTTTACACACTAAAATGGATTGAAATGAGGAAAAAAACGATAAATCAGCGTCTACATTGCATTTTATTGGACTTTTTATTTGTTCTGTTTGGCCTCCATGATGATAAATACGTCCCGTCACATCTGTCACTGCTGACCGCGCTGCAGAAAAAACCTTTCCTGGCTCGGATTCTGCACTCAAACCCGATAATTTCTGAAGGTGGCCTTTGAGTCCTGAGTCTTCCAGCTGTGAAATGTTGCTGGCGTCAGTGAAAAGCAGAAGCAGGGAGTTCTTCTTGTTGCTCATATTGTTGTTTATGCAGCATTTAGCTAAAATGCTGGTGGAGACCAAACCAGAGTTCAACCCTGTTATAAGCCTGGACCGGGACTGAAGTCTTAAACCTTCATTCTCTCTACTGACCATCAGGGGGCTGTAAAGTCAGACTGTGTTGAAGTCTATGGGAAAATGTCCCTCCTCGTCCTCAGTAAACATTTCCTGATGAGTTTATGTCTCTGACGTCAAGTCCTCTGAAGGATCCAGCTCCTGAACTGGGACACAGTTACTTCCTGTGTGACAGCTCTCCCCTGAGGGGTTGGGGAGGGGGGGGGGCAGATAATGATGAGATGAGATGAACAGGGGAGGGAAAAAGGCTTGATTGACAGCCACAGATTGCAATTAGTGTGTTTTTTGAATGCATCTGTGTATTGGTGTGTGTGTGTTCATTTTTGGTGTTGTTTGGTTTGTGCAGTGATCTGGATCTGTGATCTGGCGGTTCTGATCCGACACCCTGGGACGGGTAGCACTGAGCATGAGGAGGCTCTGCCAGATGGCATCCTGTATACACAACCCCGTCTCTCACACACACTCTGGTGTCTCCGACCACTCCAGCAGTCTGATGGAATGGCCTTGATTCTGTCAATCTGCCAGACTTCACATCAAACTCATGAATTATTCTGCTTTCTGTTTTTCTGTTAATAGACATTTCTAGAACTCAGTTCCACATTCAGCGGGAGTTGATCACTGAGATCATCATCCATCAGTGTGACCATAAAGACACTAATAACCCAAAAGCCAGTGTTGATAAATATCAAACACATCAACATGATCGACTTTATTATTTTAGTAATGATTTTATTTCTCTGGGTTCTTGAGATTTATCCACAGGAACAGCTTTTTTAGTTATCAGAGGGTTTGTCAGAATAAGGTTAAAATGAGAAAATCATGGAAATCCGCCGTTCCCCGGTGTTTCCATTTAACTGTGAATCACAGATCATACATATGTACAGGACTGCTGGCTCGGCGGTGCAGGCTGCAGGTCCATCGCTGCAAATGAACGCTCCCCTTGATATAATTCTCATCAAGGTTCAATCAGTTTTCTCTTCCTTTGCCTGCAGCAGTGTATCAAAAGGGTTCTTCATCAGTGTCTTTCCCTCTATTCTCCTCTGCCCCCCCCCAGCCCACCCCGCCGAGCTCTTCACATTCAGTTGGGGGACTTCAGGGTGCTCAGTGCAGGCTGCTGTTGAAAGCCGGGAATGTGGCGAGGTTTCCCAGAATCCTTTTGGTCTGCGGCCCGGCCTGGCAGAGGTTGGGGGGTTCTTACACTTCCAGGTCAGCTGGTCTTCGGGGATGTGGAGAATTTCAGGGGATGGTTCTGCCCCCACTGTTGGCCCTCACTGCTTCAGGAGGACGGGGGGGTTAAATGTTTTGGCAGGCGGGTCAGGAGACAGTGACCTGCTGCTGAAGGCGGAGTTATCTACAGCTGATGGATGACCACTGAAGTACGCCGTCCTTGTTTGTAGGAATTTTAAATGAAATAATTGTTAAAGGTCTTTTGTGTTTGTGTGTTTATATCCAGACTGAGAGGAAATGAGTTTGTCAGTTTTGCATTTAAATAATTTTTCTTCAGAAATAACATCTGGATCATCCAACAACTTCAGTAACTTCCCCGGACTGTTTCAGGGTCGACCCCCCCACCCCCTCTGCAGTGGTTGGAAAGTTGTGAGTTTGTAGAACAGACACACACACCTCTGCCTTAACACAACGCTCCATACAACCTGGTTTATGTGTCACTTCCTGCCTGAGTCGACACTGCTATTCAATAAACAGGCATAGAAATGCATGCATGACTACACACACACACACACACAGTCATACATTATGCATGTAAACACTATTACACCCTCAACCCCTTCGCACGCAATTCATATACAATGTATAGTACAGATGTGACTCGTATAAACATCAAGTAGCTCATTCATGTGTTTAAAATTCATGTCTGTTTAAAGCTCATATCATCAACCTTGAAGTTCAGACCCCCCCAACTGCTTAATAAAACGCACACTATAGTGACACTACTGTTGTGTGAATGTGTGTGTTTAACGTTCAATCAGCTCTTAAACCAGAGAAATCTTTGGTTTTAAATATTTGTGTTTCTCTTTTTTGGTGGACTGCTTTCTGTGTCCAAATAATTCTGACTCAGATACAGAATCTGAATTTTAGTGCCTGGACAAAGTGGGGCCATTTTCCAATAGACTTCAATATGCTGTGACTTCTCTTTAGAACCAGTGGAGTCGCCCCCTGATGGTCCGGTTCTGAAGAGTCCTGGTCCAGGTGTGTTTTCACTGGTTCGAATCAGCTGCTGGGTTTGTTGTTGGGAGGGTTAGACACAAACACAACAACTCCCATGATCCTTTGTTGTTGTTGAGGGCCCTGGAGACCGGCGTCTCTGCCGCCTCATCAGGTCCAGCTGCTGATGACAGAAATGACAGAAATGTTTTGTGTACATTCATAATTCACTTTGTTTCTGTGACATAATGAATAGAAAAGATTGACCATCACACGCTGAATCAAACTCGCAGCGGCGGTTTATTTATTCGTCTGTGGGCGCCGAGGCAGAGACAACCCGCTGCGTCTCCAGGTCCACGATCTTCTGGGACCGGGACGAGAATATGAGTCTGCCGCTGTTTGTCGGCGAACACAGATAGACTCACTAACCTCCTGCACTTCCTCTTTCCCTGCTTCCTGTTCCTCCATCACCTCCATCCCGCTCGCTCCGCCAGCCCAAAAAGCAATCGTGAAGGCGGTAATACCTCTGTTGGTCCCCTCTGCGTGTGGAGCTGCCGAGGTTACCCACTCAGAGGCCTCCGATGGGGGGGGGCGACTGGCGGTGGAGTCCCCGGGTGATTGTGTTGTGTCCATCAGGCCACTCCTGACGTGACTTCATTTAGATCTACATCAGCTGCCAAATTAGAATAATCACTTGTCCAACACTCCGGGCTTTACCTCATTTCTCTCACTTTCTGTTTTTTTCCTCTTTTCCAGTTTTGCTCTCTTCCTGAGGTCTCTCTCTCTCTCTCTCTCTTTACTGTCACTGTAATTTCTCACTATGGAAATCTGTGCAGAGCAGTCATCTTCGGATGTTTCCTTTTAAGGAGGACTAATAAACTTTTCCATCTCCGTCGTTCTCTAACTGTTTCTCACTGAATTGATTCAAGTGACAGAAAATCTTTTTAAAAATCAATAGTGATTAATCAAGTGGAGGATTCTGGATCCAGCTTCTCCACCGACTCCTTCTCTTTGAGGTTTGGTCGTTAGAAATGATGGATTTTATAGTTATAGCTGATTTTGGAACAGAGGGTTTAGCACAGCATCACCACACGGAAGGTTTTGGGATCGAACCCCGGCCTGGGAAGGCTTTTTGTCTCTATGTGTGATGGGCTGGTGGCCTGTCCTGACTTTTGATAAAATTAAAAATTAATCTGTAGGGTGTGTTACAGTCTGTCAATCATACAGAAGCCACGCCCCCTAATAAAACGTTCGCTGAGCTAGTGAGTAAAGGGAGAATCTCAGCCATTTTCCCATAGGCTTCAATACAGTTTGACTTGTTTCTTCCACCCTGTCAGGACCGGTCGTATCAATCCAACCCTCAGCAGCTGATCATATTTTTATTGTTGCACCAGCATTTTGTGCACTTCGTAATCCAGAAAAAAAAAAAATCCTACATGCACCTGAATGCACCGAGTCGGTGTTCATCGTGTGACGGCGAACAAACTGCACATTGAAATTCACACAGAAAGTAAATAAGAATAAAACAGGCTCGTGCTGTTCTCCAGCGAAAAAACAACCTCCACAGAAATATGCATATATACACCAGAGCACACATGAAAGCAGGAACAACCCTCCTTCTGAGTCTTCCCTCGCACACACACAGACACACACACACACACACAAACAGAAGAATCCTCAATAGTGCTACTAGTCCTAATAATGCTGGAGTGTTGTGGCAACCAGGCTTTAAGCTACAAATTGACTGCTAGCTGCGGGTGGGCTCATGTAGCGGCTGACTACTGCTACTCCAGCACTGTCCATTCAGCCAGAGGAGACTGTTAGACAGATATATGGCCACTTAATTGGCCCATGATGGCAGTGTGGCGGAGTGGTGATCGCCAGCGGAGTGCTAGACACCAGGATGATTAGGGGACTGTGTGTGTGTTTGTGTGTGCATGGGATATGAAGCCAAGCTCAGGGTCTGGGTTCTCTTTGTGTGTGTGTGTGTGTGTGTAAAGAGACTGCTCAGCCCAGCAGGACAGTGCCAGGCCTGGACTTATTAGTCACTCGTCTCGAGCTGTCAACCCACACAAAAGGCATCAGACGATTAAAAAAATGAACAGCCGCAAAACATATTCTGCTCACTGCTAGTCCTCTGCTATGTGTCAGGTGTGTGTGTGTGTGTGTGAGGTTTATGGGTGTCTTTGTGGGGAAATGTGTGTGAATGTGTTTGATGGAGTCCTATTTTCCCTCCGAGTCCACTCTTCCTCTAAGTGGGGAAATCAATGCAAATAAGGGAAGCGGAGAGGAGGAAGGGAGGAGAGAGGAGGAAAAAAGAAAAACAAACAAAGGCCTGGATTTAAGAGAAGGGAAGAAGAGGGGAGGAGTGTGGGGGTGGTGGGGGGGCAGAATGCCCATTAAGGTGGGAAATTGGAGCCCTTTGCTGTTAAGCATTCTGCTTGTGCCCATATTTCCCTGATGGTGGTTTGAGATTCGGCGGGCTCTGAGTTATCCAGATGAGACTGGCAAGAATTAAAACGCCATATGTTCAGGACGGCACCTCCGCACAAATCAAACGCTTCTGTAATTTCTCTCAATACAAAAGAGGCTCCTAACATTAGGCTCTCTCCGCTTTGCTGGTTTGTTCATTTCCACCTTCTTTTTTTGTCGCGTTGATGCGGCGATTTATTCCGAGCGTGCCGGCTCCTGCCGCTCTATAGGTTATGTGTAAGTACGTGTGTAGACAGCATGTTAGGTTGTAGGTAATTGGCATCTGTGCAGGAATCTCACGGTGGCCCCCGTGGCTTTTTCATAATGAGTTTTCCACATTAGAGAGCGTCAATAGCCTGGAACAGTTCTTCAGTTCTGGTTTGTTTGTCACTTAACTGAAGGGAGAAGTTTGATGGTTAAATCCAGTCAGGTCCAAACGTCTGAGACCGACTTCATCTTTGCATTTACACAAAATAACAACATTTTGGATCTGTTTGTAAAATTCTTTGCAGTCGCCTGACAAGCCCCCCAAAACATTTAGCGAGCTGTTGTGGTGTTACTCAGTATTATTGAAATGTGCTCCGCGTTATGAACATATAAAGTCAATATATCAACTATATTCATGACCAAAGTTGGATTTTCGAACTTTTTGTTCGAAAAGGGGCATAAAGACCCAGAACAGGAAAGCTCGGGACTTTGCAGACAACATCAGGAAACAACGTGATGTCGATGCTGATGAAGAACCAGAAAGAGCTCCTGACATGCTAACCCCGTGTACGGGAAGTGGCTCTCCTCTCTTGGCTACTTTTTGGATTCAACATTATTATTGATTTTTTTTTAGAAATATTCTTTTAGAATTACAATTCAAATTATTTCCTGAGACGTTTCCTCAGAATAACGTTGCATTTTGAAAAAAGAGTCACATAACCAGCAGAAACAATAGTGATGCAAAGTTGGCTAATGTGAGCAATGTTGCCTGTGTGTGTGTGGGTGTGGGGGGGTGTTCCTATTATAATGTTCCTCAGTCTTAAATAAAAATAAATAATATCTGAGGAAAAAAACTGCTTTATTTTATTTTCAGAAAAACAAGGACATTCTGACTTTGTGTTGGAACTAAACTTTTACCTGCTTTTGTCCTTAAAATCTCAGCAGGTTGGATCAGTTAGATGCATCACACCTAAACAGTGTGCTGAAAAAGTGTGCACCTTTTCAGCACGATGATCACAAACGTCCAGAGCCCCCCCCCCCCCAAAAAAAAAACACCACTGTCCACCATCACCTCTTTCAATAAAGTCTCTATCTATCACTGGCATTTTTTTAAAACGTCGCCCCCGCCTCGCTGGTCCCCGCCGGCCTGACTCGTGCTAATAATTGTGTGTTTTCAACCTCTGCTGCCTTCGGCTAATTTAACCACAGATTGAAATGGAATGACCCCCCCCTCCCTTCCCCATCACCGCCAACATCATCACCTCCACGCACACTCACAGCAGGCCGGCTGGCAATCAGGAGTCTGAAAGGACTGTGTTTCCTCCGCAGACGGCAGGCTGATTCCAAAGCTAATAGTCATTGTTTGAAGTGACACCGCTGCCCTGGCATTTGTTTAACCTTCTGTCTTATGCACAAGGCAGAGTCATCGCACAATCCCTGCTTAATTAATATCTTCCCTCTCCTTCCACTCTCCCTCCCCCACCCTCTCATCCCAAACAACCAGAGAAAAACAGAGAGATGAATGGTGCAATTTCTCCATTTTTAGGGCTAAAACAGATGTTGTTTATGTAAATGTGCCTGTGCTCCGTCTTTAACACATCAACAACCAGCCGAACTGTGTTGGCGCCTCCTCCAAACATTTGTTACGAGTTTTACTACCATTTAACATTTCCGTAGGCAGCAGCATTTACAGTTATAACCTTTAAGGATTTCATAACTGGTCACCTCAGTTTTTCAATTACTTATGGCTGGCATTTTGTCAGCGATACCTATTTAAACCACTAGAATGGCATAAATGGCTCTTTATATGGGAGCTTTTGTTTTTACTGTACTGTACATAAAACAACAATTATTGTTTCAACCCAATTTACACAGTTCCTGGTGGAGCCAAATGACATAAATATCATTAATTTTCCACTGAGAACAAAATCATCATGCAGGACATTTCTACTTTATCTGACCTTCTAATCCCACAATAGAACAGAATTTAGAAAATGAACACAAACAGAAATGTTTGGTGGTTAAAGCAGTTCATTTTTATGGTTCATCCCAGTTAAACAGCCGAGCTTCAGAGATTTCACATACAGACACACAAACAAACCAAAAGGTGAAAATGTGGAGCTTTTGTTTGACTTCGTCACCTCACAGTTTGTGTTAATTACAGTTGATTCTGCACAGACCTTCAGTACAGTCAGTGTGTAGTTTCCAGTTTCTGTCCCTCTGCAGCTTCTTAGCTTCCTTTTTATCCTGTGATGTTTTATGAATGCTCCATCAGACCAAAGACCGGTGTCCTCTACTCCTTCAGTATTCAGTCTGTGGGACGGCAACGTCGTGACTGATGCACTTAATAAAAGGAGCGAACGGCCAATTTATTAGCAGCTAGCATGCTACAAAAATGTAGAATGAGGAACAAGTGAGCAAGAAATGATAATAAATGAATCACTAAAGAGTACTTCCTGTCCACACAGTTAGCAGGAACGGACAGAATCATGAGGAAATAAATAGTTCATAATTATGTGTGAAACACAGCAATGTCCGTTTTCGGAAGTCGTTCCTGATTAACTCTGTATCCAACCACTCGTTCATTTTGGTGATTTATTTTCATTGATAGAGTAGAATTTGGAGGAAGATGAGCCTGGAAACGCTGACTGGCTGTCAGGGATCCTGTGAAGACAAGAAAAAACAGAGGGAATGCTCTTATGCGCTCCTGATCTGTTCCTCCAGCAGAGATCAGCCGATTCTGGAAATGAACGAGTTGATTTAGATGGTTTTTAGTCAGAGAACTGGAGTCTGACAATAAAGTGTTAAAGCATCGACCTGAGGTTACCTGTTAACAGTCTCTCTCTCTCTCTCCAATGAAGTGGTCAGCAGTTGACAGGTGCTGCCATGGCTGACAGGGCAAACGCTGTGTGTGTGTGTGTGTGTGCAGAGGACACTGGGGTCCTGTGCTGCGGAGCATGGCAGGAACAAAGCTACAGGGACAGAGAGTCAATGACACCTCTGCTCTCTCTCATCTCGCTCTAAATGTTCTGCCTCTTTAACAGGAAGTGTGTTTTTGTTGAGTTCAGATTTGTGTTGTGAAGACGAAGTCGGTGACTCTTGATTGGCGGTGTAGATGATTGTGGTCATGTGACACTCTGAGTATCTTTCCGTCTTGCAGCTGAGTGGCATGCTAATGTCAGATTCGTCCTGGTTTAGTGTGTTAACATGCTAACAGTTGCTAATTAATTAGCACAGACCACACAGCTGAGGCTGATGGGTATGTCGCCTGTCTTACCGGTTTGAATTAAAGCTGCAGAATTAATTGAAATATAATCAGAATCACGAAAAGGCCAAATCCAAATAACAGGAGCTGCAATTTACCTGTTCTGTTTGTTTGGCAAAAATTTAAAAAAATAAATAAATTAAAAAAACCCACATTTCTCAAGTGAAACTAAAAAATAAAAGTCATCATGATTTCCTCTAGAAAATTCAAATGTCAGTATTTTTGTTTCTTTAGTGTCCCCTATTTAACTTTGGAAGGAAAAACAGAAACGCTTTAATGTGGCTCAAAAAGAGTTGAAACAAATTGAAACCATTTAACGTAGGAATGAAAAGATTTAATTGTCTAATGAAACCAACCAATATTGATCTGACAGTGATTTACGTGTCTTTAAGTTCAGCGAGGAGAAGTTGCTCCTGGTGTTCAAGCTCTTTAATTGGATTGGTTTTTAAATGACTCCAGATTAAATGATCCCGAACGGCGTCCCGGTTGGAAAGACGCCTCAATAAAGTCAGATTGTCTCGCAGAAGTTCGGTTTGGTCCGAGGTGTCGACATGAAATACCATCTTCACTCAGGACGTTCGGTTTTCCTTATCAGCCTCAGCGCTCCACCAGGAAGAGCTTCAGCCGGTGGACTGTCATCAGCCTGACCAAGGGAATGTGTGTGTGTGTGTGTGTGTGTGTGTGTGTGTGTGTGCAGTATCTAAATTAAATTGTCTTTATCTCCTCCAGAAAAAAAGGAATAGGAAGGATGGGAAGGGCTGTGGAGTGGGGGTGAAAATTAATTTGTTAGATCAAAAAAATATTTAATTTAGCTGCACATCAAACAAACTTTGTCTTCAGACAGAGTGCACTGAGGCAGGCCTGCCTTTTTTTTCTTCCTCTTCTTCTTTTTCTTCATCTGCTTCCTCTTTTTTCTTTAATTAAAAAAGCATTCTATTATTACAGCAGATGAAAAGGAAACATCTATTCAAACAGTACAGTCGTACTGGACTACCACTAATCTTTTGGTAATTATTTTTTAATTGAATCTTTTGAACACAAAAGCCCTGAGCAGATGCTTGCATTACCGCAGTCCCACATCGCACGCCACGCCATGTATACAAGATGATTTCTGCCTCGGCGTGAGCGAACGGCAGGACAACGCAGGAATGAAAGAGGAAAAGAAACTGAAGGAGGGATGCGATTGGAGGGAAGGTCCGGCCGGGAGGAAGTCTGAGAGATGGAAAGTTGCGTATTGACGAGCGGCTCAGCGGCGTGAATCCTTTCTGCTGATGCTCACACTTCGATGGAAACTGAGAGGTCAAGCCGGTGCCTTCTTACCGCCATCATTTTTTCTCACAATCCCTCTTTTGCCTCCGAAGTTCTTCAACATCGGCAGAGTGCCGATTCCAAGCACATAATGATCAGTCTTAAGGAAATGGAGCCGGAGGGGGGGCTTTACTTTAAAAGCACCAAAAGATGAACCCCGTTTAAAATTTCCAGCATGTTGCCTCCCGGAGAGGACCTTAAAAACACCTTATTACCACATTTTACTGACATTTGATATGCTCCCATGTCTGAGTGAGGGATCCTGGATGATGTGTGCAAAGTTCTCCCTCAGAAGTGCTTAAAACGACACGTAGACGGAGATGCAAAGAGGAGCTTAAGGAGCCGACGAATCGGAGCGACCGGCAGAAAGAGACATCTTTAGCTTGGCTGTATGCAGCTGCGTATTGCCTCTTAATCATGTCGAGTACCCGTCAGAGCTCACCAAAGCAGGTTAAATCACATTACTGCTGCATTGTGCATGTGTGAGTCAGTATGGAGGAGTGTGTGTGTGTGTGTGTGTGCACGAGGCCAAGTGCTGGACAAATGAAATATGTGAAGGAGGAAGCCCGAACTCTGCAGAGCGGTTTGGAACTCGTATTTACCATTTTAGAGCCACACTCAGACTTTTCTCTTTGTGTTGCAGGGATGGCACATTTTCAGGAACGTTAGCCCCTCCTTCCCTCCACTAACAGCCAATAGGACTCCAGTTCATAAAGACCAGGTTCTGATCCTGATCCAGGTTTAACTGAGCAGACCAAGCTAATGTAGTCCTCCTGACCTGCTCTGCACTCTATCCTGATTGGGTGGTATGATCAGTCAATCACAGTAGCTCCACCCCCTGACCTTTCCCCTCCTGCTCTGTTTCCCTCTAAATGGAGCATCATCTAAAAAATGAACATCATGTTGTGTTGAAGACTGAGACCAGAAACTCATCAGGGAGGAAGAGGGACATTTTCCCATAGACTTCAATACAACCTGACTTCTGATCAGCAGTGCTGTAGGACTCGACTAACTGCTGCTGTTTCCTCTTTAGATGATAAAAGTTGTCTGTAAAACAGGCAGTCATCCTGGAGACACACACAGACACACACAGACACACACAGACGCACACAGACGCACACAGACACACACAGACGCACACAGACACACACAGACGCACACAGACACACACAGACACACACAGACGCACACAGACACACACAGACACACACAGATGCACACAGACACACACAGACACACACAGACGCACAGTGATGTGCGTTTCCATCATAAACACAACTCATGAATATTTGGAATGATCAGATCTGGCTAATGACACCAGGAGGTGAAGCAAGAGACAGATAAATGGCAACAGAGAGAGTGAGACGCTGCTGGGATGGTGAGGGACCGGGGGGGTGGAGGAGGTGGAGGGGGGGTTCGGTGACGGAGAGGACCGGCTCCGAGAATGAGAGATCAACAATGCCATAAATAACCTTGGGAGAAGTCACCTATCCTCCCGCAGGCGACAGCTCGTCAGGGAAATGAATGGGTTGTCACCGTCGTCTTTGTGCCCACAGCTGAGGGCACTGAAGCTGGCACCGCCGCGCCGCACTCCAACCAGAAAAAGCTTTTCTTCTCTGTTTTAATGTCTTTTGCAACAACCCTCTCACACACACACTCTCTTTGAAAGCATGCATCCACTTAAGCAAAAACAACACGGAGCGAGGAGGGGAGTTGACGGCGTGTATGGGAATGCAGGAGAGCACAAACACAAACACACACACACACACACACACTCTCCAACCCACTCATTCGCACAGCTCTCAATCTTTCCGTCTGTCATTCCGTCTTTGCCGGTCTCTCTCTGGACTCCAGGTGTGGTGTTCAGATTTCATCCCCGCAGCATTTTATTCTCATTTTGAGACAATATTTACCCAGAGTTCACCAGGCGCCGGAGCTGCAGCTACCAACGCAGCCACGGCAACAAAGCGCTTCCTCGTGACTCTTTGTGCCGCTCGCTGCCGTGTGGATGAAACAGATCAACAGCTCTAAGCTGCGTTCAAGTTGTTTATCAAATTACAAACACCTTCATCAGTCAGCAGCAGAGTAGCCAGGAGACATTTGGAGCATATTGTATAATTAGTGCAGATGCTGTTACTATTTGTTTGTTTACCTGATATGTTTTATTCATAATATGAGGCTGTAATTTCTTTCGGGGTTGTGGGGGGGTGAGAGTGGGCGGGAGGGCACAATCGTACTTTTACAGTTTCCGTTTTACTGCCAAAATTTCTCTCCGTGAGTCATTTCCTTTACCGTCGTAATCCTGACACAAAGCGGAGCAGCTGACGTACAGCGACAGGCTCATCCTGTCAGCTGCTGGCTTTTGTCCGTCCGTGTCTCTGTGCAGGGCCTAAGTCAGGCTTCACCTGTCCGCTGTGCCACCGCGCCGCCCCGTCCATCCGAACAAAACGCTAATTCAAACTGAACTCTTTACATTAAAGCACATCAAAAACATGAAACTTCTTTTCTTTGTTTCCAGAAGCACAAAGCTGAACATGAGCCGACTCTGTGTGAAATCGCTGCTTTGTCCGTGAATGCGCTGTCGTGTCAGAAAAACATGACTCCAGCACATTTCACACATTCACGTCTCCAAAAAAAAGAAAAAGCTCTTTTATTCGGAGGACGTCTCACAATTCATTTCAATTTCCTGCAGGGCCGAGTGACTTCAGAGAGCCGTAATCTGACGAAGAACTCCATTTAGCCTCACACTTACATCTTAACCCCCCCAAACCTGATATTTCACAAATATGACACTATCGCGTGTGAGAAGTGCTTCCTGTCGAGTTTATTTAATGTGGGGGGGCGGGCGGCGGAACGCATCGCAGCCCCTCCCTCAATGGACATCAAACCGTTGCCCTGTGTGGCGTTCCGCACAAGTAACACGACCACTTACATCACAAAATGGACTCTAAATGCAAACAGGCATAACTGGGGACGGCCAAATCATATCCACCCCCCCCCCCCCCCCCCCCCCCCCCCCCAGCCCCTGGTCTTCGTTTTCTTTCTCTGCTTCATCTGGAAGAAGGTTCAGGGCCCTTTTTTCTTCAGATTTCACACTGCGCTGTATTGTGCTTGGATAAAAATGAAGCGGAGAAATGAGGAGAAAGGGACGAGCGAGGCAGATGAGATGGAGGGAGAGAGAGAAAAATCAATAGTGAGGACATAGCTGGGGGGTTTCCATATTACATTTTGCATAGACGTCGGCTGTAATTTGCCTTTGATCTCGGTCCCAAGATGACTCACTGAAGCCATCTTCCACAGCCAATTTTGGGGGCGGGGGGGTGAATGGAAGGAGTGGGTGGAGGGTTAAAGATGGAGGGGGTGGGGGGTCCACCACAGAGCCTGGCTGCCAGGCCAGGACTTCGTCTCCAGTTCAGACTTTCTGCTGAGACGTCTTTTCTTCTGCTGCTCTGCTCCACTGTCCAGGTTTTTCTTTTCCGCTTTCTAGTTTTCATCAGATTGACCTTTTCGTTTGTGTTCATCAGGCAAACAAACACAACAAATTACTGAAGTCTATGGGAAAATGCCCCTCTTCCTCCCTGATGGGTTTATGGTCTCAGTCTTTAAATGAAGCTCGGTTTTGAGGAAACAGAGCAGAAAGCGGTTTGTTTGACTGGTTTTAGCAGCATGAGGACTTCAGTGAATTAAACCTGTTTGTCCTCTGAGCCTTGAGCCTCTCAGGAGGTTTCCTCCAGCGCAGTCACAGAAAAAACACAAAGTTTCAGGATGGCGGCCGGACCTGAAGAGGAAAATGTATGTTCTGCGAGGTGGGATCATTAATAACAGGGTGACGGGTGAATGTCGTGGGGAACAATGGCATTGTGTGCAGAGGAGATGACGAATCCTCCTCTCTTTTCTCTGGGAGACAGCTCTATCTATTAATTACTTGTATGTCTTCATTCATTATTTCACATATTCATACGCCTGCAGGGATTTTTAATGGCCTGCACAGTTCACTTTTGAACCGGTCAAACAGCCAGAGGTTACCTTCATGACCAGGCTGGACTCCGGTTCATTTTTTAAAGCTCATGGTTTCCTCAGGATTTGTGCGTTGAGAGCTTCGACCTCTTTACTGATTTCAGCCACATCTCATTTATTCGTGTCCCGTCCAAACCTACACTGTATACATCTGAATTATTGAGCGCTGAGGACTCTGCTGGTTCCGGTACAATCTATCATATATAATGTATGTGCACAGACACGCCACCTTCTCCCTCACGTGAATGGCCAGCTCTTTGCGGCTTTTTCAGCACATGCGAACCTTTGCGATCACAATTAGAAGAGCTTTACTTGACATTTGAAGGAGACGCTCTCACCATGAACTGCTCTAAATGATGTTATTTGACACTCTCTGCTGTGTCCTGGGAATTTAAAAGCTGAGAAAGTGCATTTAGAGTTGAATTGGCAGCTCCCGACGCACCGAGTTTCCACCTATGCTGCATTTCTGTCATAATTTGGCCCCCACTGTCAGGCATACTGGAGCTTGTTTTTGTTCTCATGCTAGCACCCAGTTTCTTGGTGCGGGTTGCAGAATTTGATATTATTTGAGGCTTAGTCCTAATCGTCCAGACGGTAAATATTGCACACTTCTGCGGTGGCCTAATGGGCATGTAACTTTATAGGCAAACACGTGGAGTGGTATTCCTGCAGCGACTGGGAGCTTAGAAAGCGTGCCAGGCACTCCCTGAAGATGAAAGACTTGTCAGATGTCACCGTCTAAAGTCTGCTCAGACACTTATGAGAAGCAGGCCTTCAGCAGAGGCTAAGTGTCCAATCTCTCCTGACTAAGAGCAGTAATAGAGCACAATTGTTGGCTAATGGAGGAATGTTTTAAAAGCTCGTGTTGTGGCGTCACTCCCCGTTGAAACGTACACCTTTACCATCCCTCACCAGGAGCGCTGGATTATTTCCATTATTACACTTCATAAATCCCCTCTGCTCGTGTGATTGATGATTTTCCACTCCACGCTTAACGTGGCGTGGTGGATCTTTTTAGGAAAGCTGCTTTCTTTTTTTCTCAAGTTTCAACTCTTGGTGATTTTTCTCAGCTCGGCCGTTTGGCTGTCCGTCTCCTCTGCTGGGCTAAATTAGCATGCAGCCTCGGTAATCTACCCTCTCTTCTCTCTCCTGCCCCGGTCCGCAATCCCTAATGATGAAACGAATTACACCGTCTATTGTCAGCCTGCTTTAATCATAGCAGCTTCTGCTAAAATGACAGAGCATTGTTCTGGGCCCCAGACAAAAGAAGACATATCTAAGGTACAATGGACCTCAGATCTCTCTCAGTGAATTACATTAATTCTAAATAACGTCACGTTAAGCTGTCTGTCCAACAGAGGTGGTAAAGGAGGTTCGACTGGGATGGCATTTGCACCTTCATCATTGCTCCTAATGAGACAGTGGAATACTGATAGATGTTCACTGACATGTGGAAAGGGTTTTTTCCCACCTGGGACGGGGTTCATTACTTCTGCCTGTCTGTTTTCAGGGTTGATTATTGCATCAATTCTACTAATGTATATCTGTTTCACACGATTTCAGTCAAATCTAATTAAAAGTTGAATGAACGTGGACTTCTGGGGTTCCGGTTTCTGTCCAGGTCTTTGGAATATTCAAAAAAATTGACTCAAATGATGTCACTTGAGGCAGCAGTGGGTGGAGCTAGAAACTGGAGAGCTCTGCAGTTTGTTGATACCAAAGATTCACAGCAGATTAAATCTCAGCCTGAACTGTCTGCAGCTGAGGAGAATTGTGGGTAATGTAGGCAGAGTTTGTGAGAAGACCTGCATTGTCTGCAAAGTGCGATGTCAGTGGTGAGTTCATTAACTGTAGAAGAGCCACAGCAGACAGTTCTGGTCCTGGTCTGCTGCATTCTGGAGCTGGTTCTGACTCTGGTTCTGGCTCTCTTGCTCCTGCTCCCTCCAGAAAAATCAGAATCTCATGGCAGGAGTTGTTGTGTTCCTTTTTTTTTTTTTTTTCAACCATCATGTGTCCGTTTACTTTTGGCCACAAAGTGGGAATCGCATTTTCATTCCATACTTTCAGTTTTCCAAAAAGAATCAAACGACACACACACATGGGCAGGCTGCAGCTTCGGCTGTGGGCTGGGTGTGCGTAAAGGGGGGAGGGGGGGTTGACCGAGTCCTTAATTCAATAATTTCTTCTGGGGACAAGCCCACCCCTGTCGCTGCTCATTGATGAAGGCGCTTTAAGGAGAGCAATATTTAGCATATTGGCTAAATGGTCCTAACAAGCCCCGGCCTGCTCCGCCAGACAAATGAATAAATAATAAAAGAAGCAAAAAGTGTGATGTTGCCAGGGAAATAATTTGCCTCTCTTGAACTGATGATGGCATCCACTTTATGCAAATTGGTGTCTGGGGACAACAAAATCCCTCTTAATACATATGCAGACTTCATAAAAGAGAAAGAGAGGGAGAGCGGGAAAAAGCAAGATGACATGAGGGAAGAGAAATAAAAAGGAGACGAGGCTGAATGCTGAACAGTCATTTCAAAACTGGACATTTGTGTTTTATGTCCTTCAGACAGTCTGATGTGTGTGATATAAAACGCTGGTGTTGATTTTACAGCCTGATAGAACAACACAAATAACATTCACAACCAGAACGAACAAAATGTCACAAATATGTTGATGCTGAGAGCAGAAATGGCTTCCTGACTGAAGGATCTGATTATCACACAAACTTTGTTTAAAGACACTAAAACATCCTGTTTATTCATGCTGAACTCTTCTCATTAATCTGCTGTTGGATTTCTGACCCAAAAGCTGGAGGTTGATTCCACTCTGGATTATTGATTGGTTATTAGCATGTGGTGGCCTCAGATATCTGATCCAGAGACTGTTCAGATTATTCAGATTATCATCAATCTTCGCTTCACTTCAGTCTCCTGACCTCAAACAAACAGATTGAATCAGTTTCTGCCGGATCCGGGTCCGGCCCCAGGTCCAGGTCTTGGTCCGGCCCCAGCCCCGGGTCCAGGTCCAGGTCCAGCCCCAGCCCCAACCCCAACCCCAGGTCCGGGTCCAGGTCCAGTCTAGGTCCAGGTCTTGGTCCAGCCCCAGGTCCAGGTCCAGGTCCAGGTCCGGGTCCAGGTCCAGTCTAGGTCCAGGTCTTGGTCCAGCCCCAGGTACAGGTGTAGGTCCAGCCCCAGGTCCAGGTCCAGGTCCAGGTCCGGGTCTGGAGTGTCTGGTTGGAACTGTCTCGGCTGGACGTCTCCAGTGAATCACAGGCAGCTGGTAAGGAGCTTTTTGCACAGGAGACCTGTGAGGACAGTCTAACACAAACATATTCACATTCTCCTGCTCCTTCTCATCGCCTCCTGCCCCCCCCCAGCTTCCCACCACACCCTGCTCTCTATCTCTGAGGAAGTTTTGAATCCTGTCATTCCGACTCGGAGTTCGGTGCTTCTTTCATGTGTGCCTCGACAGCGGGCCTCTCCTCCTTTTGTATTGTTTTATTATTAATGCATGGGGAGGGCTTGGTGGTTGTTGGGTTGGGGGGGTTGGTGTCTTAAGCATAACCAGCAGTAGTATTAGGACAGATGGGGAGGGGGCGGGCGGGGGGGGGGCTAATTCATATTCTGTTTCAGCAACATCTTAGTGAACCGAAGAGTTCAAACATTTTCCAAGCAAATGCAGAGTCGGGGGGGGAATGAAAGACAAGAAGAGAGGGAGGACAAGACACCAGGGGTAGGTGTGTGTGTGTGTGTGTGTGTGTGTGTGTGTGTGTGGTTTTGCATGCACTTGTCCATATGCCTGAGTGTGTTTGTGTATACAGCGTATACAGTATGTGTTAGTATTCAGGAACAGATGGAGGAACGAAGAGTGAGGCAGCGAGGATGAAACAGAGAGCAGGGAAACAATGCACAGAAGACAGGATGTGGAGTTAATAAAAAAGGAAAACTTTCCGTATGGAAAGTGATTAAAAATGGATTTTTCTTTGTTGTGAATGAAGCAGACTGATGGCTCTTCCTGTCTGTCTGTCTGTCTGAGCAGGAAAACTGTTTCCTTTGTGAAAAGTTTGGCCAACGAAGGAAGAAGTCCCAGTGGATTTTTCTTGGAACTGGGACAGGAGGAGGAAAAGAGATGCGTCTAAAACACACGACTCAGTCTGTTTTATGGAGCTCTGCATCCTGACGCCGCTCCATCAGGCCGTCAGCCAGCTGACCGGCGTGGTCCTCCGCCGGTATATTTTACATCTGCATACAGTTTTCACTTGAAGCCATCAGGATGTGTTCAGTGATGTTTCAAGATGGACCTTAATGTCTGTGGACCAGATCTGAGACTGTCAGGTCAAGAAGCCATCACACAGCTCCAACAGGACGAGCCCTCTGGTTGTGTTTTTGAACAGAGGAGGTCGGGAGGCTGAAGACGATGGTGTGGCTGATGATAAAGGCCGCCGCAGGACGCCGTCAGGTCCGGCTGCCGTCCTCGGACTGACGCTGTGTGGAGCCCTCTGGCCTCATTAGCGTCCAGTGTCAGCTCTCTGTTTCTCTGATGTTGTTGTCCAAGTTGAAGCAGCGACATGTTAATGTCTTCTGTCAGTTTGGGGGCTGCTGCTACACTCCGCTGTATCACGGTGATGGCTGAAGTTATAAAGCCCCTTTTAAACACCTGCTAACACTAACTGGCAGAGCTGCTCGGGTATTAACGTTAGAGAAGTAAACGCTGAACTCTCAGCACACGCCGCCGATCCTCGCCACCCCGCTGCGTCAGCTGCTCACCGGCCGGTTTGCTGCTGCTCATAACTGGATGTGAAGCTGATGTGAAGCCGGCTGTGGCCTGGAGCTGCTCCTGTCGAAGGCCGCCATATCAATACTCACCCCAGCCGGGCCCCGTCACTGTGCTCCACCCCCTCAACACCCAAACCATCCAGGCCAATCGTAATCAGTGGATGTATGTCGAAGTGTGTGTGTGTGTGTGTTTCCTCACTTTCCCTCCACATCTTCAGCACATGCCCTTGAGCATGTGCAAAATGGCTCAGTATCAAAGAGTGATGATTGAACTGAAAACTCCAGTTGGAGAAAAATAAGCCCTCAGTGTGTGTGAGTCTCTATACAAGTGCATATTTGTGTGTCTTTTAAAATGGCAGATGTGTGTTTCATGAACCAATTTCTCTCAGTTGTGTGTGTGTGACAGTTGACTGTAAAAACAAAGCGAGGCACAGAGGCAAGGAGACATTTGCTAAGACGTATTGAATTTCAATAAAAACTGAATGTGGAGTATTAAGCTCAGGCGATTTTTCAATCTCTCATTGCTCTGTCTTGAATTAGTTGTGGTACACTCCATTTTCACTGAGCCCGGCTAATCAGATCCCCCCGCCCCCGTCCCCTGGGCCTTCTCTCATTTGGTATGTCCCATGAGTCATGTGCCAATCAAATTGCTCATCAATGTCTGTCTCTTTCTCTTTTTCTTGGTCTCTCACTCCGTTCCTTCTTTTCATTAAACTGTGCCATAAAAAAAATTACTGTAGCGGTGCAGTTGGCTTTTTCTGAATTCATTTCAGGGTGAGAAGCAGGTGATGATGTTGCTGTTGAAGTCACATGATCGTCTGCAGATCGATCCGATTCTGCGGCTCATTTATCGACACAATCAACAAATGCATGAATGGAAAGAAGTAAATCACCTGCCTGAACATGCAACTCAAATACAGACAGAATTATTCATCTGGACATCAAACAGTCAGAAAGGCGTTATTTTTTTTTGGAGCTATTGTCTCAAAGTCTTAGAAAGCAGGTACATTTTATTTTTCAGCAGCACTCCGCACTTACTGCTCAGACACTTTGTCAACAAAAACAACAAAAAACGCCTAACATTTTTTTTTTTATTCTTTATTGTAAATAATTCAAATATGCTCAATGAAGAGCTGTAAAAGTTTTTTTCATTTTTCAGTTTTAATTGTAAAAGGAGAAAAGGCAATAACAGGGCAAGAAAAGCTTTCTCTTTTTTCCCATGAAGTATTTCTATCATCACACAACTTCTACGAAAACTAGTAGAAAGTGTCACATCAGCACTTTTGACAGAAGTCGGCGTCGATCACGTGACACGGACAGTGAAATGTTGTGGACTAAAGCTCAGACAGCAGCAGCAGCGTGTTTCTGCTCATTCTTTAGTTGTTTATATTTTGGGTCATCTCGTACTGTTTGGGATGGTGACATCGTGGTTGGGGCGGCGGGGGGGCGATGTGCTGCCCTGCTCTGTTATTGTGGTCAGTTCCACATTTGGAAAAACATTTGATTTTCTTTCAGACCTCCAAGTTACTCCGAGACATCCTGATATTCTAGGAAAGTGTGCTAATATATTTTGAGGGGTTGTGATTAAAGTCTCACCTCTCACACGATTCCAATAGTTTCAGATTAATTTCTGGTCTCTTATAATTCCCTGGATAATGAAAAAAAGTTCTTTCTCCACAATTATACTGTTGGAGGGAACAATGTCCCATTTGAGATTTTAAGCCATTTACACAGATGATTCCAGTAATGCCATGCAAATAGAATTTAATTCAAAGTTAATTCACCCGCATTACTTTTTAATAAAGAAATGATAAATTATAATCTCCGCTGCAATTTAATCTATTTATGCTGCTTCCGTTGCTGGAAAGTGTCCACTGCATGTCTTTCCATTAATTGGGAGGAGAGACGAGGGAAAGAAGAGCGAGAGAAAGAATGAAAGAAGTGAGAAAATAAAGGAGGTAGCAGCTAAATTTGTTATCTCAGCGCCGAACTGTGTTTGAGAAAGAAATAAAGGGTGTAATGAATTGATTTCATATTTAGTCTCAGGCGTGTTGATACGCATAGATCTCTAGTGGTCTTTCAGCGCCTGTAGCCTGCAGTATTTTCTTTCCTTTCATTAAGGTTGAGATTCTGCCCTTTGATAGTGTTATCGATTCTGCCTCCGAACGCTGTGGCACCCCTGTGAAGTTGCTCTTCAGGTAGAATAAAAGAAGAAAAAAAAGAGAGGGAGAGAAAGAAGACAAAGCCATTATCTTTGGTGTTATCCTGTACTAGTGTAGCAGCAATTCACAAAACCGCTTTACATACCAGTGAACTGTTTTCCTCGCTCTTTGTTCTTCCTCGCTTTTATTGAATTCAGAGGATAATTACAGATTCTGCTGCTGCTGCTCGAGCCACTGTAATTTCCAGCACGCTGAAAATTTATTGCTTAAATCATTATGATTCTCTCCCCTTTCTTTGTGCTTAAATTCCCACCTTCCATGTGTTCCCACACCGGAGAGCAGAGGAGCAGAAGTTGTACTTCAGCTTAAGTCCAAATGTGACGCTGGATCCCTCCGATCTGATTTTTTGGTAATTCATCACCTTCACCAAACCGTATCCTCTCTGTCCTCAGCTGAGGCTTCGCTCCGTCAGATGTGAAGGTGGAAGGACACCCCAGCCACCCCACCTGCTGAGTCTGTGGATCAGCCCTGCAGTCCCTCATCCAACTGTGAGTCTCCATTCAGACACAAACACATAAAGGATGACCTTTAACCTTTACTGTAAAAAAAAGTTTATGTTTGAAAAATCATAAAAGAGCAACCTGGATCAGGACTCAGAGTAAATGTGAGGCGTTCGGGGCCTCTTCATGAATACAAACCTCCTCATTATTGCAACTTGTGCTCAAAATTGAAGTGAAAATGTATCATTCATCAAATATCTAAATATCTTATTGGTACAATAATACAGATCAACAGGAAGGAGCAGACAAACTGCAGCAGAAACATGAAGGTGGGTGCAGCGTTAAACTCCTAAACCAGGAGGAGCAACACTGTCTGCAGATCAATATCAACTCTAACCAACAATGAAAACTTTACATCATTTTAAAATCAATGTTTCGAGTCTGAAATGGTTGTTTTCTTCCAAAAACACCCAGCAGGTTAGCCAAACAAAGCAAACGAAAACTTTTGTCCTTTTCTGTTATTTTGAAGTCTTTTGGGCGACATCTCTTCGGTCTCTTCACTTCTAATTTTCCTCCGAAGATGAAAATGGATGAAGAAGTAAATAATCCACTTCCATCATGCTAACACCCGCTGTCGCCGCAGCTGCTTGTTTCTCCCATTCATTTCACTGAATGTTGCAGCAGTAATGATGAAAACTCAGCTCCAAATATCTGATTGTCTTTATTCTGTCAACACAATAAACTCAGAAACATTCAGGACTGATCCAGAAACTCCCTGATTGGCTGTGACATCACCCACCGGAGCCAATAGGAGCGTCCGATGTAGAGACGTGACTCTAGACGTCACTATCAAAGATGGAGGATGAGAATGAGTCCGACTCAGTGGGGCAGAAAGTGGGTATGCACTCTTGATGCATGGGGCACCACAGTGACTGGTAGCTGCGCCCCTGCAGAGGGGCCAAACAACAGAAACACAAACCTCCTCCTGAAGAAACAGTTCCTGATAAAATGGCCGCTGTTTGTCACGAATGAACTGTTTCCACCGAACGGTTGAATTCGGGATGAATAACAAATATGAAACATGTAAAGTTGTTTAGGAAGGTCAGCTGGGAGGCCAGGTGTGTTTGGATCGAAGAAACATTGGATTTTATTACCTGTGCTCCCTCAAAACGTACATGCTGCAGACTCCTAAACAGATTTGTTTTGGTTGGATTATCTTAAGCTCCACACCAACTCTCTGCCCCCCCGAGGCCCCCCAGCTGGATAATATGAAGAAAACATATTTTAATGTTGGAGTTTTCTGATGAGATCAAATCTGTCATTTTGGAAACAATCAAGCTCTCTCCTTTTTCTTTTCACGGCTTGAAACTCAAAACTTTACACTTTACAATAAACAAAGAAAAACAACAGAGAAAAAGAAAACACAATAGTGTTGCATCAAACCAGCAACAGTGAGAGAAAGTGAACATGCAGCCTGTAACTGAAGTGAGAGGAAGAGATCTTCTAATCGTTGGAATACAGGAAACTATCAGACGAGCTGAAGGCTGAGGGCGGCTGCCTCAGCTGAACGAGGCCAACACAAAGCCACTGAAACAAGTTTACTGCAAAGGCATCGACTGCGGGCCCCCGAGGGCCGACAGAGGAGCCCTTTATTCCCTGAGCCCGACACTTGTTTCTCCAACTCACCTGCTGAACGGATTGTTGTTTATTTTCTGCTGCGAGACAAAAACAGACAAGAACAGTTCTCTGAGACTGATGAAAAAATCAATCAGTTCTAACGGTGAGGAGCCTTCATTCTGTGTACTGACCATCAGGGGGCGACTCCCAAAGTCAAACTGTGCTGAAGTCTATGGGAAAATGTCCCTCCTCCTCCCTGACGAGTTTCTGGTCTCAGTCTGAAATACAACAGGATGTCCATTTTTAAATGATGCTCCATTTAGAAGGAGGGGAGGGGTTAGTTGGTTAGGGGGCGGGGCCCCGCTGTAGTACTAAAGGAGTTGGTCAGTATTTATCAGTCTGTAAATCTGCTCACAAAAATTTTAAATGATTTCTTTGTGTAATATTGAACGATAAAAACAGAAGCTAATGGCCACATTGTGCCGTCTGTTTCCAGAGTAAAAAACTTTACCGTCCACGATGATCACAGCTCAGAGGACCATGAAGGAATTCAGACGTTTGGCTGATTATTCACAAAGAAAAGAAAAGAAAAGAAAAGAAATTACACGTGGCAGCCAAACCAAGGACATAAGATCAAACGTGGTAATGTAGCAAAGCTCATTTTCCTCAAAGATCCTAATTGATTGGTTGATTATGCTTTCTCTGTTCCTCCATCTCGGTGGGTCTTCTTTAATAGCTCCATAATGACGCTACTGAACTGGACGTGTAAGACTCAGCCAATTAGAATAGTAATAGGCTCTAATTAACTAAAAAAAAAAGGATTTTCAATAAAAAAGGAGGAGATAGCGAATTTGATTACTCATATTCATTAACTTTTTTTCTCCCCCTCCTGCCATCCCTGGAACTTTGCTCCCTTCACTTTTATGAATATTTTATCTTGTGTGAAACATCACAATACACGTTGTCCCTGGCAAAAGCCAAAGACATAACAGCAGAGAAGCCTTTCTTCTTGCTCTCATTCAAAGAGCCTTCCTTTGTTTCTGCATAATGAACAAGTCGCTGATGGCAGCGGAATAAATTTTAATTAGAGTTTTTTGGAGGAGACTTGTGAAGATGATCGGTTGTTTTAACTCAGAACTTGACAGTGTGAAGGCTTTTTAGGAAAAAACCAAAGTTGGTGGCTGAAATGTGTGTGTGTGTGTGTCTGTCTGTGTGTGACATAGTGGTGTTGTGCCAGCAGGTATCTGTAACGGTGCATCAATGATTTGCAGCAATTTTAACCCCCCCTCTTCTCTACCTCGTCGTTCCCGCTCTGTCTTTCTTGCCTCAGGTCAAGTTAGCACCACTTAAGGACTACAGCACTGTGCCCAATCACCATATGTTATCTTTGTCTGTGTGGACATGTGTGTGTGTCTGTGTGCGTCTGTGTGTTTGTGTGTATATACCTGCTCTCGCTTGTTCCCTTACCTGATGCCTCCCGTCGCTCGCAGCCAAAGCATGTCAGCTTCTGAGAGACAAAAACAAAAACAGAAGCGAGCAGAGAGGCGACACCAGGTACACCAGCATTGGGCATATGTGTGCGTCTGTGTGTGTGTACAGGATGTGTGTGCGTGTGTGCGTCCTGCAGGCTGGTTTGCTATGAGACAGGGCCAGATGGTCACCCCAGGCGAAGCAGGTTGGGCCTGTTTACCTGCTTCACTCTGGGTCATGTCAGCTTCGTTTTCAGCTTAGCCGCAACACGACTCAAGCCTGGCTGCCAAAAACACGGCATTTAACTCCTCCTCCTCCTCCTCTCCCCACCCCCCCTCCCGTCTCTTCCTCTTCCTCTTCCTCCTTTTCATCCTTCCTTCTAAAGATGTGATTTCAGTCCTTTTTCAGTTTGGCTGCTGTGAGATGTAACATCAAACTTTTTTCTGTGATTGAAATCTGTCAAAGGCAGAATATAGAGTATCGAATTTTGAATATTGTCATTATTAGTTAAAGTTCAGATGCGTGGCGCCTTAGCAAACTGCAAAATTCATCCCATTACAGGCTTTCAAAGTAAAACAGAAAAATGTAGCATATCTTGAGCTAAACTGATTGTTGTCATGTATGTCCTGATCCACACAGTGACGGTGAGTGAGACTGATGGTTTCTATTCAGTTTCATTCAAACTTCCCTTTTTCAGTCCCAACGAAACCAGCAGCAAATAAAACATCATTTCAAATTAATGGCTGGATTATTCCCACAGGCTTTTAATGTGAAATGTTGCAGTGAACTGTTTTATAGGCAGCAGTACACACACACACACTGACTTGTATATTGATGAAAATAATTCTACTAAAATGACATTGATTAGTGGTAAGGCCATGATACATTTAAAAACACAACCACACAATTGTATTTAGAAGGAACAATTTCCTGATGAACACACTGTACTGTGTCTGAGCTCAGCAGTGTAACCCCCCCCGGATGGTTCTGTGGTTCAGCTCCTTGTCCAGCTGCAGCAGTAACAGGTGCCTACATGTTGCCTGCTGGCAGCGTGCCGCTGAGTGGCGGCAGCCATCTTGGCAGCAGCGTGTTCAGCTCATGGCCGTCTGTAATCTGCCTAATCTGAAGCTCCGAGCAGCTGCCAATCACACCACAGTCTGATGGTGACCCCCCCACGGGAAACTCCGAATTACACAGGGTGTGTGTTTACCACAGTGTTTAGAATCTCCCCATAAACGTCACACTCATCAGTCTCACCCCCCCTTTTTTCCTTACATCCCTCCCACACCGCTGCACCGCCTGCCGACTGTCACCTCTTGCACCCAACATCTCCTGCCCCCCCCCCTTTCTCCTGCCTCCCACACACACACCCTCCACCCTTTTTCCATTTCAGATGCAAAGCTGGGGCCGAGGCGAGCCGTGCATATAGTCACAGCGGCAATCTCATCTATGTCCAATCTGTCATGCCACTGCCTTTCATTATTCTCCTGCGCGGGGGGGGGGCGGGGGGGAGATAACGCTGAGGCATATTTTATGGACAGTAGAGAGAGAGAGAGAGGGAGAGGAAAAAGAAGCGAGTGAAAGATGCCAATATGGGGGGGTAATAGTTGTGAGACATGAGGGGTCCTGCTCTGTCCAGAGGACGTGTCACTCTTCTTCTGTGGTATCTAGGTCAAGGCAACAGGGGGGGGGGGGGGGGGGGGGGGGGGGGCAAAGGAGGCAAATGAAGTGATGAAATTCTTGAAATGGAGGTTTGAGGGCTGAAGGGAAAGGAAGGCGAGGTGCTGCTGGTCAGGGCCGAATCATCGACATTAAAAATGGACAGCCTCAGGGCCTGGTGGGGGGGGTTAAATGGGGGGCAGCCATTCTTCACGGCCACTCGGTGGCCCCATAAAATCGGGGCTTGTATGCATGCATGCTGCTGCTGTTGTTGAATATGGAGGAGTGAGGGAATGTGAAGGAGAGGAGAGATGGATGGAGGGACGGATGAACGAGCCGGGTCAGGTATTCTCCTCTGCCCCCCCCCCCCGCTGCTGGCTGACGGACTGGCTGGTTGTCTCCCTCCTCAGAGTGCCGGACTGATCGGGTCCTGGCCTGCAGAGAACGGGCTGGCCGGTTTTACATATATACATATATCAGAGCCGTTGTCGTGCTGTGTCGTATGTGCATTGTGTGTGTTGAAATATGCAAATAAGACCCTGCAATGTCTTTGAATTTGTGCTGGTGTCCATGCGTGTGTGTGTGTGTGTGTGTGTGTGCGTGCTGCTGTAATAGTGCAACATCCAGATGTCAGCATCGCCTCACTTGGTGTCTGTCATTGAGACGGGGGGGGGGGGGGGGGGGGTTAAGGTGACCTGTTTTAAATATAGACAGTGTCATGACAACATGCCCGACTCGGCTTATGAAAGACATTTGCATAACGTTTCTCCCTTTTCTTTCTTTCTTTCTTTCTTTCTCTCTCTCTCCCATTTTGCCCTCCTTCCTCCTCAGAGACAGGCAGAGCAGACACGTCATGTTTTGCCTTTGTCTCTGCCGTTCAAATGCAGAAAAATGTCATGTCAAAGCTTTCTCCGACACAGAAAAACACAACTGTACACCTGCAGTGCACAATGAGGAACGGGACAAAATACAAGCGCGGTGAATGAAGGTGATGAAGTGTGTAAAGAAAAATCAGGCTTCCCGGGATGTTCCATCCAACGGTACAGTGTGTCCCTGCTAACGGACGCCAACATGCGACTATAAAATAACTAACAAGATGACTGAAACTCAAATGACACCAAGATTCACACATCTTTGCACCTCTCTCTGCATATTTTACTCCTCTCCCAGTCACTGGAGGTGCTGTTGCTCTGCGAGCTGAGATCTCTGTAGAGATGACACCGACGGGGCATTTTAAAATAGACCTCATAAATCTTGGACTTTGATTTCTGCTTAACTTTTTGTTCCATAGCTCGTCCTTCTTGAGCATTTGTGTGCACAAGTCTGTCAGCGTGCCCTTCAATTTGAATGCACACTTCACTCAGGCAAACTAATTAATTATTCCCCTCTTCACCCTCCTTTATTCATCCATTTGTTTTTTTACCTCTGTGAAGAATACACGCCACATTCCTTCAATACCTTTCCTTCTCTCAGACTCAGCGTCTATTCATTAGGAATTCAAATTAATCAGTATTTACTGTAGCGCTCGCCAGCTCTGCTCTCAAGTGCAATTTCTATCAACAAGGTTGAGTGGGCTTTTGTTTCTCATAGCCAATTGGAATAAAGCTTGCTCTGTCTTTGTCCCTCTCCCTTTTTTTTTTTTTTTTTTAGATGTTCAATTGAACGCATCAACTGGTTTGGCACATGAGATGGAATTGACATTCTCCCACAATGCAATGCTACAAGGACTTTTCATTTGACATTCGATGAACTCTGAAATTAAGGCGCCTCAACAGTTGGGAGAATGAATCCAAGCTAATTGTGTGTTGTTGTTTTTTTGTGGTCACAGCAAACACACACAGGCCTCAAAGTGTTTGTTTGTTCAGGGATGTTTCTGGTTTATTGTATTCACAGCCCTTTTTATTGACTATGAAAACACGGTGTGTCTATAGAAACATCACTGGGATGATTCTTCGGGGGAAACATCCGATTTTAATCTAATCTGAGAGATTTCATGGAGACATTTTAACCACGTCCCCAACAACAACAACAAAAAGCTTCTGCTGTTCTGTCGCTCGTGTCATTGCAGTTGCATGATGGGAATGTTTCTGAAGATGGTTGAGACAAACTGTGTGAGCATGTCTGACTAATTTTGAAGGCAAACAGCTGCTCTGTGTTCAAAGGCCTGATGGAAATCCTAATACACACTTTTATCTCATCACTGCTGTAGCTCCTTTTTCTTTAGCAGCCTTAACAAATCGTCCCTTCATTGATTACAATCTGTCCACAATGCTGCTGCCAGGCTTTTAACACAACAGCAAATGTTCATATATCAGCCCAACTCCATTTTAGAACTTTAGCGCTCTACGCCTCCAACACGGATCCTCGACCCCGAGAGTTTAATCCGGTCAGACGTCAGCAGACCCGGCTGAGCTCATCACAGCTGAAGACTTGAGAGCACGTCAGCGGATTCGAACGATTTCAAATGTTCAAACAGGCCAAGAAACTGTTTGGTCAGACGAGAGCATTTGATTGAAGCAGAACAAGAGAATCCTTGTTTAAACTGGAAAAGATGGAGGACAGACAGCTGGGTTTTCATTCTGCAGACCACCTCTGGGGTTTCCTGTTTTCCTCTTGTACGATTTGCTGACTTCTGGTGTTTCTTTTCCTGTGTGACTTCTTTTTAAGAAAGTGTTCCGACATCTCAGCAATTAACTGAAATGATTTGCCAATGCAGTCGTAATTACCTGGAGCCATCTTTTAAAACACGCAGCCAACAAAGAGTCACCAGTGAGGAGCAGCAGAGTCCGTGTTCCTGTTTGTCTGTATATGAAAGTCGGCCTATAGGAGTGTGTGTGTCTGCTGCTCCGGTTCAGAAGGATCAGTGTTAAATGCTGCTCTGATTCCACAGTAATTTAATAACTTCTTAATGTTTTTACTTTCAAACATTTATGCTAATAAATTAAATCATGGCTCTAAACGTCCATGAATTATTTTCTCTAAGCCTTTTTTTTTTTTTTTTTTTTGCATGAACTGTATTTTTCTACGTTGCATTGATCTGCGACTTTTGTCCAAATGGCCTTTTTATATCTGATCCAAGGTTGTGATTAAAGAGAAAGTTACAGATTTCTATTGAAGTTATTGACCCCTGGTTGGAACTAGTCTTTTGGCCTTTGCAAGCTTTCCCTTTACACAACTTCTCAGCTAACAAGGCCAGGCTGAAAAACCCACAGATCTAATTGAATATTGATATGTGTGTGTATAGAGGGCCAGAGTGAGGCTCACCCATGTTAAGCCATTTAGTGCATCATCTTGATTGAAATTCCATTAGCTTGTTAGTGGAGGATAGTAGATAGTCGGTGAATACTTAGCCTTGTTAGCCGAGGCACAGGCTAAATGAGTGTGCACAGGGTCATTGTCCACTTAAAACTCTCTCTGCAAACTGGCGGCCATGTTGAATAATTCATGGAGCATAACCTGCGCTGACTGGGCTTTAAATGAGTGTAGCTTTTCTTTCTGTCTGTTTGGATAATATCTCCACTCTGGAGTTAATTAGGTTTTCACTTTTCCTTTTTTTTTCCCGTTCCAGCCAGCTGTGTGCTCAGCGGTCAGGGACTTGTCCCTGCGGACACGCTGAAAGCCAAATAAAAAGACAATGAAGCAAAGATGTAAAGTTGTAAATTGAGTTTTTGCTCCATCTCCAGAATATTATGATTGGGAGTAAAATGATCTACGAGGCGAGCCGATTGCACAAACAGAGACGGTGTTTAGTTTAGGAGAGTCAGATACGGGAACGGACACAATGGATTCTAATTAATTACATTTTTGTTTTCATAAAACGAATAAATGAAGAAAAAAGCTAACAGCTAAAACCTGTTTGTGTCTGTCTGTGAAAAAATCTTTTGGTTTGATGATAATGGTGATGATGAATAAAAAAATGAGACCAGAAAACGTTGACTGAGCAGATAAATCAGAGAGGAGGAGGGACATTTTCCCATACACTTCAACACAATCTGTGTAACCAGTGGATGGCCATCAGGAGTAGATCATTAACAGCCATCGCAGTGAGAACAATTTCATCACTGAAAGATGAAATGGAGTCTGACTTTAATAACAACTTTAAGATGATTCTTCAATAAGAAATCAAAAAATACGTTTGTTCAAATGAAGGTCAGCTGATCGACACAACTTAGCTCCTCCCCCCACAGCATCTCCAGCCAATCACAATCCAGAGTCAAAAAACGGACGCTTGTCTAACCGCGACTACTCCTGCAGCTCTGACTGTCCGAGACATCTCCTCACCCCTCCCCTCCCCTGCCTCCCCCTCCCTCTCCTCACCCCTCCACTCTGATGGCTGTCATCAATCTTGCTAAAATGACAGGTGACAGATGTTAGCCTTTGCAAAGATCAAATCTGCTGCTTCAGGGCGGCCTACTCACACACACACACACACACACATATGTACACACATGCATATGCAGTCACAAACACGCACACACATGCACTCTGTGGCGGTAACCAGTGACAGGTCACATGGCCCACACAAACACACACATTGTCTCTTCTCCCAATTGCTAAATCTATTCTGACACCAGAAAGACGAGGGGGGGGGACGATCACATACTGTAAAGACACAACATGAACACAACACACACACTGATGCATGCACACAATTTCATAGGAGAGCATTCATTCATTTATTCTTTTGTCGCAGTCAGACGTACCTGTATGTGTGTGTCTGTGTGTGTGTGTCATTGTGTTGTGAGTCAGGGGAGTCGGGGGGAGTTTTCCTCATATGCCCTCACATTCCTGCAGCCTACGGTCCTGCCATTGTCCTAGCATCGTCCTAATGCCGTCCTAGCGTCGTCCAAAGATCGTCCTAACGCTGTCTCACTATCGTCCTAACGCCGTTCTAACGTCGTCCTAATGTCGTCCTAACGCCGTTCTAACGTCGTCCTAACGCCGTTCTAACGTCGTCCTAATGTCGTCCTAACGCCGTCCTAACGTCATCCTAACGTCGTCCTAACGCCGTTCTAACGTCGTCCTAACGCCGTTCTAACATCGTCCTAACGCCGTTCTAACGTCGTCCTAATGTCGTCCTAACACCGTCCTAGCGTCGTCCTAACGCCGTCTCAGCGTCGTCTTAACGCTGTCCTAGCATCGTCCTACCATCGTCCTAGTGGCGTCCTAACGTCGTCCTAACGCCGTCCTAATGCCATCCTAGCGTCGTCCTAATGTCGTCCTAACACCGTCCTAGCGTCGTCCTAACGCCGTCTCAGCGTCGTCTTAACGCTGTCCTAGCATCGTCCTACCATCGTCCTAGTGGCGTCCTAACGTCGTCCTAACGCCGTCCTAATGCCATCCTAGCGTCGTCCAAAGATCGTCCTAATGCTGTCTCACTATCGTCCTAGCGTCGTCCTAATGTCGTCCTAGCGTCGTCCAAAGATCGTCCTAACGCCGTTCTAACGTCGTCCTAATGTCGTCCTAACGCCGTTCTAACGTCGTCCTAATGTCGTCCTAACGCCGTCCTAATGTCGTCCTAACGTCGTCCTAATGTCGTCCTAACGGCGTTCTAACGTCGTCCTAATGTCGTCCTAACGCCGTCCTAATGTCGTCCTAATGTCGTACTAATGTCGTCCTAATGTCGTCCTAACGCCGTCCTAACGTCGTCCTAACGCCGTTCTAACGTCGTCCTAACGTCGTCCTAATGTCGTCCTAATGCCGTCCTAACGTCGTCCTAAGGTCGTCCTAATGTCGTCCTAATGTCGTCCTAACGCCGTCCTAACGTCGTCCTAACGTCGTCCTAATGTCGTCCTAACGCGTTCTAACGTCGTCCTAACGTCGTCCTAACGTCGTCCTAACGTCGTCCTAACGTCGTCCTAATGTCGTCCTAATGCCGTCCTAACGTCGTCCTAACGTCGTCCTAATGTCGTCCTAACGCCGTCCTAACGCCGTCCTAACGCCGTCCTAACGTCCTGACCCTAATTTACAAAGAAGCCTTCGTGTGCTCTCTCCTCTGATCACCGTTTTGGCCGTCCTGCAGCTTTAACCTGATAACTCATAGAAACTTGTTTGTTTTTATGAACAGAGAAACACACATTTATTCCAGACGGACAAACAAACGTTGTTTCTCCAACAATAATAACAGCGATGTAAACAAGTCCCAGGCGGCGCTGCTTTACATCTTCATAAGTACAATCACGTTACGTTTGCATAACGTGAGCATTTTTAATAACACAACTTTATTGCAGAGAACTGTGCATGTCTGCTTAAATATTTGTGTCCATACTGTGTGGTGCACACACACATTCACACATTCACACACATAGATCTATAGACTTGGTGCTTACATCTCCCCACAGGAGCAAAGAGCTGCACCACAGGAATATAACTCTGCCTGATTGTTTAGCAGTGTGTGTGTGTGTGTGTGTGTGTGTGTGTGTCTGTAAATACACCAAGGGTGTGTGAGGATAGTAAAGCTGCCTTTATCAGTAGATGACAGAGAGAGGCAGTACTGTCATATTTATATATCCTAAACACCTCCACCCCATTTAGCATCTTTAAATCTGGATGTTACCAGATTTTTATTATTACTTTTGCAGAAAAAGTCCTGCAGCACATTCACACAGTAACACATAAGAACACAAACAGACACATCCTCAGCCAAAAACGCACACATTCTGAAAAAGGTCACCATTAAAAATAGAAGAAAGCTGTTTTGTTGAACCTCCTGACTGCGTGTGTTACTGTCACACCGAAACTCATTTTAACTGCCAGACTATTCAACAAACTGTAAAATCTCCCTCCAACGACACTCTTTACATTAAACTGGACTTTTTTATTTTTCAGCTCTGCAGCCACAGAGATCACTGATGAACTTTAGTCCTTTCAGTGACACGAGTCCTGGTAGGAATGAAAACTAATCCACAGATTTTACACATTGTTTAATGTAGACTTAAACCTGGACTCTGGTCTAAAGACAGCCTGCTCAATGCCGATCCGCTCACGTTATAAAACCTCGGTAGGTTAATCGCTGTAACTAAAAACAACAATCAGGTCTCACAAGTTAAGACAGCTGCCATTGAAGAGTGTAGTCAGGACCAGAGTCTCCAGACTCAGCGTACAGCTTTAACTGCTCGTTCAGTAGTCACCAGAATATATAAATATCTATGGATTTAACTGAAGAATCTGATAAAAAACACAAAGGCAGCTCTGTTTCTTCTCTCCACAGTGAAGGAAAGATGTTTCTAATTCCGAGCTGGCGACATTTCTGCTGATGACGCTGACGATGCTAACGATGCTAACGATGCTGACGATGCTAACAATGGTGACGATGCTAACGATGCTAACGATGCTAACGATGCTGACGATGCTGACGATGATAACGATGCTGATGATGCTCACGATGCTCACGATGCTGATGATGCTAACGATGCTAACGATGCTCACGATGCTAATGATGCTGACGATGCTCACGATGCTCACGATGCTAACGATGCTAACGATGCTCACGATGCTCACGATGCTGACGATGCTAACGATGCTGACGATGATGACGATGCTGACGATGCTCACGATGCTCACGATGCTGACGATGCTAACGATGCTAACTATGCTGACGATGCTTACGATGCTGACGATGCTGACGATGCTAACGATGCTAACGATGCTGACGATGCTAACGATGCTCACGATGCTGACGATGCTCACGATGCTGACGATGCTGACGATGCTAACGATGCTAACGATGCTGACGATGCTAACGATGCTCACGATGATAACGATGCTGACGATGCTCACGATGCTCACGATGCTAACGATGCTAACGATGCTAACGATGCTCACGTTGGAGTGGAGCTCACCTACATCCTAACATCCTTCTTTTGGCCTTCTGAGTGACTTCAGGCTGTTTTCAAGGTGAGCTGAGGAAGATGATGATGATGATGATGGGGGGGGGGGGGGGGGGGAGTCCCTTCACATGGGACCAGCCTATTGATTTTATTCCGACATTGATTAAGCATCTTCTGATTCACAATGCAGCGTGTGTGTACATGAGTGTGTGTAGACCGTTGTCGCGTGTGTGTGTGTGTTTGTGTGTTTGTGGGGGCTGTGACTCGTCTATAAAGTGGAAGAAAGGATGAAAAATACAAAAGTGTTCGTCTCTTTGTAAATACATGGATACACAGTGACACAAACGAGTGCGTGTCTGTGTCTGTGTGCGTGGCTGTTTGTGTGGCTGGTGTGTATGCATGCTTACTCCTAGGAGGCCTGACTTGTAACACCACTTCATCTTTCCTTGTAGGATAAAAAAGGGTCCCAGATTTTTTACCCCCCTCTCTTTCTCTCTCTGTCTCTTTTGTGTGCACTTTCTTTTTTATTCATCATTAATCCTGCAGTCTGAGTTGGGATGTCACAGCCTCTCCCTCCCTCCACGGCCCCCTCGCCTTCTCTCTCTCTGCCATTGTGTGTCTGTGTGAAGGCGAGAGAGCTGCCCATCCTCTGCCCCGTCACTGCCTCTTATTTTACCCCCTCTGCCCCCCACAGCCTCCTCTTCAGCCTCTGCGTTCCTCTCCGTTAAAACTGCAATTCTTAAACTGGTCCATAATCAGCAGCGTCGTCACATGTTTAATGTCCACATCATTAACATGTTAACATGTTATAAACTAACCCGAGCAACGTCCTCAGGTCTCAGATCTGCAGCGGTCACTTTGCTAACGTGAAGCTGTTTGACCAACATCTCTTTGTGTTTTATAGCAAACTGAATGTGTTTGCAGCTCATTTAGATGCTATGTGGCCGCACTTGAACATGACAACCCTCAAACTTCCCGTCATCGCTCATTTTAAATGTCAGTACAGTCGATGTCGCAGCACAGCTGCTGCCATTAACCTGGATTTCTGCTCAGTGTGCCGGAGCGTCGGGGTTTTATCTGCAGCATACCTCCGCGGTGCCGACTGATGATTAACACAGTAGCCTATTTAAGAGCCGCACATATTTCACAACAGTTCGAGAAAAATATGTAAATGAGAACAACTGTACTGTGAATTTAGCTGCATTGGAACAGACATCACCTCTCTCTCTCCCTCTGTGTCTCCTCAGTCTCTCTCCCATTACCAACAAAAAGAGCTAATTTTAATGTACATGGATTCAAGTCAATTTGAGGCTTTTTAGTTTGTCTTTGTCTCCTCATCTCCAGACTCATCTGATTCTGTCTGATCAGTTCAGACTCTGAATGTTTCCTTCTTTGCCAAAGAAAAGTTCCTCTCATGTGTTTGTTTCGTTCTACAGCTGATCTGAAGTTTCTATCTTTCTCTGATCAGGAGTTCTGCACATTAATGATGAAAAATCAGCTCCAAAGCCGCGAATGCTCTAAATATCTGATTGTCCAGTCCCAGAAGCCATTTTTCTAACGAAAAGGTGGAACTTAGTGTGTTTATTCATGGTCCAAATACAGTGTTGTGTTGTGCAATGAACAGTTGTGTAGTTGTTGTATTGTCAGTCAGATCTGTGTGCTTCTTTCTTCTAATTGGTGCTGAATGGAGACCCTGATAAACAAAAGGCAGTTCAGGGGTAAATAAACAAAAGCCTGTCGTGTCATTTATTATCGCTCCTTCATTCTCTCTTTTATTTCTGCCATGGCCTGTGGTGGTGGGGGGGGGCTCCCCTCTCTCTCTCTCCCCCTCTCTGTCTCTCCCTCTCTCTATCAGATGCCTGGTGTGTTGTCTATTGATCGCAGAGGTTCAGTAGCAGAAAATAATGGGGTGGTGAAAGCTTAGCAGACAGAGGGAGATGGAGAAAAAAGGAGAAAAAGATCTACAAAGATCTATGTACAATCACGCACAACACACACACACACACACAGAATGACACACACATACATCACTCCTCATACACAATCCTGTTTCCCTGCCTCCTCTCTGCCCTCTGCCCCCATATGAATATTGGTTCTCCCCTAACTCCTCCATGTCACTGTTGTACGTGTGTGTGTGTGTGTGTGTGTGTGTGTCTGTGTGTGTGTCCAAACCACCTCATTTGCATATGTGTGTGTGTGTGTGTTATCTATGTGAATAAATCCTTCCAAGTCCCATGCGCCTCAGGGTGATGTGAAGCGGCCAGTGCCCGTGCAACCATACCCCAGCTAATTTACAACCAACCTAGTGTGTCCCTCCACACCCACACACACACTCACAGTCCTAAAACACACACCGATGTACACACGGCTTGATGACACCGCGGTGAAACATGTCGTCTAGACGACATTGAACCCCGAGTCCGCCCAGGGTAATTGTTTTATGCAAATGTGGAGAGCTCGGGCTGACATGATTGGGCCAGACTTGGTGTTGATTGAAGTGTGTGCGTGCGGCTCTTGTTATGGATGTGGCCATGATTGTGGTGTGATGCTGGTAGCCATTAGTATTATTGTTATTGTTGGAAATGTTCTATTATTCAGCAGGGAGAGGGCGGGGCAAGATGTACATAACATGCAGAAATATGGAGGCAGATGACATCGGAGCGCACAAACACACACACACAGAGTCAACACCTACAGAAACATTCTGTGTAATATTCAGACAGTCAATGAACTGAATCGTGAATCTAAACGTCACACTGAAGAAAATGTGAATCATAGCAAGAAGGCCACTTAATGAATGTGTTAGGGGTTGGAGCAAATACACACACACACACAGGACCATGTGTTATCAGGGCAGCCATCAGAGGAGAGACTGTGTGTGTGTGTGTATGTTGTGGTCCAAGTCATAAATTTAATTTCATGCTGGATTTCCAGAGCTCATCTGAATTGCATGTGAGCAGCCTGATGGTTCTCAGTCTGAACGCCGCACAGTCACACACTAAGAGGCAGATGCTTCCATTGATGGCGCACACACACACACACACAGCAGTGGCATCTCAAGGTCAGGAGACCACGGTGACCTCTGGACGTGACAGCATACATAACAAGCAAAACATGTTTGATACTTCTCATCCTTGTTGTTTTTAGTTGTGTGTTATATTTAGTGAAAACTAATCAGCTTGACAGCAAACGTTGGCAAGAGTCACGTCTCTACGTCAGACGCTCCTATTGGCTCCGGTGGGTGATGTCACAGCCAATCAGAGTCTATGGATCAGTCCTGAATGTTTGTGAGTTTATTGTGTTGACAGAATAAAGACAATCAGATATTTGGAGCTGGTTTTTCATCATTACTGAGCAGAACTCCTGATCAGATAAAGATAGAAACGACCCAAACACATGAGAGGAACTTTTCTGTGGAGAAGAAGGAGACATTCAGTGTGTTTTTGGTTAGTTCCTGTTTTCTGGAATGACAAAATGGAGAAGCCAGATTTTGGCTCTAAAAGGGTTAAAGAATACGAGCAAACACACCAACTGTGTTTTTCATTGATTTTTAATTAGATGAGTGTTGCCGTGGGCTGCCGAGGTGCAACAATGAGTTTTACAGACAACAATCTTCAGAGCAACACAAAGAGAATAAATAGAGCTAATGAGGACATATTGACCAAACCCAGATATGTTAACTCCACTAATGTCCGTCGGCGTCAGGCCGCTGGTGGAGGTTGTGTGGAAGGCCAATGTCGGTCCCCCACCCTGACCTGGACCCCCCCACTGAGTCCCACATTAGTCCTGACAGTTCCGCTCACTAATGCAGAATGGCTGTGTGTTAACGGCAGACCGGGTCGTACACTAATCAAACCCTGAGGACAGAACAATAACTCGTAAAACATTTCCAGCCTTTCTTTTTTTTTTAATTTTAATTATTTCAAAAAATGCATCATAGAGATTTGTGTTTTGGAGCACATTTCTGCACATAAAACCAGAACAAGGAAAGTGTTGGTCCTCCTGTGTGATGTGAGATGTTCATCAATGATGCATACATGATGCACGATGCATTAACAAGCACCATTTTAACTTCGTCTACCTGATAGAAGTTTAACGTGGTCTCTGTTTTCATTTTACACTTCTGAATTATTCAGATAAAATGCACCTGTAATGCCTCAAACATTTGCGGTATTTGTGGTTTTACTTGTCGTGTGTTTGAATAGTCTTCTTCTGGTGACAGTCAGTGTTTGGCTTTCGCTGCACCAAGTTTGTGTGGCCATGTTGATCCTGGACAACAGCCTGAACCCCGAACTTGTCACGGCCACCATTCCGCATCCACTTAGATAAAACACTGCCTCCATTTCATTCCTCCCTCCACCTCTCCTCTCCCTCCACCGCCCGTCTGCTGCTCACCACGCTGAGCTACAAAATGGAGAGAGAGAGAGAGAGGGAGGGAGAGATCGACCCAACAGATACATGTGTGCTAAAGTTAAAACATAGAGAGAGGCAGAAGTCTGCAATTACCCCGTTACAAGGATTGGAGCAATTAAGGAAATGTACAGTTCAGCCAGGTTCACGGTTTCAAACGACCGTTACAGGTATACAGAGCCTCATAAAGGCGTCTGAGTCATAGAGAGCTGCTCAAGGCTCCTCACACACACACACACACACACACACACTGGCATGAAGGCAATTGTTTCCTGACATGCTGAGAGAAGTCTAAAGTTGCAGCACTTTTATCTGCGGCATCGTTGTAATCGTAAATTTGATTTGTGTTCAAAGGGAAATATTGATATTTTAAAGTTTAAGAGTTCTTTTCTCACTTACGTCTTCACATTCATAGAGCAGAAACCTGCTGAGGTCAGTGTGATTCATTCTGTACCATCTGAAGGACAAATGGGAATGAATTCTATTGGAAAAAGCCTTTATTTTTCATAAAAAAAAACTATTCAGAACATAGTGAATATGCTGAAAAGCCATAATCCAGTTTGTGTTTTCATTTTGTCACCCAACAACTCTCACTACCTGCTGTCCTCTTTATAATTTCTTTTAATTTGGTGCCATCAATCATCATTGAGACAAAGAGTGACACGGTCCTTTCAAAGGAAGTTTGAAGAGCGTTGGTATTTGGTCGACTCTTGTCACAACAAAAAACCTTGCAAAATAAACCAGATGAACATTTTAAACCAAGGCATCTTTTGAAGGCCTTACTTTCTTGCCTTGAGCATATGAACATGCTCATTGTGTGAGATCGTTTGACAGAGCACAAAGAAAAATGGAGACATTCTCTCTGTGCGTCTCTATTTTAGTCCATTCAGTCATTGACTCAGCACACAGTCCGAGTCTGCCACGACACTCTGAAGGAGAAGGAAACTGACAAAAAAGGACAAAAATACACTTCATCATCGACCACACGTGTCCATTGATTCATCATCAGCCGTTGTTTTTGTTTTAAACTGTGACGTCAAACGTGGCACCAGATCTCCAGATCGTCCACCAAAGCTGCGTTATCGGCCTGAACGACTCCCCAAGGTTGGACTAACCATCAGGACAGCCAGAGAACAAGACCAGATCTGGATCAGATTCTAGGTTGTGTGGAGCAGCTCAGCTAACGAACAGCTGTTGTTAGCCGTTAGCCGTTTCCTGCGGACCCTGACGTAAACAAACAAATAACAACAACAGTCGGGTGTCTGTTGTCTCATCAACACAATAAAGTGCAAAGAGAGAAGATGCTACACAAAGAGAGAGACGAGGCCTTGAGACGCAACAAAACAACCTCTAAGAAAAGATAATGCACAAACATCCACCACACGGTGACGGCTCCTGCTCCCCCAGGACGCTTCACTTTCCCCAAGCTGCTCCGGTAACAACGACAAGAGCCAGACGCACAAATACACACACAATTACACACAACCCCCCCTGCTTCCTCGCCTGGCCAGTCTCAACATCCCAGCACTCTGCTAGGCGACGTCCCAACAAATCCACTGGGTCCCTCATTAAGGCCCGGGCACAAACTCTCCAGGGAAGATGTTTGTTGGGGGGGCGCTGCCAGGTAAACTTTGGAGAGGTCACCTCCTCGTTTCCGTCTCCTGCCTCCTCTAATCCCTCATTCTGGCCCATCCTCGGCTCTCTCAGCTCAGAGTGTAAACAAGCAGAAAGGTTAGCGCTGCTTCCACCAGACGCCGTCTTCTCCCGGGGGCCGCCGGGACACACTTTGCTGTTTGAGAGGGAACTTCGGCTTTGTCCTGAAATGTTTTCAGAACAAAGACCGATCTCCAGCTGAAGAATCAGCTGCTGGAGAGTCTGAAGAAGTTTGAACTAACAAACACGAATCAGATCATCGCAAACTGTTCGTCCATCCAACAGACCAACAACCACTCTGACCTACGGACAGTTTAGAGTCGCCGACGAGCCCAAACACTTGCGGCCTTCTTATTGCGGGGCGATAGCGCTAACCACTACTTTTTTTTTTGTTTTGTTTTGTTTGTTTAAGTTAAAGTTCAGAAGAGGGAAAGGGAAACGTCATACTTTTTGTTTTGAGTTTTTGATTTGATTTGATTTATTCCTTGTCTTTTCGCGTTCACCCTTGGATTTGTTTTTTCTTTGTCCATTTCATCTGGTTTGATTTAAGTTAAAATCCCCCAATAAGTTTTAACTTAAAATCATAAAATATAAATTTTCAAAAACTTCAGCTTCTGGAAATCTTTTCATTTTTTTCATCAGAGCCATTCCTCCCTCCCTTTACTGTTAGAGAATTTAAATTACAGCTGCAAATTTATTTTTGAAGGCATTCCCACACACCTTAATATTTGGATTTTTAATTTTGAATGGCAGTGTTCATTTATATGTAGATGCTGTGATTAAATGTAGAATTCACTTTAACCTTTTTCAGAGGAAGCAGAATTAGGATTTCTTTGTGTCGGATTCAGAGACCTTGTTGTCGGCTGTTCCGCTTTCAAACATGTCTGAGTTTATTCCAACTGAAGATCCTTGAAGAGTCGAGCTGCGTCCAAAAAGAAAGACAGAGCGAGGAGATGAAGAAGGAAGATGACGGACAAATGTCACTTTATGACGCTGCTGATGAGGATCCAGAAAGAATCCACAATCAGTGCAGCTCCGGATCAACAATATGGACACAGAGTGTCGTCGATATCAGTCGATATCAGCAAGTCACTGAATTCTACAGTGAAGCATAATTTACAAAATTATTAATCTGATACCATCTGATCCAGACCCAGACCCAGACCCAGACCTCGACTCTGAGACCCGGACTCTGATCCAGACCCAGACCAAGACTCTGATCCATACCCAGACCCAGACCCAGACCCAGACCTCGACTCTGAGACCCGGACTCTGATCCAGACCCAGACCAAGACTCTGATCCATACCCAGACCCAGACCCAGACTCTGATCCAGACCCAGACCCAGACCTCGACCCTGAGCCTGACCCGGACTCTTCTGTCCAACTGGTTTCATTGACCTTTTGTCTTGTTTCTGGCGTCACAGTTCATCAGTCTGTTTTTAAGCAGCTGGAGTTCCCTGATTCATAACGTGGTCCCTTTACAGATCACCTCCTCCATTTGAAAAAGTCTCGTGCTGCAAAGAGAGCAATGTTACTCAGAAATACAAACTGCAGCTACGCAGAGAGAACCCAACAGGAAAACACGGAGTAAACAATAAAATATACAGCCAGCAGCATCAACTGCAAACTGAAGCAGCAGCAGATCAGAGCACACACTAAAATATGTAAAAGCCTGTTTGAGAAGAAGAGCTGGCTGTGTGTGAAGCTGCAGTAAATATGGCCTTTATTTGAGAATTTACAGTATTTCTGTGAAGGTGGCAGCTATTTGCCGCTCGCCATCCTCTCCACTCCGGCTCATTGTGCGTCTGTACTTGTGCCTACTTTCCACAGCTTGAGTAAACACTGCCAACTCTCTCATTAGTCCTCTCACCACAGTCTCTCTTCCTCTGCGAGCGTCTTTCATCCCCTCTCACTCCGACTCCACGTGCTCCTGTTTAAACAGATGAATGTGATTACAGCCAGTTTTAAATGACATTGGAAGTTTGTGTGTTTAATGATTCAAATAAAAGGCACGGTTCTAATGTTTAAAGATTGGCCTTAACAGGACGTCTCTGTGTCCATAACCTCCTCCGAGTTTGCTTTATTATTTTATGGTGCAGATGACGGACTATAAGGCCAGCCGATGGTGCGGTCTTCTACATCAACAGCAACCTTCCAAGTGTCTGTGTTTTCAGTTTACTCATTAATATTGTTGTTGTTGTTTTGGCCCAATCCGAAGTGACAAAGCTTCTGCCGTCACAGTGACGATGATCGATGCTAACTAAGCTGTGACGCTAACAGCATGGATGAATTCACAGTTTTGTTTTCAGGATATTTTGTGTTTTGGGTCAGTGATGAGAAGAGAATTAATTCCAACAAAATGTGATATTAATAGAGTGATTATAAACCTGGACTCTGGTCTGGTCTCCTCGTTACTGAGCGTCAGCGGCTGAAGCTGTCAGACTGTCTGTCCCTCCTTCTCCCTGATTTATTCTGTCAGTAAATGTTTTCATGATGACTTTCTGGTCTCAGTTTCGATCTAATACTGAAAACAACATGTAAACTACTAAAAATGCTTTTGGTTGAACCAGCTATTTGATGATGGATGGTTATTTTTCTAATCCTGGCTGCTGTGTTTTCATTTTCATTTTATTAAGTTTCATAACTCAGTGTCTGATCTGTGAGCCACAGCTCCGCAGTCATGTGTTTGGACCAGTGAGAGTCACAAGGCTTCCTGTGAATGCCCAGCAGGAGGCCGACGCTGCCCTGGTCACTGTTCCCATGAAGCAAACAGAGAGGAGCTGTTTTCAGGCCTTCTGGGGAAACATTCAGAGAAGAGTCAAACCCATGACGATATAAATCTGATGCCGTTCCTTTTCCATGGATCATGCTCTCATCAGTGATTCAGGCTGGAAAATCGCCTTTTTTATTTTGAAGCTCATTCATTTTTCTAAAGTCACAGAAATGAATCAGCATTTTCGAATCAACACTCAGTTGTATCTTCAGTGGTTTCAGTGAAGTCTGGATCTTTGCTGCTGTGAGTCTCAAAGGATGGTCCGGGGACCTTCTGGGGTCCTTCAGGAGGGTCATGTGTGTTTTAAACTCACTTCTGTTGGTAGTTTCTATCACATCAATCTGGATGCTGAGAGCACCTTAAACAGGCTACAGCGATGTTTGAAGTGGACGATGTGGGCGAGACAAACATTCACATCACCGTCTTTCTTCACAAAGAGTGTCTGTGGTGCGGCCTCATTTAGTTTCATCTCAGCAGCTCTTTGCTGGACGTCTCCTGCTGGCCGAGTGCTGAGTAAACACTTTATTTGCTTCCTGTCTCCGGCTCAGATGAGCTCAAACCTCACGGCCGGGCCACGTGTAATAAAACTGGAAAGATTAAGTGTTGCACTTCCCTTTGTCACACCACACACATACTGCACATGAAAACACATCTGCCTGTACCTGCAGCACCCTTTGCACTCTCATCTGCATATCCCTTGCTCTGCACTATAAATTCCACCAAAAACAGGCACTTATACTTTCATAAATCTCCTCCTTGTCACCCTCAAATTTCAGAGATTTATTCACAGCAGAACAGAACCGAGTGGAGAGAGAACACTCTGTCTTTATGACCTGGCACGGCATCGGGGGGGGCGATGCAGTCTGAGTATTGAAGTGTGGAAGTATGTGTGTCCAAAGTGCTGCATGTATGTAAAATAATGCTTTAATGTGATGTAGTCCTCTTCAGGTCACTTCACTGAAGCGGTTAGTGACAGTGAGTCAGGCTGAACCAAAGCTGGCTCCCAGTTCAGGGGCCAGATTCTGGATGGAACTGGTCATCGAAGGTGGCGTCAGCAAACAGCAGTTTCCTGGTTCAGCGTCGGGCTCAGGTGTGTCAGCATCCTGAATCAGCTCTGCCAAGATGGTGGCAGAGAAACCTGAGGATGATGTCACTGCAGCTCCTTCCTCCGTTCCGGGCTCCGTCACTTGGTCGTAGGCGTTGAAGCCTCTGAGCCGGCAGCTCTGCTCTTCTTTGTCTGCCTCTGTGTTGCTCTCTCTCGCTCACTGAAGGGAAGACTTTGATTCATGTACTCCTTCAGAAGACCACCATTAATTTCATGTAACACAGCTTTTATCTTTGTCCCTGGGCGTGCTATCGCTGCCATTTTCTCCCTTTCTGTCCCCACGTCCCTTCTGGCTGCGCTTCGCCACTTTCCCTCCGCTTGTATGGTCGTTTTATTTCTCCACTTCCCCCGTCTTCTCGGCGCTGACCTTCAGCTCCTTAGTGTCAGAGCCAAAGACTTCAACCGTCGTCTTCATCATCATCATGGTTATGACCATCATTGGTCATTCTCAGCCACAATCACCAGCGTCATCATCGTCAAAATCAAATGAATGAATCCATTCTGGTTTTAATGATCCCACAGAAATCACCTTCATCATCATCATCACAGCTGTGACATCACATCGACATCCAATCAGCTTCATTTTAGTGATTTTTACTCAAATTGCTCGTCTTCATCAAAACAACTGTTGGTGCGTTATAATGATGGCTGATACTGATACTGGTTGGACTACCCTGCCCCCCTCCCTTCTTGCCCCGCGGAGCCTGCAGTGCCACTGAGCCGTGGAAATGTCAGGGGTCAAGTTTACGTTGACGCTAAAGTGGCGGTCACCCAGGGCCATGGTAAAGGTCGGCACCATGGCGACAGCTGGTTGATACTGTCATCGGGGAGGCACTCATGAGTCACCGCTCCAAATCCTCCATGTGGCATTAACATCACTTATCTTTTTTTTTTTTTTTTTTTTCAGATGCCATCTTGACAGATCTGACCTGCGCGGCGTGTGAAGTAAAGGTCAGATCAAATAGTTAACTCCAGTATTTTTTCTTTTGTGACACAAAGTGAAAGAACGTTTGGGTTAATGCCGTCAACATTTTCGTTTGGTTCATTTGATAGGTTGTCAGTTTTGACTCTCAGCGTAGTAAAACTACTCTCTGCTCTGTGTGCGTTGATCAGAACTGCAGTGAACCGTCAGTGATGCAGCGTTCATGTCGTTTTAAATTTCCTGCGACTTCAAGCTGTCATCAGGCAGAAAACCAACACGTCACTCTGCGAAAAGTCATTCTGGGATTCTCTCTCGACTTAAACTGAAAATTAGGAATGAAACACGTGACGTCAAAAGTAAACATGGTTGATGATGTCAAGAGAGGGAAAGATAAAATAATTTGTTATGGCTTCAATTACCTCGAACTCCGCATAAGCAAGCGTTCATTTAAGGAGTCTTTATAATAATTATCTCAGTTGTTGCAGCAGCATCTTATCCTGCTCTTCTACTCCTGACGTGATCTGAATGCTGCATGTGTGCATGAAAATATTATAAGAAATGGGAATAATAATAATTTGAAACAAAATAAGACAGAATGAGAGTGAATGAGTGGAAAAAGGAAACATCCTGATATTAAAACACTGGACATGTTACAGATGAACTGTCTCTGCCTGAGCTTCGTCACAGTCATTAGCAGTAAAGGGTTTCTATCTTTATTTAGTATTTATCTGAAAAGTAAAATGACTCACATGATGTTTACTGTTGTGCTCTAATTCTTCCTCCATTTTATTGTTCGGGACTTTGCTCCTGTTGCAGTCTTTATTTTAAATCACCTGACGTATCAGTGGATGTGAAACAGTCTGTCATTCATCTTTCACCGTTAGCCTGGATGCTGCAGCTGGAAAGAAGGAAGGAATTATGTCCTCATCATTTCTTCTTCTCTTGTGTTATTTTTGTGTTTTTTCTTACACAGATAATGGAGCCAAACGTGTAGATTTTCAACTTTAAAAGATAGAAGTAGAAGAAAAGATATAAAAGGAAGAGCTGGCTGGACCTTCGCAGCAGCTGGTGGACCATATTTACCTGCTCTTACTTTGAAAAAAAGAGAGGGAGGCCACTTTACATGCAAACCATAGAGAGTGGATTTAAATGGCGTCTGTATTTATGCCGGTCCACTTTGCGTTCTCCAGCCTCCACCGATTCCCAGTGCTCTTTGTTGCGCCCCCTCTTTTACTTGCAGAATGAATATCTACACTCTGCAGCGCGGCGGGGAGCCAGCCTTGTGTGTGCTGGAGGAGGTGAGGGAGTGTTTAGACAGAATGTATGCAGGAACAGAGCAGCAATAACCCCCCCACCGCCCCCACACACAGGCAGACAGGGTTAATATGGCCACCAGCCGTGGCGTGGCTGACCAGGCCCGTGGGGGGGGCAAACTCTTTCACGTCTGTGTGCAGGATGGCCTCGAGTGGAAACATTTCTCTTCTGATTTAGTTTTTTTTTTTTTGTTTTGACTTTAATTTTAGAGATAAATTAATTTTTTAAGTCAAGTTGTCGGTTTAAGTTTGTAATTTGTCCGTCAGTCACGGAGGTTAGAAGGAACCACATTTAGAGCAGAAGGTGGAACAAACTGGACAGGTCAGATTAGAACAGCTGTTTTTAGCTGCTTTTGCACATTCTGGATGTTTGATGAGCTGTGGGATTGTTGAACTGAGCTCCAGATCACTAAGGAGAGCTGTCTGGACTCTGGAGTTCAGGATCTGTACTTTGAGGTTTGATGGTCAGTTGACGAGGCTGCGAATTCACACAAACTCATTTTCTACTCTCCAGTTTTCTCAACACGGCCGTGACAGCATCACACAGGACACGGAGGAGACAGATAGCTGGAGCGGAAGGTGAGTGACACCAGGTGCTTTATGAGAGAGTGTGTGTCTGTGTGTGTCTGTGTGATTGGAGTTTAGCTATCTGCAGTTCATCACAGCTTCTCCAAGTCTCAATCTTGCTCTCGTCTCCAGCTTTTGCAGCAGCGAGGTCCCCGATGCCAGAAAAGGTCAGAGCGTGTGATTTATTGGCGGTCTGCGGACCCGAGGAGCCTCCGGTGGCCCTGGAACCCAGCCAGCATCCCTGACACCGACAACATGCTGCCAGCAGATGAAAGCAGGTCCACAAGGTTGCCGCTCTGACTCATTACTGTACATATGTATCTGCTGAATTAAGTTTAACAGCAGTACAAACCCAAGCGAGCGAACTTCCTCCATCACTGTCCATCACCTGTTCTGCTTTTTCCAATAGAACTGATTTCAGTTTAAAAAAAGGAAATATTGCTACGATTGCGTGGATCAGGCCTTTAGCCCCGCCCACTGCAGCTGCTTGTTCCATCACTTTCCATCTGTTCAAACTGGACCAATCAGAACTTTAGCTCCATTAGCATCTTTGATTAGTTTATGTTGTTCGTTACACAGTGTTTCAGGTTTATTTAGCCCCGCCCACTGTCCTCACAAAGCCACAGGATTGGTTCCTTAGAATTGAGTGAAACCAGGTTCAGGTGTGGTCTGTTGGTCACAGTTTGCAGTGAAAGGAGAAACCAGATCACTGTCGTATTTGATTTTCACAGCAAGAGATCTGTGACATCAGACCTGTTGTGTGTTAGATGTCAAAAGTCGTGTTTGTGATATCTTTGATAATGAAGCTGGATTTTACTGCAGAGCGCCACCTAGCTGACACAGTGTGATGACATCTGATGTGACTGTTTCATCTTAACCCCCAGTTATGTTTAAAGCATTTTTTATTTTAAGCCTCTTGAAAATATAAATGATAAAGGAAATTGAAGCCTGTGGCTAATTACTCTTTAATATTTAATTTTTAATAAGGAAATGATCAGGCTGGCCTTGTGATGCCAAAACCTCATTAAGTATGGACAGAATCTCAGCAGGTCAAACCCAGAAATGTACGCAGGCCGATGAACTCCTGAAGTCTTCCTACTTGGCTGATCGATGCTATTGATTAACTGTTAGTGCCGGGGGGGTCATTGATTGTCCAGTCTGACATCACAAGGTCTCCTAAAAACTCTTTAAAATGTAAATCCTGAATTTAACTTTTTAAGTGATTTGAGAATGCCAGTTAATACTCCACGATGTGGCCACGACTTTCTGTAAACTTTCCAACAGAAAATCATTTGTGTGTGAGCTCTTAACGGATCCTCCGCAGAATCAGTGAGATCTTACAAACACACACAGAATGTGTTCATACATATTTTCAGTTGTAGTTTCAGCCTGCTGAAGACAAATAAGTTGCTGTTGTGTGATTCTGTATGTCTTGCTTTGTGTCCGGAATATAATTGGTGGAAAATGAGAAACAAAAAGGCATAAAATCCCACGAGGCCCTGCGGTACAAGAGCTGTGGGACGTTATTACGGGAAGTTGATAAGCTCTCACTTTAAAAAGAAACTTCATTTGATTTCATAGCTGCTGCGAAGTCAACTTTTTTAAATTCCAACAATTAAATGTAAAATATGACAAAACAAAGAGTGAGACAAAACTTCTAAAAGTGCAGAAAAATAAGCAGCAGAAAGCTGCAGCTCATACTGAGGCATTTGAAATACCAGAAGCTGGACTCACCTGTCGACCCGTTGCTCTGAATGTGTTATCGGGGTTACTGCAGCTGCCGTCTGTGGAGCTCGTCGACGTTCTGACAACAATTATTTCATTAAAAGTGTCGAATGCAGGTTGATGACCAAATTCCTTCTCTTTTCACCTCTCTACTGTTTGTGTTCTTTTCCCATTTCCATTAACTTTCCTTTCAAGCATTTAGCTTCAATTCTATTTTTTTACATAAAAATCGTTTATTCATTATTTATGATTCATTTCATGATTAATTTTTCATAATTTCTCCCGTCACAGTTTGCCCTCGGAGCCGATAGCTGCTTCAGTCTGCAGCAAAGTGTCGCTTCAGTCAGATACTTGAATATATAAACAAATACGTACACCTCTCCAACCTGCCACCATTATTTAAGAATTAATAAGCACAATGCACTGTAGTTGACACGAGTGCTACTCTCCTCCATTCTGTGCAGCCATTTAGTGCATGGTATTTCATTTAGATGGTCACATTGAAAGGAATTCTTTCCTCACTGCGTTCTGCCACTTTCACAAACCTTGACTGGATAATAAGTTGCACTCTGACAAGAACATACAACTTTTTCCTCAGTTGTTTGCTCGTGGTTTTTGTAGTTCACCAGCACCAACAACTATTCAGTGCTGCAGAAGAAAAAATTCAAATTAACAGGAAGGTAGACGTTTGCGATGAGTTGAAGGATGCAGGTTAGTGGAGGAAGCATATGCATACCCAGCCCACTGATAAAAAACAACCCTTGACCTTCGTCATGGTGGTCGTAATGCTTGAAAAGAGCTCAGTCTGATTCCTCTTTGTGTCTTTAAAGTCAGTGTTTGCACTGAGTTATTCCACTCTTCAATAAAAAGCTTTTAAAAAAAGCTCATGTGTTTGCACTGGAGCTGAATAATACAGCCACAACAGCTTGGTTTACTTTCCTTTTTAAATGACAGAATATCTGACTGAGTTAAGGACTTGAGTCAGTCGCACTACAGCCAACGATGGGAGGTCAGAAAGTCCGGTCACAACTGTCAATGCACAAAAATGTGAAAGGATTTCAAGGCCGGGAACACGTTTGCTCTAAAGATGAAAAAAAGGTGGAAAGCATCACTCTGAGAGCAAAGAGCTGTGAGAGATTCATGACCAAAATCATCAAAAAACTTTTTGAAATTAAAAAGTTCTTTAATTTCTGCCCGATGCATCGACTGTGTTCATATTTCCCCATCAAGGCATTTATTTCTCTGCCGTTGGGGAAATAAATGCCTGGACTGAACAACATGTCCTGTAAGTGTAACAGGAGTGCCGCTAAAGTTAGCGACCGTTAGCTGCTGGCTACGTGGCGTGTGCGTTTCTGATCTGCCGAGAAAAACTAATCATTACAGACCAAGAACGGCTGCATTTAAAAGAGTATTTGAACGTTGACCCCCATTTGCGAGATAAAATTTTATTATTGTCATTATTATTATTATTACTTCTTTTTCTGTTGCTGGTGTATTTTAGAGGCAGTTTGTGAGGAAAAAGACAGACAGCGTACGTATGGAAACCTTTAAACAGCTAAAAGAGTCAGAATCCAACAATCTATACGTTGAAGGTGAATCGCTGCTCTTGGTGGAAATACTGGTGAATCACCAAATGCCAGACCGCCCCCCGATGACAAAGGCTCTTATTTGACTGTAAAATACTTCCCAGATTAAAGGTGGAACGCAGCCGAACTCTAAACATTAATCGAATAGAGGGCTTTCAAATCTGGCATTTTACTATGGGAAAAGACAAACTACTTTGCTGTCATGTGAATGAATAGGAGAGGCATTTAGTGACAAAGAGGTGGCCTTTCCCTTTGCTGTGTAATTCAAACGCAGGTGGAAAGAGCGCAGGTTTATCAAACTCTCTGAATGGTTAAATGCGGGAGTTGAACACCGAACGTGCTCCTCGTTGAGCTGAGAAAACAGGAAACAGGAGATCCTGAGCAAAGAAAGAGAAAAGTCGGAGTCACATGATTAAATAAAATTCAGAGATAACGAAAGGACATTTAAAAAATAGCAGAATTCTGTCCTTTTCCTGTTTGTCAGCTCTCTTTTTGTTTGACAGATGTTTCTGCGGTTGTCAACATCCCCTCCCCTCCTCCGGCTGATGGGGTGAAAGAGATCCGCTGCTCTCTGGGACAGAGGAGACCTCATTTTTATATTTGAGCGGCTCCGAACACTGCTGAATGACACACTACAAAGGTTGGATGTGCCGCTGCCCTTTCTCTCTTAAATGGTACGTTGGCATTTAGCTTCACACATGTCAGCGGAACACACACCTCTCAAGTATTTGCACCCAAAATGTGTGTGTGTGTGTGTGTGCGCCCACATCAACACAGAGGATTTTTATCAGTTCCCAGAAACAGGAAATAAAGAAGAGAAAGTGTGTGTGAGAGAGGGGGGGTGATAAGACAGAGAGGAGCAAGAGAGCAGATTCACATGCACATTATATTTCACAAAAAGACAATTTACATTTTGAGTCCATATTATGTTAATTTTGAGTGGCCTCTCCAGATAATTCTATTACACAGATAGCTCTCCCATGTCGTCTGGGGCAGAAACATCATCTCGCCCTGGAACACACACTCGCTGTCGAACGCCACGACGTGACGGAAAACAAGGGCTAAAGACGGACTGGTGTTACCTCAGAGGATGTGTGTTGACGGAGGCCTTCAAAGAGCAACTATCTATTTAAACGACAGGTGATCCACTGGAGCGCTTTATCAGCTTTTTCTTTCAGAGCTGGGTGTGCTGCCGCTGAGAGCTGAACAGTATTAAAGCTTCTGAGAAACGTATCACTGCTGTAAGTCGCCCTCATTCTCCCACAATCCTCTGCAGGCTCAGCACTGTGGGCCGTGAGGAGGAAGTCTGGGACGACGGATCCACTCAGAAAAATTGGCTTGTCGACAAGAATCCAACTCTGCTGCGTTTCGTTATGTTGACGAGTGTTTCAGTTCAATTCTCCAACTACATCAGAATGATCAGCTTGGTGTTCCTAATAAACGGACAAATTAGGCTTATCCAGACGCCACAGTGGCCCCAAGTGTCCGGTTAAAGACCGTCAGCTGTCCCCGCAGACACAGCGATGGACCACAATCTTCCGTCAGGTGTCCTCGTAGGGACGATAGTTTGATGATGCTGTGATCTGTTGGCTTCCCTGATTTCAAACTGCTGTTTCTCTCACGTGAATCCAGTCAAAGAAAAATAGGGGCCAATTTCTCTGGAATATTTGAAGCATCAGTTGAAAATAAAGTCCAAGGCCGCTGTGTTTCTCTGCAGCCCGTCAGAGGCCACTTCCTCTCAGCCCTCCATCTCTCTGAACAGGCAGGATCATTAATGAAGCGGCTTTCTGCTGGATATTGACCGGCCTCTCAGCCGGCCTGCCACGCTCACTAATAGGAGCTATTGGTCTCGGCTTAAAGCCTGACAGAGCCGAGGCCGGAGAAGAAGGAGAGTCGGTGAGTCCGTGTCCGAGAGTGTTTGTGCAGTAAAAGAAGAGCTCGTCGGAGCAGGTAAACTGGAGCTGCTCCAGGACGTGTTTGTAGGAATAAACTGTCTCATGTCGCTGGTTGATTTGACTGCAGTTTACTGTGATCAGTCCTGGACAGTTGATTGTTTCTGTCAGACTGGCTGAAGTGGAGACATCCCCGAGGAGGAAACGTTCTCCGAGTCTGAGCTGATTTCTGTTCGGAGCTTCGTTTAGTTTCTTCTGAGAGAAAAAGGAAACAACAACTGGGAAAAAAATTCCTATGGCATGTGTTAATATATTAACCCCCACAGATTGTGACGTACTGGCTCTTCCTGTTTTAGATGACCTGAGGATTCAGTTTGGTCTGAATAAGAGGAAATCCCCAAAGTTACTCTTAAATAACAGTAATGACAGTGTTAGAGAAGGTTTCCGTCATCGGAGCGATCATCTGCTTTCTGACAGTGGGAATATCTGCGGTGTCAGACGCAGGTCCTCTCAGCTCGCTGCAATGACAGAGTTGTCTCCAATCACTGCCATTTCCTGCGGAATTTTCTGATGACTCTTTTCAGAATATTTGAAGGTACGATGTTTCAGATTCGTCAGTGTTTTCTGTCTCTTCCCCTCATTAAGATATGGAGTCAGATCGAAGGCCTTTAAAGGGCGAAGAGTCCAAATCTTTGTCTGTTTTCACTGAAGCAGTGAGCGTCCCCGTTGTGTTTAAGGACAAATCTGAAATGAACACTGTGAGTGTTGGATGTTAACGGTGCTGGTTCTTCTCTGTGTACTGAAATGAATTTGTTTTCATAAGATTTAGGAAGAAACATAAAATGTGCTGAACTTCATCTTTAGCATGCCTTCCTTTAGCCGTTAGCGTCGCCTCAGGTTCAACAGAGGGAGTTGATATTTAATCCAAGGCGTCTTAATTTGATGCTGAATGCATCTGAAATTCAGCGGCAGACCATCAGAGCCATCGGCAGGGACAAAAAAAAACATTCAGAATAATTAAACGAACTTCGCACATCCTGTCAGGAAGTGAAGCTGGTGCTGCAAAGGTTAGTGTGCTGGCCTTTCTTCAGGAGATCAGCCGGCGTCTGCTGATGGGAGGTCCCTGAGTGGTGGAGGGCCGAGTGTGTGTGTGAGAGGGGAAGGCTGATGAACTTCACTTTCTATTAGCAGCCAACTGAGGCTCGCCAGCTCGGTCGCCAATCAATAGGCTGAAGGACAAGGGTGTCAGAAAAATGAAAGACCCTTCAGATGCTGGCTGCTTGTGAGAGGAGGGAGGCGGAACGAAGGGGAAGGAGGGAAGGGAAGGAGGCAGCGCTGAAGAAAGAATCAGAATGATTAGGAGTAAATAAGTCGAGTGTTGTGTCAGAGCGACAGCGTGCGCAGGAATGCCTTCTTCTTCTGTGTCGGCGGGGTGAGGAGGTTATCAGCCGAGCCGGGCTCTCCTCTCCTCTTTGTTTGATCCCAGGAGGTCCACGGCTCACGTGCCGCCCCGCTGGGTCAAGAACCGCCACTTCTTCTATCCCCGAGCGAAGGCTCCTGGACAATCAGAAGCCCTCCAGACTCGTCAGCACCTGGAGAACGGCGCCGGGCTGCCTTTGTTCGAGCTGTGTACACAGACAAAGGACGACACAAAGCTTCCAGTCCTGCTCTGCATACGTGTTCTACCACGCCACACAGTTTGGAAAAGGTCTCAGCTCCACTGAATAAATCTGCTAATTCTTCAGCTGTTAAAACATATTCAGTAAAATTCTCTTTAAATTCTGCGTAATATCATAGTCAGGAGAATGTGTTTTCAAAGTTTTACAAAGACGCAATAATATCACAAGTGTGACACAATTTTGTTTTTGACATCAATCACATATAAAACCTGATAAACTGGGAACATTTAGTCTGAAAGCTGAGGGCCCCTTTTAAAGGAAACTGTACTCTGAGGTAAGAAAAGCTTCTGTGACATTAAAAGCAGCTGGATGTTTTCAGGTATATGGAAGCATAAAGCAGCCGTTTTATTGTAAATACAGTCAGCTGAGACTGGGCTGAAAAATAAAAGGAAATGTAGATTAAATGGAGATACAATCATCTTTTAGTGTGAAATGTGCTCTTTCTTTAGTCTTGTAAAGCCAATCCTGATATCAATATTTAGCCTGCGATATCGTCGATGTGTGAATGTAACACAACAGTGTTTCCGCCGGTCCCATCCTCCCGACTAAAAGCCTTTTTGACATGAATTAGCATGTCGTCCTTAAAAGGTAGACAGGTCCAATTTTCCCCTGAAAGGTCTGTCTGTAATAGGTACTCCTTCACAAATTCCAGCCTGCTCTAACCTTGAATAAAGCCACGTATACTTTTCGCTCCTCTCTCTATATAACCTGTTCTCGTCTCTTTCTCTCCTCTCTGTGTAAAAAATAACACATAAAAGAAAACAAACAAACAAACAACTTGTCATGTCAAGGCTTTTTTTTTTTTTTTTTACACCAGAAAAGAAAAAAAAATGGACAACAAAGATTTCATTTCCATAATGCGTCCTAATGGATGGGCGCCGTGTTTCAGCAGGTGAGACCAGAGGCCAAAAGCCTTCCAGACAAACACAACAATAAAGCTGACAAGCACCATTATGCCGCAGATATTACCGGCTGTTAGGGAATGGAAATGATGATAATTAGCTAATTCAGCTATAATCTCATTTGTTTGGCCTCACCTTTTACTAATACGACTTTGACCCTGACGCCTGAGTGTTCCAAACGGCATAAATAAGGGAGTCAGCATGCTAATTTAGCAGGTATGTATATTGCTGGAATAATTGTGCGTTTGTGTGCCGCAGTGTTTTCCTTAAAGCCGTTTGTTCGTCCATTTGGGAGGTTTTGAGGTGTTTTTCTTTCTTTCCATTTTTCAGCGACGCTAAAATCATCTTGTTGGGCGCACGTCCAGTCCTGAAGGACGTAAACAAACACCAGATTGTTCTTCAGCAGTAATGATTGTTGTCAACACGCACACACACCGCAGCCCTTTGTGTTACACCATTGTTAACAATGAGCACAATCGTCTGTAGCGTCACGTGCACATTAACATTTGTGTGCATTCATAAGCGTCCACATGATGTTTTTGAACTGTTTCTAATATTATTCAGGGAGTCTTTGGAATTTTAATGTCATATTTTAGATTATTGTTGCCCACAGTGACAGAGGGAGGCTCAAACGGTGACCACCAGGGCTCTGAAGTGGAGTCTGGAGTTTTTTTACAATGAACTTTAGACAAATTGAATTTCTAATGTAAAACTGTTTTGGTGCAGCGATGGTCTTGGAAGTTGTAACTTGTTGGCAGATGGATTTATAGATTTATTTATTTGATGTGAGAATGTTATCCATAAAGAGAGGAAGGAAGGAGTTCAGGGGCTGTTTGTGCTGGTGGGTCAGTCAGCCGTCAACATGTTTATGGTGATGAAGATGCCAGAAGAAGCTTTTTACAGAAACAGACACACACACACTGAAATACCTTCACTTCCTCAGCCGTACAACTGAAGTTTCAGCTCCACCATAAAAACACAAACAGACTCACAAGATGCACAACAGCAGCACAAACAGGGAGCTTCCTCGCCGTTCCCTCCACTCTGTAATCTGCTGTTGACCAGACACATTCCTGCAGCCGGGCCGCAGCACATGGAGCTTCGGCTCCTCTCTAATAAACGCTCCATAGGCGCTGGGCTGCGGGCCACGGTCCAGGCGGGGGGGCTGCTGAGGCGGGGGGCAGCTCTGTGTGTGTGCGGTTAGACCAAAGTTTCTTTCATCCCGTGCCAGGCCGGGTGGATGTGAGCAGCCAGGGGTTGAACTCCAGGATTTATTGGTTCCTCTGGTTCCCTGGTTCATAGACTGCGAGCCCGGGCTGCTGGATGGAAGCAGCAGTTTACGATCCACTTCCCTGCTGTGCTGTCACTGGACGTGGGTCCCTGAACTTCAGCCCCCCGCCCCCCCTTTGCTCCTCGGCCCTGGAATGGAACCGGTGCTATGGAGACAGTTTGGAATTTGCTGAACTCTTTGGTTTCCTGTTTGAGAGCGTTTGTTGATTGGTCAGTAAATCCTCCGATAAACAGACGGGAGTGTTTCCATTCAGTCACCGGCCGCTGGACGTCTTCGGGTTTCACTCTGAAGTCTGATGGTGCCGCTCTGTTATTTTGTTTGTGGTCAACGCTGGTCGATCCAACAATGAGCCGCTCGGGTGGCAGCGGGCGACCCTTCATGTTGGTCAGCAGCCGTTTGTTTGTTCAGACATGAATCTGGATCACATCTGTAATTCTTGCCCTTCCTGACGGCACAAACAGGATTATGTTCAACCAAATGATGTTACTGCCTCAAAAATCAACATCTGTCTGCTGCGTTTATTGGCTGTTTCAGGCTCCGGTCCGGAAACAGGTCGTGGTCTAAACTCTCAGTGATGGTTCTGCCTTTTGGCCTGATCTGAACCCCCCCATCACCTCCTCCACGTCTTTGAACAAATGTGCCCGGCCTGGTGCAGCGACCGGCCTGATGAGAGGGTCCCATAATGCACCTCTCAATGACATTCATTAGCCGAAGCCCACCCCCCCCTCCGTCTACACACACTCTGCCCCCCTCTGGTGGCCCCTCGACCCCCATCTCCTTTGTGCTGTGATATGAATGCACTTTGATGGCTAATAAGTGGCTGTGTCCTTTTTGACATGAACAGCCTGTGCCTGCCCTGTTCATCCAGTAATTAGCCTGCACTCCTTACTTAGCTGCCACGAACAAATTAGACCGCACCGCCTCCGTCGCTCCCGACTTTCCCTTCATGGCTTCTGTCGGCTCCCTTCTTCCTCCCAGTCGTTCTCTCACTTTTCTTTTATTTTCTCTTTCCTTTGCTTTCAAAGTAGTGTCTTTTTGTTGATTGTGTTGTTGTATGTGTGCGTTCAGTAACTTTTGATTTGCAATCCATGGATTACAAGTCCATGACGGGGGGTCACACACATCCACACACACGCAGACACACACTGTGAGTATTGTGATGCTGTTGTGCTGTTGAGTCCATCTGCCCCCCCCCCCCCCCAACACACACACACACTGCTAACAACCTGCAGAGCTCGCTCACATATTTAGATTTTTCGATATTTATCACTTGATATTGTTGTTAAATGTTGGATTGTATATTTGGGCTGATGCCTTCAGTCCGTCCTGAACTTCTCATTATTCTCAACATTCTCTGGTGTTTTGTACCGAGACAACAAATGACATCAATAATATAACCAACATCAGACTGTGTGCCCCAACACACATGTAAATAAGGCCGTGTCAGAGATCTTTGTATGGAGGGACCTGGAAAGATGTCTGTCCTTTGTCTCCGCCTCCACTGTCTGCCTGTACGTATAGAAATATTCATATCGATGTTGACTTCAGCTGCTCAGCATCGTCTGTTTTTGAGGTGAGCCGCCGTCACGATAACGACAGGAACAAATAAAAGTCTGTTTGTGTGGCTTCCCATTCAGCTTTCAGGACGTCCATCACCGCTCTTCTTCACACTCACACTTTGGACTTTGGCCCGATTCACCAAGAAAACCCAGAAATTCTGAGGCTGATCAGCACTTCAGGCTCAAAATGGCCGTTCACAGTTCAGTCGCAGAATCGTCTCCAATCACAAAAGCAACCGTTCTCACTTTGTTAATTGAAGAGGCTGAACCACTAAACATAGGAGATAATATTATCTGAATTTTAATTCAGAGTAATTTACACCACTTTAATGGAAACGGCAAAATAACTGGGCAAATAAAAAAAGGCAATATGAAGGGATTTCACAGCAAAGAGCACCAGGCAATCAGATGAAATCACAACAGTTATGAAATTTGGCAGGTGTACAACGTCCAAAGCTTTTTACAGTAATGGCCGGTGCTATTATGAGCATTAGTCCAATTCCCTTACGAATTCAGTAATCTGTGGTGAGATGGGTCAGAAATACAAAACACACACACACACACTCGCCCGGGAATGCAGCTCCCTGTGTGTCAGGTCCAGTTGGGTGCTGTGTTGGTGCTGCGAGTGTTTGTAGGTTGAATATTGAGGAGAGGCAAGAGGGCAAAAGGGACGTGCTGGCATAATGCATTTACTAATAACTGTTTATTATTGTTGGTTCCCCAGGGGGAGCACTTTATGGAAATGGCTGTATATGAAGGGCAGAGGTGCTGGAAGGCCACGGGGAAAATTAGCTTTTTAGATCCCTCCACAATGTCCTACCAGCTTCATACCTTGTCTGCCTGTTGTGTCACCCTGGGAGCTTGGATCATATATATGTGTTTATCTATTGTGATGCAGACACAAATACACAAAAGGCGCCAGTGCATGATGAATAAAAAAAACTTGCATTTAAATTTGTGGATAGTTTTAAGGATTTGCATGCAGACACCCTGAACCGGCTCATACATCTCCAGTTCACACTTGAGAAGCACAGAACACTAATTAACGCACAAAGACACGCACGTAACACACAACTGCACTGTCTCATACTTTTGCAAGGTGTGATCTTGTACTTATTTGCATACATTAATCAAGTGCTTTGCCTCTTAATAACAAAAAAATGACAACTGCACTACATTAATGAATTGACCGTTCCAGTGACACACAACACGTCGGCTCTAACGCCGGAGAACGTGGCATATTTTAACACAAGCTTGACAAAACACAGACACGCACACAACATAATACAGAAGTGCTGTTATGCACTTTGCACCGCAAAATACATTTTTACCACTAAAATCACATTCGGTGGTGTAAATTAGATCTCTCATCAGCAAACCTTAAAAAACACTGATTTAATCCAGATCTACAGCTTCTCTGCGCAGAAGTCAACGGTCGGTAATTTAGTCTGCTTTAAAACTGCATTCCAACTAATTAAATCTTCTCAGCTATGAAACAGGAAATCTGAACAAAAGCTTTATATTCAGCATTTCCAAATGTCCGTATGATCCCGAGGTCCACGTGGACTAAAGAGAGACCTGCTCGTAGGTCCAGGTTCTATCGTTCTTATGTTATATAATATGCATAACCAGGAAAGTTTGATGTTTGGAAGAATGAGTCTTCCAACCTCGGGGACGTTTGACTGCTGGAAGAGCTCCGGCTGCTGATTGGTAGAAAAACCGACAGCAATAAATTAAACACAACTCCAGAAACGGTTCGCTGGATTTCACAAGTGATGCGTTTGAGGGTGAGGAGAAAATGTCTGACAGTTTGTTCACAGTAAAAGTTCCTCTGTTGAAACAAGTGAAACGTCTTCAGCAGAAGATCTGGCAGCACACTGAGGTCGTTTTATTGAACATGTCTTGGAATACATCGTGCATAGCAGGATTGCAGATAAAAACATTCGTCAAGCTTAATCCTTTTTGCAGAGCGAGTGTGTGAGTGTGTGCGTCCTCTGTGATGAGCCTGTTGACCTCACTGCCGAGCGTCAGCAGGGCCGTTATTTCCCGCTCCTCCAGAGGAAGCAGGAGTCCAAACCCTGCTGCTTTTGGCTGCGAGTCTTCAGCACGTCTGCCGGTCCACACGGAGCCCGAGCCGGCTGTAATCCAGTCTGGACCGTGTCGTGGAGAAACCCCAGACGCCCCCTGTCTCCACACTGATGGTCAAAAGATGTTCACCCTTTCAGACTTTTGCTTATAATATTCTCACTTTAGCAAACTTCAGAAAAATCAGCTCAACATCAGCGGATCCTTTCTGACTCTGTTGTCTGCTCACGTGTGTTTGGGTTGATTTTTAAATGTCTGATTGTGTACCTACAGACCGCCCAGATGTGCCTCCCTGACGTCCATTCACGAGAAGCCGTCCTGCTGCAGAGGTTAACCCTAACCCTAACACATATGCACAGTAAGTGAACACATCAGCAGGCCGTGGTGTTATTTAAAGTTCAGTTCAGCTGCACATGAACTTAAAAGCTCAGCAGCAAGTTGTTTCTAATAGACTTTCTGGGTCTTTTGGGTCTTTAATGATCTTTAAGAAAAGAATTTTAAAGAGGAAACTGAGTCTCACTCACCGTCACTCCTAAAAGGTCGATGTTCCATTTCAAAACTGGATCATTATAAATGTGATGCACATCTTTGGCCCTGAAAGGAAACTGAGATTTTCATGTGAAGTGTTTTAAACTGGATTTTACCTCCTGACTCATTATCACCATTAAAGTCCCAGTTAAGGTTACTTGTGGTTACACATTGATTTCTAGTTCATTAAAAACTCCTAAAAGCACAAATGAAATGAAACCCAAAAAATTTTGAACATTTACAGAACTCCCGGAGTGACCCAGAGAGACGTCAGCTGGGTGGGGAGCGTTCTGGAAACCTGAATGTTCAATTTCGTTTAATTTGAAATGAATGTTTGGTTTATTAGATTAGGACTTCTGGTATCTAATTAAAAGCTGCACTTGTATTTTCTCATGTTATTTTTATCAGATTTGAATCCAAAATGAAAACTAAAACGTTCTGCTGCTGCCGCAAACATGAGAAACGTTTAACGTGTGTTTAACGTGCTCCTCTGTCAGACAACCATCGCTCTTCCAGAGGATTCTGGGTAGTGAAGCCTTAAAAGTTTAAGTCGATATTCAACACTGTGTCGTGTCTTCTTCTTGTCTTCAGTCACCTATCGCTCACTCACATCCCTGCAAAATAAAAAAATGAAGAAATATGAACTGCTAAATTCTAATTTTCTAAGTGAGAGTATCAAAGCTCCACAGAGGAAAAAGCAGAAGCAGGCTCTAACTGCAGACGGGATGAAGACGGTGAGGCAACCAGGCAGGCAGGCAGCCTGAACTGTAATTAATGAACAAGTTTCTCATGATTAACTTTTATTAAGCGATACTCCTGAGTCCTCCAGCCGGCAGGTAATAGGAGAGGCCTGGGGAGAGGGAGAGAGGAATGGAGCGAGGGAAGGACGAAGGAGGGAGACACTCGACCCCATTATTTCTCCTCAGTCGCTCATAAAAACAGCATCCCGTAAACTCATAAAATCCTTTCCCACTGTAACGGGGCCCTTAAGCTGCGGCCTGCTGAATTAGAAGGGCACGCAACGCACAACCAAGGAGGCAGCTATAGAAGGAATGTTACACATCTGCCTCCTGTGTCTGGGCAGAGATGATGATGATGGGGGTTTTATGGGCACAGTGAGGAAGGAGCTTTACGTCCATTCACTGATTCATCAGAGAAATGCACCTTTTCCAAAGACTTGATTTTAACTTTCTGGCCGTTTGGTCAAAGAGGAAAGAAAAAGGGAACACGCTGCCGATCCACCGAAAGAGACACACAAACAGTCTTGCAGGTGCACAAACACACAAACAGGATGAAACAATTTCCAGTAAGACGCAGCTCTCAGCAGAACTCAGTGGGACTTCTGGTATTCCGTGTTTTCCACAAGCCTTCAGAAAGCTGGATCCAGTTCTGCTGCGGCCACAAGAGATCCGAGTTTCCCAAGATCCCGAGATCCAAATCTGCTTCTGTCAACCCCACAGCACTGAGCGTGGAGCTAGCCTTTAGCTTAGCATCAAAGTGTTCGTTTAACAACGGCACGAAGAGAGCCGACGAAGGAACACTTCCTGTTGACGAGTCACCGCTTATAAACATATTCAAACGGCTGTTTGTGGCAAAAAGAAGCTAAAAGCTTGAAATCTTCAGCAACCAGCATGTTTTACTGTAAGATCTCAGTTCATGTCACACTTCATTACTTAACTAAGATCTGCTTTATTATTATTATTATCATATTAAATCATTTATTCATTTTTCATTTTGGCAGTTCAGAGTTTGACTCATTTGATAAATACAGAGATCAGACTGTGAATAAATCAGTTCACAATAGTAATATTAAATTTGTTCATAGATCAGAGGAGCATTGTCTCATTGGCCTCTGAAGGTATCAGTGATGTTTTTATATTTTTCATATCGCCTCAGTAACCTCCGACAGAAGAGTCGAGGGAAAAACATTGTCGCTGATGTGGAGGGATTTTAAGTAAAACTGATCATTTCCTCCTGACCAGCAAAACTCTGCGGCACATCAGGCTTTGTGGAACATATGGAGAGCAGCATCAAATCAAAACGGAGCTCATATTTCAAAACATAATAAACACAGATCCAAGCTGCTAACACCCAGAGAGCTCTGCGGCTCAGCCTGTGAGTCACACGGCATAAAGCCGCCGTCCTCGCGTTAGAGAGTTTCATAAGGTGGATGGCGGTCATAAGGAGGCCGCTTCATAAAGGAGCATTAGCCATTAGCCACGAGGGCTCACATCTCATCCCAGCCGCTTTAGGAGCGCCGCCTGCTAGCATATGTTATTAAAATGACACCTGCTTTACGACGGCTGCACGTTGGGTCACAGTGACAGCCGTAATCTATTACCTGCCTGATGCAGTGCTGAGTGTCAGGGCGGGAAAACAGGGGAAGTAATAAAAAATGCAACCAGCAGAGAGTCAGTGAAACAACGGCGGCTTCTTTTTGAAAACACTCCTCAGTATCTCCCTGATAATCTGGTGTCAGTCACATTATTACAAGCGTATCATCCGTTTGCTTTACCGCCTCTCTTTGTTTCAGCCGCTGCGTCTGTGCGGCTCTCTAACGCTGAATGTTCCCTCCGCAAACAGTCGGTCCCACAGTGCGCAACTGCAGCAGCCCATGAAGGGCGACATCTTGAGTGTGTGAAGTGTGTGCACATCAGTGTGTGCGACTGCTAAAGAGGAAAAGGTGAAAAGAGAAGACACACAAAGGAAATTGCAAAGAATGAAAGTGAGTGCATCTGCAGCAGCACACTTGTGTGGTTTGTGCATTTGTCTCAGTGTGTTAACAGGCCTATGTTTACATTGTGCGTTTGTGTTTTATGCCTCATGCAGATGTTGTTGTCACATCAGGACACGGGAGCAGCTATAGCCCAACACACAATGCATCTTTCCTGCCAAGCACGGCAGCTATTCAGCGGCAGCTCTCCGTATCTGAATGAGCATCGATGAAAAGTCCTGACTGTATCTGCGTCCGCCACGCCGAGCGTAATAAGTTAACCTGTTGTTTATGAATACAGGCTGGGAACCGGCCGAGGCTACCTGTTAGCGTTAGACTTGGACAATAGCTCTGAATGTATTCCCAGATATCTGAGGACACACAATGGGGCCGACAGCTCGGCTGATGCATCGGCTCTCAGCCTTTCCTCAGGTCCGGCTGACACCTCTGGAAATTGAAATCGGCGAGCGCCTTGTTCGCCGACGAATGGTCCTGCGGCGCGGGATGCCCACAAACACACACGTCCGTGTCCAGGCATTTCCCATTCATGGATTATATATTCCCACGCAGCCTCGGCGCAGGATATTTTAAAACATGAATGAAATCTAAATGAAATCTTAACACACCAGCGTGGCACTACACATCCCTTGTGTCTGGTGTGGATTGCAAACGCTCAGTGGAGAGTTCAGAGCGGGGCAACCTCAGTAATGGATTATCTGTTTGCAATGCAACATGGGTTTAGTGTGAGCGAGTGCAAACTCTTGATACAGACTCCTTCTTTTTGTTGCCTGCTGCGATATGAGCACATGGAAACTTCTTGTGGGAAACATCGCCACCACCTCACTTGACAGTGAACGAGCAAGCTGTTTTAAAATGTAAAGTTTTCTTTTGTTTATGCTCAGCTGCAGCTATAATGTCGGTGCAGCCGTGATACGGAGTTCTCTCTTCAATCCCCACAGTTCCACTCCGCATCATATGCAACCTTCTATTAGCAGTGTTATTTAAAACAATTTGCTGTTTCTCTAATAAAATCAGGAATAAGCCTTCAGCCCTTATTCAAATAACATGGCATGTATTAGTGTCACAGGACTCCCATCCTGACATGTCAGAGCAGCTGCAGCTTATTGCTTATTGCCTAAGCCATTAATTGATTTTTTTCCCAGATCCTATAATTTAATATGTCCAGTATATGTCAGGGTCTTCACTGAGCAAACTCCTCCAGTCTGAAAAATTAAAGGAAAGAAGTCGGTACAGCACATTAAGTCAGACAAGTTAATTCCAACAGCGCAAATTGCATTCTTTTACTATTGTTTCAACTAAGTGGTTTCAAATGTGGCTGTGACTGTTTCCACTTATGTGCTCTTAAAAAGAGATGAGTCATCTTAAATACCTTTGTGAGTGCACTCTGGGACAGAACAACACGATTCGCTTTTAAAAGCTTTGATTCATGTAATTTTTCGGCAAAATATGACACGTCTACCTCAGCGGCCCGTTTAAGTTGTGTTTCCTCAGCAGAGCGACGCTTTCTGCGGATGGACTAGCTGCAGACTGAGGAGCAGCGCCGTCGCTCCTGAGGAAGACCTCCCAGACCACCAGACCGTCAGACCGCCAGACTGCCAGACCACCAGACCGTCAGACCGTCAGACCACCAGACCACCAGACCGCAAGACCATCAGACCGCCAGACTGCCAGACCACCAGACCATCAGACCGCCCAGACCATCAGACCACCAGACCACCAGACCACCAAACCGCCCAGACCACCAGACCGTCAGACCACCAGACCGCCCAGAGCACCAGACCGTCAGACCGCCCAGACCACCAGACCTCCCAGACCACCAAACTGCCCAGACCACCAGACCGCCAGACCGTCAGACCGCCCAGACCACCAGACCTCCCAGACCACCAGACCGTCAGACCTCCCAGACCACCAGACCGTCAGACCGCCCAGACCACCAGACCTCCCAGACCACCAGTCCACCAGACCGCCCAGACCACCAGACCTCCCAGACCACCAAACCGCCCAGACCACCAAACTGCCCAGACCACCAAACTGCCCAGACCACCAGTCCACCAGACCGCCCAGACCACCAGACCTCCAAGACCACCAAACCGCCCAGACCGTCAGACCGCCCAGACCACCAGGCCACCAGACCTCCCAGACCACCAGACCTCCCAGACCACCAAACTGCCCAGACCACCAAACTGCCCAGACCACCAGACCACCAGACCGTCAGACCGCCCAGACCACCAGACCTCCCAGACCACCAGACCGTCAGACCACCCAGACCACCAGACCACCAGACCGTCAGACCGCCCAGACCACCAGACCTCCCAGACCACCAGACCGTCAGACCACCCAGACCACCAGACCACCAGACCGTCAGACCGCCCAGACCACCAGACCACCAGACCTCCCAGACCACCAGACCACCAGACCGCAAGACCATCAGACCGTCAGACCACCAGACCGTCAGACCGCCCAGACCACCAGACCATCAGACCGCCCAGACCATCAGACCACTAGACCACCAGACCACCCAGACCACCAGACCGCCCAGACCACCAGACCGTCAGACCGCCCAGACCACCAGACCTCCCAGACCACCAAACTGCCCAGACCACCAGACCGCCAGACCGTCAGACCTCCCAGACCACCAGACCGTCAGACCGCCCAGACCACCAGACCTCCCAGACCACCAGTCCACCAGACCGCCCAGACCACCAGACCTCCCAGACCACCAAACCGCCCAGACCACCAGACTGCCCAGACCACCAGACCTCCCAGACCACCAGACCGTCAGACCGCCCAGACCACCAGACCACCAGACCGTCAGACCGCCCAGACCACCAGACCTCCCAGACCACCAGACCGTCAGACCACCCAGACCACCAGACCACCAGACCGTCAGACCGCCCAGACCACCAGACCACCAGACCGTCAGACTGCCCAGACCACCAGACCGCCCAGACCACCAGACCACCAGACCACCAGACCCCCCAGACCACCAAACTGCCCAGACCACTCCGGGCCACCAGACCGCTCTGAGACCACTTCCTGGTTATATTCTACCATAAAAACATTTTATGTGTAGTTATTGTTTGATGGTTTATTTTTGTCTTCGACCTTTTTCTATCATTTTTGTTGCACATTGTTTATCTTTTTACATTTTGTAGTAGATTTCAAGTCAGATTGTATTGAAGTCTATGGGAAAATGTCCTTCCTCCTCCCTGATGAGTTTATGTCTCTAGTTTACAGTCTTCAATACAGCATGTCGTTGGCAGACGGTCCCATCCAATCAGGAAAGAGTTCAGAGCCATTCAGCTCCTCCCCTCAGCTGCATATTCTCCGCCTCCAGTCATGATTCCTTCTGGTTCCAAAAAGCCAAGATGGCCGACGGGCAAACCACATCAAAACAGTGGCTCAGAACGTGGCGCCAAGCGGAGCTCAGGTATGTTTGAGGCTGAATCCACCAAGCTGCTTAACTTCACAGTCTGACAACATTTAGGTGTCTTCTGGGAAATGCAGTTTAAAGCTAAACGTAGAATAAAGAAAGATTTTTTTGCATTATATTTTTCTAAAATTCTTCTTAAACAAACAGATTTTGTTTACAACTGTCAACTGTGATTTCCGGAGCTTTTGACCATATTCATGGTCTTCCAGCGCCGGTGATGCAATTTACATCACAAAAAAGTCATATTTTTATCTACAAACATCCACTTGTAATAACAAACAAAGAATCATGGGAGTTCATTATCACCGCCAGACATTTCATCTCCTACTGTGTAAGTCACCGCTCTCCGCTCAAAAACTGTTTCTCTCTCTCTCTCTCCCGCCATCTCTCGTTCTTTTCTCATCCTCGCTCTTCCTCACTCGTCACTCCGACTGTGACGAGTCCTCGGCTGATGAACCGGAGCCGGGGAGTCAGGCGGCGACACGGGCCCACCACATCTCGCTCTGCGATGTCACCCACCATCCGCAGTGTTGACGAAAACAAGGATTTACACATATTAATGAATAAGACAGTGTGACACCTTTGGAGAGGTCTGTCAGGAAGAAACCGAGGGGAGGAGTGAAAACAGAGAGGGAGGGGTCGCATTCATTCGCTATCAATTTAGTTGGTATTCCTGAGGGGATATGCTAATGTTTTCCGAGTATCTGTGTTCTCTCTCCGTCTCTTTATTTCTGTCGCTCTCTCTTTGTGACCGCTGTACCTTGTTAGGGCTGGAGCCTCCTCCACGCCGCCGACAGAGTTAGAGATGAAGAAAAACAGGCAAATAAATAAATAAGTGCAATACAAAAAAAAAAAAGACAAGAAAGGCAGAGTGATGGAGGAAGGGAGGATGGGATGGTAGCACCTTGACGCCGATGTACAGCTGCTCTCTCTCTGCGTGCTGGTTTCACCTTTCCAACCCCCCCCTGTCTGTCGAGTGACGCGTTTGATTTCGCTGCATTCATACATCAGTGCGCCCGTGCAATGCTGACACCTCATCTCAGCCTGCCGACTTTGGCTACCGAGGCCCTGCTTTGCATAGTGCGTACCCCCCCCCACTACCTGCTCACTACCTCCACTACCTCCTCCTCCCTCGCCTCCTCTCCTCCCCTCTTCTTGTGTGACACTCTGCCCATCTTTGAAGAGAGAGAGATAGATCAGGAGTGGAAGCTGGGTTCAAGGGGGAGGAGTGGGGAGGGAGGGAGAGCGAGATTGCAAGTGACAGAGAGGAAAAGAGAGAGAGAGGGGCGGGGGGGGCATCAGGAAGAAGAAATCAGAAGAGAAAAGAGAAGCTTCGTGCTAATTTATGCTATCGCTGTCCCTCATCTCTTCATTGTTGCTCCCTGTCATTTAAAAAAGATGTTCTCGTGGCTTCCTGGCTGAGATCTCTCTTCGCTCTCAGTTTTTCGTCTGTGCCAATCATATGCTCCAACCTTTACCTCCGACCGGCTGCACATAAACACATCATTTCAACCAAAGAGAGGGAAAAAGACGCTATCATGGCGAATGAAGACAATGCCCATTACCTTGGGACGCAATAATTATGTTTGTCCAATTAGTAAGCAGCTCGAACTGTAGAAGTACTCGGAGCTGCCTTCTTCAGAGAACACGTCTTATTATAATCCTGGACCACATGGTCAAGATGGAGAGCTTGGCACGCGCTCAGGACAATATGACAGCTCTGCCGTTTTTTGATATGCATATTTTCTCTGCTTGGTGCTCAGTAATTGTGTGCTTATTAGTTTTAATGGGTTTAGCTAAATAAATCTTGTATGCTAATGTGCCGGAAATACTCACAGAGCCCAAACTGGAGGTGTTGGATTAGTAGCAGCGCTGCTTTACAATGAGGCTGCCGATGAATAAGCACTGCAGCACAATGCAAGTGTTAAAAGGTGGTTTGAATTCTAATGGTAGACTCAACCTTGACTGATTTCAGATGTTTGCGTGCAATAGAACGCACTTCTTCTTTACAACGTCCTCAACTATTATCACTTTTTGATGTCTAGAATTGTCTGTGGATGTGTTGAAGCCGGATTGATGTTGTGTTTCCTCCCTGATAAGTTCTGCAAGTGAAGTTGTTATTTAAAGTGTTTTACTCTTTAACTTTATTGTTTTTTTCTGAAGAATTTTTTGGTTTTTAAGGACCAGATGACATCTCAGTCAGAATCTAATGAAGATAGAGCGGATTTCTGACCAACCAAATCCTTGACGGTTGGATGGCGGCTCAAAGTGGGCGGTGACATCACAAAGTCTCAGAAGTCCTGACAGCTGGTTTTAAGGTTCAGTTTCTGAATCCAGACTGTGTGTGCTGACAGAGACCTCTGAGACTTTAACAGGATTATTATAGAACCTGCACCTGATTTAGAATCACAGACCAGATGGAGGACTGAATAGATTTTATTTTATAACGTCATTTTATAACGTAACATTTTATAACGTGGGACAGTTTAGTCCATCAAATAGAAGATGGTTTTAAAAAAACGGGAAAAAAAAACATGCAAATGTGGATATCGATATTGACAGCCACTTCCTGAATCCAGAGAAGGGTTGTCCTAATTTTTACAAGGTTAAATGGAACTTTAAAGGCAGTGGCTAATTAGTGAGATGTAGAAGGATCGTGGTGTCTCTTGGGGAATCCAGAGTTTAGAGCTAAAGCTAAAAATGTGTTCAGCTGTAAATCTGAAATCTGCGAAACTTCCCTTTACTGATGAGGAGACACACAAACACAACACACAGACGTCCATCTGGAGCAAACAACGCAAATGTGAACTGTGTGTGCGTGTGCACAGTCTCATATCTGCATCAGGACTAATGTCACATACTGACACCTTTTCTTGTCTTTTCGTGTGTGAAAGTAAAAAGGACGACAGCAGAAGAAGAACGAAGTGTGAATGTCACTTTGAACTGTCACACTGTTGCACCCCCCATAACACGCACACGCACACACACACACACACACACAAACACACGCACACAGACACACACACACACACGTCCTAATGAGGCAGAGAGGGGCTTCCGCTGTGCCAACCCAGGGGCCAAGGTGGGAGAAACACTTCTCTCCCAGCACCCATTGTAAACACATTGAACATCCTCCCCCAGCTCAGACCCCCCCCCTCCCAACAGACACATAAACACCCGCTGAGGCCTCCCAGGGCCTGACAGGCTCAGATAAATCAGGCTCTCCACACTCCTCCACCCTCCCTGCTGCCCCTCCCCTCGCCACCTGGGGTGGGAGGAGAGTGTTAATTTTCTTCAGGGGGAGAAATGTTTGGGTGGGTGGGCAGGATGAGTGCACGATGGTGGGGTGTTAACCCAGACTTCTGAACACCTGCTTGGAGAAGTGGGAAGTCCTTGAGATTAGAAAAAGCAAAATGATCCGAGCTAAAGTGACCGTCAGGTGTTTCTGAGGGACGGCGAGAAAACTGGAATTAAAAAGGAACAAAATCAGCCGTAACAATCAGAACGCTTGTGTTCACAATAACGTGCCGAATAAATCATCAGACAGGAAGGTTTGAGATTTTTGTAAGAATTTTGTGGGTTTTAATTTGTATTTATTTAACCTCAATCAGTCAATGATATAATTAGTTCAGAGTTGGATGATGAGCAGTGAGCAGGTCGCTGTATTTAAATTTTTTCTCTCACTCACTGATAATGTTTCTGATATTTTTGGTTGTATGACAGAAAGAGAAAAAATCTTTTAGGTTTTCACAGATTATCCCAAAATACCATGATAAAAAAAAGTTAATAAGAATTAATCACTCTACTTCTTGAACTTCTTGAAATCTTTGGCTGCTGTGTCCGTTCGGTTTCTGGATCGTGGGAGTCGTCGTTGGTTCTGAACGTTGTTCTGGTGTGAAGCTTTCAAATGAATCTGTTATTTTCGGTCTCCACAAACAGTGGTGAAGTGTGTGTGTGTGTGTGTGTGTGTGTGTGTGTGTGTGTGTGGGGGGGGTTGTTTGGGGGTTAAGTGAGGGGTCAACAAGTAATATTGATGCCAACGTAACTCTACTGCTATTTGGTGCAGAAGACTCCCTGATGCTGTTTTCCATCCTGTTAACTGGCCTCTGGGGCTAATTATTCTGTTGGCTAGGTTCAGATGCCACACAGTATGAGATGTGGGATGGGGGGGTTGGGCAAGAGCAAAGACTCGGCAGGGGTCGAGGGAGCACGCACACCCAGGTGTGCGATCTCCGTGCTTGTTTTTCTTTGACCTCGGGGTCATTGCCGCTGCAGACCGGAGGCGCTTCCTCACCTGGATTCGCCCAGCGGGATTTTTTTTTGTTGTTTTTGCTCCACGTAGAGCTTTTGGCTCTTTTGCAGCCGGCATGGAGACGTTCACTGGTGGCCGATGAGCGGCTTGACTGGAAAAACAAAAGGCTCGGTCCGACACGGACGCAAACAAAACCCATCTGTGTGTTTTTGCATGATAGTTAAGACAATGACTGTTTCAGATTTTTTAATTGAAAGGAAGATATGGCCCCTCATGGCAACCCATCTGTTCAAAATTGATATCTGAGCGACAGTTGCCCTCTCATCTCCATCGACGAACAAGCGTGAGATTTTCAAGCCCTATTTCATTTATTTCAGGTAATTGAAATGTGAGGCACGCTGGTGGGTCGATAATGACAGAGGGAACTAATAAACAACACATTGTGTTTATTGTTTTAATCACACAGGATGATTTGTTGTTTTCTCCTCACACCACCAGAAAAGCAGGAATCAGCTTTTAAATATGAAGAACAAATGGGAAATAAGTTTTAAAAAAAAAAGAAACGTGTGTGTGGTGTTGGACAGGTGGAGGAGGGACCGGGAAACTGTTCCTGGTCGGACCAAGTACAGTAAGGAGAGATGACGAAGATGAAAGAAAGAAGAACTGCAAACAGATGGTGGAGGTGCAGACGAGGAAGAGGACGAACAAGAGACAGAGGGAGGGAGCGAGGAAGAAAGAGGAATGGAATACTACACTGAGGAGAGAATCGAGGAATACAACCTGTCAGAGTTAAAGGACGGGCAAAAAATGCTTGCATTGTTGTTTTCATTATCTGGCTGCTGTCATTCTGCAGCCTCTGTTTCTGTGAAATAAGAGAGAGGGATGAACAAGAGGAAGGAAGAGGAGGACAAGGATGGGGGGGGGGGGAGAAGAAGAAGAGGGGGAGAAAAGCTGTGAAATTAATCTTTTGTGCTGAGCCTTACACAGCCTCAGACATGCTCAGACAAAAGCCCGGACCTGGAGAAGCTGCCTGGGTGTGATTGATGAATAAAGTAAAGGTGTCAGAAGTGTATTATGTAAATTAGCCCAGGCAGGGACCATTTCGGCGGCGAATGAAAGAGCGGGACATGCGAGGGGCGAGAGAGAGAGACAGAGGGGAAGGAGTGTGTGTCACCGAGGGGGCGAGCGTCCCCGAGCGCCACTGCCATGCCATCTTTCATCTCGCCAGACAACCTCGGACAGCAATCTCTGCCACGGCTGTGGGTTTAAACCTGAGAGAGGGAGGGGACGGACGGTGGCGTGGCGAGGAGAGGAGAGGAAGATGGACAGATGAATGAGAAAAGCTTTATGAGACAGAGGACAAGAGGAATGGGGGGGTGTTTTGAATGGAAACGGCCCTTCTGATTGACCGGTCCGGGACATCTCTCATCCTCCGTATGCTTTCCCTCCTTCTCTCACTGTAGTAAATGTATACAGTTACATTTCCCACCACCACTTTATCTCCCACCGGGGAATACAGTTATTTCAGTCGGAGTCGTAAAGACCGCCATAAAGAGCCTGTCTGTCTGATTCCCAATGACAGTGTACAGGCTCTGGGAGGGCAGATTGAGCTGTTGTGGGGAGGCGGGGTGCGTATCTGCCAATGATGTTATGGACAGAAGCAGGCTGAAAGTCTTTTGTGGTATAGAGTGTGATTTGCATTAGATATCAAGGTCTGTCATGGGAGAGGAAGTGAGTGAGAGGGACATAAATTGTGAAAATGGGCATTTTCTCTTTCACTATCCATAACAGACACACACACACACAAGATAAAAACACAAACACATCTCCTCACCACCTCTGGATCTGCCACGTACGTTCCAACCTTTGCCATTAACGGATTCAACACCACTTTTAATAGGCTGACAAAAACAATCTATCATGCGTTCACCTGCATGGAGCAGTATAGAGCAGGTTAAGGGAAATTGACGGCATCCTCAGTCCTAATTCCCACCTTGAGTGGCGTCTCCCCGTGATTGAAACAGACAAAGACGTATAGGGTTATCCCCGCGCAGTGGATGCGCTAATTGCCGGCGCTTGTCGTTCGCTGAAGCATTGTCTCAGAGGCTAACTAGAGCACTAGCCCCCTCTTTTTCTTTCCGATCTCTGTGTGAGTTTGTGTTTGCGTGGCGACCAGACAGGCTGCTGAGAAAGCTGTTTTCATCACGGCTGCGGCACCCGGTTATTAACGGGTTCATAAGTAAGCCCAGGCCTCGGCTATTTCTCTGTGTTAGTATTTATTAGGAGTCCACAAAGAGAAGCCGGGCCCCATGCCTATAATGAATGAAAGAACCTCCGTGTAATTGAGCCTTATTAGGCCACACTCGAGAGAGAGGGAGAGGAAAATAGGACAGCAGGGCTGAGAAGAAAGGGATGTGATGAGAGGCAGAAGGAGAGAGAGTCCTGCATTGTGGAAACCCGTTCCGCTCTCGTGCTTCTGTTTATTAATTTCGTCACTGAGGCACGAGGCGGAGTAATTTTCAGATCCCTTCCACTACACTGCTCCCCGTATTTACAGTGTAAGTATGAATGACAGTCCGAACTGCACGCCGAGCCGTACACGCTGGTAAACACCGGCAAACGCATCAGAATGATGAAGTCACGTGACTGAAGTCCGGAAGTCGGCTCCAGACGAGTTAGACCAGCTCTCTGTCAGAACCGGCAGTCTGAGCTGTGACCTTTGACCCCTGACCCCGCGGTCCAGTGGTTTTCCTTCCTCGGACCAGGACCCCCGACTCGTTTCTCGGACTGATGGCAGGTCTGTTGGAAAGCGCTGATTCTGCAGATTAAGGAGAAAGTAAAAATATAAAAATGACCGTTTCTGTCCAGACGGACTTCCAGCGCAGATTATCGTTATTACATTCTTGTCAACGCAGGTCAACTTAATGAGACGTAACAGGAAATTAAATTTGCATCAGATTAGTTGCCAGGGAAACTGACTCCTCCCCCATCGAACAAAGTCTTTCCATGAAACTGGAAAACCCTCAGTGTGCCTCCAGCTCGACTGGAAATTTCATTTTAATAACTTTCAATATGAAAATACACAAATCACTTAATTTCAAACTGAATGTTACAACAAATGTTTGTTATTGAATCTCTCTCTCTCTCTCTCCCTCCTCTGGATCTTCTAAAAAGCTGAGCTAGACAAATTCTCCTACCTGGTTATTTTTCAAAGCCAGATGACGACACACACACACACACACAGTCTCCTATAGACGTGTCGCTGCTCACATATATATTTTCATACCTCTCTGGGATAGTAACACACCTTCCTCTCTGCCTGTTGTTACAGAAACAGTCTGATACTGTTTCTGTTAAATTTGTACATTTCAGTGTGTCATTCAGATTTGAGTCCCACATCAGTTTAGTTGTCTTTTGCTCTTTTTAGTCTTCATCATTTTCTCCTCCACCTTCTTCACCCCCCCCCCCCCCCCCCCCATAGATATTCCTCACTCTCTCTTCTCTCTAATTCTCTTTCTCATTTGCCTCCCTGTTTCTTCTTCCACATGTGAGAACTGTCATTATATGTTATGGCATATCGGTTCTCTGCATGCATATGAGCCTGCGTGTCTGCGGTGTCTTTCATGTTTCCCTGGCAGTCATACATTACGTTGGAGAGACAATACCTCCTCCAGATAATGCCATAAATGAGGGAATTTACATGCATATGCTCGCATATGCAACCACAGCCTCTCATATCTGCTGCACTCAACGCAGGCTGTGTGTGTGTGTGTGTGTGTGTGTGTGTGAAGTGGCGCTCCAGTGGGACCATCATTAGAGTGGATCTAGACTAATGACACAGGAAACTGATTCACACTGAGAGAACTTCTGTAAAGCCCCACATACCCCCACCCCACTAACACACACATACACATCCCTGCCGCCCCCACAGACACACACTGGCACGCAGCCTACTGCTGTATACTCCTGCTTTAGTAGGATTTCTTCTTTCTTTTAAAATCTGAAGACCAAATCTTTTCCTTCTTTAACTGATCGACTGACTAACAACGAACGCTGCACAGACTCACAAACAACACAAACCAGACAGGGTGTAACTTTTAGAGCAGGTGCATGGATCTGTTTCATTGTGTTCGTGGCCTGATGTTGTTGTTTTGCTCTGATATAATATTGACGTGTCGCCTTCACTGCCTCAGTTTATTGTACGTGTGTGATGTATTTCTGCACGACTCACCCGTCACTGCAGCTTCATGGGATTATTATTTTCATCACCCTCGCTCCTTTGTTTTGTCTTTCGTCCGCTGAGTCTCGTGAGGCGGGTGTGACGGCTTTCATCACTCCGTGGTCACTGAAATCTTCCTCCAGGTCCGAACGGACAGATTGGATGTGTGAAGCCGTGTGAGGGAGAGACGGTCACTTTAATGAAGTTTTGGGTGTTTTTCTCTCTCAGGCAGACAAACTGTGACTCAAATGTTGATAGATATTTTACCTTCTGAGTGTTTCTACTTTGGATTTCTCTCTGAGATCAACACGGATCTGTTTTTATCTGGCTAGTGATAATCAGTGGTCAGTTTAAGATGCAGTTGTCTTTTCTGACAGATGACAGTTTGTAGGTGTTCCACCTCTGAGCTTTTTGCCATTAATGTGCAAAATGTGTCTCTAAAAATCACCATCCACTTGGTTTTCTCCTCCTTGTGTGTCGTTCAGGTTGTGACTTCACTGTATTTCACTGTATTTTTCAAAATGAGCGAGCTCACCAAGAGGAAACACTGAACAGATGTTGTTTTAACACCAAACGCTCACTCGTGGAACCGTTTGAATCCCCATCTCCCTCGACCGCCACCGAACATGGAACTGGGCAGAATCTGTGAATTAGCTCGGAGACTAATTGTACTTCTCCCGTCACGGACTAGAGAAGGTTTGTTTAAAGAAATGTCTACCAGGGTTAGACCACGGTGGGATTCCGCCTGTAGTTTTTCTAAGTTGGGCGATTATTATTATCAGAAATGTACAGTTTCTCTGAGAATTGCATCGTTTTAGTGATTTTCTTTCCCTCTAATTGGTGAAATCACAACTTCTCTCGAAGATAAATCATATGTGGGTGAAGTTTGGAACCTCATCCACATCTGAGTGCATTATTTCCCCTTTTCGGCCAAATGTCCGTTTAAAACAAGTTTAGACAACAAAAATCTCGCTCCACAGTCAAACAACCTCCAACCAAGCAGAGAAGAAAACAGTGAATCTCGTCAAAGACTCCGTCCCGTCTCTCTTTTTTCCATCTGACTCTTTATTGTTTACTTTTTAATTAATCGCGCCGGTTCATTCTAAACATGTCAGAATAAATACATTTTTCATCCCGGTGATATTGGCCCCGCCGCTCTGTTATTAATGCTGCAGAGAATTCAGCCACTGTTTGCAAATAATATCCTCAAATTGAATCATTGTTGCATGAATATATGCAAAATATTCATTTCAGGCAGCGTGAGGGTTGAGTGCTTTTAAATTGGAGAGATCATTCATGGCTTCACCTTTTCAGGCGAGATAAAGTCGTGTGCAGTAACATTACAATGTCAGAGTAAGGGGAGGAGGGGGGAGGATGGAAAAAAGTGAGGGATGAGAGGAGGAAAAGGTAGAAATGAAGACAAGGAAAAAGTGTTGTGAGTCAATGAAAACAAGGAACGGCAAAATGAAATGAAATCTGTTCTGTCTCCACGTGTTCACCGCTCTGTGATTACAGCTCGTCGTATTAATAAGTCGTGTAAGTTCTGATGGACAACCGTGCTGCAGGTGGGACGCACAATAGGTAAAAAACCAAATAAACACAAATGTGTGAATGCAGCTGTGGCTCGTTCAGGTGAGTCGTCTGCCAGGTCACGTGACCTCATTAATATTCACGGTCCTGCAGCTCTCGGGTGGCAGCTGCCGCTTTGAAGCCTTAAGTTTGGGATTTGTCTGTCGGACATCTTGTACCAAAAATGAAGAGAGCAGAACAGTTTTATTTTTTCATGGTTTTAAAGGTTTGGGTTTGAATGCTGTGACATCCAGACATGATGTTTCCTGATCAGACAGGAAATTAGATTAAATCAAACTTTTACTTTTTACAGTCAGCTCAGTCAGTCGACGCTGCAGTCTGATGAAATGATGTGATAAATCAGAAAGCTTTGATGGAAAGGTTTAAATTATTTCATTTTAACTCCGGCTCCGATTTTTGTTAGTGAGTCTGTGTTTTCAGATTTTTTTTGTTGTTAATATTATATAAAAACACAATAACCAAGCTGTCCCTAACATGTTATTAGAACACAGTAGCGTTTTGTTTATTGGTATTAAAGACACCAGAATGTCTACACTGTCACATTTGGGCCTTTGCATTGTGCTGTTCATAAAATAAACGTCATTTTCAGAATAGAATCGGAGAGAGCGACCTGCACAGCCGTCACCGAACCGACAAACACACAACAACAATTTTTTTAAGCAGCGGACCGTCAGATAACCCGGGACACCATTTGCATGTTGAAATGATTTATTCGCTCTACCTTCCCTCCATCGCTGCACCATTTAAAAGTTGCTATGTCCTGTATCTAATAGGAGGGGGGGGAACTAATATCCAAAAGCAAATATTATCTCCCCCCCAACACACACACACACACACACACACCTCTGCCCCCACTTTCATGCAGCTGCAGATTAACAAGTCTAAACACAGCATAATCAGCCGCAGAATCAAATTCCTGAGATATGAATGCCGATGCTCTGCTCCCACCAATATTTTATGGTAATACAATAAAAATGTAAAGTTGAAAATAGCACTTCCTCCTCCTCCTCCTCCTCGTCTTCTTTTTTCTTTTTAATGTAAAAGGTAAGCTGAAGAGTGGTAGAGGGAGGTGTGCTGGAGGTGGTGGGGGGTTGAGTTAGCAGGAGGAAGGCAGTGAGGGTGGGGGGGTTCATCACATGGCCCGGGCCTCGCCGAGGGATAGGCTGTCGCTAGGAGACAGAGGCAGGGAACGGACCAGTGGCAATGATGTATTAACTGGCGAAGGTGGCTGACAGTAATCTTTGTCACTAGATGCAGTGGCTGTCTAAGTCCTGTCATTTTATGCATCTCATGCAAAACAGATGTACCGGGATACTCCGGCTCAGGGAGGGAAGGGGGGGCCGCAATCCAGCCAGGATGGAGGATGTAAGGGGAGGGGGGGTTGGACGGGAAGAGGTGGGTGCTGGTGGTGTGTTGGGGGGCAAAAAAAATCATTATACAGCTAGAGGTTGGAAGGGCTGTCACAAAGAATTTCATTATTTTTCATCCGTTCTCCAGAAGGTGGATTCTGCATATTGTAATTTTTAGCCGCCACCATAAGCCTCTAAATAATTTGGGAAGTTTCCGGGGCAGAAGTTTTCCTTTTTCTCTTCGCTCATTACCCAGAGTTCAGGGCAGAGGTGCTCAATCACCCCGGCTGAAGGAAACGCTTACACATAGAAACACGCCCTGCCACCTCCGCCGCCACCACCTCCTCCTCCTCCTCCTCCCTCCTGTCCTCCCCTTCGCTCTCTATTCGCACGCCATCCTTTACCGCTCCACGTCCGATCCCTCCTCCTCCTCCTCCCAACCATTGTCCTTGCTACTCGCTTGGTTCTTCCTTTATTCCTCCGTCTTTCTTCCACTTTCACTCGCTTCAGCGCCTGTTTGTTTCCATTTTTTGTCCTCCTGCCGCCCTCACTAACCTCTTTTCATTCTTTGACTTTCTGCCTTCTACCTTCTCTTCGTGCTAACATCATTTCTTTCTTCTTCTTCTTTCATCCTTCAGCAGAAAGAAAAGACCATATTGGGTGGCGTCTTACCTTAATCACATTAAACCTGTTGGTATTAAGAGCTCAGAACTCCCCCACAGAGCAGAGGAAAATCTGTCTTTCAGATTGTACGTGTCCATTTCAGATCTGGATGAAGTTTCCAACCTGTCCTGCTGTATCCTGTTCGTTCATTTCAACTTGAATCAGTTATTTAAAGGCTCTAAAGAATATTTAAAGGTGTTTTATCTGAAGTTCTGCCTTCAGACCGTAATGACCTTTAAACCCTCAGACCAGAGTCCTGAAAGTGTAAATCTAAAGGAGGGACCTTCAAACAAGACGGATTTGTTCTGCTTTAAAGCGGACGGCTCCTCATGCAGGCCGTTTCGACTGTACTACGTAAAGTACACTACTTATATTTTACTCTTTTTCTTCACGCTAAAGCGACACTGTTGCAGTATCTTAATTGCACCTCTATTTGCTGCAGAGAAGCACATCACGGCTTAACGACAGTGTACATAGTGCATGTAGATGGCAGCAGAAGGACAATATCTTTTTATCTACCTGCAATAAAACTCACCCTCTGTCCAAGCCATGAATAACACTTATATTGCCAGCTCGTCTCTTTGCCCAGGAGAGAGAGGAGGGACGAATTAGGGAGGAGGAGACAGCAAGGAGATTAAGAAAAACTGCATGTTTAGATACAGAGGAGGAGAAGAAAGAGGAAATATGCAGTGGGAGGTAATTCCACCTAAAGTCATATGACCTACATCTCTGCTCCTTCTGAACTTCATGCATATATTTATTTGCTTACTTAAATTGAGTTTTAAATCACACCCTGTCTCATAGAATTTACATTTATATGGAACTAAACCGCTACAGCAAAGTATGTTTTATAAGAAACACGATTAACCAGATTAAATGGGCTATTAACGTTTTAATTTAATTATTTGATATTTCATATTTACACAATATCTGATCTGACTAACGGCTCAATTACAAAAGCCTTTTCTGGTTTTGTGTTGTGTATAAGACTGTTTATTTACATTTAACCAAAATGAAATAGAAGTGATTTTGTGGGACTGAACTCCAGACAATGAAAAACAAAAAACAATAACGCAACAATTATTATCAAAAAAGAGCATTTTATGTGTTCCTTTAAATCTACGTCTCATTTTTAAACTCGTTGGACTTTTTAAACTATCATTAAAGGACAACACACAACAAAAACAGCCTGAACACCATTGTAAGATGCACTAAAGCAAAAAAACAACACAAAACAGACAACAGCCCGACAAGGAGACAAACGGTCAAACAGTAAAGGCCCAACAGCCGTAATAGGGAGTTATTACGCTCACAGGTGTGTCCACATACTTTTGGCCAACATGCTTTCCAATCTTTTTTACCCTTTTTTACCCAGAAGAGGACTGTGTGGATATATATTTATATATATGTCCACACAGTCAAAGAGTGGAGGCGGAGGAGAGCAGAGGAAAGAGAGGAAAGGGTCAAAGCACAAAGTTATAATAGAGAGACAGAAGAGGAAGGAGAGGAAGGGGGAGAAAGAGATGTAAGTGGGCTCTGCGGAGGCCCCAGTCGGTGGCAGTCTGTCTCTGATTTCCATTCATTGTTAAGATGGATGAGATCCCAGCCGGAACAAGAGCAGACCGCCGCATTTCTTCTTCTTCTACTTTTTCTCTTTTTTTTTTTTGGATAGGGGGCATTATTCAAAACAGAGCTTATTTTTGGTGGCCATTATGCATGCACACCTGATCAGCATGTCAGCCTGGCCTCCCCGCATCGCATGATGGAATGGCCCAATTTACCTCTTTCACCTGCCTTGCATAAAGGCACACAGAGCACACACCGGCAGGCACTCGTTGTACTGTTCAACACACACAGACACACACAGACGCACACGTTCACTGGAGTGGAGGTGGGAGGATGGAGTCAAGCATAAGTGTGCATGATCATACACTGATGCACACACACACTGCTGTTTATTTGCAAAGTGTGTATGAAAGTGTGTACTTATACTATGTACAGCCATCTGAAGTGTTGCATGTGACACACACACACACACACACACACACACACACACAGGTCTCCCACACAGATCCTAACTGTGTCGGTTGTTACTGAGTCAAAACTGAATTCATTAACAAGTCAGGACTCTCTCTCTCTCTTTCTCTCTCTCTGTGTCTCTCGCTCCATCCGAATCTGGCACAGATTGTGTTAACGTTAACCAAATATTGCAACATCAATTAAATCCAATTTAATCTATCAATAACTGCTAATTAATGAAAAATCAGTTGTTTATAGCAGTCGTGCTCGTGCCTGTTTTTTGGACCAGAGGATGAGGACGTTCTTGGACGGACCCGGTTTGACTGCTGGTGTCTATTTGCAGGATGAATCCAGGATGGAATGTGGCTCTGGTCAAGGACATCCTCAGTTTAAGCCATAAGTATTAGTGTGGGATTTGTTGTTTCTTCCCAGTGTGTGTGTTCTTTTTAATTTGGTCACATTGTGGTTTGACCAAATGAGCTGCAGCTTTTCTGAACTTTGTATTTATGCACTTTCCCATCGCATCAGTTCTGACGGAGCCAGAAAAAGAAAAAACAAACCTCGCCATAATAAAACTCATCAGCTCAGATTTGTTTTCAATCTTCAGCTGACTCGTTTGCACACGGTTTATTTTGGAGCTTAAACTTTGTCAGCTTTTCGATTCGTCTGGCGCTTCAGAAAACAACTCATTAGCATGCTAGCTAACAACAGCTAGTTTACACTGAGTCAACAGGTGAGATGACATAAGTCAGCTTTCTGTTTAAAGTCAACCTGCGGTGACTGGAAGGTTTCAGCTAATGGGCTAACATCAGTGAAGCTAATGCTAATGGCAGATTAGCACTGAAGTGACTCAATTTTGAACCACCTGATTTGCCAGAACCTTTAAGAGTGTGACAGCAATTTGGATCAGACTAAAAAACGGCGACTTCCTTTGTCCCTCTGGGCTTCCATACAAGCGGCACGTTATGTTTTAAGTAAAATCCAGTTAAGTTCGGTTTGACTCAACGTTATTTCTCCTGAACTCCTCCGGAGTAAGCAGTGACGGAGGAATGTCAGCCTTTCACGGTTATTTCTTGTTGAATGATTAATACAATAATAAAATGTCACTACAACATCAAAATGACAGCTCCGGCTTTAACTTGCTGTCTGATACGCTTTCGCTGACAAGCCTGATTTTCCCGTCACAAAAGTGGTTTTAATATCTCAACATTCTAGGTTTGTAAGAGTTATTCAGTCAAACATCGTGCACTTTTGAATAACTGATGAACTACTGCCAAAAAGTTACAACTTGCAGCTGGTGTTAACTCAGAAATCCGATTTTAGAAAACATGACAGTCGTGTGTAGTTCTCTGCTGCGACTCCAAAAGAAAACTTCTTTCAGATGTTTTATTGAAATATTTAACATTCATTATCAACAATTCTTTTGTCTTTCACCTTCTGTCATCTGCATTTTGCTTTGGCTTTTCCAGAGCTTCATAACAAAAATACAAATTAAGATGAGCACCAGAGTTAGAGCAGAGGTTAATCTGCTCAAAGTACAGTAAGAAACAGGAAGGAGGTAAGTGGATGAAAATTAAAAAGGTTTCAGAAATTAAATAGAAAAATCTAAATGCACAGTATAGAGCTGCTCTGATATAACTTATTTATTAAGAGAAAAGGAGGGAAGTAGGAAGCTGAGTGGAGAGAAAAGATTTAAAATAAAATTCAGATGGAGGAGAAAACTAAGAAAAACAAAAAACAGAAAGCAATACAGAAAGGACACGAGACAAGAAGGAGGTCAGCTGGAGAGATGGGGGGGCATCATGGACGGGAAGGAGTCAGGAATGAGGAAAGGAGGAAAGGAGGCGAGGTGAAGTGAAGCCCAGCGGAGCCTCGTCCAGATATTTACGGCATCGGACTCTGTCTCAGCCGGCCAGCTGGAGAGAGCAGGTGGACCAAACAGGTCAGCTCATTAACACACACACGTTATTGTCGTGTGTTGTGTGTGAGAGTGAGACATTTCTGTGGCCGTGAGGTTACTGCTCCGCTCCCCGGAGTAAAATACAGCTGGGCTGTTCACTGCAGGCTGGACCAGGTGTGTGTGTCTGTGTGTGTCTGTGATTGGGTTAAAGGGGTTAAAAAGACATGACCCAAGTACGGGATAGAAAGGACGGATGATGGTGTGTGTTTGTGTGTGTGTGTGTCCATTAATCATTGCTGTGCTCCGGGCCGAGCCCTCTGTCCAACCCCATTACACACTAGACCACACTCACCTCAGTGTGCAGCACCTCGACACACACAGACACACACAGAGGGAGAGCCAATGTGATGCTTTAAGAGCCGTTTTTGGTCATTTTGAAATCTCAGCTGTTTCAGAGACGACGAAGAGAAGAAATGTCTTCGTCATGACCTTCCAACATTTTCCTTCCAGTATCAAAGTTCAACTGATCTCCTGATTCAAACTCAGATTAAAAATGGGAAGAGATCTGGATGAGAAAGTGACATTTTGGGCAACATGTGTGTCACACCTGTGCGTTACTGACGGCTCTGTGACGTTGTGCTAACAGCAGCAGATAAGATCTTTACTGTGTCCGTTGTCGTACATGCGACTCGTTACAAACTTGTTATAACCAAAATATGTTTGAAATGTTTGTATTGAGAAACTGTCAGCCTGTGAGTTCCCAGCTCGCACTCATCCCTGGTTGTGTATCTATTCACAGGTGAGGCTGTGACAGTGTGGCCAAGGGTGTGAATGTGCCCCCCCGGCCCAGTCTGGGTGTCAAAGCCTGGTAATTGGTGGCGACATCAGGTGTAAACAGGGTGATGGTAGCGAGGCTATAATTGCCCACCGGCAGTGTGAGCGGAAGGGAGGAAGAGGAGGATGAAGAGCTGCTGTGACAGGGTGTGATGGCATCACACAACCACCTGCCTATCTGACAGAGTACGGACACACACACACACACACGTATGTGGATGTTTCTAAATGTTAAGTAAGTGCTGAGTTGATGAAGATTGGTCTTCTGTAGCGTTCAGGACATTCAGGAGTTTCATGCTGATGAGAATCAGACGAAGCTGGATGATAGTTCCAGGTAATTGTGCGTCAGTTTGTGTCATCAGTAATCTCCATGTGAGATAAGCTATGCTAGGCTACATGTAGCGCCGGCTGTCCAATCATCATAAAGGATTCAGTGATGAATGCAAAGATGTTTTAGTAACTTTTTATTTTTCAACAAGTAAACAATAATTTAGCTTAACATTAGCATTTCATTTTAAAGTTTGGTTGTTAGCATCAATCAGTCCTTCACTGGCTAACAGTTTTCACCAGCAATAGAAAATAACATTAACTCTGAAGTTAGCATGCTAACCAGCTAGCTCAAACCTGTTTCATTACTGATGGCGTCACGGACGTCAACACGGGAAGTCACGTGAATGTACGAGTTAATGTTCAGAAATGGACACATCTGCAGTGTCAGTGTGTCAATGTAAAACATAGGACACACAAGCACGCACAACAACATGTTTACAGCACACACACAAACAAAGCAGTTACCACACACATACAACGGTGGACTATTTCTAGGACACACACACAGTTGGGAGGGCTGCACTTACGCAAAAGGAAAATAAAATGTTTTCATATAAAAACAACCGCACAGTGGAGCCACACACAGCAAGGGCCTGAAAATACACAAACACATACATAAATACACAAAGTACCAGGTTGCCATGTCTACCATATGAACATTTACAGTGAAGCTCTGAGATACTGTGAAGTACGACAGGAAGTAGAAGAGCTTCTGTGAACCGTCTGCTTCCATTTAGATTACACTGGAAAGTGTGTGTGTGTGTGTCTGTGTGTGTTTGTGTGAGAGAAAGACATTTTTCTCACCCCGAGCATAGATCTTTGGCCCTGCATTAGTGCCAAACCAAATTACCCTCCTGCCTGTCTGGTGCCCTCAGCCCAAACCACACACACACACACGGATTTGTGAGGGATTGAACAGTGCTGCAAGTAACATTTTACATTGGACAGTCTCTCACACTCGGTGCCAGAGACTGACACAGAGTGACAGCAGCAGCCTGAGCTGCTCTCTGACCACTCTGAACTTCTCCTCCTCCTCTTCCGTCTTCTTCGTCTCCATCGTCCTCCTTCCTGGTTCGTCAGGCGTCTCAACATACAGGTGAGGTTAACTGGATGTGTGTTTGTCTCGTCTGGCTCTCCTCCCAGTTCATACTCTGCTGCTAAATCAGACAATTAGCAAGAGGAGAAGGGGAATTCAATTTACTTTCATTGCCCATTCACTTTCAGATATTTCTCTTTACAAATTATATCAAACTGTAAAAGCTCCATTTAAAATTTAACGTCTATACTTCCTCCGAGAAGAAATCCTTTGTATTATCTTATATTATTCTATAAACTGTATATTAATGGATTATTGCCTTTCTGTCTATAAATACGCAGAATCTTACAGCAGCTGTTTTGAAATAGAACAGTTTTACATAAAATTTAATCCATCCAATCATCCATCTTCATCCGGGTCACCCTGGACAGTTTAGAGTCACCAATGAACCCAAACAGGACGTCTTTGGACGGCTCCTCTGCTCTTTGTCTTTCTCTCATTGCCCCTTTTGTTCTTCCTGTGCTCGCTCTCCCTCCTCTCCCCATCAGATGGTCGTGTCGTGTCAGAGCGCCGCTCCTGAACTCTTCGTGTCGTGTCGTGTCCTTGCAGGAAGCGGCGGTTGCGCCTCACCGGGACTGTACAGCTAACCCAGATGGACTATCCCTGTTCTGCCAGAGACTAAAATAACATAAAGCATGTTAGCGTCATGGGAGGAGGCTCTCTGTGCCCCCCCATTACACCATCTCCTGTATAATTCAACAAACGGAGCCCTCCCTCTGTGCGGCGCTGGTCTCTGACCTTTACATGCAGCCGCAGTTGTACATACGATCTGATCCACTTTAGAGGAAACTACTTTCAGCAATGATTTCATCAGATTATTAATTTATGTATCTTTGAAGTCATTTTTTGAGCCGCTTGTAGATTTTTATTTGTTAAAATGGCCCCAGAGGCCAAGTTATAAGTAACCTGCTGATTACAAATAAAACTCCAATCATAAGTTTACTTTAATATTCTTTTCATGATCACCAGCTTCCACTCAACATCTCAGATTGCATTTCTCATCACTTTGCTGCTTTGTCTGCTCTGAGGAGGATAAAATGAGCCTTCAGAGGAGAACTGCACCAAAATTAACAAACACTCAGACTCACCCTGTCAAGTTGTGCATATTGTCAGTGCACAAAGAATTCTGGACAAAATGATCTGATCTCTATCTGAGCGTGAGCGACGTGACCCTGTGAGGTCAGACAGACAGACTGAGCGTTGATATCGTGGATTTTAGTTAGGATGCACAGATTTCCTTTTAGAACCAGTGGGCTTGTAATAATTCATGTAGACTCAACTTGTCCATGTCGGGAAACGCAAACAAGACTTTAAAGATGAGACACGCTGCTGTTTTATATTTCTGGGATGTAGCGTGAGAAGAGTTAAACTCAAACTTCACCATTAGAGAATTAATGGAGGAAACGTGACGGTGCTTGAGTCCACAGTTGACCTCTGGAAATTGAAGTACAAAGACGTGTAGCACAAAATAATCTACAGAAAAATAAAATCTAAGAAAGGATTATGACGATTTACCATTTGACAGAACAATTAGGAGAAGCTCTCAGCTAAAAGAGCAAGCTGCATAGATTAGGCTGAGAGCTGCGTGGATAAATGAGCGGCCCGGCCTGTATGAAGTCGTCCCTGACACCCAGAGGCCTCATCATCCACCATGATCCAGACTCTGATGCATCGACCCGAGCCCGAGCCCAGCGTCAATAAATCCATCCCTCCTCCACCGACTCCACTTCATTCTTCTTTTCCTCTCACTCTCCTGTGACCGGCGAGGTGAAGAGGTGTCCCGAAAAAGAGGGATGAACACAGAAACAGTCTATCACAGCAAGGTCGAACCGTGTCCAAAACTCTGGGACACGGACTGAGACGGAGGGAGGGGAGTCAGGACAGACAGATAGAAATTCATTTACATTCAACATGGCAGTCTGTTTTTGAAAGATTTCTGCAATCACAGACTTGACTGACGTCTCCATAGAGAACTGAATTTAAAAATCTTTGGAAAGACAGAAATCAAATGCTGTTTTTTGGAGCTGCACTTTTTTTTTCTTTTTTTTTCTGTTGAAATATTTTTGGGTTTCGTGTAAAAACATTTACAAAACCACATTTTGCATTTTTATCATCTGCTGCTTAAAAGGCACCGCTCGAATCAGCAACCACACCTCAGAGATGAGAGATGAGGACAACACACACACACACATACACACACACACACACACTGGGCATAAGGATGGGGCTTAGCCAACTTCTGCGAGTTGTCCCGACTTAACTTGAGCTCCAGACCGGGTCTTAATATTCTGCCGGAGTGGCGGAGCTGTTCTTCTGCACGACCAATCCCATCGTCAAGTCAAATTTGCATTAGCAAATGGGAAAGCAGCGACGGCCTATTTGTTAATCTGATCTTTGTTTACCCAACACTCTTGTAATCCACTTTTAATTAAATAGCTGCCCAAATATGTGCGAGCAGCAGTTTGACTTTATCTGTGCCCACATAGCCAGACTGAAGCAGACAGACAGAAAGAAAGGCAGGCAGAGAGAAAGAAAAGCAGCAGATGATTCTGTTGTTGCACACCTTGCTCATCTTGCTTGAAGGATGCAGGTTCCTCCGAGCGCGTGCGCACACACGCCTTCCTTTTTTAATGCAAAGAAACTTAAAAAGGTGCAGCAGACAAACTCACACTGTACCCAAACACTCAGCACACACTCGTCGGGTTGATACGGGTCACTTCTGGAGATGCCGCTTATCCCATTGTCTGCTCCAATATCTAATTCTAACCTCACAATAGATTTGTATATCCTATCTGTCATAAAGCACAGGCTGTGTAGTTTGAATAAATCAAATAACACACACAAACGGAAACACTCGCTGCCCCTATCATCCTCCTACACACACACAAGTCACACACATACACACACATGGTACACAATATGGCTGCATAATGTCCTTTATCTATTTATAGTTAATGCCATCCTCGGCCCGATGATGCAAGCAGATACCTGGTAGGCAATTACATCTTCCCGATTCCCTCCGCAATAAAAATGCAGTAGTAATAGAAAAAAAGGGGTAAATAACAGAGCAGCGTGAAGTAAGCTGGCCTGGCCTGCACAATACATCCTCAATAAGTCAGCCCGCTCTGACACGAGCCACATTGTCATTCATATGCGCCTCCTCTGCTGTTTTTACATGTAAAAGGAAAGCAGTGGCAGGGACATTGTGTCTCTATCTGGGTATTAGAGGTGACATCGCATTATCCTCGTCCTCAGCACATATCAAAATATTCTTGGATATTCGTGTGCTTCACTCTCTGGGGGTTTGCATTCACGTCGTCCGTGCGTGTTTGTTAGTTTGAAAGAGACTGGAAAGTGCGATGCAGATTGTGTGAATGTGTGTGCGTGTGTCTTGTGCTTTGAATTAAGTGCTAAAGAGTTGGAAACCCTGGACAAAAGCCACAGTGATCCATTTACAGATCCATTTAGTTGAATTTGTGCGTCGGTGCGATGACGGTGATCGGCATTTCCAAAACGTCCGACACAGAACGATCGGGCTTTGTTTGAGGCCGGGTGTTCTTTGAGAATCCAAATCCTGCAAGGTTAGACACTGGATCCAGGTGGGCGGGATTTCGGCCGTCACCTCTTTGTGACATCACAAAGTTCCAGAAGTCTTGGATTTGGTTGGATTTAAGTAAATGCCAGCCCATCAGGACGCCTCCCATCGACTTGTGAGCTGCTGTCGTGAAGTGGCCATCCTGGTGTTTTGAAACCAGTCGAGATAAGACTTCAGTACAGCCTGACTTCCTTTACAGTCAGTGGCATCGCCCCCTAATGGTCAGGAGATAGAATGACCAGCAGCATTGGCTTCCCTTATCGGCAGTCGGCGGTCTGAGCTCGGTATTAACGTTGAACTTTGACCTGCTTCGTAATCAGAGTTCACGTGGAGGGCTCCTCTTCAAGGAGCCACTTTCCTTCAGCTGTGGACTTCATTAACATCCTGAGATTTGAACTGAGCTGTCAGTCTGGTCCTCTCCTCGTGAAACGACGACTGTGTGCAGATCCAGAACTTGATCTTTCTCACTCTTCTGTGGCGTCGAGCTCCGTTCTTGTTCAAATAGCATTAAACACATCAATGAGCCACACTGTTGACATGCGGCTCTGAGGGTTGCATGTTACTTTAATACCATGAACACACACTGTAGTTTATTTAGACTCAGTCCCACATACACTGTCCTGCTGCTGCAAATATTCACTTGAGCACCAAATGTGCTGTTTTCTTCCTGTTTGAGTAACATTTGCAAAAAGCTACAGTGGCTCCCTTTTTAATGAATTTACTGAGCCTTTTTCTAAATTTGAATTAAGAGCACATTGGGGGAATTTCCACCAGTAGGGGTCTCTCAAGTAAAACAATAATTTAAGATGAATTTTGTCAGGACGCTTTTTTTACCAGGAGCAAAATTGTTCTCCTCACAACAAACAGACCTGATTATTAAATCCACTAAAAACACCAGAGTTCAGAAATAGGACGACTCTGAGCGGCTGACTTTGCTCCCAGTGAGTTCAGATCCAAACGTCCAGACTGAAATCCCTCAGCTGGTTCAAATACACTTAAAAGCCACCAAGTTGTCAGTCAGTGTGTTTTAGATTGTGAACCTCAGAGGTGACACTTCAGCACCAACGACCTGTAAACCTTCATTCTGTCTACTGACCATCAGGGGGCGACTCCACTTCCTGTAAAAAAAGAAGTCAGATGGTACTGAAGTCAATGGGAAAATGTCCCTCCTCCTTCCTGATGAGTTTATGGTCTCAATCTGAAATAAAACATGATGTTCATTTTTTAAATGATGCTCCATTCAGAGGGAAAGGGGAGGGGTTAGGGGGCGGGGCTACTGTGTGATTGACCATCCAATCAGGATCAGTACAGAGCAGATCCAAATGTGGTTTCAGCTAGTTTAAGAAAAAAAAAGATGGCTGACGGACCAATCATGACCTTCCGGCTTCTAAATGTGAAGGTCACAGTAACTTGTCTGTCTGACCTTTTCTGAGTTTCTCTCTAATCTTTGGGATCATATTTTGATTTCACATTAGTTAAGAATTTCTGATCTTATTCTCCAAATCGTCTGTTGCATTTTGGGTATTTTTGTCATGATCGTGTGACTGCAGCTCGTCTCGGCCTTGGAACGACTTTAAATTGTAAACTGTGTAAACAGTGTGTTTGTAGAAAGTATTTAGCTCCTGCGGACCATGAATATTCATCGGTTCACTTTTCTCATAACGGCGGAGTCATAAAGGAGGAGCGGCTCTAATACACCCGCCATCCCAGGGAGAGAGTATTAAGGAGAGATTTAATAGAGGCGTTAGTATGGATGGACTCATTATCTTTCTATTAGCCCTGTGGCTGCATGCTCTCCACCAGCAGGGTTATACCGACTTCTATTAGGTTAGTGGTCAACACACACACTCAGACACACACATTTATACACAAAAACCCAGCTAATATAGGCTAATTTAGTAGCCAGTACTGCCCAGAAGTAATGGTTCAGGCAAATGAGTGTCCTCTTTAGAACTTGATTTACAAGGCCACTAAATCTCTTATTGTATGTGTGTGTGTGTGTGTGTGTGTGTGTGTGTGTGTTTTGGAAAGCAGAAGTTGTTAAATAAAACTAGAAAAACCGACCTCTGATGTTGGAACACAGTTTATTGGCTGCCTGACCGATAATCATGAATTCTTTTTCTCTGCTGTTTTATGCAGCGACTATGAACCAGCCAACAGCTCCAACTCATCTGCGGACAGAAGGTCAGCGTCCTGGTCTCACCGGAGTCTGGCCTTCTTCTCCAGACCGTTTTCTAAAACATCTATGTTAGTCAGTGCTAATAATACCAGCAGCATCCTGCTTCCTGTCTTTATTTTAATTACAGCATTTGCTGCTCATATTACTTCTAAAATAATCAGGTGTTTATTTAAGTTATCCTCATTTTTAAAGTCTGATCTATTTAGACCCGGTTTATTGTCCCATTTCTGACACCGGGGCTTCATGTAAAGCAGCTATACCTTTATTAATGGACATCACTTTGCGCTGTACGGAGCAGAGACGTCTTCCACAGCGAGAGGAGCGATGCCCCAATACAGATACATTACCAAGCACTTAAAGCTCACATAGTAAATTCCCTCTTATAGGTCCCGACTGCAGTTCTACCGCCGCCCTAATTGAATCATAAATACATGTATATGTATATTACCCATTAATAAATAAAGACACAATTTTTTATTAATGAAGTGGAAAATGTGGTATGGTGAGACATCAATCATTTAGCATAAAACCGTGTGTATTAGTGAGGCGGGTGATACCGAGCAGGGGGATAAAATTAGACCCGTTAAATAGGCAGCGCTGTGTGCATTAGTGTGAGTTTTTACATAAGCAATTATAGAAGACTTCAGTGTTAATTTATGTGTGATCAGTGAACAAGGAGAGGGAGGAGGGGTCATGTAAGTGGGTAAAATAAATAGATGGAAATGGGAGAAAAGGGGACAAGGGACGGCAGATTGAGAGATAAAAAGGGAAGTGAGTGCAGGATGGAAGGGAGGCATAAGTGCGGAGAAAGATATGTGGGAAGATTGTGTGGACAACAGATATTAATGAGCCAACATGAATCGCACCGGTTACAGAAACAATTAAGGACGGGTCGCCCTGCAGCAGGCAGCGGCGGGAGGGGGGCAGATGGCGGATTGTCAGAGGGAGGAGTCTGACTTCTCTCCTGGAAAAAGTTTGACTCAATCCAGCCGTAAACAAAGCCGAACCCCATTAGAGCCTGCGGTTTGACGTCCACAGCCACATGTGCCTCTACAAACAGAACCAGAATTCTATAAAACATTCAGTCACTGTGGGCTGCTAAAGTCCAACAGTGATCCCTGATTGGCCGACAGTGTCCTTCACCCGCTGACGCCGCCGTCGTTGTTTAGCTGATAAAATGTGGTCACATCGCAGAGAAACTTCCGAGGCGCTCTGTCAGATGGCGTCCATGTGAAGAAGCAGCACTGGGTGTCACTCTGTTCTTGAGCAGGTGTCTCTCCCTCATGTTGGTATATTTTTACTGTTTGATTTATTTATTATTTTAATCTTTAAAAATCTGCTTCTCTGTATTTTACTGAGCAGCACATTAAAACGTACGACAGGAGAGGAATGAATGGAGCTTCAAGAGCTCATCTGTTCCACTCTGGTCAAAACCTTCAGGGGTTCAGCAGCAGTCTGGGCCTCTTTCTCTTCCTGTCCGCACACACAATACAAAAGGAATAAAGTGTGTGTGTGTAGCCTCCTGGCAGGATGTGTGCAGTAATCTAATTAGACAATAATTTGGCTTGTCGTGACCTCACCAGATCAGAGACCCATCTGAATGGAACACACCATCGTCACACACTGGCTGCTGTTTCACTGCTTGTTGCACCTTTTTGGACTTCTGGCTGTGAAACCGTTTGTGTGACTCTGAACGTTGTGTTGTTGTGACTTCCTGTTTGCAGAACGAGCTGCCGTAAGACTCAATGAGTTTGTAGAATAAATCAAGATGAGCCGACATAATCCTTCCAGCAAAAGTGTGCTGCACTTTATCCAAAAGGAGGAAGTTCATCCAAAGAACATTCGGCTCTTCGTTGTTTCAGATTCTTCTGTTCAAGCAAACTGAAGTTTCCGGAAAAATCCGCCTCTTCTAATTTAATTCTGACGTACGGAGATGAAATCCTCTGAGGTGGCAGTGACGTTTGATTTTTTGGATTTTGCAATTTTACATATCACACAGGTGATAATTATCACTCCTGTTTACCTGTGTGTGTGTGTCTGTGTTCATGTGTGTGTGTGTGTTTATGTGTGCGTGGGATGTTTATGTGTGTATGTGCGTGTGCGTGTGTGTGTGTGTCTCGGGGGACATCGAAGGGGACACAGCTGGATAAAATCACCACTGGGACAGAGAATAACCTGGAGTCGTCCTGGCCACACACACACACACACACACACACACACACACACACACACACACTACAGTAGAGCCTTGGGGTCAGAACTCAATGGCCTTAAATTACATGTTTCAACATGACAGAAACAGAAGTAGAGTGGAATTATTGTTTCACTTTGAATTTAGCTTGAGTGTTAAAGCGCCCTGTGGCTCGACAATACAACACTCTGGTTTGTTATGTTCCCTTTCCATATCTGTCTGACACACACACACAGACTCACAACCAGAGAGTACAATCACAGTTGCATGAAGAAATGAAGGGATTTATCTGCTTCCTTCTTTTCTTTGACCTTTTTGGAGCCACATTAAGGACTTTGTGTTTTTCTGTCCTTGTGTTTTTCTTTATAAAGTGTCAAATCTAAAAAAGCAGCGTCAACACAATCATTTAAAAACCCACAACCATGAAAGGGAAAACTCAACGGCTGCAGAATCAGAAAACAGGTGTAAGACAGTTTGGGGGTGAAACGGGACGTCAAGACAGAGAAAATTTATTTTGTCTGTCAAAACATAAAAAGACATTATTTTTGGCTGTCTATAATAACGGCATAGCTTTAAACCTCCTTTTTATTGAATGATCATCAGGAGGCCACTCAGTTTTAAACGTCTTAAAAAGTCTATGGGAAAATGTTCCGACCCCTCTGTTGATTTATTAGCTCGGTAAATGTTTTCCTAATCAATACAACATGATGTTCATTTTTGAAATGGCAGCCTACACAAGCATTTCCATAAAAAGGCTGCTTGCATTCATTTATTTAGTTTTATTTTAACATAAAAGCATATAAAAAAAATAAACTATTGAAATTTCAAAATAAGGAATCGTGGAATGTCCCATTTAATGAAGTTTTACAGACAAATTGTTTTATTTCATTATTTTCCAACTTCTGCCCTCAAGTTTCAGTCACAGTACGGAGCGTTAATCGCTGATGTCAGACTGAGAAATGAAACAGTAAATGAATGTTAAACAAATTTCACAAAACTCTGTGTTTCACTCAGGAAGTGTGTTTCAAACAGGGAGCTCAGAGAGTACAGAAATCCAACTCTTATAATAATATTCTGGTTATTAATTGCTGTGTTATGGCAGCTTTTTTTTTTTTCTAGTATTCTGAGTTTCTTACTCGGGTAGTTTTCATTACAGTGTCCTCGAGGCTTATGGCTCCAAATATATTTTTACAGCCATCTGCGCCAGTTGGCTATTCTTAATCGCCACGCTGTGTGTGTGTGTGTATGTGTGATTTTACCAACCTACATACTGCAATGGATAAAGAGAGTCATCAGCAACACTTGGCTCAGGCATTGTGCCTCTGTGGTATACACTGTGATGCCAACATAAATGGCAATGGAGTAGTCTAAATGTCACTCATGCACACACAGACACACATGCAGAGTTTTGAGGGATAAGACTTAATGCAGTAGCATGGGCTGCTTGGCACAGACTGCGAGCCAGACTGGTATGTGGTCTGGGGTAAGTGGGGAGGCGTTGGCTGGGCCGACGCTCTACCAGACGTGACATACTGCTCTCTATTCTCTCCTTCTATGACTGTTGTTCTGTCTCTGAGCTGTGGAATCATCTCTGGCCACAGACGCTTTTAGAATAATCACAATTCAAGTAAAAATAAGAAATAAGTAGGAATTAAAAGGAAAAGTGAGCTTTTCTGATGTAGAACTGTGCCATCCCCCATAAGCTCTCAGGTTTGAGGTCAAGAAAGTAGTTTTCATCAGCTTTACCTCCACACCTGTTTAGTTCTTTGCTTTCGTGGTTAGTTAATTTATTTTGGCAGCGGGTTCAGAGTTCAGTTGGGTTTATCTTTCCTGGTTGAATCCACAGTAAGCGACGTGACTAAACGGCAGGCGGGCGGTTTGTCAGTGTCTTTAAAATTCACTTTGTCATCTCAGAAAACATGATTTATCTAAAAGTTTTCTGATCTTCCACCGCTGTGGTGAAGGTTTGGGTAATGTTGGGAAATGTTAGGCACGGCTTTTACATGGGAAGATTTTTGCTGGTAATGGGGAGCGCCACTCAGCCTGTAAAAACACTGCTCTAATGTCATCTGTGGCTCTTAAGAGAGCTTTCTGCAGACCGCCAAAAAGCCGCTCCTGATATTTCATATTTTCAACAAAAAGCCTGCATTACGAACTGAAGCTGCGGGATTCCAAAGACTGGGGCATTTACCTCTCAGGGGACAATGGAGGTGCAAATGAACGTCGTTATCACTGACCCTTAAAATAAATGAAACGCTGCGGCATTAACTTCAGATCGGCTTTTTTCTGGTCAACACGGAAAATGACATCTGCGTCAGTCTGAAAGTAGGAGAGTCCATATTCTGACGAAGGATCGCTTTAAGTTTGTCCTGTCTGTGATTGACTTCAGGCGGGTCGGATGGCTGCAGGACGGCAGGTTCACCTCTTCACTTTGATTCCCTCAGAAGTATCTACTCTGCTCAGACAGATTCTGGTTTTCGTGGGACATAACAGAGAATTAATATCAGATATGATAAATAATCCACCCTCCTCATCACATGTAGTCAGCTCTCATTGGCCGGAACAATGAGAGCGAACCGGTCTGTGATTGGTCCAGTGATCGTTGATCTGAGGTTTGTCTCTCTCTGATGGCGTCCCCCCTGACCAGCTGCCCTTCCCTCAGATGAATTAGTTATATTAGAGGAATACAGTGTTTGGCATAAGGGAGCCATTACTCACACCCTGTGATGCTCGTGCCAGTTTAGCCAAGGTCCTTTCTGCCTCTCCGTTCAAGCACAGGCTGGCGGGCCGTGCAGGATGCCAGCCTCAGCCCGGCTGGCAAGACTCCCAGCCTGAACAATGGATGACAGAGGGCTACCAGGGATGACTGGAGACAGACAGGGAGAGAGAGGAGAGCTGAAAATGTGCAGATTGATGCGGAAGAGGACGGAGATAGAGCCACAGCAGAACGATGAAAAGTGCTTAAGTCAAATCCGAATCAAACGTAAAGATGTGTTGTATAAGTCGTGTAATATATATGGAATTTATCTCTTACCTATACTGCTGATTCATGGAGCAGTGGTCTGGCCCCAGCGTTCAAGGCCAGAACTTTCTTTCTTTGAGGTGACGGAGCTGTACCATCACTGGAGAAGGTCAAACGGAAACCTTTCTGCTCCTCCTTGGGAGACGTTGCGAAGGAAAACTTGCAGGTTTACGAGCTCCTCCTCGCTTCAAGTCTCCAGAGGTCCCACACTAACACGAGCTGGTTTCCAGAACTTGCATATTGTAGCTTTAAAATGTGTGAATTCACAGTTAGCTGAGGGGGGAGCCATGTTGGAAAAATGTGTGAACACATGAGTTAGAATAACTGGAGTGTTTCCTGTTCCCTTCTGTTGACAGTTAAGTTACAGGATGAGTGCTGTTGTGTCCACAACTTCAGGAACTGGATCCAGACTTGGAAGTAAAAGTCAGGACTTCTCGGTCCCTGAAAGTTTGGACCCTCCCCACTTTTTGAGTCCCTCAAGTGTTTGAGGCAGCCTCTTCCATTTAAATGGTTCCCCTCGTTCTGCATATTTTTCATTTTCTGTTTGAACATGAGCAGAGCATGTGTCAGTGGTCCCCCAGTTTTGGCTGCACATGCTGAAACAGTCCAATGTGTCCGGCGTTGTGAATGCTTCTGGAGCTCGGAACTGTTTGTCTCTCGTGGGAAAGATGCTCAGCGCTCTGGAGGTGCAGCTGCCTGGACTCTGCCATTGTTCAGACTCAGATATCAGAGCCGTTTGGAGGGCACGATGTCCGGAGGAAAAGGGGTTTAATGTGTTCTGACACGTTGGACCCGATGGGGCCGGGAGACATTCATGTCATCGCCTTCGACTTTCACCTCTCGCCTCACTACCCCGGAGGATCAGAGACAGCTGACCTGAACTGAAACCAAGAATATAAACGTTTTCCCACAGCAGACAGACAGAAACACACAACAACCGTTGTTAATATTGCTTATTTCTCATAGCACAAAGTTCAGGAGCATTTGGGTCTAAAGCAGGAGCTGCAGTGAAGAGATTACAGGAGGGATTTCATGTTTGTTTTTCTGTTTTTGTTGCTCCAAATGGTCAGCATCTGCCAGTCTGGGAAAGCAAAAAAGTTGTTGGAGACTTCTGAACATATTTTCAGCGAGCGGTTCATCCAAGAGTTAGAAAGACAAACCGTGTTAGTGATTAGTACGAGGCGGGAGGGGGCACAGCGACAGAGGACGAGTCCAAGTTAATTATCGTGCCATAAGTGCTGCTTTCAACTTTACACACAAATACTGTATGTGTGCCTGTTCTGTAATTTTATGTGTGTGTGCTCATAGACTGTGTCATGTTACTCGCCTGGCAGTGAGCAGCACCAGGCCTGGGCTGACAGAGTACACTGTAAAAAAACAGAAGATTATCTGTTAAACAACGTTCACAGAATGAAAACAACAAATGGGTTTAAATAGTTTTCAGTATATTTTGACCTGTTCTACGACAGATCGCTCCACCTGTACAGAAAAGGTCTCCTCAAAAAACAGAAATCCATCATCGGATCAGTATTAACTGTTCATCTTCAATTAGGAAACATTAAAGGACTCGGGGGGCTAACAGGAATATTTCTGGGGGGTGTAGCACAGACTGTACGGGAGCTCTGCAGTAGCTAGGCGGTGTGTGAAAGGAGGACGCCACGGTTTTGGAAGAACTGTGACCATAAGGAGGTGTGAAAACTGCAGAAAGCCAAGCTGGGAATCCATCCAGCTGCTCATTAGAGATGGAAACGGTATTTCAGACCAGGGGCTTGGGGGGCGATGTGGCACAGAGAGCGTCACTGTACCTGTGGCAGAGCACTTGGCTTTAAGACGGCGTGTTTGTTTGGTTGTGAAATTAACAAAAGGACAGCATGTTAATAATCAACAAAGCTCTAAACCTTCGAGACATAAACCGACTCGTCATCAGCCTGATTATCATTCTCAGTAAAATAATGATAGTAGAATAAACAGGAAGGAGGGTCCCGTTGAAGAGGACAGGAGGAAGTGACTCGCTCTTTTCTCGCTTGGTTCAGCTGACTTTTAGTTGCCTATCCAGTTAGAGTCAAAGAGCTGCATGACCCGTTTCATTCTGGACAGTCAGAGTCGGACCGGCCGTCAGGATTCCTGCGACTCTCCTCTGAGTGCTGCTGCATCAGTGGACCATCAAGAAATCCATAATTTTTCAGCAGCCTGCAGCATGTGTGAGGTCATCCTCAAATAAATCTGCCCTCAGCAGAGGGCAGTTGTCGACAGGCACTGAATAATGTTTTCCACAGCTTTATTCAGCTTTATTCTGTAATCTGATGATGAAACTTCTCATTTCAGAGGCGCGGGGAGGATGAAGTGGTGGACAGAAGACAGATGATGGACAAGATTCAGAGAGGACAACTGAGACAAGTTGGTTTCTCCCGACTGAGACTCAGACCAGAAACTCATCAGGACAACATTCACTGAGCTAAAATCTGGGGGAAGGAGGTGCATTTTCCCATAGACTACAACACAATCAGACCTTTTTACAGCCAGTGAAGGAGGCCACAGTGACCCACCCCAGATTTATTTGAAAACAAAGAATTGAGGTTGATCTGGGACGTGAACAGCTGCTGAATAGCGCCTTTAACGGTGTGGAATGATTCTGCTGCTGGTTTTAAAAGCACAGCGTGACGGGACGCAAAGAAAAAGAACGTCACTATCCAGCCGGAGCCGTTCCCTTCTGGACCGGCCTGGATGGACGTTATCATCCGGTGTGAGTTCGATGTCCAGGAACGGACGAAGTTAATCGGGACCAGATCGTGAAAATATCAACGGCTTCATCAGGCCGCTCCTCGGAGGGAAACTCGTATCCAAAGTTTCAATTCGTCACACCGTCTGTGTTTGCACTGTTGCTGCCGTTGGTCGATCCTGACTGCAGCGGCTTGTTCGAGCATGTTGAAATTTGGTAACTTTGCACTTATTTCTGTGGAACATTTTTAATATGCCGAAGCGGACCGATGCAGAGCATGTGTGAGGTGAACTTGACTTGCCGACCCGTCGTCCGCTGTGATCGTCCTTTTCTCTCCTCACTTCCTCACTGTTTGTCACTTCATGCTCCTCACTTTTGTTCACTTGGTTCCACACTCTTATTTTTGCCACTTTAAATACGTAGATGTCGTTATTACGGCGGGCGAGGAGAAAGACCTTGATGTGATCATTTCATACAAGCGCAGCTCTTGTATCGTTCCTCTGAATGGACTCTTGCAGCGGCCTGGTGTTGGTCTCTGTGTATCAATGCAGCCTCGTTTTTTTTGTCGCCCCTCTCTTCATTGAAGATAAATGTCTTGATTGGTGTGTGTGTGTGTGTGTGTGTGTGTGTGTAGACGATATCCTCAGTACTCAGCAGGGAGCCATTCCATTAAAGTTGACAAGAGGTTTTCATGGGGCTCTCATTCACCCTGCGCTCGTTTGGCTCTTGATCTCACCGTGCGACGAACACTCGCACAACATTAAATGAATGACCCGGGTTCCCCGCGCCGGCAGAGCGTACAGAAATGACTAGGTATAAAAAAAATTTAAAACACACACTCACCAGGCTCCCGCATTAGGCAGACTTCAGAGGGAAAAGTTTTTTTCACAGCGTAGCGTAAAATTAGAGCGATGATAAAAGGAAAATGTTAAATCTGTTTAAAGAAGTATGTGAAGTATATGAAATAAAGTTTGTGGGGGGGTGATGAGCCCATATAGGCGTCTGTCAGCCATCTTGGAAACACAGCTGGGTGGTTATTCTAACGCCTTAAAGATGTCGGGGGCTGCACAAAGTGAGGTGTTACACGTTGGGGGCGTGGCTACTGTGTGATTGACCGACTGTACCACCCAATCAGGAGAGGGAATGAGGGATATTCAACGAATACATTATAATTCATAACTTTTGCTGACTTCAGCTGTGGGTTTTCTATTATGAGCCAAAAAAGTGAAGAAATAAATTTGTGTGTCTGTTTACACTAAAACAACTTCATGAATTATGACGTACATGAATCATCCTACCGATATATCACTCAGGCTTTTAATCCTCAAAAACAGCAGATCTCTGTGCAGCACCAAGGAGACTGTGACCTTCCCTAAATCAATATCTGGGCCCTGATATTGATTTCCCTCCAGCTCCTATACTCATGTAACTGCAGAGAATTTTCATCAACTTAATTATCAGGGCTGAAATTTGCATCATATTTGGATGGAAACCAGACGGATGTGTGTTTTAACATGAAACTCAAAACCCTGCTGACCATAAATCAGTGAGTCAGCCACTCCGGCTGCAGTAAATACTGAAGCGGTTGCATCATGAACGGACTGACTCACTGGTGTGTTTTGTGTTTTTGCCTCAGTGTCCTCCTGTCAGCCCGGTCCTATCTGGACTCCAACAGGTCTCTCCCTTTCACACGCCACTAACATCATTTTGTCGCCTGGCTTTGTGACGAGCTTCGCCGGGATCACAGTCTCTGCTCGCGGCTTTATTTGATCCTCCGTGGACGTGGAGGCGGTCAGTTTCCAACACGACACAACGAGAAAATCATCCTCATGCATTTGCAGGTGAAGTGACAGCCGTGTTGCTCAGGTGATGTCAGCTCGCCTCAGATAGGACAGCTTTGGACATGCTAGGCTTGTTTACATCTGTGTGTGTCAGAGAGAAAGTGTGTTTGCCTGTTTCTGAACATCCTTGTCGTTGAGTGTTCTCTGGTAGGAGCTGCACATATTTTGAGGACATATGGCGTCACGTGTGTGTGTGTGTGTGTGTGTGTTGTAGGTGTGTTGACACTGCTCCCTGTCAGAGGCGATTTGAGGCCAGTTCAGTCACTGTCAGGGCCGAGGCCGGCCGGGCGCCGGGTGTCTGTGTTTATCAGCTCTGTTGGATCCTGTCATCCACCAGGCTCCGAGCAGAGCACAGGGGACCGATCATCATCTCCTCCTGCAGGTAAAGAACATTGAAGTGACAGGAAAGGACCTCCAACCACACACACACACACACCTGAAGAAAAAAACATCCCAACTGTTGGCCACTCTCAGTCTGTCTTCACCTTCAGCTGTGGACCAAATGTGTGTGTTCATCGGCCTTTCTTCATGAAACTTCACAAAGTGACAATGTTTTTTTCAGTAAACAGATGCAAAACGTGCTTTTTTTTATAGTATGTGTGAGTTCATTTGATTCCAAGTGGGATCCAGTTGTTTTGTTTCAGGTGCCCGCTCCCTTGGGGGCGTGGCTGAGGGCGGGGACTTCTTTGCCGTGACATCACAAAGTGACTGAGCTTTAACGTATTTGTGTAATACTTCTGTATCAGACCTGAAAAACACCAGTTCTCAGCTCGGACCTCCTCCTCCCTCCTCTTCATCCATTTTCATTAGACACGCAGAATCATATTGTGTTATTCAGTCTGTATTGTGAAAACCTGGCCTCACCTCTTCTGTGTAAATATTTGTTCATCCAAACAAACGTACTCCTCGATGTCTCCAGCTGTCAATAATTTACTCCACGAAGCTGCGTTCTTTCCCTTAAAGAGCAGCCAAAGTCGTATTTACTGGATTGTATGTTTGGACTCTGCTTGGTGGTTAATTAAAAAGCTGGTTCAGTTTAAGTTTTTACAGCTCTGGGTTGATTATTTGACAGATAAGGCTCCTCTGTTTCCGGGCAGTGAGACAGATTTGATAAGTGGGGCTCTGTGTAGCATTTTCAAGGCTGATCTGGTAGGAAATTACTCAGTAATACCCACCATGTGTACGGCTGCGTCGTAGAACTCTGTGGACCGGAGTGCAAATGAGCCTTTCTGATACCTTCGGGGATATCAACATGTCAGCGGGGAACCGTCTTTCTTCGCCCATTTCAGGAAAAGCGTGAACCGGAGTGAAGCCATGAACTGATGACAGTTGTGTCGGTTCACCGTCGGTGCTCTGGTGATTTTCACATTAGCAACACCTCAGACACCTCAGAAACAGTTTCAAGCAATCCTACGAACCTTTAAAATTGATCGAACTCTGGCAAAGACTAAACAAAGTGGAACACCGACACAATTAGTCTGAAAACCAATTCGCAGGTTCTGCCCAGTTACATTTGTGGCGGTGGCTGAGGGATCTGGGGATTTCAGCCGAGTGTTTTCTGTTAAAACAAACATCTGTTCAATGTTTCCTCATCGTGAACTCACCCACCGGACAAAATTACCCAGGGAAAACATGCCATTCAAAATCTTCCTCTTTTTTGGGGGTTGCGTGAAACCTTCGCCTAAAAAAATCACCCAAATAATGTTCTTCTAGTCAATCAGAGGAAGGAACCAAGCCGACGCCTCAAACAGACGGAATCACAAACAGGAGAGACGGAGAAGCTGTGGAGGAGACATCAGGATAATGACTGTGGACAAGACCGGAGGAGTCCACCACCAAGCTGAGAGTTCCAGCACTAATAGGATTAGGAGGGAAGGGATTCCCCCGCAGGACCGGAGCGAGATGGAAGGAACGACACCTCTGCCTCGCCTGGAAACACCCTCCAGGACGGGGTTTAAGTGTGCATGTGTGCGTTTGTTGTCCTCCTCTGAGGATGGCACCAAACCGCCCTCACTAGGATACAAAGATCAAGGAAGGAATCCAGTCGGCGCGTTGGCTGTTTTCCATTTTAGACTCGGCTTTATGACAAATGACAGCAGAAATCAGAAAACTGTCCTGTTCAAATGAGTTCAAATGAGTTCCTCTGAATATTTAAAATAAAAGCTTGGCAGCTAAACTTCACGTGGAAAGGGCTTCTTGGGGTAAAACGTTTAGCCATGCTAGCATCGAGGGGCGGTGATGATGCTGTTTGTCCGGCCGTTGGGCACCAAAACTGTCGTTCCACAACAAAGCAGGCAGAAATCTCATTCCCATCAGTCTCAGCTGCACTTTTTATTTTTAATACAAACAAGTGACACAGTAACACAACATTCAAAAGAGAACGAAGATGGCGACAGAGCAGCAGCTCAGAGTTTATTTCTAAAAAGCAGTTTTTTTATTCACATTTTTGAATGTCGGTTGAAATGGATTCCACTTTTTAGCATCCAGATATAATGTCGTGTACTTCTGCGCTAAGTAGAATTTTAAGGCTCCTTCACGGCTCCATCGGTGTTTCTTTGGTCTCCTCTGTTGTTCACACACTTTACGCTCGCTTGCCTCCAACTGTGACTACAACAACAACACAATCTTTCCTTTCCCTCCACTTGTGGTTCACCTTCCTAAAGGAGGGGAGGCAGCTTGGTGTGATGGCGAGTGATGGTGACAGAGAGCGCTGCCCAGCAGCCTCGTCCTCAACGTCACCGCCAACACACAACCACAACACTTCTCCCTCTGACGCACACAAACCTCTCACAACATTAATATCCTGAATACTCGAACCTAAACTCGGACTACATTTAACTGACCTTAAAGGAAGTCCCCATAGTACACACAAAAACTTTTCCTGAACACTCCTGCTCTTCTGGCCAGCTGACTTTTAACTGATCGATCGTGAACACAAATACGTTTGTTCAGGTGTCAAAATTAGTCGGACAACATACCACCAAGGATGAATATACATGTTTCAAAATGAAACTTAAGTAATGTGGAAAAACCTCATTAATATATAAACAAATCATCATTTTTTAGCTGATTTGTCTTCAGTGGTCACTTTAATCAAAGACAGACCTTTAAATCGTCCTCCTGATCTTTGTCCTTGTCTCACTCCTCGGTCCTCACAAGGATAGCAGCTGAGGCAGACACACACGTGAGCGCACACACACACACACACACAGCCCTGCTCAGTACTTAGGGAGCATATGCTGGGTGCTGTGTCTGACTGTCCTGGGGGGCCCAGGGGGCCGAGGCCCCTGCCTGCCTGCCTTCTCTGCCTATTTATGACCAGAGCCAACTGGACAGGGCTGACGGATGGGCCCCTGGAGCTGGGCTGGGACGGGCCGGGGGGGTGGGGGGCTGCACTCAATCCTGGGCAATTAGAAGGAAAGAGCGCGTGAGTCTGAGTGCGTGTAGCGTGTGCTTGTGTGTCGAGGAGCGGACGTAGTGTGAGTTGGACTTTCCTAATCCATTATCGCCGGGCCTCGCTCCAGGTGGCGTTATGTCGACACACAGAACGGCGAGCGTGTCGTGATGTGACAGGTTGGGCGTGTTTCTGCAGAGTTGTCCGCAGATGCATCTGATGTGCAGTAATTGCTGCCCTTTCAGTTAACTGTTCCAGATTGTCCTGAGATGGGGGGGCAGCACACTTTGTCTCTGCCGCTGCCAAACTTAGCTCCTTTCTGTAGAGCACACTCAGACCTGAGAGGTAAACGCCAGTTCACAGGAAGGAAAAACATTCCCACTTTGTTTTTGGCGCTCGGGTGCCGCTAGCATGCTGCGTAGAATTTATTTTTGACTGCTCTGACTTCCTGTGGTGAGCACAATCACCGTTGTGAGTAATCGACACCTTCACACCAGATATTTATCTCGGCTAAAAGCTGTGGCTGGTGGATCTGTTCTTCTCTTAAAGGTGCTATCTGTTTCTTATAATTGTTGTATGGTGGCAGCTGATTTCTCCAAAATAACCCCTCGCCCCCCTCGGCTCATTGGAAGTGGCTGAATGTGACGGTCCATGACTCATCACCTAATATTTAGAAATGTTTCGTTGCAGCGGCCCTGTGCAGCACTGCAGACCTGTCCAGAGTGAGCTGGAAACGCATCAGAGGTTCAGTTTGACCTGGATCATCCGGTTTTCTGCGTTTTTTGGCTTGTTGGGTTTATTATGGCATTTGAGGTGTTTCTGAAATGAACAGCTTGAAGCTCGAGTCCTGTGTGTTGTCGGGAAGTCGCTCAGCAGATGGACACCTTTTTTCACAGCTGTATTGATTCCTAAAGTTTCACACATGATCTGAGTTCTGTTTGTCTATTGACACGGTGTTACCTCTGACTCTCAGGGTTGTTTTTCATCTTTAGACCCCGAGTAATAATAACAACATTCTGCATTTATTATTTAAAAAAGAAGCAGCCTGAGCAGACAGATGTCGATATCCAAATGCTCAGAAAGGTCCTAATACCACCTCTGTTCTCCAGTTTCCTTCAGCCGGCTGCTAAAACCTGACAGCTCCACTCGTCTGTCCACTTCAACAGAGCTGCTGTAGTGACGACGTCTCTGAGTGGGCGGCCTTTTACCGACCTGCTCTCCTCAGGTAAGAACCCGGCACCGACCCTAAGACTAAAGAAAGCAGCTCAGCTTGGCAAGAATATGCTTTTATTTTATTTTACTTCTTTTGCTTTTTCCATTTTATTTAACTTTGGGAAAGTATATTAAATAAACTTCATTACCAATATTATTATTATTATTATTGTTATTTGTCAAAGTAAAACAAGAGTTGGAGACATTTTTAAAAATGAAAACTTTATAAGGAAAAACACAAAAGGTTGAAAGGACAGAGAAGCTTTGGTCCCTGGTCCCGTTGGTGAATAACCATGATAATCAAACGCTTAGTCAAAAACATGGAGTCTTTTCTATACGAGGGGGACAGAGCACTTCTATAATATATCAATGTATATTTTTTTATCTTTCCCGTTAACCTTCTGTCTGTCTTTTTATTGTAATGACGCCCTTCAACATACATACAGAAATCAATGTACAAATCTGAATGCAAATGTGATTTCTGCTGCATTTAATTATTCAATTATTCAGTCTATATGCTGCATTAGCATTCTGTTGCTTTGGGCTAAAATAAAAAAAAGGTAAAAAAAGTCAAGCATACCCGATTGGAGATAAATTCATCTTATTGACTTAAAATATTACAAATAAACACGCAGAATAAAAAACCTAACTCAAACCTTTTTCTGATAAAATTATATTTTCAGCATCAGGTGAAGCGGATGATGAGTTACGTGTTGAAATGTAAACAATCTCTCCTCACAATTTAATCTAGGAGAAGAAATATAAATGAATTAACCCACAAAGGGGAGCAGAGCAGGATTATTATTATTATTATGTGTACAGTCACATTCAGGGTTAGCTGGAGAGTCGCACGTGATGTGTTTTACAACATGTTAAGTGTTGATTTTAATCATTATAAAATACAATTTACATAATGCTCCTCATAAAAGTTCCATTTGAGAAAGTGTGTGTGTCTGTCTTTATGGTTGGAGCTTGTTAAGGAAGTGTAGTAATTACATGTTTAGGTAATTAGGTCAGTAATTCAAAGGAATACGCTGCTATGTTTCCCATTACTAATAAAGTAGCCCTTTGTGGCCTATATCTGTCACAAGGAGGGTTGTGCTTCCATTAGTTAACACACAAAGAGGCATACAAAACACACACACACCACCGGCAGAGATACCTGCAGTTATGCAACACTCACATTTAGTGATCACACTACAAAACATCCTGATAAAATTAACAATGTCGCACTTTCTCCTTTCAACTGGCAAAAACAAAAAACACACACACACCTTGCAACTTTGCAACACAAAGGCCTCACTGTAAGACCACACGGACACAAACACACACGCAGAAAGCCCCACATGAACACAAGGAAGTGCAGATTTGCACATGTATACACACATTACAAAGCACAACAAATGCTTCCACACACTCACCACTGCCAGACGCACACATGCTCACAACATGCTCATACTTTCGCCCTCCACCGGCAAACCACAAAACACACACACAGACACACACTGAGGCAAACAGGCGCAGCTCTCGCCACTTCCAGGCCTTCAGAAGGTATTTTTTCTCCCTCTCTGGCTCATCAGACCCCGTAGCAGAGGGCAGGCAGTAGCTAATAATAGGTATTGACTGGTTCAACGTGGGATGAGCAAGGTTCAACCATTGGATCTCAAAATGCGCCCGGGGGTCACTCGCACAGCGAACACGTCTCCCTGGACCCGGCTGAAAGAGAAGGCATTTTAAACTTTCATGACTTCTCTGAAATCGCGGCTGTTTCGCCTTTCAGGCCTTAACTCTTTGTACTCAAAGTGCTCGGCCCGATCAATATCCGAGAAGGAGAGAGAGGGGAGCGGAGCGAGGGGGAGAGAGAGAGCAGGATAAAATCCAGACGTCTTTATTTTAGTGGCTAAAAGTGGTGTGTACAGCACGCACACACACACACCCTGGTTTGTTTGGTCACTGCTGTTGTACGTACGTACAAACACACACATTCACTGCAGCCTGTTAAACACGCTGACAGAATAAATGTCCTCATAAAAGGCAAGTTTGGTCTGTTTTGGAATTCTGAAAAAAGTCACAGCTACACCGAATCAAAGATCAGCCGGTCTGAAACACACCTGAGCCCAGAACCCAGCTCCATCTTTTTCCCAGGTGACGTGGTGTGAGGGGTGGAGAAGGATCCAGTCCGGCTGGCTTCAGACGTGTCTCCGGATCTGAAAAGCTGTCTGGATTGGATCCCCAGTCTGACCCTGGAGAACCGGTCTGGTTTGACGTGGAAGCCAGTTCGGCTTCAGTCACTGTTGAAGTTTCGGCCAAAGCCAACAGGCGGCTTCATCAGTGTGAGC